>NC_141234.1:8552500-9292500 GCF_054856515.1 Filicampus tigris | reverse complement strand
AGCCTAAACTTATTGATGGCATATTATTCAAATAATATTATTTCAAAAACATGGCTGGCGTCGTACCACTGCTTTTCCTGAGGGAGACGAGTCTTGACTGTCGCCTCGACTCTCTCTGAGCTCTTGCAAAACTGCCAGTCATGTTGTCATTTCTCGTGGTAAGACAAAGTGGTATCACGGGCAAGTGCCTGATGTTGCAATGCATGCGTGTGGAAAAATACCACTGAATTGTTGGCATAGTTTGAGTGAACTGCTGACATGTGGCAGCACTGAATGGCGTCATCAACTCATTTTGTGTCAGCGTTTTCTCTCGTACGTACGTACGTGCGTGTGTGTGCATACGCGTGCAACACTGCAAGTAAGTTCAGAGTTTAAGAATTGCAATTATGCTTACGCCACACGTTTGGTTGGATTTTCTGAAGATGTCGTCGTGAATGCTTAAAAGACTGCAAGTCAAGGTGTCTCGTAAGTTAACAATTCTACCGGTAATTGAATTACATAAACTTTAGTTCATATTGATTCATGGTTCATTTCATGTATAATACATCTGGTATTTTTTTTTTTATTGTAATACAGATGAATTTATTGCTTGTGTATGTTTAAAATTACATGGGAAGAGAACCTTGACAAAAAAATAGCATATTAAATCGAACGTAACAATGAAAAAGTATGCATCACCACCTATTATTTGCTTATTTTCAGTTTACTTTGGGGTTGAGGAGCGACAACGTCCACATCAACAAGCCTCTCCTGAAGATGACGTCAACCACCTTGCAATGAATGTTTAGTTTTCCATATTCGTCTCTGAAAGTCATAATTCATTGTCTGTCAAATGTTGTTCTTTATACAGTATGTTGATTTGGTCACAGATATTTATTGGTTGTTGTTATGGCACCCTTTACTTAGGTTTGCTCTGTGTTCCATGTTTTTGTCAATAAATGTCTGACAATAGATACATAAGTAAAGTGTCTTTTTTGTTGTTGAAAATATATACAGATGGATCTCAATTTATTCAAATATCATGGAATTAATTTTTTAAAAATTCCTGTAAAGATTCACAACACACGGAGTGGAATATTTTGTAAGTTTTTTGTTTTTTTTTTCATTTTGATGACTCTCAAAAATAAATAGAATAACCCAACAAACCAAAAATGATTTTCAATAGAGAATTTGTTTCGGTATTGGTCAAGTTAAAATGATAATCATTTCCTGTTTAATGAATCTGCATAATTTTTTAACTCAACTACAGGACTACATTTGTGACATAGACTTTGATGAAACTTCAGAAAGATATCCAAGGTCTTATAAATGGGAATTATTCATGAAATTATATTATATTTAATACTTTTCTTTGCAGTCAAACAAGACACCTGACAAAGTGTTATTTTAAAATCAAGGAGCTACATTCATAAGTAGGCAAATACATTTTTATTCATTTTTACAAAATACATTCAGTTAAACAAAACTCTTGACATAAATATATAAATATAGTTACCATTCCTTCAAGTATAAACACACATTAAATATGATAAATATACAGTCTTCAAATAAATTACTGCAATAAATAAGGTATTACACCCAGAACAATGGGTTTAAATGTGAGCAATAAATAGTTTCTTCAAAAAATAAATAATAAAAAAAAAAAAACGTCTTAGTGCGTCATTCAAAAACTCATGAATGCATCATCCCGTCAGTGGATTACGACACCTCAGTGCAGATCTGATAAGCACTTCCCTTAATTTGCTTCATGTTTTGCCCAATTTTCCTGAGACGGCCTTCATTGCGGATGTGACTCCTACAACGTATTATACATTGCGACCTTAGCAGGTCTTCCCCTCCGCCTGTGTTTCCGGTTCAGCGCCCTCTTGCCGTCAACCATGTAGATGTAGAGCTGCCGCAGGATGCTGTGTGCCGTCATCTTTCTGTGGAAAGCATCTGGGTTAGCCAGTGACCCCAGCAGGCTTTCCTCTTGGCTGCTGCTCAGGCTTGTTACCTCTTCTGGCTTTTTCATCTGCAGGACGGAGTAACCCAACACATCGTTAACAATGTTTTTTTTTATTTTACATTTTAAGTCATATTTATAATTGTTTTTATTAAATTTCTTTTTTTTTTTCTCAGCCCTGCTATGTATTGGTCAAGCCAATCTATAGCATTGTGAGGGAAAGAAAAACTGACCAAAAGGAAAGTTATAGTGCTATTTTGACCGACTGTGGGTAAAATGATAACAGTCACTATGCTAACGTATCGCAAAGTAGCATCTCAAGCACAAAGGTAAATCGAAAGGATTTTACATTGTGCTCAGGAACCATTTTAAAATGAAAGTCAACCCGAACATAACTTTTTCAAGAATATGTCCCCAGCAGGCCCACTAGTTTGCAACACGGCATTCTGATTAATTTTGTGTTTGTGGAATATAAGTTAAGTAGCAAAATGGACTCGTTTTTAGCCCTCTCTGGGGGCGGCCATTTTGTCTTCTGTCGACTGAAAATGACATCACAACTCCTCACAACTACCAATCACGGTTGACCTGTTTTCTGAATCTGAGCCGTGATTGGTTGTTGTGAGCAGTTGTGATGTCATTTTCAGTCGACAGAAGACAAAATGGCCACCCACCGAGATGGCTAAAAACGAGTGGATTAACATTTATTCTACAAACACAATATTTATCAGAATGCCTTGTTTCAACTAGTGGGATTGCATAGAACATATTCTTGAAAAAAAATGTTTGTGTTGACTTCACTTTAAAGAGATTACCTTGAATGCTAACATGCTAACAGTTAACATATCGTTATCTTAATTTTGAATGGAAAAACACAGTGCAGTTGCCTCAGCTCAACTTGCGAATCATCATGACATTGACAACTGAGAATTTACACAAGCATAAAATAAATTCCAGTTCAAACGGATTTAGTTGCATTCCTACATCTTAAGTTAAATTCAAGATTTTTTAAAGACGTTTTAATTGCATTTAAAATTAAATTTAAGACCAACTTCGCAAGGTTCTAAATGTCTCATGTTTTCGAAAGTTGTTACAGTACACAAGCCACATTACTGTTTTGTTGGTTTCGATATCGTAATTGTGTGATATTACGAGAGTCATCCTGTCAATTTTTTGTTTGTTTGTGAAGATATGAGTCGACAATAATCAAACCTTACTTCTTGTGTATTAAAAAACAAGACTTCTGAAAAATAGATTCAACACTTTCTGCCTTGCTTTTAGATTCATGGATTCAATGTGTTTTCGGACTTTTTAACGATCCGCAGGAATCCTGTTCAGGCAATTCTGCTCTAATGCTAACAATGTAGGAAGTTGTCATTCAGGTAATGTGGGGCAACACCTTGCCGAATGACCACCATCCCATGTGCGCTCCAAGTTATAATGCGTTCCAGAGTTTTTGTTTGACAAGTGTGACTATCATTTGTCTTATTTTATTACCTCACCCAAAGAGGGTCGATAAAAGAATTAATAATGGCACCGGAATCGTTATATCAATTCCTAACCCTAAATTGTCGACCTGCGCATTACCAACCTTTTGTTTGATGTTCCAGAGCAGGAGTACAGTGTAGTGTTTGGCCTCGGACAGAATTCTACTGCCGGGATATTCCTTCTCCGCGAGCTTCAGAAGACTCGTGTAAGTGGACAGACCTTGGGCCAGCTTGTGGAGACAAGCCTCCTGGAGAGAAGACATCAAATCAACGTAAGCCAATCAATCATTCATGAACAGTGATGGGGAAGTAAAACATCGGTGCCTCGAGATGTGAGTGACCCGACTCGTGGGTTTTTCAAGTTACGAGCCGTCATTCAGACTTGTTTTGCTTTGACTCGCGAGGGCAAACAGATACAAGCGCTGTAAGGTGGCAGTAAATTTAGTTCAGATCACTTCACAGTAAGCGGCAGTTTGACAAATATTGAACTATTCATCTTAAAACAGTCCTCAAGCTGTTTAATGCCACCCGCAGTTGAAGTTTACTGTCAAAATAGACATGAAACAAAGACAGTTATACATTGTGTGTTCAAAACAATCACATAGCTTTGCCGTATCAAAGTGCATTTAGCGTAATGCTAACAAACAATTTATGCTTGCCGTTAGCACCTATAGAAATGGCGGATATCTGATCTGAGGCACCACTCTCTGTTTTTTACTTGCTGGAATATGCGTTTATTGGCAACTTTGAACTTTTATTCCGTACATTTGAAAACAAATATCTGTTCACCCTCTGCAGACGACCACACAACAACAACAAAAAAGACGTAGTTAGAAAAATTCTGTCTCATTGGAAAAAACGACATTATAGTAAGGTGTATGTTTTAGGATGAACTAATTTAGCGTTTTTTGTTAGCCAGTTCAAAATGTCAGCAAAGTAATGAGGATGCATTGTTTAGAATACACAAAATTCAAGCCTATGCTAGCAACCAATTAAACAACGTGACATGGAAAGTGATTTTTTTTCACTGTGGCAAGTTATGAAAAATGATATTGTACTGTATATAATCAACCATAAATTTCATTTTTACTTTTGTGCTTAGGTACATTTCAGTCTGTTTGCTTTTACTCAAGTAGCCTACGTGAGTTGAATCAAAGTCTTTTTCAGTATTTATGCTTCTACAGTACAGTTTTTTTTTTTCTCCCCACTTCTGGTTCTTACCTTGCTGAAGTTGGAGCTGGGGCAGTTTGTTGGAAGCTGGGCTATTTTGTAGTCCTCCAGTAAATCAAACTTGACATTGTTTTGGAATTCATCTCCAAACTGAAATCGGAGTTGAGGAATAAGAATAAGAAATTAGCATTACAGACAGAAGAAGACAATGAAGAGGCTTTTGAAGTTCCACTTACAGCTTTCTGGTGGTCTTTAGCAGCAGCCAGAACCGATTCCCAAACGTGGGAAGAGCTCAGCAGCTCGGAGGCCTCCGTTTCCTCCTGACTTGAGGTCTCGCTCGATGAAAAGACAGCGGGTGCTTCTGTAAGCGGAGCTCCGGTGGCACGCAGTGCCACAAAGGCCAGCAAGCCCGCGGCGAGGATTTGCGCGTCTATGTGGAAGTATGAGAAAAGCATGAATGGATGGCAAAAGAGGAAGAAAAACAGGAAACATTCATCACTGCAAGTTGTTGACTTACACATTTCAGAGGGCATGTTGCGTCGCTGGCCGAGTTGAGATTCCTCTTGTGTTGACCGCCCGGTCTCGTGGAACTTGTCATGTCTTGACATCGCCCCGCCATTATATATTCTACTGACCGCAGGGATTTCCTAATACCTTCCGGCTTCAATTATCCATTTGTATGACTGATATTTATTTCATTTTTTTTTTGTGGAACCTCCCGAACGCATTGTGTCCAATCAGTGTATTTGTGGCCTCGTTTGTTGTACATAGGCCTACATCAGCACATATTTGAATCTGAGATGATTCCTTTCCATAATGTTTCTAGAAATACTTCCGAGCTGAACGACAGTCACCGCATCAACAACCACATCATAGTTCGCGGCTCAGCTTTGATGAAGTGGAAATTTTTAGTTACCTTTGTGCTGACCTTATTGTTGGAACTTCATTTTGTAATGGGAAAAGCCAGCCTCAGTCCAAATCTAATTATACCAATAATGTTGATTAGTCATCATTCCTTCCCTTGAGGGATCATATTAGCGATATACAAAACAATTAAAAAAAAATTGTCGACTGAAAATGACATCACAAATGCTCAGGTAGCGACCAATCAGTGTCAGAAAACAGGTCAGCCGTGATTGGTCGTTGTGAGCAGTTGTGATGTCATTTTCAGTCGACAGAAGTGACAAAATGGCCGCCCACAGAGCTGGCTAAAAACGGGTGGATTAACTCTTATTCCACAAATGCAATATTTATCAGAATGCCTTGTTTCCACTAGTGGGCTTGCGTAGAACATATCCTTGAAAAAAAGATCTTTTGGTTGACCTACGCTTTAAGTTTTACCAAAACTCTATTAAATAAATAATACAATGTCAGGTAAATACTTAATGATATAAATGAACAGAAGTACCTGAAACAAGGTGACAAAAATGGAACATGCAGTAGTCTATCACAAACCTACGATAATACAGTCGCATTAAAGCCATAATGTTTATTTTAACACCGCAAGGCCGTGAATATAAAACCGTTCGAGTGACGCTTTAACAACCTTTATTGTGGTTGTTTGCGGTGGTGACGCAATCTTCCCATCAGTGAGTTGAGTCACTGATTAAAAAGAATAATGGCCAAACTTTCGATACTCATGAGTCACTGTACTTTAATGACTTGCAGCCTATCGCAGAGGTGACCAGCCTTTTTGAAAATTAGAACTACTTTTTGGCTACCAGTTTGAAATGCACTTTTCTCCAGCGAACGCTATGAGTTATGGTTAAGGTACAGTGCTGACCTTTGACCTGGACTAGTTTTTTTCTTTTCTAATACTGTCATAACTCTGCACAATATCATAGTGGTTTACTGTATTTTATTAGCCATTATGATGGTACTCGGAGAGCCAAGTATTTTTTGAGGTGGTACTTTCTGTGACTCGTCGATTAGTATTACTCAGAGTGAAAAAACTCGCAGTGTTGACACTGGATCTGCTGTCTTGAGGCTGTTGTAAAAACGGGCTTACGTGTTCATGTTTGATCATTTTCATTTATGTGACTCAATCCAATTGATTCATTTCCTCAGACCGCTCATCCTGTTGAGTGTCACGGGGAGATGGATCCCATCTGATTTCAAGTGAAAGGCAGACTACACCCTGGATCCCACCAGTCAATCACAACAGGCATGTGTGAATTTACTACGTAGAGTATACTGTGTGTATTTTTGGAAAACATTTTTTTTTTCAGATTCCCATTTCTGAATCCCTGTTTTTGGACCAAATTCATTTGGTGTGTGTAGAAAACACACATTTAAAGAAAATCAAAAATACAAATCACCATTGCCTGCACAAAAAAAATCCTAGTGTGTCATAATGTACATTGTGCTACAAATAGTAATACAAATACAGTGTGTTAAAATAGTTTGAATTACCTGTAAAGTGAAAATAAATATTTATTTTAAATTCAGCACACAAGAGATTTTTTTTTAAATTCCAAGTACATAAAATGAGGCTTGAAAATCATGAAAAAACTAAAATAGTATGAAATCAAAGTTTAAGAAAAATCGTCAACCATACTGTACATGAATACAGGTAAATATTGCAATGAAATGAGTTAAATAACAAAACAAAAAGATTGCATTATTTGAAAATATTTGTTATATGTTGGTGAACTAATTTAACCGTTTTGAGGTCAAGTGTGTTTGGAGAGCTACTGTACAACAACGTCTCGTGTCAAACATCAGGCCAGACTTTCCTTTCCTCTTCTTTGTAGCTTTCCAATTCCTCTCATGCTTCTAGTGAAATCTTGTGTCACATTATTGTCTCATCATGCTTTGCCGGGCTTAAATTGCGATTTCACAAAATCGAGTCTCCACATGACTGTTCCTCATTTTGGCCTTTCATTGTCAGTGAAAAATACCAAAAGGGAAGTTTGGGTCATTTTTGGTTTCGTATAATGTTGTCATTGTGCTCTCTGGAAAAATTGTGTTATATGTCACGATTGCATGTTTGCATCGGAAACTTCATTTTGTTTTGCGGTCTTTTGTTGCTGTCACGACGTTTGCATGCATGAATCCCCTAAGTTGGCCTTCAAAGAGATCTGAATAATGCATTAATGCACTTTCAAAGTTTTCTATGAAAAATAGCACTCTAAAAACCTGATCATAATAACAATAATATTTTGAATATATAATGCACTTTATGTCAGGGAAATCGGCACACAGCAGACAGTTAAAAACAAATTACAGTAAAATATAGCAGACTTGAAAATAAAATATCGCAGCAAAAAAAAAAAAAAAGCAAACAGCTTGAAACATTTCTTTGCTTCACTTATCTGTCTGCAGCTCCTTTTGGTGTGCGCATCATGGCCACTTGGGGGCAGTATAATACAACAACAAAAAAGTCCAAAGTAATATGTCGCCCTCTTGTGGCCGTCCGTCCCCTCGACCAGCTTCAGCCTGCATTTGGAATCAGCATTCAGTTTGACTGTAGTCTGCAGATTACTATTTATATCGCTAGATGGCAGTGTACAGAAGAGAGCACCCTTGTAAAACTTTCTGCAATACTACTTGTCCTCATGAGGGTTGCAGGTCAGTTATTTCCTAGCTGACTTTGCAAGAGCCGAGGTAAAATTCTGGATTATGGCAACACACAATGCAGAGTCAGGTAGTTAGGAGCGGGTATGGAGTTAAATTGGAAAAATTGGACACTAAAGTTTGACTTTTCCATTCATGCAGTATGTATGCAAAGTGTGTGTAAAGTATAGGATTTATGTGAAATGCTACATGTCATTGAGTAAACATTGTGTGTGGAAGCAGTTGACTACTAAAGAAAATGTACACACTAAAAAATGCTGAGTCATTTTCCCAACCCACTTACTGGGTCGCTGTGGATTTTGAGCAGGTTGGGTTACTAATTGCAAGTCTTTATTTGAATTCAAGTGGCGCCTCGAGATAAGTGACCGCAGTTTTTTCCAGTTATATGTTCTTTATCCTCTGTGTAGAACGAGTATTATTAGTGCCATACTGATGAGCTAAGGAGTTGAGTTATGAATCCATTCAATATTTTTGAGTGATATTTTTCCTCACTAAAATACACATTACAATATTTGTTGTGGAAGGACAGAACCGATTATTGATATTTCCATTCATTTCAACTGGAAAATATTCACAATGCTTTTTTCTCTGTTCAAAGTGGGGTCACGGAACGAATTCAGCTTGTATCTCAAGGCACCACTGCATTCTTTTTTTTTTTCCCCTGGTCTTCTGCTTTTAGCTCACTCTACCCCCTTCCGCGGATGTTGAAATCCATAAGAGGAATTGTATCTCGGCTCGGCTAAGCTCAGGCGGGCACTCTTCAATATTTAATCAAGAGTGCATTTGTTTGAACGGCGTTCTCTGAGTAGTGCGTGCGCGCGTGTGCGATAAAGGAAGACGTCCGACCACGTGTGTGTGCGGACTCTGAGTTTGTATGCAGGACACAGGCTTGGGGGAGGAGAAAGAAAAAAAAATGATGGGACTGCATACATACTGTATTTGTGTGTGCGTCGTGACAGTTTGTGGATGAAAGGCTTTACCCAACTCCTATGGTAATTGCTTCACTCTCTCTCTCCCTGCTCGTTCCTCGTGTTCCTCATCCCCTCTTTCCCCTTCCCATTATAATCCATCCTCCCTTTTCCGCCTATGTGCAACCCGCAGGTGTTATGCTGGGATCATCTATTCAACATGCCATTTTATCAGGTTTATTTGCTGTGTGTGCATCTGGTGCTCTGTATGCACAAGTACCGGTGGCGGGTCTCAGTAGAATCCCTAGGGCCCACCAAGCTGTTTATTTCATCTTCCTACACAGTCTGAGGTGTGTATGTATGTATGTGTGTGTGTGTGTGGGGGGGGGTGTCCCTTTTCTTGTTTTTTTTTTGTTTGTTTTTTTTTTGTCCTTCTCAGCAATTTAGTAAAGACAACATAAGAAGGCCTGTGAAAGTGTTGCATTTATCCAAAGAATGGATGGAATTGCTTTTGTTGGATTGTTTTTAATTGTCTTATCATGGGGCATTACGAGGATTTATTTAATGTATTTATTTAATGTATATATATATATATATATATATATATATATATATGTATATGTATGTATATGTGTATATATATGTATGTATATGTGTATATATATGTATGTATATGTGTATATATATGTATATGTGTATGTATATATACATATATATGTGTAAATATGTATATATATATATACATACATATATGTGTATATATATGTATATATACATATGTATGTATATGTATATATATATATATATATACATATATATATATATATATATACATATACATATATATGTATATGTACATATGTATACACATAATAATATGACTCACTGTAAGGGGCTAATTATCCCAGATTACAAAACCTATCAGAAAAGTTGAGCTGACATCTGAGTTATGCAAGTGCACTGGAGATGAACTGTGCACAGCTTGTCATGTCACCCGCAGGAGCAAGTTCAGCTTCCTTCAGAAATCTTCAGTTGGGAAAAAAAAAAAAATCTCTTTCAAACTGTGTTCATTTGAAATCTTCAATGAAATGTTACGTATTTTCACATTCTGCGGCAAGGTCCCAAAGCGAGCGTCACCCTCATCAAGGAAGCATATGTGCATATGTAAACACCCGCCCTTGCTAGCATGCTTCAATCTGTGTCGACATTTTCATAGACTTCATTTGTACTGATTTTGTAGGTTATCCCGACCTTTTACCTCCTTCACAACTCTGACCCATCCCCCGAGTCAAATTCTGTTTTCTCCTGTTCTTCCCTTCGTGTCTCTGGTGTCCTTCAACCTCCATGGTGGCAAGTTGATGCAGAACCAGTTTTGACCTAACGGCAGCTTGGGACCCTGGTTCCAGCCCTGCGGCAGCCCGAGGCCCTGCTTCTGGTGCAAACTCGGCGATAACATGCAAACTCCACAAAGGACATCAGAACTGTAAGCAGACGCGCTCGCCACGACTTCACCGAGCTTCCCGGGAAACCTTTTAATTGTGATCAAACAAAATGCACAAAACGTCACCTTTAAAAAATGCGGAGCCGCTTCGTCCGAACGTCACCAAACGGTCCTCTCATGTTTCAGCTCACCTGCCGTCTGCTTCAGGTTAAACTGGAATGCGTAGCAGAACCCCCAAACATGCACACGCGTCGAAGACTAGCTTTGTTTATCTTTGGAAAAGTAATAAATGTGCTGACGTTATATTTAAGAACAAGTACAAATGTCTGTGTAAAAACAAAAGACGGGTAAAAGTATAATTACTGATTTCGACTCATTTTCTGCAGTAAAAGTAAAAAAAAGCACAGACTGAAAGGTACTTATTATGTTAATATGTACAAATATTAATTTTGTTAACTTGGCACAGTAAAAACAAGCCAATAGCCAGCTATTCTTGGGTATGGTTTTTATGTTATCAAAACAATGCCTCATAGCTTGGCTTATGATGTCAACTGTCAAACTCAATATGCTAAGTAGCTAATGGTAACAACTGAAAAAAAAATACACTTGAACTATTTGTGTTTTTTCATACGGGGCGGATAATCTTTGAACGCCAGAGGCTTGCGGTTTTTAGGTTGGCAGAAGACACCGCGTGAGCCGCAAATCATTCGTGGTGGTGACAGCATTAATAGGCTGCCAATGGAACCGGTTCCCTTGTATTTATTGGTGATATGAATGCTGTCAAAAGCAGCAGGATGAATTCTGGAGTGTGTCAGGTGATATTATCTGCTTCACAGTGCAAATGGCCAATGACTCAAAGCATACTGCCAAAGCAATTTAGGAGTTTTTTTTTAAGGCAAAGACGTGGAATATTATGCAATTGCCAAGTCAATCACCTAACCTGAATCCGATTGCCCTTGGATGCAGCAGCCCATCATACTGCAGTGGTGTGTATCCATCCTTAAACTTGAGTAGGTAATAACACCTCATGGGCATAGATTCTTGATCCTCTGCAAAGAATGACTAACATTACTGCCATACTGGAAATCCAACAAGGTATCTGCCTCTCCAGTACAGCACTACAACCGTATGTCTGTCTTATATGGCCCCCGGGTGTCCAAGGCATGCACAGTGGAAACAATCGGTCAAAACCTTTATTTAATCCAGAAAATGAAAAAAAAAAAAAATGAGAGGGAGACTCTAGTCTTTTTCAAGGGTAATCTGGCCATGAAATCAGAGTACAATTCACCTAAGAACACGGTCAACATCAAAGAATACATCAAAGAACAGTACAACAAAGAGAAAATTACTTTTGAAACCCTATAGCATCCACCCAGAATGGAAAGACGTATATACTGACCAAAATGTACAAAATGCAAGCGCTTCAAAACAACAGCAGTCTATACCCGAATAATATGGAAGATTTACAAAGTCATCGTGCACTTATTGAGTGCCCCCTGCCCAAAAATAAGAGCATCAGTTTTTACTAACGCAGAGAGGGAAATGCCATCCATATGAATGGCGAACGTGACCCCCCCCCCCCCCCCCCTCCCCACCACAATCACGCGCACGCCTAGTCACGCTGCTTGCTAACCTGAGGTGCGCCACTGTGCCGTGCTGCGGAACAAGCCAAGTCGCTCGTTGAACGCGCGCGCGACCCTTTTACGTTGCGGATGCACGTCGCCGCTCCGTGAGACGCGGAAAGCGGCAAGGTGGGGGGGGGAGACCGACGAGGGGGGCTAGTTAAATGGCGAACTGGCGGCGGCGACGGTGCGCCCGTTGAGGAGCCACTCGAGGACACACGCGGCCGTCATGGACGACTCGGAACCCGCAGAGGACGGCCTGCTCGCGGGCTTGAGGTGGAACCGGAGCGCGCGGGACCAAGCTCAGCTCAAGCACAAAATCCGGGACCTGCCGGGACTACTTAAACACGGGCTTCACCTGCGGAAGAAGAGCGTGAGTGTCCCGGTGTCCTTCCGCGTTTGATGCCGCACGATAAAACTGTCGGGTTGTTTTTAAGCGAGGCTGAGGCTGCTTTTGTACACACGTCACGACTTGTCCCAAGCGTGACTGTCGCAGGGGAACCGTGCGTGTTTGCGCCTTCGTCCATAATTACTCGAATTGCTGGTAAGACACCATACCTTCACACTCTGGTAGTCAAGGCAACCGCCCTCAGGTTAAGCTGCACACCCACGGTTGTACTAATGATCATGTGTATCATCATATACAGTAGGTAGATTCAATTAAACTGTCAGTGAATTCATCGTCGACCCGGTGGGGGGGAAAAAAACACAAAAGAACATCCATCATTCACAGCCTAGACGAGTTAAAATGACGTGATAAAATCATCACTGAGGATCATAAATCTTGCTGCAGGCGCATCCTCAGTATATTATTATTTCATAGTGGTCGCAATCTTGGCTCTATTGACCTAAGGTGATGTACTGTCTAAATATGAGTTACTGGACTGTACTGGTATGGATCATTATTCATAAGTAACGGATTTGCAGTTGCTTATTAACATTTTGACTTGTCTAATTTAATTCGCCTCTTTGAGTATATATTTTTGTCAAATTCCTGGTAAAGTGCAATCTCCAGTATGTATGGTATTTATTTTATTGTAGCATCTCTTTAAACAGACAATGAACGACAACTGTCGGCTGTAAATTGTAGAAATGCACTGAAAAGACAATTCTTGAAAATGAGGAAACCAAAGTCGAAGACAAAGAAATTATAATACCTTTAAATACCAATTTAAAAAAATGTACTCAGCTGGATCATTTGGCCAAATTTGTCTATGTTCATACTGCCGGTCAGTTATGATTATGTCAATGTGAACAGTAAAATTAAGATTTTTTTTTCGCATGTGGATATGAATAAAATGCTTACGTGCTCGTCCTATACGTCATCAGAAGGCGAAAAATGTCACGATTTTTCAACAAGACAGACTGGCACGTAAAGTAACGGCAGTCAAAGGAGCAGAAAATAGTGGCCAAAATAAGATGCTTTAGAACTGATAAATATATGGCCACAAAATGGGCGATGATGAGCACACTTGATTTCTCAGGTCAAGTGTCCCATTTGATTTCCTGTCTGTCAGTCAGGCCAAACTGCGCAGCGACCATCAATAATACATTAATGGTTTTATAGCAGGTTCGAAGAGTAACACACATTGGATTAGTCCACTGTGGAATTTTGTCGTGCAACCTTCTAAGAGATAGTTAGTCCATCTTACTACCTTGCAATTATGACAGATCCCAAAAAATAGATACTAAAACATCAATAAAACGTGAACCAATGGAGGATTAGTTTGTGGTATCATATCACAAGCTTCAGGACAAAATCTTCACGCTACGCTGATTATTTTACCTTTTGCTTGACTCATTATAGCTTCTGGCAAATGGCTCACAATTTTGCAATAGGACATTTGCATGTGTAGTATAAAAGTCTTTTGGAGTGATTATTTGCTCATGAAATACAGATTTTCAGCAAGCCTACTTATAAATCTGTCGTCTTGACATAATTTCCAGTGGTAAATCCAGTAGAACAACTGCTGTGATATGTTGTAGTGTCTCATAGCAATATTACACAGCCCTAACTGCATTATAGATTAATTTAGGATAGATAGAAGCAGGGGCGGAGCCAGAACGTGGCTAATGGGTGGGCCTGGAAAAATCAGGGTGGGCGTGAATATTCCTCTCACTCAGCACAATCCTCCTGTCCCGACACATCGTATATTCAGATAAAATGACAAACCGAATAATATGAAGATCTTCAGATCTTCCTTAGACAACCACAATGATGCCATTCTTAATATTCAATAAAATAAAAAAACACAACGTAACACAAATTCAAAAATAATTTAATAATTGACTAAAAATTTAAAAGTGTGTTGCTTTTTTTTTTTTTTTTTTTCACGAATCTCACTGGGTGGGCAGTCTGTCAATCTGGGTGGGCCTGTGCTCCGCCCCTGGACAGAAGTTAAAAAAGGGGTATTAAAGAAGTAACAGACACAAAATCCACCCGTTTTTAGCTAGCTCAGGGGGCGGCCATTTTGTCCCTTCTGTCGACTGAAGATGACATCGAAGTTGCTCAGGTAACGACCAATCACGGCTCACCTGTTTTCTGAAGCTGAGCCGTGATTTGTCGCTGCCCGAGCCCTGAGCATTTGTGATGTCATCTTCAGTCGACAGAAGTGACAAAATGGCCGCCCCCTGAGCTAGCTAAAAACGGATGGATTTCTCATGTTGCACAAATCAGAATGCCGTGTTTCAACTAGTGGGCCTGCACAGAACATATTTTTGAAGAAAGTATGTCAGGTGTGACATTCTTCTTGAAAGAATCATGAATCATATGGATGCGAGCATTTATCAGAGGCAACCGCTCTGTGCCAAGTGGTGTGCTCACAAGCGTGTGGGAAAATCCAAACTTGGAGATGTCTTTCATGTTATCCCATGAGGAAGCTTCCCGAGATGAAGGTTTGATGAAAGGAAAAGTCACGCTGTGCACCAAATGAAGCTGTAGGGGGGGGGGGGGGGGTCGGTTGAGAAAGTCACATGTGCAAGTCGCATCCATCCATTTTCTTCCGCCTACCAAATGTCGTGTCGCGGGGGGCAGCCGTTTGATAGAAGCCCAGACATCGAGGCCCGACTAATGTAGATGACCCCTAAACTTAAATGGCAAGGTATGTTGTTGTTGTTGTTTTAGCAAAGTTCCTCCTTGTCTGTCCATTCATTCATCGTCGCTTTGACGTCTCCATTTGGATTTCCTTGTGCGCGAGCGGTCTGTCAAGGAGTCAGCAGCAGTGCGAACGTCTGCGCGCGCGCGCGCGCGCGCGCGCTGTTTGCAATCTAATCTGAGAGCGATCCATTCCCGGCAGATAATGACCTCACGCTCTGCCGCTGCGCTCTTTTCTCTTCGCTCGCCCAGACAACACTTTGAAGTCGTCGCGCAGATAAGCGTGTCAGCATGTGCGCGCGCTTTATAGCCCTCATCTCTCTTCTCCGCTGACAACTAATGTGCGCCCCCGTGTTGGCGGCGTGTGTTTTGGGGAGGGGAAGGGAGTCCAAACACAGAAGACCTGAGCGCGCACAACAGTACGAACGAGTCACCGAGTGGTGAGTTTGTCAGATGAGACGACTGAGGGGAAAAGCAGACTTTGGGAACGTTAAACATTGGGTAAGTTGAGAAAAAAAAAAAGGAGACGGCTGACTTGCATTACAGTTCAGTGGTGCTTTAAGATACGAGTTTCATTTGTTCTGTGACCACAGTTGTAAATCAGACACATATCTCAAAGCATCCATAACAAAAACAAACCAACAGTCATGCAGACACAAAAGAAGAGTTTCATAACAACTGTAAGCCACACATAAAGCTGAAGTGATATTAGTTGTTTTTCGCAGAGGATAAAGAAAATGTGCCTGTTATATTGTCCACATGTATTGCAATTGGAAGTGGCATTAAACACTTTTTTGAAGAAGAATTGTTCTCTATATTCCAAGATGCTGCCTGTTTTGAAGTGAGTGTTGTTGAGTTCATTGGCAACATTCATCGCTTGTATATACATTTGTTGCTTGCAATTCCCACCCCAAAAATCAGCTCAAGTCATAAATCAGGTCACCACTGTAGTTTGATAGTTTTATTACTTAAAGGGGAAGTCAACCCCAAAATTGTCTTTACAAGAATATGCTCTACGCGCCTCCACGAGTCTAAATCCACCCGTTTTTGTCCATCTCAGGGGGCGGCCATTTTGTCACTTGCTGTCGACTGAAAATGACATCACAACCGCTCAGGGCTCAGGTAGCAACCAATCACGGCTCACCTGTTTTCTGAAGCTGAGCCATGAGCAACTGTGATGTCAATTCCGGTCGACAGCGAGGGACAAAATGGCCGCCGCGTGAGATGGACAAAAACGGATAGATTTGACTACTTAACCCACATTCCACAAACAAAATCGATTCCCTTTTAAATTCCTAATTTGAACACATTGTGGACACGAAAGCGTAGCCAAAATAGGCGTTGTGTCCCTCCCAAATTGACATCTCCAGCTGTGATGTTTTGACTCGCCTGTCTCTTTTAGCGCGAACCCGTTGATTGGTCTCTCTTCCCGCTGTCTCCGTCGTGTTGTGCGTTCTCTTTTTAATGAACGCAATTGAGATGATCCCCCCCTCAGCTCATTTCACTCCCTCTCCATCTGTCACGCTCGTATCCGTGTCATGTATATTCATGAACTTTTGTCAACGCGTCGTACTGTATCCTCTCTTCCTCCCTTTTCCGCGACGGTATATTGCTTCTCAGTCGTCTCCTCATTCGACGATCTTCTGAATTCATCACCGTGTGGGCGGCGAGTTGCTGATCTCTGATTTCGAACCCACAACTTTGTCAGCCGTCTTTTACTACCTGCACTCCTTGTCTCATTGTTTTGACTGGTGACATCGGCGGCCACGATCCTGCACGTTTCAAACGTCATTTCAAAGCACTCCGATGTCCACGGTGCGGCTGCTCTTGGAGCTCTTTTTTTTTTTTTTTTTTTTGCCGCCCGCCGCAAACATGCTGCGGCGGGGAAACGACAGCGGATGACAACTTGGTGTACAACCACTAGAATAATAATGAGGGCCGAAGTCAAGAGGAAGCGGGCTACTCGTGGCCCTATTTGTTAGGTTAGCAGTCACTGGAAAAGATATAATGCCCAGGCCAGCGGTATATTGATGGTTTGTCCGCTCTTTGTTATGTAGAAATATTTATGCGGATTAATTTTGCGTTAAAAAGGAAGTCAACCCAAACATTTTCTTGACAAGAATACGTTCTATGCAGGCTCACTAGTCCAAACACGGCATTGTGATGAATATTGCGTTTGTGGAATAGGAGGAATCCAGACTTTTTTTTAGCTAGCTCAGGGGGCGGCCATTTTGTCACTTCTGTTGACTGAAAATGACTTCACAAATGCTCAGGTAACGACCAATCACGGCTCAGCTTCAGAAAACAGGTCAGCCGTGATTGGTCGTTACCTGAGCCATGGGGAGCTGTGATGTCATTTTCAGTCGACAGAGGAGACAAAATGGCCGCCCCCTGAGCTAGCTAAAAACGGGCTCATATACCACAAATGCAATATTTATCAGAATGTCATATTTAGACTAGTGAAGGCACATAGAACATATTATTGCAAAGTTGTTGTTTTTTAACAACCTGCCAAATTTGAAATGGTAAAAAAAAAAAAAAATTGCCAAATATATAAATAATGAAAAATCAATTCGTCTGTTCTGAAACCACGCTTTGTTCAACTGTCAACTGTCACTTGTATGACCTAGAAAACGCGAGCATCCGTCTTATAACATACATATCGTCGCTGTCCTGTGAAAAACATATTTCCAATTTTGGAAACTTTTTCATTTTTCACTTTAATGCGATGTCTGTAACGCGCATAACATGATTCATGTAAAAATAAGAACATGGAAAAAAAAAACGGAGATAAATGTTTTTCCACACGACAGCAGCGATACAACATACACGTTTGAGCTGCAAAAATATTGACTTGACACCCGTACGCCATTTTGCAGCAGTTAAAAAGTGAATATTTTGCCTATGATTGAATTCCCGGGAGAAGCGGTCCATTATTCCAAACAAATCTCCCGCTTCGCTTTCCGGGCCCTTTCATTTCTTTTTATGTGTCATTTGAATCCGTTTTTTTATTTTCACGTCAAGGTGCCAAACGCAGTTGCCGCCGTCATCATCCGTAAAAAGATTAAGAGGCTATTTCCTGGTAGCAGAAGTAGTGGTAACTTGGGTGTGCCCAGGGCAAAGGCTTGCCGAGAGAGGAAGAGTGTCATATTTCGTCGATTTTTTTTTTTTTTTTTTTAGGTCAAGATAGTCATCACCCTCACACAAAAAGTGCCCTCTTAGGTAAAGTCAATCACAGGTGAATAAAAGGCGGGTGCCGAGTCTATTGAATTGTACACACTGTGACTAATGTGTTTGGCATTGGAAAAACTGGTCTTGCTCAGGTTGGACTTTTGTTTATTCTGTGTATTTGCACGCACGCGCGCGCGAGATCTCATGGCTGCGTGTTTGGTTTCTCAACAGCAATCGCCCGACACAGTCCCCGGACCAAGCGCCGGCCCCGCGGTAAATAAGGTGAGGGCTGTCGCGCGCACACGCAGATGATGTCATCGCTCGAGTTTAGCTAGGAGGCTACGGTGTGTTTGTTTAGCCTCAACGCAGGTGAGCTCGGTGCCGATTTTCACCTTGGGCCTCGTTTTGGGGCCGTTCCCACAATTTGCGGCAAATGCGAGTGTGAGTGTTTGTAAAATGTCGATGATTTTTAACATCGTGTTTAATTATTTTTTTTAGATTTCATTTGGCATTTTCTGAAATTACTTCATATTTAGTCTTTAAAGGGTAAGTCAACCCAAGCATATTTTTTTTCAAGAATATGTTCCCAGCAGGCCCACTAGTCGAAACACGGCATTCTGATTCATTTTGCGTTTGTGGAATATAAGTTAAGTAGCAAAATGCAATCATTTTTAGCCATCTCTGGGGGCAGCCATTTTGTCTTCTGTCGACTGAAAATGACATCACAACTGCTCACATCCACCAATCACGGCTGACCTGTTTTCTGAATCTGAGCCGTGATTGGTCCTTGTGACCAGTTATGATGTCATTTTCAGTCGACAGAAGACAAAATGGCCGCCCCCGGGAGACGGCTAAAAACGAGTGCATTAACACTTATTCCACAAACGCAATATTTGTCAGAATGCCCTGTTTCAACTCGTGGGCTTGCATAAAACACATTCTTGAAAAAAATATGTTTGCGTCGCTTTAAAGTCAGTTTGTTGTTTGTATTTTGTTGTCAAGCGAATGAGGACTCTGAATGGGGAAAAAATAAATAAAATGCAAAGCGGTAAACTGTCACCATTTGTCAAATCTGCAGGATTCAATTTGATAAGAACCTTCATTCAAAAAGCTCCAATATGAGCTTTGCATTGTGTTTGCTGCTGTCTTTTTTCCCCCGGCATTTACTTTGTCGTTTTGTTTTGACAAATTGTCTTGCCCGTGTTGACAAAATATGGAGCAGAACACCTAGATTGACCTTACAGGAGTGCATTTGAAAAAGGTCAAATCGAGTCCACGATGCTGCCGAGTTGAACAACAGACGCGTGTGGTCTGTGGCCCATGTATGGTCCAAGCCGTGGAATATTTGTTGCCTTACTTAATTCATTTTTTTCCTCTCGAATTGGTTGGTTAAAATGTATTCTTTTATTTCATGTATTAAGCAAATATATGAATTATTTGGGATGAAACAATTCACTCAAGCCTCGATTCGATTTTCACTTCCCGATTTTCGTTTCAATTGGATTTTTTTTTTAATCGGTTAATTGGTCTGAATCGATTTTTAATCGATTTTTATTTTCCGATTTTCGATTCGATTAAAACAACAGTGAATTGGTTTGAATCGATTATTAATCGATTTTCGATTAATCCTTGCATCCCTATTAAACTTGAATGAAGCGTCTTTTTGTGTTCGGCTTTATATTGCATTGTGAAACTTTTCCATACTCTTATGTTGTTGTTGTTTTTTTTTTTTTTTTCGTGTTGTTTGTCTCAGTCGTGCTCCCAGAGTTTTCCATGTGCCGGCCGAGCTGTGAGAAACGGTTTCCTTTCCCATGGACCATACCCGGCTAAAGACAAGATCCACCTCGCCAGAATCATACGGTACACTTGACCATTTTCCTTTGCATGCCATTCCTTTGGGATTGATCGACGTGTGTGATGAAGCATAACGA
The DNA here is from genome assembly GCF_054856515.1 of Filicampus tigris. Classification (NCBI taxonomy): domain Eukaryota; kingdom Metazoa; phylum Chordata; class Actinopteri; order Syngnathiformes; family Syngnathidae; genus Filicampus; species Filicampus tigris. Next base: position 9,272,161 of record NC_141234.1, on the reverse strand, counting down.
CCGATGAACCGGTCAGAGTCGACATCAGTCCTGACCGACCTTGATAATGTAGTTTCGCAGATGTAATATCACTTTCCCATTCGGGAACGGCCCTTGAAATGGATGTAACGAAAACCGATATTCGGCGTTTTGACGAATGCCGAAATCGTCGTTTTTGAGAAATCCGATTCCTGACAATGGGTCAATTTCAAACTGCGTTGAAATTGAAATTGTTCTATCAACATATGCACAAAGACATTTCAACAAAATGAGGAGTTTTCATTTCGTGGGGAAATTTTGCTGCCAATTTTTTGCCGCCGAATACCGCTCGTCGGCCTCCTTGACTAATAATCGGTATCGGCCCTGAAAAAACCTCATACGGGTCTATCCCTAGCACATTTGTGAGCATTTTGTGTGTCCGACAGGCGCAGTTATGTGGGCGTGGAGCTGGTGCAGTGGCTGTGTGAGCAATGCGCCTACGTGCGTTGCCGGACCAGCGCCGTGCGCGTCTGGCAGGTGCTGCTGGAGCTGGGGGTCCTCCTCTCCGGTAAGGCCCAAAATGGCAGAAACATTAAAAGCGAGCCAGGAAGATTGCCTCCTAAATGAATGCTTGTCTTTGCCAGTGGACCAGCGAGTTGTCTTCTCAGACTCCAACACTTACTACCAGTTCAGTTTTGAGGAGTGCGACTCGACCTCCTGCGACTTTCGTGCCAATGAGGGGGATTGGCCCGAGGCGGTTAGGCTCCTCCTACAACTTGCGCCCTATGTTCAGTTTCGCTCCGCCGACAGAACCGACAGCCCGTAAGTCTCGGATGACTGGTTGTGTTGTTTTGGGGAATAATGGAAATCACGATTATTCAAACGATCATTTCCTTTTGGGTGCAAAACACGCACGTTTTTAAACATAAAGAAATATAAGACACATAAATGTAAGTAAGTTCCTTTTGGATCTACAAAATTATTTTTGATCAAATTCAAAGTTTGAAATTCAAGTATGATTTCCTTGCGTAAGCAAACAAACAAAATTTGAAAAATCGTTTTTTCTTTTAATCAAGGCGCAAATGCCAATTTGTCGATTTTGTGTGTATTCTATTGTGCATTGATGCATTTTTTACAAAAATGTAGTTTAAGCAGTCAAAATGATTAGTTCATTTTACAGGTTTTGTTTTTGGACGTTACAAAATGTTATTGTTTGTAACAAGGACAAAATGCAGATGTTAAAATCAAAAACATTTTGGTTTTAAAAAGAGTCATTCCGATTGTTAAAACAAAAACCACCGACTCGAGTTTTTTTCAAAGTAAAAATTGTTCATTTTCTCTCGCCAGCGATGTAACGATTCACAAAATCTTTCATTTTCTCCAGCTAGCGTTGTAACGATTCACTCAAGCCTCGATTCGATTTTCAATCCTTGATCTCGATTCTTTCATGTCGTCGCTGTCATGTGAAAAACACTCTCCATTTTTTTCCCCATTTTCTTATTTTTACATGAATCATGTTTCCGCGTGACAGACATCGCATTAAAGTGAAAATTTAAAAAAAACTTCAGCGTTTTTCACAGGACGGCGACGATCCGAAAGAATCCAAACCAAGAATCGAAAATCGAATCGAGTCTTGAGTGAATCATTACCGTGCTAGCTGGAGACAATAAAAGATGTTGTGAATCGTTCCATCGCAAGCGAGAGAAAATGACCGATTTTTACTTTGAAAAAAAAAACTGGAGTCGGTGGATGATCTGTGCGCAGGAGCAGGCGCGCGCCTGCTCACGCCGCACGCTCTCCGACATCTTCCTCTAATTCCAGCACGAGTCCAAATCCCTTTTCCGAGTTGTAAATCCTGGGTGTGCGCACCCCTCCGCATCCAGCGGGTGTCAGCTAAAGTTAATTTTGCCTTTCCGGTCGGTGCGCGGGATTCCTGCTGAGGCTGCCACTGAACTCAAACTGCCACTCAGATAAATGAAGAAAAGTAGCACGTGCGGCATTTCCAAAACGCCACCCCACAGCAGCTTTTTCAATCGGAAAAGGTGCGGCTTGGGCACCCTGAGAGTGAACAGCGAGCCCTGCTGCAAATTTTAACTCTGTATTATTTATATATATATATACATATATATATTTATATATATATTTTTTTAAAATAGTTTTTCCCCCCTATACACTGGCTTTGAAAATCTAGGAAGAAAAAGTGTGCTCTTTTTGATCCTAACTATTGGCCCAAATCATCGGTGCTGAGGATCTGCACAGATGCGATTATGCACTCAACGTTCTCATTCTCGGTCTGGCGCTCTGGACCGCCGTTTCTCCTTTGATTGCTGCATTTTTTGCTCTGCTGGCACCCGCTGCCCGTCCACCGCGCACGCCCCCGCCCACTTCATGTCCTTCGTCTGTCTCTCTCTCTCTCGCTCTCCAAAACGTATTGCTGTAAATGACAACATCAGTAGTTGTGTCGGGAAACACTTGCGGGTAGGGATGTGACGATTCGCCCAGGGCCCGGTTCGATTCGATTTTCAGGTCCCGATTTTCGATTTGATTCGATTTTTTTAAAACAATCGCTACCGTGCTTGTGGTGTCCTGCTGCGGCCGTCCACAAACGAAATGCGCAGCGACGTTTGGCGCAAGTGCATAATTTGATCGACACATTCGAAATGTGCTGTGCATCTGGAAAGAAAAAACGCTTCAAGGCATCATTTTCTAGGGGGGTAACATTTCGGTATGGCATGTTCGGTTCGGTCCACTGTAATTTCTTAGAATATCACCCGAATGGTTCACTTTTATTTATTTTTTCTAAATAATTGACCATTTACTTGTCATCTTTTCAAAATAAACATATATATTTTTAAAAAAATGTTTTTTTTGTTTTTGTACCGAAAATATACCGAACCGAAGTTTCCAAGAAACTGAACTGAACCGAAATGTGATTTAGCGTACCGTTACACCCCTATCATTTTCTAGATTTTTTTTTTTTTTTTTTTAAATAGATTTTTCGAGTAATCGAATAGATTAATCGATCAATCCGGGCAAATACATTTGAAATCATTCTCGATTAATCGTCACATCCGTACTTGCAAGTAAATCTGCTGAAATAAAAGTATACTTTTGTTTTATATTCCCTTTGTGTTTTTTTTCTTTTTTTTTCTGCTGTCCTAGCAAGAAATCCTGCCGGTAGGGATGCGACGATGAATCGAAAATGGCTCAAAAATCGATTCAAACCGATGAATCGAATAATCGAGACAAATTGAACCGGGACATCTGAGCACTCACGAGCCCTATATAGCGACACCTAACAAAAGACATAACATCCCTAGCTCATTAGAATATGCAAATTTAGACTGCAAAAAAAAAAAAAAAAAAAAAAGATGTCTTTCAATTTGTTTCCATTCCAGCAGCAGAGACAAGCACGGTAGCGTTTAAAAAAAAAAAAATCGAATCGAATCGGTTCTTGAGTGAATCGTTGCATCCCCACCCGCCGGCAATCATCATTTTCGGGCATCCATCACGATTAGGCATAAATATTATGCACTTTTGAAACGCCAAACCGATTTTGTCATCGCCGGGTGTCATAACCGTAATTGGACTTGAATTCCGATGAATCGCGCAGCCCGCGGCATGCGAGGTGAACACACACCTCGCGGCATCTTTTTACGGCAAACACGGAGGCGTTGCAAGAGGCAGTCATGCTAATCCGCCATCAGCGATGCACTGGAGAGCGGAGAAAAGGCAGTTGAGCCCTCAAGGGCCTGCGCGGATGTTAATTGCACACGATGACATCATCCTGAGCCGTTTTGCTTGTAAACTGCTCAAGTTGCAACTGTCACTCTGCGTTTGGTCCATCGACATTTTGCTTTGGTGTCTCATGCCTACACGCGCGCGGATCGGAAAGCATTTGCTTCGGTTCCGCCCGCGGCCGGGATCCTTCTTCCTCCAGAACAATTGCACGTTCCGCTGGGTTCCGTTGATATGAGAATTATATGCAAATGAGCGCTCACTTCTGCGAGAGAGTGTTCGGCCAGGAAGGCCATTCCGAAGTGCTGCTTTTCGAATGTCGACATATCGGGTGAGGGGCCCTCGGGCGCAGGTCGCCGATGAAGACAAAAGCGTACGGCCGTGTGTTATTGCTGGGGGGGGGGGGGGGGCTCACACTGTTTCCTGTGTACATCACACGCCAGTGCCATGTATGCAAGTTATGTTTTCACATATTTGCAAAGAGTGGAAAACCCCTTTGGAAAATGTAGAAACAGGGCGCATGGGGTGAATTGTCTTCTACATTGGTAGTCAGTTGGGATGTAACGATTCATTGAAAATGGATGAAAAATCGCTTCAAGCTGATTAATCGAATAATCGATTCACATTTGAAAAGGATGGAAAGCCAGCCCCTTTGGAAAATATAGAAACAGGGCGCATGGAGTGAAATGTCTTCTACATTGGTAGTCAGTTGGGATGTAACGATTCATTGAAAAAAAATCGCTTCAAACTGATTAATCGAATAATCGATTCACATTTGCAAAGGATGGAAAGCCCCTTTGGAAAAAGTAGAAACAGGGTGGATAGAGTGAGTACATGTTTTCTACATTGTTAGTTAGTAGGAATGTAATGATTCATTGAAAATTGATTAAAAATCGCTTCTAACTGATTAATCGAATACTCGATTCACATTTGCAAAGGATGGAAAGCCCCTTTGGAAAATATAGAAACAGGGTGTATAGAGTGAGTAGATGTTTTCTACATTGTTATTTAGTAGGAATGTAACGATTCATTGAAAATTGATGAAAAATCGATTCAAACCAATTTGTCGAATAATCGAGGCGAATCAAACTAGGACATCTCAACGCTCACAAGCCCTATACAGCAACACCCAACAAAAGACATAACATCCCTAGCAAGCCATGGTAGCAAATTTTTTATTTTTTTTTCAAATCGGAATCGGAAACCGAAAACGGAATCGAATCGGGCCCCGAGTGAGCGTATGGTTACACCCCTCGTGGGTCGGTCTTTGGATCGGACCGCAATGAATTAAGTGAAGGTGTTTTTGTGGTCTCTCCAAGGTCAGAGGAGGACTCTGAGGGAAACCGGGACGTCTGCGGCGAAATCCTCCAGATGAAAGCTCTAGAAAGGCTCACATCCACAGTACGTGCGTCGATGTGTGCGCAAACGGCTCCGGCCCAGAGTATTTGACGCTGTGCAATTTCCTCCCTTTTCTCGCCACGTCCGCCAGGTGCAAAGCGAGTTGGCCGCCGCTCTTGCCCGAAAGACGCGCAAAGCTCGTGAGTAAACACGCAGTCTATCGGGACAACTTGGCGTCGCATAAAACGATTACCCCCCCCCCCCCCCCCCCCCCCCCCCCCCCCCGCCGCCCACCCACAACCCCCACGCTTGTCTCTGATTTTTTTTTTTTTTTTTTTTTCTGCAGTATCAGAGCAGGACTCTGACGCGGCCGAGACGAGCCGGCAGGACGTCCACTCGCCAATCGCGGAGCCCGGCCCGGTAAAACAGACATCCGTTTTCGATTTTTTTGGGGGGTCGACGTGAAACCAGACACGAGCACAAAATGGTCCACGATGACGCGACACTGCGGGACAGCGGTGACTCAACTCTTAAGGAAATGAAAAGCCCCTAAAAAAAAAAAAAAAAAAAAAAAAAATCAATAGACTAATCTCCTGTTAGAGTGCTGGGATGCCCGATTCGAATCGATTCATCGTCCATTTTGATCGATTTTTCGATTCATCGTTCCATCCCTACTCACTCCCTGCAAATGCGTTTTCCACCTCGTTTTCAGGCATCATGAGGCACTTTGCTCTTAATTCAGCAAAGCCAACATGCTTAAAACTTTCAAAATCCCGATTCGAGGAGAGGCCAACACACTCTCTTCCCCGCGCGCGCGCACGCACGCGCACGCACGCACACACACACACGCACGCACTCCCGCCCACTTAGGCTGATAATCACTCGCACTCACTCTTTCTCCGCCAGATCTGCTGACATGGAGACAAAGAGAGAAACGCAACAGATAGCGGGAATTAGAATGTCGAATGAATAGCATTTGGAATAATGAGACTTTAGAGACATAGATAAAGAGTCCCTGGATGACTTTTTTTTTTTTTTTCCCCGTTTTTCCTCAAATGGGCCGAGCGAAAGTCATCACCAACTTCTGGATCAGGCGCAACTTTCCGATCCATCGCGCGAGCCAAGTGCGACTCTTCCCGTCATGTCTTGGGACTGCGGCTTGAGATATGTGTTCACGCCCTCCGTGTCGCAGCTGGGCGGCGGCGGCGGCGGAGGAGGCGGAGGCCGCGAGGAGCTGACGGGCCGACTGGGCTTGGAGGCCGTTCAGCGATTGGCCAAGGACGGCTGCCGGCTGCTGCAGAACCACAACTACCGGCTGGCTGACAGGAATCAGGCGGTGAGTCGCCGACGCCTCGCATGCTAGCCGTGGGCACGAACAAGAAAATGTTGAAAAGTAAGCGACAAATCAATTCCAAACAAAACTTTCTAAAATTATTATTATTTTTTTTTTTTTTTTTAAAGTGCAAATGTATAAATCCAAGTATGGTTTCCTTGCATAAACATAGAAATGCATGTTAATAATCGTTTTTTTTTGTTTTTTTTTTTACGATTGTGCCAATTTTGTAATCGTGGAGTTAGGGCCGCGCAATGAATCGAAATTCAGTTACAATTACGATTGTTACACTCCTCGATTATAAAATTGTCATAATCGTAAAAAAACGATTATGAATATCATCATTTACATTTCGATCCAATAGGGGTGGACCGATTATCGGCGCCGATATTTGGCTTTGTGACGAATATCGATAAAAACTCTGCCGGCCGATAATAAATCAATAGAAAAATGGAAACCAAAAAAAAAAAAACGATTTGTGGAAGTTTAATATTTCTGTCAATTTGAAATTTACTGTAAAAAAAAACTACATGGAGCTATTGTTTACATTTTTCCTTTCTCCTTTTTGAGATGAGATGTTGACGATCCTGGGTGCTCCCTGAACTTTTTGTTCGAATTTTATAACAGAGATGTTGATTGTCCAAAATTTCTTATAATAATGATTTAAAAAAAAAAAAAAAAAAATCACCGCTATGCAAACCTGAAACATTGTTCAATAAACACGCTTAAAGGCGTTACAACAAAGTTAAGAGTACATTTTCGATTTTGACGCCAATATTTTCCTTTTCGGCCTCCTCGACTACTAATAATCGGTATCGGCCCTGAAAAAAAGCATATCGGTCTATCTCTAATATCCAATATTTTTTTTACACAAGGAAATCCTACTTGAATTTCTACATTTGCACCTTTTTTCCAATTTCTTTGGTAATAACACATTTGATGACTTTTGTTTGATCCAAAAGGAATTATATCATTTATAGTGTTTCAAAAAAATGCAATTGTCTTTATATTTCTTACGTTAAAACATTTTCATGTTTTGTACCCAAAAATAAATCATCGTTAGAATAATCGTGATTTCACTTACTACCAAAATAACCGTGATTCTTTTTTTTTTTTTTTTTTTTTTTTTTTCATAATTTATTTCACCGGTTTTGATATCGGAGAAGACGAGAAGGAACGACTGCTTTTCCTCGACTAGGTTGTCATTGCGACCTGGTTTGACTTCTCTTTTTCCATGACAGCCAAGGCCTGACGAATTAGCACGGTCTGTTGCCATAGCGATATGATTCATGTGCGCATCACTGCCTTCTATTCACCGGACGTGAGTTTGATTTCATGCAATTCAGCGAGACGGCATTCTGCCCATAAGGTAACATGCACGTATAATTGGGGATGGACCGATTATCGGTCGCGCCGATTATCGGCGCCGATATTTGGCCTTTTTCCAAAATCTGATGGTTGATAAAAAAAAAATCACTTTAAAACTGTGTCAACCTCAAGGGACTATTTCTTTAATTTTCAGTTAACTTTATAAGAGATGCTAGGAACACTCTGCGCCTTTTGCTTTTGTTTTAAAAATAAAAACAAAGACAAGTGAAAGTGGAACATTTCTGTCATTTTGACGTTTTGGAGAACTTTATTTCCTGTGTAGAAAATTATCGGGAAATTTTCATTGACGACATACCGATGACCCTGGGAGATCCCTTTTTGTTCGAATTTGACAGCAAAGATGTGTATTGGCAAACATTTATAATAATACTTTTTTGAAAAATGAACGACGCAAATCTGAAAAATTGACGAAAAAAGACGATTCAACAAAGTTGACAGTGTTATTTATTTTTGAAGCCAATATTTTCCTTTCCTTTTTACTAAGCATGACACGATTCACTCGAGTCCCGATTCGCTTTCCGATTCCTGATTTTCGATCCTTTTTTTTTCCTTTTTTTTTAAAGTCGCTACCATGCTTGTCTCTGTGCGCTAGTCTGCTGCTCCGGCCATCCCCCAATGCAATTTAATCGATTTCTCGATTAATCGGCACATCCCTACTTTTCACCGAAAATGAATATCGGCTCCAAATATCGGTTATCGGCTTCCCCGGCTACCAATAATCGGTATCGCCCCTGCTTTGTGTGCATTGCTGCCCTTCCAATTAATGTGCTGGTCAACAATTGCTGCGGTTGTGTATTGGCTTTTCATTTTCCGATCCGTCATTTCCAGGAATTAGGCACTCGAGCTATCATAACACAGATACGACACACACACACAAGAGTGTTTCCTTTTTGTCTTTTCCATGAGGCCCGCCCGCCCGCCTTTCCTCCGCACGGGACGTCATGTGCGCACACACACAGCAGGGCGCGTGTCGTTTCGCCTCCGGCCGCTGTTCCCAAATCCAAATCTCCGCGGCGTTAAAATCTGCCCGCTGAAAGGCCGATGCGGGGACCCACCTGGCTTGAACCCACTCGGGAGAGGAAAGAGGAAAACGAGGTTTTCGGGCCACTGACAAACAGGATGCACAGATGGTCGCAAACTGGATTTCATTTCAATATTATAAATTGAGCTGTATATGTTCAGTTGAATCCATATTCAACTCGATTACGTAACACGCCATCAACACACATACACGGCCTTTCAATTTCCTACTTTGTATATGTATATTTTTGTACTTTCTGTGCCTTACATGTTTATCTGGCGCCCCTCTACTTTTTTGGGGTGTGTTTTCTTGCGATACTCGCATCACACAGCATGACCACTTTAAGCGTTGCACACACACACACTTCCTTTTGATCTTATGTTTGTGTGTGTGTGTGTGCGTGTTCACTCCTCCACTCTGGGATTGCTTCTGTTGTTCTTGGCTGTCTAAATGGTGGCTCTAATCGGATACATCAACAATTCGCTACTTTTATCGCCAATGCGGCAGCACATTCCCACAGCTCTTGCTAATGTATTTATAATCAGACCGCTTACATAATCGTTGCATTTTTTTTTGTTTTTTTTTCCCCCGTCGTAGTCGGTTCAGTTGAAGATGTAAGGGCGTTTGTGCACAGATTACATTTGGCATCAAAAATGGATTTGAGACCTTACAGTATGACATTTAGTTCCCGAAGACATGAAGTCTGCTTAAAATACGCATCGGTGCAAAAAAAAAAAAAAAAAAAAAAAAATCAATTAATCGAATAATCGATTCGATGCAAGGTGCAGGTCTGCTTCCACTGAACAAGCAAAGTCATGCCCGATTGTGTCCTTTCATGCATTTTGTGCTATGGATGCGATGGCATGTATGTTTGATAGGGATGTAACAATTAATCGAAAATTGATTTAAACGGCTTAAAATATACAGCCATGCAAAAAAAAAAAAAAATCGATTAATCGATTCGAGTCAAGATGCAGGTCTGCTTCCATTGAACAAGCAAAGTCATGCCCGATTGTGTCCTTTAAAGCATTTTGTGCGATGGTATATATGTTTAATAGGGATGTAACAATTAATCGAAAATTGATTCAAACGGCTTAAAATATGCAGCCATGCAAAAAAAAAAAAAAAAGCGATTAATCGATTCGATGCAAGATGCAGATGTTTTTCACACACTAGCGCACAAAGACAAGCATGGTAGCCATTTAAAAAAAAAAAATCGGGAACTGAAAATTGAAAAATGCGAATCGTTCCATCCCAAATGTTTCATACCATTTGCCCATCCATACATTTTTGAAAAAAAAAAATCGGGAACTGAAAATCGAAAAATGCGAATCGTTCCATCCCAAATGTTTCATACCATTTGCCCATCCATACATTTTTGCTGTTCGATGTTCGTACCCGGAGAAACGTCATGTACTTGATATGATACCCAGGATGCATCTGGGCTGCGAATTGAGACTGGCCGTCGCAGCAACCGCGATTGTCTGCCGGGCCCTCGGGCTGGCGGTGTGCAGCCAACATCTGGCGGAGAGACAATGCTTCTTGATCTCCTCTTCTGCTCCTGACGTCTTCTTTTGATCCTTTTGCTCCACCAGTATGCGATGACCCCCCCCGCCCCCCGCCACAAGCCCCCCCCCCCCCCCCCCCGCCGATTGTGCTCCCTTTTTTTTGTCGGCCAAGGTCTCGTCTGGTGCCAGTCGCAGATCGGGTTGCGCTTCCTGTTTAAAAGTAAAGCTCGTCAAGTCTCACCCAGCATTCGCCTGGAGAAACTCCAAACATAAATTGGAAAAAAAAATTGCCGATGAGATTTGTTGTATTGGCCTTTTCTACGATGTTTTTTTCCAATTATCGCTGCAATATGCTCGCAGATGAAGAAATGAGCCCTCTAGAAGTCAAATGTGAGTGTTTTCGTTCCGTTTTGTCCACTGTGTTGATCAGGAGGTGGTTGGACGGGTTTGTCTGAAGGAGCGAGGACGGGACGTGTTGGTGCTGCAAAGAGTGACATCGTCGCTGACGTCGCCATCCGAACGGCCCTCGCCCACATCGTCGGCGGGCGGGCCCCGAGAGGAAGACAAAAGGTCGGTCGAACTTGCAACCTATCGCCTTAGTGGGCGTGTCTCTACCTCGACTCGAGGCATCACTTTTGACGTATTTACCAAAGTCATGTTTTGTTGGTTTTAGAGATTGTAACGATTCACTCAAGCCCCGATTGGATTTTCGGTTTTCAGTTCGCGATTTTCGATTTTTTTTTTTTTTTTAAATGGCGCTCGTGTGGTGCTGCAGCCATCCACAAACGCAATACACAATTATGTTTGGAGCATGCGTGTAATTTGATCTACACACTCAAAATGTGGTATGCGTCTGGAATGGGAAAAAAACCCAAACATTTTTTAGCACTCTAAATTAGCATATTCTAATGAGCTAGGTTTGTTAAGTCTTTTGTTAGGTGTTGCTGTATACGGCTTTGTGAGTGCTCAGATGCCTGAGATCCATTTGAATCCATTATTCGATTAATCAATTTTTAATCAGTTTGAATCGATTTTTAATCGGTTTGAATTGTTTTTAATCGGTTTGAATCGATTTTTTATCGATTTTCAATGAATCGTCACATCCTTTGTAGGTTTGCTTTCTCACATAAAGTAAATGGTCTTTTTTTTTAATCAATTTTTAAACGCTTGAATCATTTTTGAATCAGTTTGAATCGATTTTTAATTGGTTTGAATTGTTTTTAATCAGTTTGAATCGATTTTTTATCGATTTTCAATGAATCGTCACATCCCTTGTAGGTTTGTTTTCTCCCATAAAGTAAATAGTCTTTTAATCGATTTTTAAACGGCTTGAATCCATTTTTAATCAGTTAGAATCGATTTTTAATCGGCTTGAATTGTTTTTAATTGGTTTTAATCTATGTTTAATCAATTTTCAATTCATCGTCACATCGCTTGTCGGTTTGCTTTCTCCCATAAGGTAAATAGTCTTTTAATCGATTTTTAAACGGCTTGAATCCATTTTTAATCTGTTTGAATCGATTTTTAATCGGTTTGAATTGTTTTTAATCGGTTTTAATCTATTTTTAATCGATTTCCAATGAATCGACACATCCCTTGTAGGTTTGCTTTCTCCCATAAAGTAAATAGTCTCTTAATCGATTTTTAAACGGCTTGAATCCATTTTTAATCAGTTTGAATCTATTTTTAAATGCTTTGAATTGTTTTTAATCGGTTTGAATTGATTTAGTCATCGATTTTCAATGAATCGGCACATCCCTTGTAGGTTTGCTTTCTCCCATAAAGTAAATACTTTTTTTTTTTTTTTTTTTTGGCAAGTGCATTTTCTTTCGTGTTTTTTCGTCCTTGTATGCTCAGACTGAAAGAACGACTAAGGGAGTGTTAACAGACGCAGGTTAGTAAGTGGGTGTGTGTGTGTTTAGCAATAGTTCCCTCCCAATTGTCTGCTGTTGCTATGAAAGGAAGTGCTCAAACTTTGGAGCTTGTACAGCAGATGACAGGAGGCACGTAGCCGGCAAGTTTTTCTCCCCAGCTGCGCAAAAAACGCCGATGCACTCAAACTGCCGAAGAGCCGAGCTATGAGGGCGGCCGCCAAGCAAGCGAGTCTTGCCCAGGCCGAGGAAGACTTTGATGAAGACGACGGCGATGAGGACGGGGGGGCTCCCATGCATGAGAACGTCGCCCGCGCTTTCGATGTTCCCCATTTTCGTTATATCGATGACGATGAGAATGTCGCGGGACGGATCAGCGGAAGCGGGTCGCGCCCTAGCGAGGACCGTTGTCATCGGTCTTGGTCTTTCAGGTATGTGGTGGTGTCGGGGACGCCGCTGAAGATCTTGGAGCATCTGCTGAGTGACCTGCGGCTAGACGACCAAAGGGGGGCGCCCGAGAGCACGGAGAGCGGTACGTTTGCCTACTTCCTAATAGGGATGGAACGATCAATCGAAAAATCGAAAATCAAACTGCTCAAAGTATGCGTTTGTGTAAAAAAAAAAATCCCCAAAAATCGAAAGAATCGATTTTTGTGATGGTTTTAAAATGAGCCATTCATCGAATCGCAATCGGGACCCGAACAGGCTTGAGTGAATCGTTACATCCCTACCTTCTAATCATATTAGTGATTTAATCTGGGAGGGCATTTCTGTATCATAAGTACGCGTGCCTTTGTGGAAAAAGTTTAAATTCCTTCTCTGAGCAGGCTCGTATCAAAATTTACTCCAAGTGTATCAAATCAGTTTTCGATATTGAAATGAATTGAAATGTCATCAGTCACATGTTTTCGTCTGTTAGAATTAGTGCTGTCAAGCCATTAAAAAGTTGTAACGAATTAATCTCAGCATTTTCCATCATTGATCGCGATTAATCGCATTTTTAATCGACATTTTTTTTTTTTTACGAGGCTTGGGTCAGCTATTTACTAGAGTAAAACGAATGTGCGGCGGGGGGGGAAAAAGAAAAGTACATTTCTTTTCAAACACTCTCCTCTTAGCTTTCTTTGATCCTTGAATACGATTCCTTTCCCGTAAAATATGACTGGCCCAAAATCTTTGATGACAAGCAACAAGTCGGAACAAAACCCAGCGCGTGTACGTTTTGTGTTTGCGTGCGCACGATCCAGCACTCGCGCAACAACCACATTCTGGTGCCGCCTGCAGACGTTGGAACTATTCCAAGAGATGAAACGCTCCAATGGCGATTGTGAAATGAGCCCCTCGGGGGATTGCAGACATTGCCGCTGCTAAACAACTGGAGCGGGCTGATGATTTCAAAGGATTCCTGCAATTAGGGCTGTGCAATTCATCGAATATCAATTCCGATTATTACACTCCACGGTTACAAAATTGGCATTATTCGAAAAAAAAACAAAAAAAAACGATTAGTGTAACCACAACTACTAGGATAGCTGGCAGGAACCAGGCGGTGCGTCGCCGACCCGTCACATGCACGAACAGGAAAATGTTTAAAAGTAAACGACAAATTCCAAACAAAACTTTCTAAAATTATTATTATTATTTTTTTAAAAAGGTGCAAATGTATCAATACAAGTACGATTTCCCTGTGTGAACATACAAACGCATATTAATAATCTTTTTTTTTTACGATTATGCCAATTTTGTAATCGTGGAGTTAGGGCTGCCCAATTAATTGAAATTCAATTCAATTACAATTACGATTATTACACTCCACAATTACAAAATTGCCATAATCGTAAAAAAAACGATTATTAATATAATCATTTACATTTATGTCCAGCACACTGTTTACACAAGGAAATCATACTTTTGTTGATACATTTACACCTTTAAAAAAAAATAAAAAAATTCTATAACTAATTTCAGAAATGTTTTTGGTCCAAAAGGAACTTACATAATTCTAGCGTCTTTATATTCCTTACGTTAAAACATTTTCATGTTTTGGGCCCCAAAAATAAACGATCGTTAGAATAATCGTGATTTCAATGTTTAGCAAAAGGAATCGCCATCACATTTTTCATCATCGAGCAGCCCTAAGAAAAACATTTACGAACTCTCTGATGAAGACAAACAGACACATTTGTCAAGCTTGTTCGAGCCAAACAAGCTAGCAAAACTTTTTTTTTTTTTTTTTTATGCAGAAGTTTATTAAGGCAGTTAACAGGAACAGCTTTGAAGAATGACTTTTTGGAGATTATGGACCACCAATGCAAGAAGTGTGTATAAATGCTGGAACCACCAATAGGTATTCGTTTGTGTCCAAATATAGAACGTAAAGTTTAAAAAAAAAATCATGAGAAATCGAGTCATTGGGCACGCTAAAACGTGGACGCTACGTCATCCAGCATTTTTCTTCTGGCTCCACCTCTCGGTACAAAAACATGTGGAAAATATCGTGGGAAGAATATCGAGATTTCACTCGACTGGGGTTTTAAAACTGATTCTAGCACGTTTTGGACTTCATTTTGTGAACATCGATGTTCGATTAATTAACTTTGATTAATCTGAGCAATGGGCATAGGGATGTAACGATGAATGGAAAATCGTTTCAAACGGCTTAAAATCGATGTAAAAAAATCTAAAGTAAAATCGGGATGGAAATTTTGATCACAAATTGATGGTTGGAAATTTTTTTTAAAATAAAGTTGATATGGAAATTTTGATGACAAATTGATGGTAACAGTTAAAATCTATTTTACAATTGTTTATTTTCCAGTTAAACTAACTAAAAAATTATTTGTTCATTTTCAGGTTTTTGTGTTTTGTAAAGTTACAAAAAGTTAGTTTGCAGCGATGGCAAAATGCAGATCTTAAAACATCTTTTGGCTATATAAACAAGTCGAAAAAAAAAACCCAGAATCGAATGAAAATCGGGAACTAAAAATCGAAAATGGAATCGGGGTGGGTTTTACGCGAATCGTTACATCCCTAATAAGCTATTGTGAAAAATTTCTATCAATTTTGCGGATTGTCGATTGTGCCCTGTCGCAACCGAGGCCGCGCTTTTGCGTAAATATCGAAATGCAAACGATTATTTTTTTTTTGTCGCTTCGGCCGCTTTGGCTCCGCGCGATGCCCGGGTGACACTTTTCCCGTTCTTCTTCTTCTTCTTCTTCTTCTCCTGTGCTCCTTGGCCGCCCGCTGCCACTGCGCAAATACGATTTGAATTTGACGATATTACGGATCTTCATCTCCTTCCTTCCTCGCCTTACAGATTCTTACTTCGGCCGCCCTTGGAAAAAACCCTCTTGTTCATTTTCCTTTTCCAGTACGTTTCGAGTAAGTCGAGTTGTATCTGCGCGATTCGCTTGGTTTCCATCTTTTCCCGATGCGCCTCCCGCTCTCGGAATTGGCGAAAATCGGCGATGTCTTCCTGAATTTCTTGGTATAATCTCTTCTTGGCCTCGGCTTTGCTCTGCGCGGTCTCCTCCTGTTCCTGCGCGTACAATTCGGCCAGGTACTTGAGCATCTCCTGTTCTTCGGACTTGGCCCGCTTCTCCTCCTCTTTGATCTTTTGCCTCTCTTGCATTTGTTGGTCCAGGCCTTCTCTCATGCGCTTGTTGTTGAGCACCCGCTGCCGCTCCTCTTCGGCCTCCGGGTCCCACAAGTCCTCCGTCTTTGCGCCGGCCTTGGCCCTCGCCGCGTCGCTCAACGCCGGCTCCTTCATCCTCACCATGACTTTGGTGGGGTCCATGTTGGTGGGCGTCTCGGGGAGGCTGTGCGTTTTCTTCAGCGGGTTGACTTGGAAGGTGACGTGCGGCTTGACGGACCGCTCGGCTTTCAGGAACATCTCCGTCAGGAATTTGTCCCGATGGACAAAATTGATTTTTTTTTTGTCGTCTTTCGACATGGTGCGGATCGGATCGGGCCGGGGGCGCGCCGGGTTTTTTTTTTTTTTTTTTTTTTTTTTTTAAAGCCGGGGTGCGCCGGTCCTGTCGGTGTTTGATGTATTTTTTTTTTTTTTTTTTTTTTTACCCAACCCAATACTCCAGTTGATGAGGCGCGACTGTGGTTTTGATTTGTGATGCACGCTAGCGTTGCAGCGCATTGTTACAAAGGCGGCGGCGATGCCATCATAAATGACATCAGTGATCATCGCCGCCATCACTGAGAAGCTGACTCCAAATGTGTTGATTGCAACGCAATTTGGAGGTTTTATCATAAGGCTTGCGTTTCCACGCGCAGGTCAGGTTCGTCTTTAGGTTTTCGGTGAACGCTGTTGACGATTGACCAAAGTATGTAATTTGATCTACACATTGAAAATGTGGTATGCATCTGGAATGGGGAAAAAAAAGTCAAGAAACCAGTTCTTAGAATTCCAAATTAGTATATTCTAATGACCTAGGTATGTTATGTCTTTTGTTAGGTGTTGCTGTAAACGGCTTGCGAGTGCTGAGATGTCCCAGTTCGATTCGAATCAAATCGATTCATCGGTTAGGGTTAGGTTAACCCTTGAATCGATTAATCGGTTAGGGTTAGGTAACCCTTGAATCGATTTTTGATTAATCGGTTAGGTTAACCATTGGATCAATTTTCGATTAATCGGCTAAGGTTAGGTTAACCTTTGAATCGATTAATCGTTATGGTTAGGTTAACGCCTGAATCGATTTTTGATTAATCGGTTAAGGTTAGGTTAACCCTTGAATCGATTAATCGTTAGGGTTAGGTATCCCTTGAATCGTTTTTCAATTAATCGGTTAAGGTTAGGTTAACCCTTGAATTGATTCATCGTTAGGGTTAGGTAACCCTTGGATCGATTTTCGATTAATCGGTTAAGGTGAGGTTAACCCTTGAGTCGATTTTCGATGAGTCGGTTAGGGTAAGGTTAACCCGTGAATCGATTTTCGATTAATCGTTACATCCCTAATTCCTAATGTTGGATATTTCTTTTTCATGATTTTCCTTTGTCAGACAAATAATTCTACTCGCCATTCGGTGTTTGGTGTCTTGCTCAAGGGCATCGTGACAGTAATCAGGATTGTGGACTAGTGGAATTTTCGACTTGCCCGCCGCGGGACTTCAACCGTGACCCTCATGTATCTCCTTCCATCCTTTTTCAACTTCTGTTGCTTAGCAACAACCCTGAGCTACTGCCGCCATGTTTTATGATATGCCCGACGCCGCGACTACCGTTGGATGACAAGACGGGACCTGAAAGAAATGGAAGGTCACCGAACGCACTCTTCACTATCATGGACGATCAATCCCGCACTTAAATCAGTACTGCAGTGATCAGAATCATTTTTCAACTTTTTTTTTTTTTCAGGGCCGATACCGATTATTAGTCGTCCAGGAGCCCGATAACCGATATTTGCCGCCGATATTCATTTTCCGTAAAAAAGAAAATATTGGCATCAAATTAAAAAAAAAAAAAAAAAAGCCCTATTACATCTTCATAAGAAACCAAGTTGTTTTGAGCAACTACGCATAGAGCATCGTTGTTCCTTTGTAGCCGACCTTGCTGCGCATGCAATTTTTTTTTTTTTTTTTTGGAACAGGCCGGAACACGCTTCTACGGAGGGAGCAACCCCTCCCCATGCATGCACATAACAACACACACTTCAACAACAAAGTACACCCACGGATTAGTGTGATTAGTTCAGCACGCAGACACTTTTCTGTGCGTCTCACGCGAGATGAAGTCCCCCAAGGTTGGAGCTGGATTGGGGGGGGGGGGGCGGGGGGTTTAGTTGACGATGCGTGAATGTTTTTAACTTTGTAGGCACACGCAGGGGGCATATGTTGAAGAAAATGGAGATTTATCATGGTAGAGAGTGTACACGGGGCAAGCATAGCAGGAAAATAGTAGATGTGGAATATAACTGCGGGAGAAGACAATGAGAGGTCGTTTTGGTTAACTAGCTAGAGGGCGGTGATTGTTTAGGGTGCAGGGGGCGAGAGATCGACATCAAAAGTGGGGGGATAGCCAAGAGTCAAGAAAGAAACAGTTTCACCTTTTTGGGACTCATGCGGAAAAGAATGGAGAAAGACCGATATGGTTTTTTTCAGGGCCGATACCGATTATTGGTAACCAAGGAGGCCGATAACCGATATTTGGAGCCGATATTCATTTTCAGTGAAAAGGAAAATATTAACATTATAATCTCCCCCCCAAATAAAAAATTTGAAGCTCTTTACTTTGTTTATTGAAAATTTTTTTCGATTGGCATAATGTCGATTTTTTTTTTTTTTTTTATTACAACAAGATATTTTTGACAATATACATCTTTGTTATAAAATTCTAAGAACAATTTAGGGAGCCAGCTCACAACTTTAAATTGATTTATTATCGGCCGTCAGATTTAAAAAAAAAAAAAATTTTTTAATCGATAATCGGTCTATTCCTAGAAAAGACACAAAAAGAAGTCACAGACAAATTCTTCAACAGGTAGGCTAACGTGGAGCCAAACAAGCTTGGTTTATTGCCCAAAAAGATGTCGCTTTTTTTAAGACAGCCAACAATTTCAGGATTTCTCTCTAGCACAAAATATCCTCGCAATTTATGCTTGAAGTGGCAATTTTTCTTGCCTACCTTTACCTGCCGTCCTCCGGTACGCACCAGAGAGCCAAAGTAATTAGCTCTTAAAATGTGATGAGCCGTGATAATGTCGCCACTCTGACATATTTCCCTTGGCTGCCTGCGCTTCGACTTTGTCCGTACGTGTTTGGATCGGAGCTGTGTGTCTGTAATTGTAAATTATCGCTAGCAACCGTGTTGTGGGGCAATTTCCCTTGAGGGCAAAACAAACTGATCAACTCAAAGTGTCAATCAAAAGTGGGCTTAGTAGTGTGATACATTTCTGGTAGTAGAGGGTGTGAGGGTTCATATTTTCCTGCCATTCTAAATGATGGCGATGTAACGATGAATCGAAAATGGATTAAAAGTTAGGGATGGACCGATTATCGGCACCGATATTTGGCTTTTTGACGAATATCGGCATTGGCTTTTTTAAAAACTCTGATAATAAATCAATTTGAAACTGTGGAAATCAAAACAAAGATGTGAAAGTTGAACATTTCTGTCTTATTGAAATGTTCGTTTACTGTAGAAAACGACATGGAGATATTGTTTTAAAGTTTTCATTTATCCTTTTTAAGACAGCCTGGGTGCTCCCTGAGCTTTCTGTTGGAATTTTATAACAGATGTATATTGTCAAAAATTTCTTGAAATAATAATTTTTAAAAAAATCAACATGATGCAAATCTGAAACATTGTTCAATAAACATGCTTAAAGACATTGCAACAAAGTTAAGAGTACATTTTGATTTTGATTTTGATACCAATATTTTCCATTGAAAGTGAACATCGGCTCCAAATATTGGTTATCGGCCTCCTTGACTACTAATAATCGGTATCGATATTGGCCCCGAAAAAAGCATATCGGTCTATCTCTATTAAAAATCGATTCTAATCGATTCAAACCGATTAATCAAATAATGGATTCGAATCGAACTCTGACATCTCGGCACTCACAGGCCGGATACAGCAACACTCAACAAAAGACGGAACATACCTATATCGTTCGACTATACTCATCGGGAAGTGAAAATCGAAAATTGAATCGAAAGTGAATCGTTTAATTGTGTTTGCCCTGCTTCAGAACTGCTGTTGGATGACTTCCTGTTAACCTACCTGGTGTTCATGACCACCTCCGACCTGTGTCAGGCTCTGCTGGGACAATATCCTTCAAAATCGGTCCACCAAATCGGGTCCACAAAATCCTTCAAGGCTCACCAAAATCGGGTCCACCAAATCTTATGTTGTCTCCTTGACTACGCTCACCTATAGCAGTGCGCGCAGCAGGGGCCAGGAGGAGGGCAAGGATACCCTCTACAGGAAGCGCAAGGTACTGCAGTTGGTCTCCCACTGGAGCCGACTCTCCAAGGACTTCCTGAAGGAGGAGGAGCATGTGCGGGCTTTCATGAAGGTAACGCCCACATTGCGGAGAAGCTGACAGACCCCCCCCCCCCTCCCCCCGTCGGTGCATAACCGCACGCTCGCCAAATACGCCGGCTGTTGCCGCGGAAACCAAAGTGAAGTGTTGCCGTGGGTCTAATCTCGTATAGTGTGCAACCGAGGCGACGGTTGCCTAGTAACAGAAATGAGAGATGGGGGGGGGGGCTCAAATTGGGTATTCAGTTATATATTTAAAATTACATTTCGATACAATGGATACCTGGAAAAAAAAAAGAACAAATATATTATGCTGCCGAAGGGGTGCCAGGCTAGATAATTGACTTCAGGAAATTTTCCGATTATTATTATTTTTTTATTTTTTTATTTTTTCTTCTCTCCACATCCCCCCAGCCCCCCCCGTCCCCATAAGGAAAATATAATTTTCCTGAAAAAAAATGGGGGGTTTGTAAAAAAAAAAAAAATAATCGGAAAATGTTTTACTTTAAAATTTGACTTTGCATTTGGTTTTGTTGGCATGCCGAACGATCACCTCTCTATTTGATAATCGTGCTCTGCTAGACTCTTTACAGGTGCGTCCTCGAAGATCTGTACGAGTTCCCGACGCTTGAGAAAGACCTGAAAGAGTTCCAGAAGCTTCTGCGCCGTAGACAGTAAGTGCAAATAATGCAAACGCTCTGCATCGTGCCGCTTGCGGAAAGATTGGAATTGATGAATTCATTGTCTTTGACGCCGTCCCTCCTCATTGCCTCCTCGATTCGTTGCAGCACAGTGGATGACTGTCCGCCAAACCAAAAGGTAAATAACATGCGCCGGCCAATAAGTATTACGGATGTAACGATTCACTCACTCGCCCTGATTCGATTTTCACTTTCCGATTTTAATTCGATTCGATTTTTTTTTGCGGGGGACAAAATGAATGGCTCATTTTAAAAACCATTTTGTCACTTTGTGTAACTTTACCCGCAAAAACTTGAAAATGACATCATCAAACGACATTTTTGTCCGATTAGTTTCTTTTATGAAAAAATCAATAACATGTGCTACAGATTTGACTGTCATCATCAATTTTGCGACCAAAACGTCCACACAAATGGATCCTTTTAGTATTCGAAGCAGCCGAACTCGATTCTCGCATCGATGGACTTTCGCCGATTCGTTACACCCCTAATAATCGGAACACCGCGACGTGGCTCTTGCGTCCTCTGCCAGAGCAAGCAAATGCACCAGCAGCTAAGCCTGAAGGAAAACCGCCTGCAACTTCGCACGCCGCCATGCGAGACGAGAGAAGGTAAAAGAAGATTTGAAAATGGGCATTTTCCGAATTTTTCCGGGCGTGTGACCTCTCAACGCCCCTTTCGTGGGGCTCTGCTCACCCGCCAGTCATCTGCTGCGTTTACGTCAGCGCCGATTCGTACCTGAGCGTCCACACGCATCCCTCGCTGGAGGCCCACGAGCTGCTCGCAATCGTCAGACTGAAGATGGACAAGTCGGAGGACGACATGGCGCTCGCCGTCATCTCCCACACCGGAGGTGAACGCCCGCCGCCCCCCACCCCACCCCTGCGGCCGCCGCGCACTCGATTAATCGTTTGGCTCGCGTTTGTGTGTGTGTGTGTGTGTGTGTGCGCGCAGAGCGCAGGATGTTACAGCCCGGCGACTGCGTGTACTCGGAGTCTCTGACGCCGCGGGGCAAGCTCGTCGTGTGCCGCGGGGATCCGGCTGAGATCTTGGTGCGTGGATGCGGTGCCACCGGATGGTGGCGAAGCGCTATTTTTGTCCAAAACAAACCCCTCGACTCATTCCCGCATCGAGTTCCTTGTCGCCGGCATGGCAGCGAAGCGCCGTTTGCGTCCAAATGAAACGCTCGTCAATATAGTTACTTGACATCAAAATGGCAGCAAAGCACTGTTTTTGTACGAGCCGAGCGCTCGGATTCACCTGAAAATGAGCAGCTTTTGATTTGCCCACCAGCCCCCTTTGACGGAAAGCGCCGAGCTCGGCAGGAGGCCGGTGCGCCTTTTGGGGATCAACACCTGGGACGTAGCCGCAGCTCTCACACACCTGGACTGGAGCCTCTTCAAATCCATCCATGAGGTATAAAACCACGCGTGTAGGGAACCTTCCATCAAGGGGATGTCACGATTCACGCGAGCCCCCATTCGATTTCCGATTTTCGATTTTTTTTTTTTTTTTTTAAATCGCTACCGTGCTTGTGTCCGTGCGCTACCGTGCTGCTGCAGCAGCCATCCACAAACGCAATCACGTTTGGAGCATCATTTCATCGAGACATTCAGAATGTGCTACGCATCTGGAATTCAAAAATTTAAAAATGCAAGACATTCTTTTTTAGCACTCTAAATGCCCGGGTTCCATTTGAATCGATTCTTCGATTAACCGCTTTGAATCGATTAGAATCGATTTTTAATAGACCGATATGCTTTTTTCAGCTCCAATATCGATACCGATTATTAGTAGCCAAAGAGGCCAGTCGCCGATATTTGGAGCCGATGTTTGTTTTCAGTAAAAAGGACAATATTGGTATCAAAATCGTAATCTTCTTTTTAATCAGTTTGAGTCGATTTTTGATCAGCTTGAATCCATTTTTAATCGGTTTAAATCCATTTTAACCGGCTTGAATCGCTTTTAATCGTATGAATCGATTATTAATCGTATTCAATTAACCGTCACATCCCTTGTCGGTTTGCTTTCTCCCATGAAGTAAATAATGACTGTCGTTGTTTTTTTTTTTTGCAAGTTTTTTCGATTCGTCGCGATTCAAATCGATTATTCGATTCATCGGCGTCAATCCATTTTTATGCATTTTCGATGAATCGTTACATCCCCACTAACGTATCGCAACACTTGCCGTTCAACTGTACTCGAGTAATATACATAACAATAATATGATATGAACATAAAGTATAGCATTTTGCTAACGGTGCCGATGTCTGGTCACGCAGCAAGAGCTGGTCTACTACACCCTCAGGCGCATTCCCGGCGGGGCCCACACAGCGGCGCTCTCCGTCCTGCTGCAGCGCTGCAACGAGGTCCAGCAGTGGGTTATGTCTGAGGTGCTCATGTGCACGTCGCTCAACAAGAGAGTGCAGCTGCTCAAAAAGTTCATCAAGATCGCCGCTCAGTAAGCAAACGCACTCACGATGGGCGAGAATCCCTTTTTTTTTTTTGTTTGTTTTTTTTGCCGCCGCCGCCGCGATGACATGCTCGATGTTTGTGCGCCGCCGCGCCAGTTGCAAAGCTCAACGGAATTTGAACTCCGCCTTTGCCATCATCATGGGCCTCAACACGGCGGCCGTGAGTCGACTCAACCAAACCTGGGAGGCGAGTGTGAGGCGCTAACGTTTGCGTGTTTACACTCTTGATTTGTGTTTTCAATTTGATTTTTTTTTTTTTTTTTTTTTTTTTTCTTGGAAAGAAATGTCCCGGGAAGTTCAAGAAGCTTTTCGCAGAGTTGGAGCTGATCACGGTGAGGGCAAATGTACGACTTCTCTTTCCTTTGCTTTTTATCATTGTCATCTCGCTCTGATTCTCTTTCAGGATCCGTCTCTGAACCACAAAGCCTACCGAGAAGCTTTTAAAAGAATGAAACCGCCAAAGATCCCGTTTATGCCGCTTCTCTTGAAAGGTAATCTCTCTTTTTTAGCACATTTGCGACATAGTGACATAAAGACCTAGGGATGTGACGATTAATCGAAGAGCCGTGTAAAAATCGACTCAAACCGATTGATCGGATCATCGAGCAAGACGCCAAACACGAAACGGCGAGGAGAATTGATTCATTGTCTGATGAAGAGAACTCATGAAAAATGAGGGATCGAAAATCGATTAAAAATCGATTCAAGGCTTCACCTAAATGGAATCGTTACATCCCTATAAAAGACCTTCGATTTCCCTTTGAATCTGCTCCCCCAGATATCACCTTTATCCACGAGGGCAACAAGACCTTTCACGACAACCTTGTGAACTTCGAGAAGCTGGTGAGTGAGTCTGCCTTAACATTTTCTACTTACATCATCGGAAATTGGCCAATTTATCGCTATTTTCCCAAGATAGGCGGATAAAGCCCTGGCGGCTACGTTGATGGCATGTTGCTTTGCTAGGCGTACCGAAAAAAAAAATTGCATTATTTTCATTTCAGATGTACTTGTCAAATAATGCTTTTGAGAACAGTGGATTACGCCTTTAAAATATGGAATTTAAATATAGAATGGTTTTTACTGTTGGTTTTTTTTAGATTAAAAATACACTAAGCTTCAGTATACACATTGAAGGTGATTTTTTTAAATTTTTTTAATTGAAACTGACATCTTTTTCTCCACCATCAGCATATGATCGCAGACACAGTTCGGATGATTCGACACTGCCAAAGCGACCAAACAGGTGAGTGAGGAGGAAAAAAAAAATACGAGCATGGCTCCCTCGCTTTTGCACTTTTGAAAAGATTTTGTTGA
The DNA here is from genome assembly GCF_054856515.1 of Filicampus tigris. NCBI lineage: Eukaryota > Metazoa > Chordata > Actinopteri > Syngnathiformes > Syngnathidae > Filicampus > Filicampus tigris. Next base: position 9,247,517 of record NC_141234.1, on the reverse strand, counting down.
TGCAGTTGAACCATTTGTGTTCAAGTATCACTTGCTTAAAAGGTTGTAAAACTATTGCCGTTAACCGTTATGGCATTTTCCATTCATGTTAGCATTAAGCTAGCATTAGGCTAGCTTGCTTGCTTTAACTACACATGTACCGTCTTTGTTGTAACAGCTTGAAATGTCTGGGGTTTTTTTTGTTTTTTTTCTCCAAATTTGCCACAAAGCCCCTTTTTAACGGTTGCGTTCATCTGTGCGGCAGGCAACGAGGTGATCGGCGTGGACAGCGCCGAGTTGCGGGCCAGCGTTCACTACCTACACATCATCGACAATCAGCAGACGCTCTTTGAACTGTCCCACAAACTCGAGCCGCGGGCCTAGCGCGCGGGGGTCCGCCCCGCGGGCACAGGGAAGTAGCACGGCGCCGACGCGGTAACGCAGGGACGCTGCACGGCTAAGGTCATGCGCACGCGCGCGCGCGGCAGCCAACGAGCGGTCGAGGTGCCAAGTTGACCACGAGGTGCCATTTCTTTGGACGTAACCACCACATTGATCTGTGTAGAGAAGGATGTATTTATCTTGTACAGTATCTATTGGACTTCATATGAACTTGATTTTTTTTTTTTGTGATGAGCTTTTGCTAGGGAGGTAACGATTCACTCAAGCCCCGATTCGATTTGCAGTTCCCGATTTTCGATTCGATTTAAAAAAAAAAAAAATTTTTTAATCGCAACCATGCTTGTTTTTGTGCGCTAAGTGTGCTGCTGCAGCCATCCACAAACGCAAAGACGTTGGTTGTTGTTGGTTGCATAATTTGATCTACATGTGGTATGCATTTGGAATGGAAGAAGAAAAATTGAAAGACCATTTTTAGCACTCCAAATTAGCATATTCTAATGAGCTAGGTTTGTTATGTCTTTTGTTAGGTGTTCCTGTATAGGGCTTGTTAGTGCTGGGACGTAAGTGTTCGATTTGAATCGATTAATCGGCTCGAGTCGATTTTTAGTAAATTTTCAATTAATCGTTACATTCTTAGCTTTTGGTTATTTCGATTTTTAAACAATTTTCGATTAATCGCCACATCCCTATCTTTTGGTTATTTCGATTTTTTATAGATTTTTCGATTAATCATTACATCCTATCTTTTGGTTATTTTTCTATTTTTAATCGATTTTCGATTTATTGTTACATCCCTATCTCTTGGTTATTTTGATTTTTAATCGATTTTCGATGAATCGTTACATCCCTATCTTTTGGTTATTTCGATTTTTAATCGATTTTCGATCAATCGTTACATCCCTAGCTTTTGGTTATTTATGAGCCCGTCAAGCGGGCGGAATGTTTTTGTTTGCGCTGTTGCCTCGGTATACTGTTGGCCTCGTCATTTCAGTTGCAAAAAAAAAAAAAAGCCAATTGAAGACTTTCACGCCATCATTTGCTACATCGCGGATGATGTCGCCTCCGTATTTATCCACTTCATACAAGATTACACGTGCGTCGAGGATCTTGTCACAGCTGCTAGGTGTACCGCGTCGATGTTTGTTTTTTTTTTTGTCCTCCCTCGTGCCGTTGTTTTATGTACCTCAAAGAGACGAGTCAGTGTTGAAGCATTCAATCGAACAGGCGCCCGCGTTTGAACCTTTCGCCGCCCGGAACGTGTTGAGCGACGAACGCGGCGAAGCGCCACTTTAATAATGTACAGTTTGACGCCGAAACGCACTTGACTGACTCCGAAGCCGCGAGTTCTCCCGAGCAACTATCGATTGTCAGGTTTTCCTAAACATCAATTCTGTAAAATGACTATTTCTCTTAATTAGGTCATTGTGTTCTCTTATTATAACGCAGTCGAAGCAAGTAGGAGTCATCTGACAATTCAAAGAGCAGTTTCGAAGGCCTCCCGCTCTGTCTGAGGTTGCTACGGAAACAAAGGTATCAAGTAGCTGTTCTTTATCTCCAAGGTGCAGATTGTTGTCCGACTTCAGGATCATTTTTGACAGCGCCTCTTGACAAGAATTGTATCAAAAGGTTGGCTGCTTCTACTGCTTAATAAGGCTCATTTGATTGCCACGATCAAATGCTTTAAAAAGCGCCTCACTTTTTGCGCGACTGAACTAGGTGACCAAAAATGTCAAATAGTAATTCAGTCTCTGTCTGACCGGTGATCAAACTTGAACAAATGAATGTTTGTGGAGACTGAATTTTTTTTTAAACTGATCTTACCGGTTGATTTAAAAAAAAAAATTTTTTTTTTTTTTAAAAAGTCTATACAAGGGAGTGAATTGAACGGGAGTCAGCACAGTGCCACCATTTAAAGTGACTCGTGATTAACGTCAAGATTTTGTGCGTTCACTGACTGTGGGTCTTTGGAACTGTTCATAATTGCCTCCATCTTGATTAAGGCGCCGGTTCAAGCCGAAGAAAAACAGACGCAAAGCATGACTACAAAAATGTCCGAAAAAAGCCAACTAGAACATCCAAGCTTTATTTGGGGTTTAATCCGAGGCACTTCTTAGTGCTGGAGCTGACTCGCATTTAACAGGAGTTTGAAATGTGATTTATTCGGAACACTCCCCCGGCTGCATTGAACCTCATTAGATTGCGTTACTATACCTGAAAAGTATCCGAATAAATTCATTTTTTTTCCATTCATTGAAAAAAACATCACCATGCAATATGTAAACACCAGAGTTGTTCCTATGCCTTTTGGACAGTTGATGTCAAACAAACTTTAGGTTATTTTGATTTTTAACTTGACTGTGTAGCTCGAAATAAGCTGCGAGGTAGTAGTTATGTACGTTTTTACAAACACACACTCCACTCGACGTGTTCAAATGCAGTTACATTGTGCTGTTACGTTATTCCTGCTAATATCTCGTTTATTTATGACTTGCTCGTGTGGCCAAATGTAATGCCCCGAAAGTTCAGTTCTGAATGTCCATGTACTAGTACACTCTAGTTGGGGACAAAGAGTGCGCTAGTACTGTACTAGTAGAGGACCTTAAGATGGATATTGATGCTATGGAAAGCAATTAGACCCTACATTATTCGGGTAGGCGTTACAGTGGTAATGCTGTAACGTTGTATTGTCGCCACTTGAGGGCGCCAGAGGAGCTGCTGTAGAGACGATGGTCCTCTCCCGGAGGCGTAAAGCAAGGGTCCCCAACCTTTTTTTCCTGCCACGGACCGCTTCATACAAGTCTATCCCCTTCGCGGCCCTGTAACTATTCGCCGTGGGGGCACTTTCCAAATACATTTGTTTATTTTACTCATTTGCCAGCGTGCGTATTTAATATTAGCCTTTCGCGACGGAGACAAGTTGACATGCGTGAAGAGTCAGTCATAGATGGATGTAACGGAGAGAATCCGGTCACTTTTCAAAATAAAATGTTTTTCAGCCTCGGTTAATAAGTAAACCGGAACTACTGTACTTTTGTTTTTGTTTTTTTTTCATCTGTGCAACCCGCCGCAGAGTGGTTGGGGACCCCTAGCGTAGAGTACTGTGAAGGGAGAAGGAAGGTCTCCTCTACGTAACAATTTAATGTTTTAAACAGTCATGACTGTGGAAGGTTTTCCTTAAAGCACCATTGTTTGAATTTAAAACCTGTTTGCATGATAAAAAAAAAAAAAAAAGATTTAACGCAATGCAAGGGAGGGCATGTTGAAGGCTTTGTACTTATGTAATATGTGTAAATTTATGCCTATGTACTGTTTATTTATTTGTTTCAAGTGGTCATGCGAAAAAGAAAAGCGAACCACAAAGCAATACATTCATGTCCACTCGATGTTCTGAAGCCACATGTCTTTTCTATAGAGGTGTTTTACTATGTGGACCTTTTAACTGAAATGAATAAATTATACGTTTTATGTGTAATCAGCAGGTCTCGTGTGAATCTGTGCATCTGTGGTGTGTGGAGTCTTTGGCCAATGATATGCCAACAAAGAGCTCAGAGTCTGTGGAAATAGTGAAATTATAACGCTTTCTTCCTGTATTCATGCTCAACTTGACACAAAGCCCACCTGGCATTCATCCGGAGTCTCAAAGAATGTGTCTTGCTTTAAGGTCTCACCCAGATTCGACCCTGCTCAAAATGATGAGCTTTTAATATCAAAGTATGCTTCAAAGAACTGGGACAATATAGCAATAACGCTATATTCTTCACATACTAATGTATGTCAAATCTTGAATTACACACGTACAATTTCCTATAATATATTAAATATAAGGCCATCATTCAATAGTGAGCCAAAGTTGCAAAGGGGGCTTTTGCACAGGGTGCCATTCAAGCAAGGAACGCCACTGACTGTGCTCATGACGTTCTGTGGCATGAAATGAATAAATATTCCAGTTCAATCTTAGTTTAGAAACTCTAATACTGTAACTAAATCATCCGAATTTGCTGTGTGCGAGTCTTTTCCAATTTCGACAGATGAATGACTCAATGTGCCTAATTGTTATACTGTATATATTTTGTAAAAAAAAAAAAAAGGCTCAATGCTTCCGGCAATAGGCCACGCCTACACCCTACTTTCGCGCGGAACACCAGACTGCTCCATTTGTTGTAGTAAAAGGGTGTTGAGGAAAAGACAACTTTTTTTAATATTGTAAAATATTTTTAGGAAATTCAAATCAAAGTGTAGTTATAAATATAAACGGTCAACGTAATAATTACCAATGGATTGCTACGGATATAGGATTACTTCTTCATAAAATGTAAAGTTGCAACTGGCGATAACGCCCCTTGGTTTACAGTCAATCAACTTACCTATGTTAATGTTTAAATCCATTTCGACTCCCTGCTGTTGTAATTTCCCAGTGGGAAAACAATAGATTTTTAATTGGAAATTTGCTGTTAAACGACGACAAAATGCCGCTCGAGTCAAAGGTAATTGTTTTTAAGAATCTTTGTTGGTGTTTCTCACTGTTTCCCGTCGGAAACGACAAGTCTTTGTGAGTCGAATCAAATGCAGCTTGTCCATTCGCCGGTGACAAAAAAAAAATACCCGAATTCAAGGTGCTGGTTAGCTAATTGTTGTCTCTGTTGTTAACTGTTGGGCAGTCGCTAGACGACTCTAAGTGAAGAATAGCACGTAATAGCAATAGACTTAGTTGTGGCTCAACACAAACGAATAGACTCTCAAAAAGTTTGTAATACATTCTGAAGTTTCCTCGGTATTTTACTTCATTCACTTTCATTTATCATTGCTCATTGTGTGTCGTCCTCAAGGCGCTGCGTTTCAAGTCCAAGTTTATTACTGCCGACCTGGCTCGTCTGTTCAGTCAGTCGGACAGCGAGGAAGACTTTGAAGGCTTCAGTGAGGAAGATGCAAGAGTCGACAGAAGACATTTTAACATGCAATTCAAGACGAAGGTAACACTCATAACCTCCAAGGCTTGGCCTTAACTCAAATGTGGTGGGCGCAATGTTTAAATTCAGAGGTGGGCATTCCGTCCCTGGGACGGACGCCCATTTTGTGGACCGGAGGACGGAGGTAGGTCTTCGTGTGTCCCTCTAATCGTCCTTAACCGGGTAAAATACCGGCGGACGTGTTGTGTTGGGTTCTTTTAAAAAGAAAGACTGCCAGCATAACACGGTGCAGTGCTCTTTTTCATGTGCGTTCCCTCCCTGCAGCCTACAGTATTGTAGCCTATAGGCATAGTCTGCCTTCTAGTGGACGCCAATTTCACTGACGGGGAAAAAAAAAACACTGAAAGCTATGACACGGAAGTGGAAGACGTTCGTTCTCCTCCTAAAATAACACTGGTTTATTTTATGAAAAAGTGCAATAAAACCCAATAGTATCGTGTTAATGTGCAATCTTAAAGTGGAAGTCAACCCAAACATATTTGTTTCCAATAATTTGTTCTATGCAGGCACATTAGTTGAATCAAGCCATTCTGATAAATATTGTGTTGTTGGCATAAGAGTTCATCCACCTGTTTTTAGCCATCTCTGTGGGCGGCCATTTTGTCACTTCTGTCGACTGAAAATGACATCACAGTTGCTCAGGTAACGACCAATCACAGCTCTCCTGTTTTCTGAAGCTGAGCTATAATTGATCGTTCTCGTGGGTAGTGTTTTTGCATATAGACACTATGTGTTAAAATAACACACTATGGTGTTGAATTTACACCAGTGTCTCGCGTGACACCATACGCCACCAATGTTCCTGCCATTTTAGACACATTTTTCCTGATTATTTTTTATCAATTCCAAAATGTACGATCTCAGGAGTTTCCATTTTTTGTCAGATGGTGGAGTCAGAGGATGGCAGTGATGTGGACACAGGCTTCTATTCTGATGGTGAGGAGACACCAGCACCTAAGAGAGGAAGTCTCCTCGTCGCTCTCAGGTGTGTGTACTTTTAGTAATAGCAGTGTTGAGCATGTACTGTATTTCGCACATTTGATCTAAAGTATGCAATACTGCACTGTTTCACTCTTTGTTATAAACTGTCAATGATTTTCACCTATGAGAACAAACCGCTCTAGCTAAATAAGTTCACAAAAACATTAGAGCCTGATCATTTTATTGACATCCATGTCGATCACATATCAATTTGTCTTCTCAGATTTCCAGTCAAACAGTCGCCCGCGCCCAAAAAGGAGCCAAAAGCAAAAAGCATCATAAAGCCGGTTAACGAAACCGTGGCACAGAGGGTGAGGCAGAGGATGAAGAAGCAGGAGGATAAACAAAGACAAGCGAAGACAGAGAAGGCGCAGGGAGAAGATGAGGATGTGTGCCAAAGCCTCAGCAAGCGGGACAAAAACATCCAGGAGAACAAGGCCATGGTTGTTATAGTAATATACAGTGCCCATACAATGACAAACATTATGACGCTGTGCAGCTGACTGTCATAATGTAAACGTCGACAGCTCATTTTTCTTCTTGGTTGTTGTATTCCAGCTTGCCAAGCTATTTGCTGATCTCACCACGATGGCGGACTTGACTTTGCCCGACACCCCTCAAGTGAGCACTGCCGCTCAACTAAGCCCTCCAGTTTTATTTGTAGTGCTTAAAGCGGAAGTCAACCCAAACATATTTTTGTCAAGAATATGTTCCCAGCAGGCCCACAAGTTGAAGCACGGCATTCTGATTAATTTTGCGTTTGTGGAGTATAAGTTAAGCAGCAAAATGCTCTCGTTTTTAGCCATCTCTGGGGGCGGCCATTTTGTCTTCTTTCAACTGAAAATGACATGACAACTGCTGAAAACAGCTCAGATTCAGAAAAGCAGGTCAGCCGTGATTGGTCGTTGTGAGCAGTTGTGATGTCATTTTCAGTCGACAGAAGACAAAATGGCCCCCCCCAGAGATGACTAAAAATGAGTGCATTTTGCTGCTTGACTTAAGTTCCACAAACGCAAAATTAATCAGAATGCCGTGCTTCAACTTGTGGGCCTGCATAGAACATGTTCTTGAAAAAAATATGTTTGGGTTGACTTCCGCTTTAAACAAACCACATCTGATCTCTGCTTCCTAATACGAGCTCTTGTTATGTTCACATCAACGCAGAAGAAGAAGCGTTCTCCGGTGAAAACAACGCCTCGCAAGCGCAAATTCGAACAGGACCTGAAATCTGGATCTGAAAGGAGGAACCCGTCCCGTAAAGCCCGCCCCCCTGAGAACTTTGCCGTGGACCAAGTGTGCGAGCCATTACCCCGCAGCGGTCCCAAGGCGATCGACCTCAGGAGACTGGTCGAGGTACAATGGGAAACTCCGCAACAACTCCACCAAGCGGGAGCTCCAGTTGAAAACAAATGTCCACCTTCTTGTTAAATCCTGCGTCCGTCTCTAAATAACTACATTATATAACTAAATGCATTGTTTGATAACAATTAAACTGGTGAATAGGAATTCAAGCCTAATGCAGCGAACACCAGTTTAATACTGGGGATACATTCTGGACACAGCCGCAACAGGTGAAAATCCTCATTGTAGCGGCCACATTTTTGTTTTTTTCTTCAATCCATCCCACACGCTTTAAATATTTAAGCATATCAAAGCACACTCCTTAAAGTATTCCTTATCATCTGTTCTCACATTCGCTGTCAAGAGACTGTCGTGCAATATCACTTTGAGGAAATGACAAAACACTTTTGCACAATTGCACAGTTCTTAGAAGAGGACAAGCGTGCTTGCGTCAAGCTGTTTGTCACCCTCGGTTAATAAATGCTTCAACATTGTATATTTAATCACCAAAATGTGGTTAATCCGCTGTCTTAATGCTAACAACAGGCCATAGAAAGGTTAACATAAATTAGCACGGATATTACAGTAATTAAACTTTCAGACTACCGCTGCATAAACACAGAGAGAAAGCAACACAGGCAAAAACAGCATTCAGTAGTTTTAACCTCTCATTGTTTAAGCTGGTCCCGTGATTGGCAGGTGGATGAGGAAAGTGCCGGCAACAAGCCAAAGAAGAAGAGGCGGAGCCACCGTCGCAGCCAGTACGAGTTCAAGTCAATCGATGACATCACCGACAGCGACTTGGACAACATAGCGTACCGCAGCAAAGACAAGATCTGGGACAAGGACAATGTGAGTCATCAACACGTCGATGGTTGTTGTGCAGGTGCTGCCGTACAGGGCGGTCCGCTCAACACGGCAAGGAACCAAGTCTAAGTGCTTTGTTATTTGTCTGATGTCAATTTCCCGATCTGTACTTGTGTAATGCGTGCGTGGTTGCCCTCAGGGAAGCTCGTGCCACCAGTGCAGACAGAAAACCCTGGACACGAAGACTGTGTGCCGCAGTGGGTTCTGTTCTGCGGGCAAAGGCCAGTTCTGTGGGCCGTGCCTGAAGAATCGCTATGGCGAGGATGTGCGCACCGTCTTGCTCGACCCGGTCAGTATCAACTACTTGGCCCACACAATGAGAGAAATGACCCAATTTCATTGAATTGCTCCAAAAACGATTTATTTACTACAAATAACATACTGCATCTTTGTTCATCTATCTATGCCGGCGACGTGTAGTGACTGGCAGAACAATTCAATTGATAGCAGAAGGTACAATTAGCCGCCTGTTGCCATGTTGACGTTTTTGTTTGTTGTTGAGGTTTTTCTCATGCATGCTTTGGAAAATTGTTTGAATTGAAGACTTGTCTTAGTGTTGTGTTTAAGGACGGGAGTGCATAACCGTCTTTCTACCCTTAAAGCCTGGAGGGCATATGCGTCTTTTTATTTTTATTTTTTTTTATCCAATTTTTGTTCTCTTAACCAATGAAATGCATCAGAAAATACACGTGATGGTCTCCTGAGCCCGCATAGGATGTTCTGGAATTCTTTCGAGTCGTGATGGCGGACGCCATCGATCGCGGGAGCTTTGACACGAGTAACGGCAGTGATATAGACGATGCGCTTGTGGACTTTGAGCCAGAGATATATGATTAAGATGTATGTTTGTAGACAATGACAATATTGACGTATTTGTTACAAAAGAGAGGATGGTAATTACCACCTGATTTTTAAAATGAGAAATAGTGCTTCTCTTACATTGACACTCTATTTTACATCTTCGATTGAAACAGTAAAGATAAATAAATTCGGGCCTGTGTGCAAGCCACATGTCTGAGGTCTCAAAATCTTTTGGAATTATGTTTCTTATTTGTAGGTGTTGAATTTCTGGGAAAACTTGAGGTTTTCAAGGGTAACTCCAAAGACGACCGACGGTTTTGGGGAGCTGTTGAGCCAGGCTCTTCAGGTTTTAACGGGTTAATGGTTCATAATTTGTCTTTAGTCTCTGGCATTTCTTCTGCTCCGTAATTTGCTTTGCCATGAAGTGATGACTTCAAAATAAAAACCAGAGACACCTTTCTCAGATGCCAAAAGATGTCGCCTTGGACAGAGTTGCATTTCAAACTATGATGTACAGTGGACCCCCGCTATTCACGCCCCCCCCGAGTATGCGGCGATCCACTATTCCGAGAAAGAATTAAACTGAAACGGGAGCTAGTCTCTATCTTACTCGAGTGTCCTGCAAGCAACCCCGCATCATATTATCAAGGTTTCTATTCACGCAAAAGACAGTCGATGAAGACAATCTTGTCCTTTCTTTAGACATGGTCGTGTCCCATCTGCAGAGGAATGTGTAACTGCAGCCTGTGTCGAAAGAAAGAGGGGCGCTGTGCTACTGGCATTTTGGTCGGGCTCGCCCGCTACAACGGCCACGACAACGTCCATGAGTATCTGGAGAGGTACGCACACAGCATCATCTTATTGACATCCTTTACATTGGTGCGTTAAGTGTGGAGTTTGCTGATCAATTTGTATTTTGTTGCATTTGCAAATTAAGGTAAAGTTACCATGCCAAGTAAGTGAAGGTTTGCCTTGTTTTGTCGCCATGCCAGAATTCAGAAGGAGCTGCAATAAAGTGGACGGAGAGTCTCCGCATACAGATGATCCGCTGCAAAGTACTGTAGAACTCATTCATAAATGTTTATTCTTTTAGACAAGTGTTTTTTTTTGATCAAACTAGAGTTACATTGTTATCCTAGTGTAAAACTAACAGTAATTAGTACTGTACTTTTTTTCCACCCCCCCCCCAATTGGTTTTCAACCTTGCATTTTATGTTCGTTTTCCTCTGAGTGTTTTTTTTTTCTCACCAGAACAATCAAGCAGTTGCAAAACCTGCAAACGACTTTGTAACCACTGTGTACAGTTGTGCCTCTGGTTGTAACTCAAAATGCTCAAATCATAACCATAAAACACCCAAAAAAGGAGAGGAAAAATAGCACTTTACATAATTGTACTTTATAAACGCATACAGTAATAACAGAATTAAAAATAATTCCTCCACAAGCGGACAATATAATACTGACGTCCAGATGTTCAGGAAACTGTCAAAAATTCTCAGTTGGCTCCTAGTACTAGTTGTTTTTTTGTCGTGGATAAGGATTATGCTTGTATTATAGTTTCTGTCTACACGTGTTGCTTCACTGTTTGTTTTCAGACATCCGTTGCTTCAATGCCATAACACCAAAGCTTGTTTCAATAGTCCATTTTCCTTCGGCAAAGTTATTTGGTTCTGGGGTGTGTTTCAAATTTGTGCTCTCAAGTAAAAGCATCAAGTCATCTGAGCTAAGGCTTGTATCTCAAAAAAGTGATGAGTCAGGTCACTTGTATGTCAAGTTACCCCTGCATTAGGATTCTAGTCATTTTACTGTAATATTGCTCTAATAAAGGCTGACTTTTGTTTGGTATTTTTCTGTTTGTGTGTACTCGTAATAAATGCAGATTCTCAACCAGGCTGCTGTGGCAACACTAGTGTGCCGTGAGAGGTCATCAGGTGTGTTGCGGAAAATTTTCCAATTTCACTTAATTTGGTTGAACAGGCACTGAGTAGTAAATCGTAACAAGATCGTTATTTCGGGTCTTTTTTTTTTTTTCTTTTTTTTGATGGTGTGCTGTGAGATTTTTCTAATGTAAATTGAATGCTTTAGCTCAAAGGCTGCGACACTGGGAAACCTGAAGCAGAGCAAAAGTCAATATGTTGGCAATCAGACAGGTAAGGCTGTTTATAATCACTTTATTGTCACGTGTTATGCAGGCAAATCATATTTTCTGCTTGACGTTAGGTCTTTTTTTTTTTTTTTCCCCCTCCCCCATTCTTTTTACCGACATAACACATTTGTACAAACCAGTTTTAGAAATCTCCACAAACCGGAGCCTTTGAGGCTAACCTGGCAAAAAACCCAATATCAAATGTCATGGCGAAGAACACGGTTTAGAAAAAGATTTACAAATGAGATGTTGCTAGAAAATATCAAAGAAAAAACAAGTTGGTTGTCACACAAAATATTACCAAAAGACATCTAAATCGGTTTGGTATCAACTTTTTTTTTTGTTTGTTTTAGTTTGAAACACATTTTTTTTTTGCTTTCTTTTATTTTCTCCCAAAAAGAAGAAAAACATTACGGCGCAAGGAGTAAGAAAACAGAAAAGAACAAAAAAAAAAAAAAACAACTGAACCATGCCATACACAACTTGAGAATCAACACACACAAATACAAGTCCAGCAAGAAGGCAAATATTACAAATCAAGAATAATAAATTAGCTTTACACAGTGGGCTGCTCTGTGTTAACTGGGAGGGGCTGGCTTTCAAAGCAAACTCTATAAAATATACTTTTATTTTTTTGTTGTTTGTTTCTTTTTTTTTTTTGTAAATAAGACTGTACGCACTGGACTAACACTGAGCAACACCACCAGAAACATCTCATCACCACATAAACAGCCGGAACGACATGGCCCCCCACAGCTCACCGCACCTTGCCTGTGCTCCATCTCAGCGCCACCCACCCACTTGGTTCACTCTGACCTTCCCTCAGCTTGGGTTAAGGCAGTCGTAGGTCACAGAGCAGGCTGAGGGTGGCAATCAGACGAGCACAGTAAACCAAAAGCGTCATCGCTGTCCCTTCCAGCCGCTTGAAAACAAACGCACAATAGTGATAAAAATGCCAGGAATTACCAAACAACCGCTCTCTCGCGCATGTGTGTGTGTGTGTGTGCTCTTGTTTCCGCCAAACCCTCCTCCCTGACAATGTAAACATGTTCCACTAGATTGTCGTTAAAGTATTGCTTTCATCTCACAAACATAGTTGTAGAAAGCTAGATTGTTTTCTTTCATAGAAACTTTTTTTTTTTTTTTTTAAATGGCCACTGCCGCAAGAGGAATGCATTATATATAAATCTTTCCATATGTGCTTTTTCTTTTACTGCTCCTTTCTTGTTGAAGGGATTCATCTTTTCTTTTGTAACAGTTCATGAAGGAATCCACACCTGAATCGGATGGGAGGACAAATCTCAAATTAGGTAGATCCTCTTCATGACACGCACCCAAACTAGTCATAGGTTGAGTCGCACACGCACACTTTCCCAAGACTGCCACGGCTCCGCAACAGCCCCGTACCTTGATTGACCCTCAGCCCTGTCTGACAGGTAAGAAACAGGTACACTTACTTTGTGCATAGAGATAGATGTTAGCACGAGAAGAAAAAAAAAAAAAATCATTGAATGTTTTTCTTGTGTTCATTTCAACACAACTCTCATCCCCTCACCACCATAGAGCTTATCTTTCATAACTACCGGTACTTAATTGTCGTTGGCGTTTGACCGTGTTTTGAACGATGCTAATCTCGAGTCTTTTTTTTTGTTTTTTTCAGTCTGTAAAATAAAAAACAGCCGCACCGGGGCGTCAATGAGAACTGCCTATTCAAACTCCTCCTCTTCCTCCTCTTCCTCCAGGTGATTGGAGGTGTTGGGCGTTTCGGGCTCGGAGTCACGGGAGAGGGTGACGATTTGAGGGGAGGCCCGCAGGCCCTCGGGGGCGTCGTCCTCCATGTTGTCGGTGGTGATGATGGCCACGGCGGCACCGCCCTTTTTGTTCTGGTGGGTTTTGATGTGCTTGGAGAGGTGGTCGCTGCGCATGAAGCGCTTGGAGCATTCGGGACACTCAAAGCGCTTCTCTCCTATTGGAGGACAAACTATCTTAAAAGTCATTCTTTACAAAAGGTCAAATCATTTTTCAAAGGACTCCCTTATCATGCTGACACCAATACCATAAGTGCCATAGGAATGAAAACAGTTGACTCTATTTGAGAAATAAGTTGTCATTTTCCAATAACAATTTTATTGTTTTAAATTTAAAAAAAAAAATCTAATGGAGTATTATGATATTAAAGTAAAATTCAATAGGAGAAGAGAGTTAATCTGGTGTGCATGCCTTGACCACATGGGGGCAGTACAAGACATACGGATTTACTGTACTGAAGTCTCTCCTCTCTTGGCCCTTCAGTACGGCAGTAATTAGTTCTTTGCGGAGGATAAAGAATATCTGTCTGTGACTGTTGTGCGGTCTGTCTACATGTTGATGAACCCGTCTGCTTAAGGCTGAAATGATTTGTTAAACTTCAAGCTAAGGCTTGCAGACCTCAGTTTCAGAACCACTGGCAATGACAAATACGGTCTAACAATGGTACGTTACGAGTGGGCGAAATATGTTCACGTCCAAATTTTTCTCTTGAAATGTCACGGTTCATTTTCAGCACCCGCTTTAGGCTCAAATATGCTTGCGTGTGTGACCGTGGCACCTGTGTGCGTTCTCCGGTGTCTCTGCAGCTCGTCGCTCCTGGTGAACCTCTTGCCGCAGAAGATCCAGTTGCAGACAAACGGCCTCTCGCCCGTGTGCCAGCGCAGGTGGGCCCTCAGGTGGGAGGTCTTGCCGTACACTTTCCCGCAGCCTTCCATGTGGCAGATGTGCTGCTTCTTCTTCGTGGGGTCGCCACTGTTTCTGCGCCAGAGGGCAGGAGTCTTTTTACTGCAGCACTTGAGAGTTAAGATTGCATAATTTCAGCTGCGGGTTCAAGTTTCACTTTGCTAGATGCTGATTACCAGCTGAGTTGTGCCACGTCTGTCCGCGTCAGTCGTTTTAATTGTAATTGCAGCATATTTGTCAATATGAGAGAGTATCTCACAAAAGTGAGTAGCCCTCACAATTTTGTAAAGGACACTTTGCTACAATCTTAAAAGTGTCACAATTGTGGATATTTTCGCTCAGGGGTGTACTCGCTTTTGTTGCCAACGGTTTCGACATTAATGACTGTGTTGAGTTATTTGGAGGGGAATGTACATTTAGACTCCTCCGTGAGATTTTTCGAAACTAAAATATGTGCCTCGGCTCAGTTGAGGTTGGGAAACGGCGCGCTTCACTACTAGAGCTAAATTTGACTTGATTTATGATTCAAGTGTGTAAGCCAAAGCACACCACATGATCCATCCTAGACCAGCTTACTCACATACTCCCTACCTTGCCTCGCCATCTCTGCAGTTTGGGCAGGAGCAGGCGACTCGGCGTAGCCTCTTGCTGGGCGGTCCCTCCTGGTCCGAGGAACTCTGCACAGATCCTAACTGGTCTGGACTCATTGACGAGCTGGACGCCACGTTCCCCACGGTGACCGTCACGGGGGACGACTGAACCTTGACCCCATCCTGCCCTTGTGGTTGACCTTATGGTGAGAAATGACACACAAAAGCATTCAAAAGTTGTTTGTTCGCTTCTGGCTTGGCGATACAAAGTAAGGTTCTGGACTGGCGTCCAAAACTGGACGAATTCTATCAAGGCACCCTTACCCTGTAGACCTGTAATAGTGAGGGGCACACCCTGCACCTGAACGCCGGCGCCGCCGAGCCCAGCGATGCTGACCGTCTGCACGCCCGATCCGGGGTTGATCTGAGCTGCGCTCAGCGTCAGGGGAGTTCCGCCCAGGGAGACCAACCCTCCACTCCCCACAGTTGTCCCGCCAGCCACTGGGGCCAGCGTAAGCTGCTGTGGCAACGCCGCTCCCAGGCTGCCTTGGAGCGAGACGCCACCGGGGAGCTGCAGCGTCTGCCAGGCGATCTGCCCGGAGGGGGACAGGGTAGGTGTGCGAATAAGGACCTGGGCTGGATTCTGGAAGGCCTGAATGGGCTGCAGGGTTTGACCAGGGGCCAGCTGGAGAGTCTGAATGTGCTGCTGCTGCTGCTGCTGTTGCTGCTGCTGCTGCTGCTGCTGCTGGCCTTGGTTTTGACTCGGTGCCTGGGGCTGCAGCTGGATCTGCTGCACCAACTGATGTCCCACTTGCCCCACGATCACCTGCTGAATGGCTCCCGGTGCGTCCGTCTGGCTTTGGACCCCGTTGGCCTGATTCTGACTTTGAGAGTCCGCCTCTGTGTTTTGTGCTTGGTTTTCATTGGTTGCGGCCTCAATACCAGCAGAGACCACTTGCGTCCCGTCTGACACGCCATCCCCTTCGGCGACTGGCGTTGGCGCTGCCCCAGAGAGCGCTGTCGTCGTCATCAACTGGTTGCCACTGGCAACAGAAAAAGTGCCATCTGCTGATTGGATAAGCTGCACGGCCCCGCCTCCTCCGACATTATTGATCACAGGCAAAGCCAGGGTCATGCCACCAAGGTTGATGGGTACCGTGGTCATGACAGGAGTCTGAGATCCCTGAAGGGTCTGCAGCTGCAGGGGGAAAGACTGAGCGGGACGGATTTGCAGGGGGACCGTCTGATTGGCTGAACTGGACAGGATAGCCTGCTGGTTGGCGGTCTGGAGAATGGCCTGAGCCTGGCCTGGACTCGGACTCTGGATGAGCTGAAGCTGCTCGGGCATAGTCCCGATGGAAGCCTGCTGAGCTGGGTTGATATGGATCTGCTGTCCATCGGCGGTCTGCAGGTGAGGGATGACCTGGTACTGGACCCCGCCTCCAGCATTGGGCAGGTTCTGAACCTGGATTATCTGGAACTGCTGCTGCTGATTGGCGGCCACGCTGTTGGTCCCAGCTACGGCTTTCACCTTCGCATGGGAAAGAAGCAGTTAGCAGAAGACAAAAATACAAGTGGCGGCGTCATTAATCAAATGAACCCCTGCTATTCGGAAAGTATTTGACACCACCCTTGTTTTGCTAATAACAGAAAATAGGTTTCAAACTAAAAAAAAAAAAAATAGGAGATTTACAAATGCCGGATTGAGAATATTCAGGGGCTCAGTTTAGTAACACAGAGTCATCCCTGACCTTGCGTCCAGGTGAGCTGTCATTAGGAACGGTAGTGGCCACTGTTACAGCTACCGGCTGGTTGGTGTTCTCCTTGGCCATGGTAGCTGGCGCTGTAATGATCTGCCACCCGTTCCCCGTGAACTGAGCCGGGACCAGTTCCAGCTGCTGGGGAACCAGGGCCTGGCCCCCAGATGTGTCCACTACAATTTGGCCCTGGAGCTGACCTGCTTGCAGTTGAATCTGACCAGCCTGCAGCTGGATCTGCTGGGGCCCAGCCTGCACCTGGCTCCCCTCCGCTCCCCCCTGCCCGCCAATCTTACTGCAGGTGGCCGCCAGCAGAGCCAACGGAGAGGGCTGGGAGGAATCCTAGGAAGGGCAAAGTGGGAGAGTAAGGAGAAGGGACAACTCGGGACTCGTATGCATACGCAAACAAGCGCCACCTCCGAGTCAAGAAAGCCAACGGGGAGGGATGGGCTGAAATTATTCTGCACGCAAACACAAAGTGTGACACAAGACGGAGGAAGAAAAGGCGAGCCATTGGTGGTGAAAATATGGTGTTGTGAAGAGAAACACAAAGCTGACAGAAAGCGAGCTGTCAGTAGAAGTGGGCGGTATTACAGGAAGCGAGTGGGCGGGCGTGTGAGAACCACATTTTCTCTTTTTCTCAGAACACTGCAAGAAAATGCCGCCTTCTCTCTCTCTCCTCACAGGAAGTAGGTCGCAGAGCAGGTTGATTTTGCAACTAATACAATGAGACTGCAGCAAGACGTGCGCGGACAATAGGTGCATTTGAAAACGAGTCCCGGACAATCATCCGCAAAATATGGACTGGAAATAGAAGTCTCATACCAAAGCCGCAGGAATCCATAAGCAGAATTAAAGCATTCTGAGGCTAATTCAAAGTGACACTTCCATAGTACAATGGCTGAAGTGTGACAGCCGCGCAAAGCTACTCATGAGGCTTTCGGGGCTGGCTCTCAGCTGGGCTGCACACAAGCAGGAAGTGGAATTGACGAGGGGAACGCCCCCAGAGGTGTCTGGCTTGCTGGCGGGCTGGGAGCGAGAGAGCGAGTGCATGCATTTTCTTGGCCCGAGGGCAAAACAAAAGTAATCAAAGTCCTTTTTGAGTACCTGCGATCCAGAATTTTTCCCCTTTTTTGATGCTTTCCCTCCTTCAGTTCCAGATGATTCCTTCTTGGAGTCTGGGGGGGGGGGGGGGACAATTCGAAAGTTACAATTGCATAAGTCAAAATATCATCAAGTGTGCCTTTTATAAATAGATGTGCAGGATGGGCGACCTCAGTGAAATAGAAGCATATAGCCAATATAGCGCGACAATGGTGCTATTGATCATTAGTAACCTCATCAGCAACATCACAGGCTTCCTATCTGCCAGACAAGGGAGGGAGAAACGGGGGGAGGAGACGGGATTGAGGAGGAGGATACCTACCACTCATAACGCATGAATATACCAAGAGGGAGAGGGTGTAGTTCACGGTAGAAGGCCGGCCGGCCGGGAGCGGAGGCGGAGGACGGCCTATATGTTGGGCTCTGGGCCGTGTCGGATCTGCCCGTTTTCACGAAACCACCCACCGTCCAGGAAGGGCGGTGCCAAGCGGAGACACAGCCGAACGGCCCCCACCCCTTCCCGGTGAACAGAAATAACGGAGAAAGCTCCGGCCGTCCCCCGCAAGGCAGCTGCGCCCCTCGCACACACGTCGCACGTCTCTTGAGCCGGATAGAGCGTCCGTAAACGCGCAAATTAGCGCTTGTCAGGTTGGTCTCCACAGCGGCGTTCGCAGTGTGTCACCGAAGAGGCCCACCCACTTCCATTTAAGCATCAGGACAACACCCCTGTTGTGCCGTGGCCGCTTGCCGCCGCTGCTCCCGGCACGTCGTCGCCGTCCGTGAGCCTACCGAAAAGCAGCCACTATTTGTATTATATTCGTATTCCGCTTTTATTCGTTCACACTTTCATTTTTGGGGCTATAAAGGGGGAGATACGCTCAGATAGCTGTGGCTTTTGTGGGCGGACACGCTCCTCCCACTTATTCAGATTGGTCGACGGGGTTTGGCGTGCGAGGGTTCAGATGGGAGTTGTATTTTGCTCAAGCCTCACCTCCTCCAATGCTATTGGGCGAGTGGGACTACATTTCCCATGACTCCCCGGGGCCGCCTTCGTCTCGCTGGTGGAATGGTGCTAGTCATGTTGGTGTGAGAGCGACAGGAGGGCGGTGACTATTTGTAAAGGCTTTAAATGAGGAAGAGAGGCGTGTATGGAACGGTGTGCACTACTGGGGAAAAAAACAAGACCGTGAATGCTCCTACATTTTATTCTGCGCAGACAAAAATAAAAGATTATTCTTAATACATTGGTCAACAGCAAATTTTAATCAGAGATGGCCTGGTGTCCGTTAATGTATTTTTGACACTGATTTAAAAAATGCCTTTACTTTTTTCTAGCACATCTGGTGTTTGACATTTTCATTTTTTGTTTGTAAGTTTGACCTGTAAAAGCTTGCACAATACGGATTTTTGCCATGCATTGTGATTTATAGCTATGACCTTTCGGGGAAAAAAATCCACCTGTTGCTGACCCTAACCCTTAATTCACAAATATTACGGAATACAGTATATTACAATATTTTTGTTGATATATTATTAATAAAATGAAAACCTGATGTCCTCAAGAAAAAAACAAAGGCTCTCTATTTGTTGTTTTTCCCATTGTGTCATCCACGTGGACTGGAAAAAGCAGCAACAGGCCTGACAAAATAATTATAAAGTACAGCTTTTTGTCTGTGTATATTGTAAAAGTAAAAACTTGTCAGAGAATAAATAGAAAAGAGAAGTACAAACCCCCCCCCCAAAAAAAGTACAGAAATGAAGTGAGCAAATGTACCACCACTGTTGTTTTTGCTATTCATTTGTTAGTTGTATTATGCATTGAATTATTTATTTGAGCCCTCTGATCACTCCCCAAGTCTGGACTTCTTCCCACTCCTTTTTGATTATGGAAAACAAGTTGTCTATTGTTGATTGTTTTGTTTTGATGGTCAAATTACCGTTCAGATCAAATCAAATGATTACATCAGTTTGACTTTGTAACATCCAAGAACAAATAAAAAATGACATTGTGGGCGAGGTTGTATAATCATAAGTAAAAAATAATTAATTGAGCAAGGTATTGTTATTTTTACTGTAACACTCTCCATTATTTGATTTTTGTGTGCACAGAGCTGACTCCCACGCCCACAAGCACACGCTTATTAACTGCGGCTTAGCAGCCAGCCAAGTGCCCCCGCCCCCGGGCCACCTTGCGAGGCGTCGCTAGGCAACGAGGGTTGGCCTGGAAAAAAGGGGAGTCTCCTTGTGCGAAATTATTCGGTACCCTGTGCATTTCAGAGAAATTTGACCATCAGTATGGATCATGCCCATCTCTGTCCTTTTTAGAAAAAAACCCATTTAGATTGAATAAATGTGGTGTTTTCTTTGGAAATTCAGTCAAAGCAGTCAGGAAGAGTATGTTGTTCATACATTCCACCGCTAGATAGCGTCATACACAAAGCAACACAGTACTGTATATCTGAAAATGTATTTTTCCCGTGTATTTGATCTTTGTTTTCATTCAAAATATCGTTGACGCTAAGTTTAGCAAAATATCATATACTAAATAAATTACAAGTATTCTTATTTTTAGCGCAGAGTAAGTAATAGTACCTTAGATAACTAACTCACCAGAGTTACTGTCATCACATAGATGTGCTTCAGAAATACTTTTGACTCACAATATTGTCCATCTTGATGATTGCATTTTGTCATGAGAGCTCTGATTAACAGTATATTTTTGGTTGAGTGATTTTTTTTTTTTTTATTCTCCCCCACCTCTGTCACAGTAATTACACCACAGCGTGAGCCGATGCATGTTATGCACTAATGTCCTCAATCTTTTTGCAGAAGCGCGCATGGGCGGCGTGCATTTGTCGCTGGAAGCAGTGGCGTCAGGGTGTCTCCTCTCGGTAAGGTTGTAAAGACAGAGGGATTTATGACTGACATGAGTTTTGGCACAAACTGTTTTTGTGTGTATGTGTGCGTGCGTGCTATTCACCAGTGACTCACAGAATTGGACTTTTGGCAAGGGTACAGTTGTAATGAGTGGCTTGACGAGATTGCATCCTATTGTTTGAATGAAGAAGAAAAAACAAAAGCCGTTCTTGTCTTGCCTGACGTGCGAGAGGATTCCATTTTTGTGTGTGAGAGTGTTTAATTTGCATAGGAAATTGCTTTAGCATTTCAATAGGGCCTAATGTATACATTATACTGAAACACTTCCACAGTACGGATTTTGCTTTTCCTCGCAGCTCAACACGAGTCATCTGCTTCTGTGAAGTTTCACGGGCTGAGAATTTTCAGAATGCGTCCATTGGCGTCTAGACAAGGACAGGTATTTACAATCACGTCAGCTCCTAAAGTACACCGAGTACACCTTCTTCAGTACTTCACATACTCGTACAGAAGCCACCAAATGACGGAACAACTCATGCAGCAGTGATGCATGAGAGTACCAATGATCCCGAGGGGTCGATGAAGACAAGAGAGGAGATGCCTGCAGGTAGCACTGCCGGTCGCTTGAACTGAGTGAACTCTGGGTGGGACCGATAAACCAACATCTACTCCAATTTGAGTTTTAGCTCATGGAAATGTTATTGTCTTGGTCCTGTCATGGATCAAACACCTGTTTTGAATTTTGCCATTAAGCCCCTTCAAGTTGTCAAAAAAAAAAAAGAGAGAACTGCGATACAGAACCAGTGGACTGGTTCCACTGGTTCTTCAAAAGTTGGGAGGTCAAATTAAGTTCACCTGTGATTATGGCGCATTTTTGTTTCCTGAAATTGTCAGTTTTGATGGTGTGACTGAAAAGTTTTCTGGGTGTGAATGAGCTTTTTTTTTCTGTGTGTGAAGTTCCTTGTTGACTATGAAAGATGAAATGTTTTTTGGGCCTATCAAACTCTATATTATTGTTATTATTATTATTATTATTATTATTATTTATTTGACTTTGTTCCATTTCCACCCAGCTGAACTGAAAAAGTGGATGACAAAAGGACGAGCTGTGTGCTGCTTTCAGATGGTGAGCAGGCATGTGGCTGGACTCCCTTTGAAGCAACGTGTGTTTATGTTTACATGTGTGTGCACTCCAGCCCACTTTCCGGCTTTGAAGACGATGCCCATGAATCGAGGACGATATTTACAGTGGCCCTAAGTGTAGGGTGCAGCACGCCATAAAGATCCAAAGGTAAGTGTGTCAAATTGTGCATCAAGCGTGCGTACTCCTGCACAGGGCCTGACCCGACTTGCCGGGGCTGGCGGAGCTTGACGCCATCCCCTCGTTTGGGGCCCGTCTGTGTATGTCCTGAATGACGGCTCGGAGGCACGAGTGGGCTTGAGGTGGCAAAAAGAAAAGAAAAAAAAAGGTTGACGGGAAACATCAATAAAACAGCGGTCGCGAAACCACCTGAAGCTGCGTCGCTGAAAAGCCGAGTGTGTGTTTGTGTGCGCGTTCACCTCTGCCCTGATTGATGACCTCACACGGGCAATTCCACATACAGTGAGCGTCACGTGTGCGCTGCTTTTTGCTTTCAGGAATAAATTAATTGCACGGCAATTTGCATGAAAAAGCGAGCAGGCCGTTTCCGGTCAATTTAACAGCGGGTCAGCAGTAGGCGCCCCCACCCACCTCCTGTTCCTTGAACCTTAAATGCAATGGCAGGCATTGTGGCGAGGTAAAGCGCAATGTGTGGGAGGAGCAATAGTTAACCAAAAATATGGAATGAATATATGGAATGGAATGGAACGGTGTGGGTGTGTTGGCATGCAGGCTGTTAATCTACATTCATGCTAAAATGTTTTGATTCTCCGGGCAGGATTTTTTTTTTATCCAGTGGTAATTTCACCTTTTACGTACAATCATATTTGCTTTTGGGCGACTACTACAGAAGAACTGATTAAAACAAGATTCACCGCAATAAATTCAGTTTTAATGTGAAAAGCACACTGTGACGGTTACCAAAGGTGATGTGCAGGCTCACCGTTCAGTTGTATTTAACTTTTATGTGCAATATGTTTGTGCTGAATCTTTAAGCAGGGTTGTTTTATTTTCCTATATTTTAAAAGCAGGGTTAATGTTCATTAAAATAGAAAATAAAAATGTTAAAGTGACCGACAAACATATTGAATAGAATTTTTAAGAATCTAACCTCTGTCGACTTTGAACATTTCAGTACATGCCCGTGTTTTAATGACGATCACGATCAGGGGTGCGACATAAAATTATGGCGGGCTTCTAAAAATTAGCACCAGAAGTGGTTGTTTTTTTCTTCATTTTTAGTTTTTTGTTCACCGACCTCACGGATGAACTTAGACTTAAGGCACATCTGGGCAAAGCTGATCGTTCATGTCATTTTAACATAGCCGAATATTTTTTTTCAGTTTTTATTTCCTAATTACAGCAACAGAATTATATCAACGGCAACTTCTTCAAACAACGCAATTGACTGTTTTATAAAAAGACGTTGAATTAATACAGTGTTCGTAAATACCACCCACCCGTCCTACAAAATGATTATACATTGATGGCGTCAGACTGCTGGCTAGTGCACAAGTGGACCCACCCCCTCCCACTAGGATGACCCAGACCCCCCCCCCCCCAAATGCTGAAGTAGCAGTGATCAAATCCAAATCCAAGTGAAAAATGACATCTGGAAGTACATGATTATGCTCCTGGGCTTGTACGCATCAATCAAAAGACACCGTGGACACGCACACACACACGCACACTTGACCACACGTTAACCTAGAGAAGACCTGAAAAATGAAGAGGAGCAAATTAATCTCGCGGCGGCCACTGCGGCAGTGAGGGATGAAGAGCGTCATTGGCGAGGAGAACGGGGATCACGGTCAGAGCAGGATTTAATCAAGACGGCGGAGTGAGATAGCAAGTTTGTGTACGTGAGCTTGAACAATTTCTCCCTCAGT
Source organism: Filicampus tigris (assembly GCF_054856515.1). Classification (NCBI taxonomy): domain Eukaryota; kingdom Metazoa; phylum Chordata; class Actinopteri; order Syngnathiformes; family Syngnathidae; genus Filicampus; species Filicampus tigris. Next base: position 9,223,963 of record NC_141234.1, on the reverse strand, counting down.
CCTTGAACATCATCAGCTTTACTCGAGGGACAAAAAATAAATACGTTTCAAATGAACCCCGAAGGCCCACGCAATGAAATGAATTGACAAAGACGAAAACGACGAAATTAGTTACTTTTATAAACGTAAAATGTATTTTTTTTTTTTTAAAAGCATTCTTGTTTTTTTTCCCCCATTTTGTTAACATAAATGCTTTCTCACTTTTAGTTTACTTTGTTAACTTGAATAACCTTGCTTTGGTGTCCTTCTGATGATTCCCTCCGCCCCACCTTTGACCAGAGAGGTCAACAACCCCCTTTAATTATTTTGTCACTTTGAATCACGGCCTCCTAAAAAGGGCCACGAACTTAACATTTTCTAAAGGGAAGCGGGAGCTATTCATTACAACCACGATAAGAAGCATGATTATGTTCTCAAACCTTTACGTATTGGCCTCTCTCTGCAGCCTGCTGAGAGGAAAAATAAAAGCATGCCTTCAGTATTACCGGTGGCAGAAATGCGCCCTGTGATTTACTTGTTGAATTCACATTCAAGCCAGACTTGTCGCCTATGAATATCTCATTTTAATCCTCATTTCATGAATGCGAGTTACTGTGCGTCGTATGTAAATGCGCCGTATACATGAATGTGAAGTAGGCGCTTTCGCGGCATAATTGTGAGGCGGGAATCCCCTCATTGTGCTGCGTCGACAGATGAGATGACATCCCTGACCCTTGCACGAGTCCCTTAAAAAATTAAATGCCCGCGGAATGAATTGTTCTCAATTGCAAGCGCGTTTGGGAGCGCTCGGCCGACTGCAAAATTAGCATGCCAAGGTGTGGGGAAAACCCGTGATATCGCTTGTCTGTTTGTTGTTGTTGGTGTTTCTCTGGTTTTTGTTTGTCTAGCTTGTCAGATCGCTTTTGTTCACGCATAATTAGGCAGATTTGCGTAATTGGCAAAGGCAGTTGTTCCAGTTTACGAAAGGCGATATTGTACACGGGAATGTTCTCATTGTGGCAAACCTGAAATGTTGTCCATCAGCTCCACGCCGGGTAGCGACAGACATGCCCGCGTGTTGATTGCAGGGAGCCAAAGAGGAGCAGCTCCAGGCACATGCATTAAAATTCTTCTTCCCCTTCTTGAAAACCAGAACGCAGCTCCATTTGTTTGGAGGGGAACCATTTTGATGGCCTGCAAAGACAAATTCATGTCGGTCAGAGGTGACCTGAGCAAAACTAAGGGTCTTGAGGAGAAACATATTCCGGGATCTTCTGCAGATCTGTCATCCATATGTCCCCGAAACGAATCCCCTCCATGTGTTAGGTAAAGACAAAAAAAAAATCAAATCAAATCTCTCAGAGCCAGGTTGGGTGAATAAGGAGGTTTCTCCAGCATGGCGATATTCCTCTCGGCCAGGAACTGTCAGACGCATCGGGCATTGTGTACAGGCGCGTTATCGCGGTGGTCGCCTCGCCTCTTCTCACGCACTGAATGAAGCAAATGCTGCGGGATCTCTTTGTAGACGTGATTATTGATCATCTGGCCCACCTTTAAGGGGGGAAAAAAACAAAAAAAACTCAGGTGGCAACTACTTTGTAATGCTCATTAGTCCAACTACAGTATGCGCTACGTATAGAATTGTTTGGTAGTATGGTCAGGCTGTGGTGTTTAATAACATTTAGAAAAAAATGGTTTGTCTTTCATATAATCAGTAGTTTTTCCGCTCTTTTTTGTTTTTTTGTCTTACAGCAACACAGATGACGCTCAAGTGGAACATGGAATACAGGTGAGCATTTATGCCCCCCCCCCCCCCCCCCCATAATATAACATACTTTACCTAGTATACAGTGCAATGTGCTTAAAATGGCGGCCTGGCCAATGTTTGATGACCATTGCGATCATTTGGACAAACTTCAATTCGGAAGCAGCGAACATCTGTACCAGTTTATTCCCTAGAAAATGTTGACACAAAGCCTGGACATGCACCACAGGACTGCACAGACGATGAAAGCGTTTTGCTTTGTATCTTGTTCTTCTACTAATTGATTGCATAACCCCCCGGTTGTAGTGAATATATATTTTTTTTCACGTTTAGCCGCTCCTCTTTTGACTCGGTCACCCCCCTTCTAATTGTCCCAGCAGGGGCAGCTGAGCAAAATGGCCGCCCTCCAATTGCAAGAGGATCCCTACGAGGGCAACAAAAGAGGAGGTAAGCGCAACTCTGAGGGGAAATAAAAGACGCCACCCATCAGTCTTCCCCCGAGACGTGCCAGATCTTTATTTCACTCTTTTCTTCTCTGCATTTTCTGTCTCAGTGGCCACAAAGTGAGTGGAGAGTGCGCGGCAATCTTTTTTTGTTGACGTCTGATGGCGCGCGATAATGTGGTCATTATCATGGCTAAAGGAACAGGTTGGGGCTCAGACAGGGTTTCATTAGGGGGCCTTTCATGCTGGCGCGCACACACACACACTTTCAGTGTGGGAAAAGAATGCGAGGAAAGGCAGGACAGCTGTTTGGGTGGCTCATGAGGATGAGGATTAGGTTGGAGTGAAGATGGCCTACTGTAAAGTCCACCTCGTAAATAGAACAATGCCCCAGGGAGGCAAAAGCAAGAGGGACTCATTTGGTCATGTCCACTGGGAGTGTAGAAATAGCTACAACTACAACAGATTAAAAAAAAATAACAATTTATTAAAAAAAATATATTAATCTGAAGATTTGAAAGTTTTCACAAATGAATTGTCCCGCCCGCATGACCGCAAAGACTCACATAACTGACACCAAAGCAGCACCATTTTAACCGGTTGAAATCATCACATCCCCTTTACATTTACATCGTATTGCATGTCGTTAAAAAAGGAAGCATCGTGACGTGTCAAAGTAAATGACTTTTCAGTCTCTTTTTAGCGTTTCAAGCGTAACTGCAAAAGAGGGAAAATGTATGAAAATTATACATTACGTACATGGTACTTATAAACAACAGACTGTGAGAGCTACGGTTCCAATCACTCAGTTAGCTCCACTGACTTTTATTAGGCTGTCCCACAAGAAGATGTAAGCATCAAAACATTAAATAAAAATGAGTTATTTGTCAATTCAGTCGTCAGTGTCATGCCGGCGAGGCTTCGAGTTGTGATTGATAGACTCACATGATTGATAAGAATAGGAAAAGCACAGGAAGAGGTGTTTTGGGGGAGGAATCCCACATTTGTTTTGTTGAATGACGTGAAATTGCAGAGGTAGTGCAGTTGGTGTCCTCCCTTCCCTCCCCCGGGGCTGACAGATCCGCCCCAGGGACAGGATGGGATGGACCGGTCCGGCCTCTCCCTCTGCCAGGTCTCGACATCTTTACAAGCGTTCGCCTTTAACCACACTTGTCTATTTGACACGTTCAGCCAGGCCATTTCACACATTTGGTAAGAGGCTTGTGCGCAGCAGGGTTAGCATAGTTTATGTTTTTTAAATTTTCATTTGTTTTTAATTCAGTTTGTCGTTTTTAGAGCAAGCTCGTTAGGTTTTCGTCTTGCGTTTAAACAATTCTTTCATTTGGGTTTTTATTAGTGTCAGTATTAAGTGTTTTTTTTTTTTTCTTCTAATAAATATGGAGTGATCTTCCTTCTTCTGTACATACACGAATTTGGCTTCCAGTACATATTTTGTATTTAAGACAGAGCAGTCCTTACATTAATTCATCAATTTTCCCATTAACACCTATGGACAATTTTCATCTTCAATGAAGGTGTGACTTGGGAGGTGTCAATCAAACAATAAAAGCTTCAAAACCGATAACGTTTAGTTGTTAAAATAACACTCCATTTTGAATAAGGTGCTTTTCTGGGGTAACAGGTCAGCATGAGGACGCAGAGATGTGCCTGCAAATTAACGCAAATGATTGACACCTCATAAGGAATACTTTCTGGCTGATTTTCCTCTGGCATTCTGGTTTCACTTATCTGAAATTAGAGGAAAATTGAGTTTTCCCCCCCCCCACCATTCATATTTGTCCTGTGAAGTCATAATGACAGTTTCAACATAAATAACAAAAAGTCATTCTTGGACGAGGAATTGCAAGCCCCTCCTTTGACTATTTTTGATGGGCTCGCCTCACGAAGAATCACTGCTATAAGTTGTGATTAAAAAAAAAAAAGTATTTGTTGTTGGTACTTTAAACCCAACTGCTTTGGAACGCAATTTAGGATTTAAAAAAAATGACATTGTTCTATCTAACTAAAATGACTATTTATGAGTGTGTAGTATTAAAATACTCATCTTATTTTCACCTCTCATTTGACTTATTGTGGCACTCCAGTACTCTCAAATCGTCGCGAATCATTTATCATCTCGGACGGAGATCCCACTGCTTGCAACGAACACCTTTTTTGCACGGAATTTTACGACATCCTGGAGCTGCTAAGTGCAAGAGACAACCTGCGTTGGCCTCTGATTGGTCCACAGGCCTCCAGGCTTCCAAGGCACGAGGAAGCATCAAGTACAAAAGAGCAGACAAACACGAACTGTGACACACGCACACAAAAAACACAGACGTGGAAATGACAGCTCAAACCATGGCTGCAACACTACTGGGGGTAAGTTTACATTTGTCTCTATTACATTAAAAGTGTTTAAGATGTGTTAAGAAGTGTTAATGTGGACAAAAAAGTGTCTGTATTGGAATCAAGTATCCATGTCTTGACTTTAGTGGACTTCTGTTGTTATTTATTCATTCAAGACCTCTGCATGCTAATAAGTGTGGACTATGGAACACTATACACTTTTTAATGATTAAAAAGGCCTGATGGGTATTAATTAGATCGCTTGAGTTTTAATGTTATCATAACTGTTTACAGTATCTGTTTTATAGTCAAATAAACAAATGAAATGACTGCTCTTCTCAAGGGGCTATACTGAACATTGTAATTGAATTGTTCACCTTACATTCATAAAGTTCCACCCAGTTGTAAACACTCTGTGCGTCCCCACAGGAGGAGCCCCGGCTGGGTAGCACCCCACTGGCCATGTTGGTCGCCACTTGCAGCAGAATAGGTGAGTCAAGTCCCGCCAGCTCCACCCCTGACCTCTCCTCCGGCATGCCCACGGGCCCCTCCAACGGCTTCCACCCGTGGAAAAGGAGCGTCCCGGCGGCCACTTGTCTCACCTCCAGGAGTAACGTGGTGGGATTCTCGGACACCTCGAGCGCCTTCTCGGTGACCAACACCAACGAGTTTCCCGCCTACCAGACCTCGGGGCAGTCCGACGCAAGTTTTCAAGAACAGCGGTCCATGTTTCTCACCAAGTTCCCCTCCTCCGTGGACGGGATCGCTGGGATATACCCGCGACTTCACGCGCATCCGTACGAGTCGTGGTTCAAGCCGGTGGCGGAGGTCGGCAGCGGGCCTTCGTCTTGGTGGGACGTCGGAAGCACTTGGGTGGATACTCCCAACCCAGCCGGGATGGCCTCCTCGCAGGGCGGCTACGGCTCCTCCGAGAACAGCCCCTGCGCCGTTCAGCAGCTCCTCCCCGGCACGCAGCATCTGTTCGACGGCTTCAGGCCACCCTACTCGGAGTCCAATCCCTCCGGATTCTCCCCGGGGAGCCCGGTGGTCCCTCCTCCGGCGTCTTCGCGCGCCTCCTCGCGTCGCTACGCGGGCAGAGCCAACTGCGATTGCCCCAACTGCCGGGAGGCGGAGAGGCTCGGTCACGGCGCGGCGAGCCCCCGGCGCAGGGCCGCGCACAACTGCCACATCCCCGGATGCGGGAAAGTGTACGGCAAAACGTCCCACCTGAAGGCTCACCTCCGTTGGCACACCGGGGAGAGGCCGTTCGTGTGCAACTGGCTCTTCTGCGGGAAGCGCTTCACGCGCTCCGACGAGCTGCAGAGGCACCTGCGCACGCACACCGGGGAGAAGCGCTTCGAGTGCGGCGTGTGCCGCAAGAAGTTCATGCGCTCCGACCACCTGAGCAAACACGCCCGGACGCACGGCCCCGAGGGGACTGAGCACGGAGAGGAGAAATCCGGGGTTGGTAAAGGCAACAGTGACACGGACAACAGTGTGGGCGGAAGCCCGAGACAGTCTCCAGACGTGCACCTGACTGTCCACACGAACGAGGTGAAATAAATAGCTTTTTTTTTTTTTAAACATAAAAAATATAAAAAGAAAAATGAAATGGCACTTTATGATGAATGTCAGACTAAACACGCATACCTCATGTTATTTGTAGCCTTCTAAAAAATAAACATCCTCTTGTTTTTACTTTGCTTCATTGTTTGCATTTACTTGTGATTACTTGTATCATTTGTTGGTTGCATGTACGTCATTTATCATCACTATTCTTATTTTAAGTGCAAATTAAGTTCGTATATCTGGAATTATTTCTTTAGTTCTTGATTAGGATTTCGTAATTTGTCTTGTACCTCACTGCAGGTATCAATTAAACAGGTCAAACGAACTTTTCTCGTTGGGCAGCTCGTTTGTCACAATGGACTGTGTATTACAACACAGCAACAATATCCTAAACAGGCCAACTCACTTTAGATATCTCTGCATATTGAAACAGTCAAACAGAGTTTCGTTTTGTTGATCAATTACATTTAGACTTGTGATTGCCGTGAGAAATTATCCAATTTCACTAAATTAGTCGGCAAATGACTTCTTGTGCAACTTTATTCATCAATGCATTGATGAATAAAGTTGCACGTATATAGTGCCAGCGATGTATAGTGACAGGCAGAACGATTCAATGATCTTCCACTAGATGGCAGAAGGTACGTAATTAACCCGTGCATCCGCTTTTTGTGACAGATTCTTTTTGTAAAATATGTGCCTAGGCTCAATAAATGTTGGGAAACAATATTTTCGACAGCGGTCGCAAGGGTTTTGCTTAATCTCCATGTCACGCTTGAGTTTTGTGTACATCGCCATCTAGTGTTCAGATCACGAAATGTATTGACGGCAAAACATTTTTGGGGGGCCACAACTGCACGCATAAAACGACATTTTTGAAAAATCTTGCACTTTTTTATTGTGATAGAATGACATGATACACATGTCACAGTGGACACCGAAACCACACAAAAGTGCTTCTGTTACTTCAATGAGATGATTCACTTATTGCTCATAGCTGATGGCCATTTTTTTTTGACAGAAACCAACATTGCAACTCATGTAGACTCATTACAGAATAGTACAACTTACATATCAATTAAGAAAATACATTACAATAAATAGTAGTGTTCCATAGCAGAAAAAAAAAGATGAAGCAGCTATTGCTGTAAACATCGCCTCAAATTAAAAATCACACAAAGGAAAAAGACTGGAAAGTCATCTAGTGCATGAGGAGAGGAGTGGAAGAACACTTACACTTTGGATCGCAGTACCTTTCGAGCTTAGCTTGGACATGTACCAAAGAATCAAAAGTACAAAGTCATCAGCCCGGTTCAGTTAGTTGTGGCAGATGACCAACATACAGCAAGCGCACTTCTCAATTTGAGGTCACATGTTCATGCTTGTGATTTTCTGTCGTTCCCGGTCAATGTTACACTTGTATTGTTATTCCAGTGGATTTGTTACTGCCCCCTTAATGCCCCCAGTTTAGCACAAAAAATGTTATTTCAATCCCACTGAACAGCTCTCATGCCCTGTAATGAAGAGACACCTCAGTAGTATAATGCAAAACAAGTGCAAGTCTAAACAGATTGACAACTTCAAATCACAAGAAACCCCTCTGATAGGAAAAAAAAATGCAATGTCGTTGATCAGCTAACGCAAACAATGAAATCAATTTACCAAAAACCTAACACTAAATAGAAAATAGTCACAAGTGCACGTCATAAATTAAACCCAAAACAAGTACCGTGTGCAGACAGTATTAACGGTGAAATAAAAAGAAAAAAAAACGTTGTACCTCATGTTGGCCACAAGAGGGCAGTCCATGTCTGAGCCATAATATTTGGAGCACAACCTTATGACTTGAAGCCCTCTCACCACACATACACGCAAACACATAAATTCGAGTGGTAATGACTGCATGATCACCTTTGTAGAAGACGTAGTGCTACTACACATTGAATTTGGAGGACTTGTGCTTTTTTTTTTTTTTTGCAGGCCCATATCCACAATACTGTACTGGCCATCTCAGTCCCAAAGTCTTAAAAATAAAACAACAATCATTACATGGAGGTTTTAAATTACTTAGTACCATCAGACTTTGCCCATCTGCAGCAAAGTAGAACCGTCCAACTCTCCTCCAATGGAATGTGTCCACTTGCCCCCCCCCCATCACTGCCAGGGTTCGCCAAGGGGCATCTTGACATGGACGGTCATCTCCACCGAATGGTCAGGCGGTCGATCTCTTCTGTAAGTTACTGTCTTCTCGTTGCTTGTAGGGATGTAGGACAGTTCCTGAAGGGCGATTAGGTAAATGCAGTTACATACTTTGTGACACGAACGTACATAACAACTTGGCAGTGTTAAACAAACGTGCGGCGCTTCATCGACTGCATGACTCAAGAGCTTCTAGCAACAATCCGAGTGCGTCCCAAGATGTATTTATGAATCGTAGTTGAAGTCCCATTGTGAACTGCAGTAAGTCAACGAAGTCCAAAACAGCTTTGACACCCCCCCCCCCCTTTTCCTCAGCGCTTCCGTAAATCACGTGAGGTTGCATATCCCAACGCTGTGTTTACGAAAACTGGGAGGCAAGCGGAAATGTAAAACGCAGATGTAAGTCTGTTGCCTCGCTCCAACCCGGAGTTGAGCGGACCAATTCTGATCGGAAAATGGTCTTTTTTTTATTTTTTATTTTTTAAAATTTTAATGTCAGGTTCTGTTTGCCCCTTGCTGTGCTCACTGGTGATCTTACCTTGCCGGTGCAGATATATTCTCCATCCATACTGGCATCTCCTGGCGACCAGCCTTTTTTCTGCAGAAGCAGCCTGGACACTGCCACCACCACCAGCCCGCACAGAACTGTCAGTGCGCACACACTTAGAAAGGTCCCAACCAGCCGGCCTCTACTGGCACACTCTGTGGACACAAGCACAGGTGTCATTTTTAGTCTGATTCCTAGCATATATTCATACGTAACCTTTGTCACTGTCACTTTTTTTTTGGGGCTCCCCGAATCGCCTCATGAATCAAGTTCTCAGAACCTGAAATCGCGCGCAAATAGTCTGCGCTTGGCCGCACTGTGCCGCAGAAAGAAGGATGCACGCCCGCGCACAAACCGCGCTCTGAATAGTTGGCTATTAGCTGCGTCTCTGCGGGGACCATGTGTAGATGACAGCCTCATGGCTCAAAACAAAGAGCCCAAAGACATTTAGTAACAGGGTTGCCATGGAGACCTGGCTCCGGCTGCACCCGGGAGGAGCAGGCGTCAGCAGTGTCCCGTCGGGTTGAGGGGATAAGGGGAGATGGAGGGAACATGCACAATGAGCAGTTTTGTTCCAAAACTCAGGCGGGGACGAACTGTAACACTTGGATGTGCAACGTGTGTGAAAGTGTAAACCTGAGCGTGTGTATTTCAGAGTGTGTACGCATGTGCGAGTGTTTTTGCAAGTGAGAGTCAAGAACGAGGGCTGGGAAGAGAGGGGAAATGTAAAATACAGCTGCAACACTGACAGCAGGCTTGCTGACTCAAATGCACCAGAGTGCAGTTGACCTGCAATAGGAGCAGAGCTGGAATGAAGGCAAGTGTTTGTGTGTGTGTGTGTGTGTGTGTGTGTACCTGCTCTTGTGCTAATGTGAAGCCGGTTCCGTCCAGACTCTGAGCTTGTTTGAAACCAATAGCGACAGCTGTCACTACTCATGTACATACATCGAATCCACTTGCCCCCTGCTTGACAGAGAGATAAAGATCTTTTACGTGATGTTCAGTGTAAACATAGTGGTTAAAATCCCAATCTGTTAAAAAAAAAAAAAAAAACATATTTGAGAAAGCCTGTCTGTGGCAAATGCTTAATGCTGTAATTGGAAATCCATATTTTTCATGCTAAATAACAATATACACTTTAAAATATGTCAAAAATTTACAATAAATACTTGGTCACTACTTCGCGGATTTCCTCTATTGTGGGGATGGTATGGTACGTAACCCCCGTGATGGACGGGGGATTACTGTACATGACACAGTATATTAAGTATCAAAAACATAAAGTTGAAGCACTAACATCGTTAAGATAAACAAGCTACATCAGCAGAAATTGGCCACTTGATTAGGCTCAGCAAGTCGGGGCACTGCCCGGTTTATCGTCCCCGTATTTGCACATGAAAATAATGTATCCCAACATTTTGTATCCCGCGTATAAAACAGGGTTTTGCGCCTTGTTAGTTGAGGACGAAAACATATCACTGAGGTACAGAAAATAATTGGATCACTTGTATAATATAAGGGATAAGCGAAAAACCGTGGTTGATAAGGACGTGTTTTACCGTACCGAACGGCTCTCAGTTTTTAGTAAGCCAAAATAGTTCTACTAGTGCTTCCTTGTGATTCTATTTATGCACTGAATTGCCTTTATTAGTGAGGAAAAATAGCGTACGAGTACATACAACAATTCATTGCACTAGTGGGATGTTGAATAAATACTCAAACGGCTTGCCATACTGTTGTGCAACGGGAAACGCCAAATGGCAACATTAGCCCAAGAGCTCTACCTGACATCATGTCACCGATGTAAACGACGTCTGAGTCGCAAGTGCGGTTGCACTGTCCCGCCTCATGCTGTTTGAGACCACGTGACATGTGACAGTCCACGCACTTCCTGAAACAGACACACAAAAACACCGTCAGCTCCGTGAACACAGCTACCCATCATGCTTTGCGGTCGAAAAACAAAAGGAAGTACCAGTTTGATTGGCAGGAGCTTTGACAAGCAGGGCATCTCTCACACAAGTCTCCGGAGTATCTGTGATTGTCGCACACACACCGGCCGCACGCACACGTGCCTCGTCCGCTACACAACGAGCCATCGGGTGATTGGCAGGTCGCTGTGGAGACGGGACAACCGCAGCTATCGCCTGTCCAATTGTCCTCACACGCACATTCACCCAACACGCACGCACCCCGCCCTGGCAGGAACAGACAGAAGGAAGACATTTTTTTTTTTTTTTTTTTTTTACAACAGTTTTATATTATTATTATTATTGCTTTTTTTAACGTGCAATTCTGTGTTTAGAATTAAGAAAACGTACCTCCGCACAGCAGCCCGTCTTTATAAGAACAGGAGAAGTCATCACTCTCGCAGTATTTCCCGTAAATTGTGCCAAGTCTACTGTGCTCGCACACACACCTCCCACATTCACACGCCCCACGGCCGCTGCAGTCCACGTTCGAGCTTTCCGCTCGGCAATTCCAGTTTGATTCATTAGCAAGTCCCCGATGCGGCTTCTGCTCCCGACCGGTGCCATCTATTGTCCCCGCGCATGGCGAGCGGCCGCTTTCGTGGCAGCGTTTTGCTGGCCCACAACCGCACTGACATTTCGAGTGGATCCTAACAGTGGCGGATTCATTGTAGCCCACGGGCCGAACCGTCACTTGAATGTCTTCGTCTGCACCGTGGTCAGGACAGGAGTTCAGGCCAATGGTGATGTTGAAGTAGACCTGTGTTGAGTAAAAAAAAAAAAAAAAAAAAGTAATCAAAATCATGTCAATGGACAAATTAGGTTCATAATTGGTTCAAATCGGGTGTAGGTGCGAGTTACTCTATTATTAATAGTTGGTATGCTATGATATGTTCCATGCGCCGAATCACGTTTTTGACCACGAGGTAGTTATCCTTGTTTGTAGTGTCATTGGGAAAACATCTGGATCAGCCAAATCAACAGATGCTAAACGTACCTATTAAGGGTTAATTGATGTCAATTTAACGATGAATCGTGGAAGAAATGACCATTGGACTAGGCAGATGAGGCATAATCTGAAAGTTTGAATATCTGGAAAATTATCTTTTTTTTTTGTAATTATTCCAATTTTCCAGGCTTTTTTAATGAAATTGTCGGTGGTGTGCCAAAATGTAAAGACATATTTTCACTGCTGTTTGTCAACCCGTGGGAGACCAATTCATGACTAGTGGGATTAATGAAAGTTGTACCCTTCCCAGATTTCCTTCATTGTTGGATGCTTTTTCCCTTAGATGTCAGAGGCTTATAGGGGAAAAGGAGGTTGAGCCAAAAATAGCATCTTTGTTGCCCCACTTGATAAGGACGTTTAGGCGCTTGAAGGCTATTGAAATGCCAGCTTCTGTTAAGACTGTATGTGTGCGAGTTGAAAAGGTTTGAGCCTTGACAAAGTGGACATTCTACAGTTCCACATTCAAAACAAAACAAGGAAAAACAAAAAACCCCCAAAAAACTGCCACAACTTTTGCCAATGACGCTCTTGCAAAGGAAACATTTTGTCTACACTTATCAAAGTAATTTAATGGGCGTACACTGTTGATATTAATTAGAATGGAAAAGTATGCACATTTTTCATTTTATTTTTATCGCTATGCAGATAACGAGTGGATACTTTCCATAATTCATTTTCTCCATCCACGGATTAAAGGGCTGAACTACTGAGGCATGATTCAGTGGGAGGAAAGGAGACTCATGGGGAGATTAGGGAGTGAAAACAAAGCAAAAAGACAAAACAAAGACATTGCTTAGCATAACTGAATGTCACATTTTTACACAGGGTTGTGTAATAATGTGATACAATCCTGCAGTTTGGCAGTATATTCTGAGCTATTTCCAAATACCCATATTACAAACAAACAAGTCATGGAATCACATGGCAATTTTTTTTTTTTTTTTTTGCATTTAATACAGCATTTAGCCTAATCCGCTCAGTTTGGATTATTTTCCCAATCTTTCATGATGTGTATATTGTGTGATGAAACTAATCCAATACAACTACGGTAAATAAGAACACGAATGACAATGGAAACGTGACTGTTGGTATTTGCGGCTTTACCGTCTGATTAGGTTGCACCCCCAAGCAGCTCTGCTCTTTAGCAGTTGCCCCTTCAGGACAGATGGGGGTCACAGAAGTCCAGTACCTGCTGAATGCCTTGTCGTCCACTGACACCGATAATGTCACTTCTGTCAACAAGCTCTATTTAAAAAAAAAAAAAAAAAAATTGAATTAGACAATGCTCTTGAATTCAGCCAAGATAAAACCTTGCATACTGCCATAGGAATGCAGATGCGAGGGAGGATAAACAACAGTGACGATGGGAAATTTGAGACCAAAAGCGATAATTGTGACCATTGAAATTTGCAACTTGTCCTCAAAATGCCCTCATTGTTGTGTGTGTGTTTTTTTTTTTTTTTTTTTTTTTTTTTTTTTTTTGCAAGAGGCTTATGGGAAAAAGGAGGTGGGGCCGAAAATATATCTTTGTTTTTGTACATGGTCGGGACACCTAGTTTGTGGGAAGGAATGAGGGGGGGGTGTGGGGGTTCCGATGGCTATTACAATAGCAGCTTCTGTTCAAATTCAGCTGCCTTGTGTGTGTGCGAGCGTGCACCCAGATCTGTGGATTCGGACGATTCTTGAAACAAACAATGGAGCGCTGTGCTGGAAGCGAGATTATAGGCCAGACTGCAGCCAAATGAATAAACCACCAGTCACATACACACAAACACGCGTACACACACACTAGTCTGTTTAAATATTCGCACTGCTGCAGTCTCTTTTCCAACCTGGGCCTTCTTCTGTCATCGGAAGTTTGGACATAGAGAAGAGAAGGGAAGTCTAAAATAAAATTGAGTGTGTACCTTATACGAGTCCACAACTAGATCGATGAGGTTTGGAGACTGGAAGAAACCTATCTTCCCCAAGTAGGAGCCAGGTAGCAAGCGCACTAACTCCTACAGACAGAAAATGTTGCAGAAACATTTGCGACATATCATATCCAAGACAACATTTTTGTTTTTTGCGGAGGTGGCAAAAGTACTCACATTCTGTTCTTCAGTAGAAGAACAGATATGTGTTGGGGAAAAAAAAAATCTTCCTAAAACAGTACAGACTGAAATGTGCTTAAGTTCCAAAGTAAAAATGGATGTTTAGTGTCCATAATATTCAATACCAATTATGATTACTTGACACAACAGAAAACCCTTCTCTGTACACAAGATAGTTTAAAAAATAGTCTCTTTTATTAACCTACACAGTGCACGTACTGACTAATAAAAAATGTCACGTGAAGAGCTAAATAGCAAAACAATGTTGTTACCTTAAATGGCAACAGCACAAAGCTAATGTAAACTGACGAGCAAAGAATGGTAAATTAGCTAATGCTAACGACTGAAAGAGAAGGCTACGCTTTATGTTTATGTTCTTTTTTTCAGAGTAATAAAAAATGTCACATGTTAAGAGCTAAATAGCAAAACAATGTTGTTCCCTTAAATGGGAACAGCACAAAGCTCATGTAAACTGACCAGCAAAGAATGGTAAATTAGCTAATGCTAATGCTAACGACTGAAAGAGAAGGCTACACCTTATGTTTATGTTCTTTTTTTCGGGTTTGACGGAGAAAATTTTAAAATGTTATTTTTTTAATGTCATATCATCCATGGAGGTTTAAAACACTAAAATGTTGACAAAGTACGCAATAGAGAGTACATGTACTGTATGTTTCCAAATGTAGGAAGTGAAAGGGACAGTATATATCGAAGTATTCTTACTTTACTTTTCCACCACTTGTTTTTAGTAGCAGCTTGAAGTCTTATGTGAGTTGTTTTTATGATGCAAGGGACACATGAATAGTCTTTACTGTTACCTTAATGACGGCACTACATAGCAACCCCCCCAGTTGTAAGCACTTTGCACTCATTCAACCAGTGACTAATGATGGAGAAGGCTACCATATAAGCTATAAGTGAAAAAGGAACGGTATGACCGTTTTTTTTTGTTGTTTTTTTTTGCAATTTTAACATGTCTTTACAGCCTGAATATTACCTCATACCACTGGTACTGCTGTTTCTCCACAGCAAAGATGGAGTAAATGTGGTTGTCCAGCAGCTTGTCAGACAACTGGCCCAGACTCGGATGGTCCTAAGGTAGAATGTCAAAAGAGTCAAATTCACTTTGTTGTCCTGTTGATATGACGTGCACAAAATCATCTGCGTTGCCACTGTGGGCTTCTCCCCATGCACTCACCATGCTGGTGCTCTCAGTGTAGATGTTGTTCTCCAGGTGGCACAGGCCGTCGTGCGGAGTGACAATTCCGGCCAGTCGGCTGTCCAGGGCGAGGTGAGAAGGCTGGTCGGTCATCAGGAGCAACAGACGTTTGGCCTCTGGACGCCAACCCACAGCTTTCTGAAAAGAGACAAAGCTAAGTAGGTGGAAATAACATCCGCATACTTTCCCTCCGGCAGAGAGGCGGCGTTTTCATCACTGATATGTTGTTTTTGTTTGCAGAATTACACTGAAATGACTTCAACCATTTCCGCATATCTTTGCGGAGTTCTCGGGAGAGAAGAGCCCCCCTGCATGGCATGACTCAAAGCCCCCCTGCTGACATAGTATGAGCTACTGCCACTGTGTGAGTGTGCGTGCATGTGTGGTGAGTGTGTGTCAGTCATAGCCAAGTCGGGGCGTCTTTACTTGGGATTCCAGTGGTGCTCTCCGACGCTGAGTCACAATGCCACTTTGGACCGCAAGAAAGGTCTCCCTTTCGCTATTGAACTGACTGCTAAAATGTAACAGTCTCCTGTATTTATTGAACTATTAAAAAAGATCAGGGCCCAACGCACGGAATGAAAGTAATTTCTTAAAAACTTGAAGTCATCACTTTGGTTCATTAAGTAACCAACCAGGACTCACACACCTGGCACACAGCCGCCTGCAGCATTGCGTCCAGGCCTCCCTCAGGTGTGTCCATGTTACCCGAGATGCGTTGGCGTTTGATCACGCGTGTGAACTCGCTCATATTTCCAGTCATGCTTAAGACGTGGTGGAAGCCGTGGGCCGGTCGGCAGCGGATCTCGTAGTCGCTGGTGGAAAAAGCCCGAAAGAGAAACAGTTATCGATTGTGGCGTCGGCATTCAAAAGCCTCTTGTTTCAGTCTCCCACTCAGTGCACTTCAACATTGGAACAATGCTGCGTCCAGAAATGCTAAGTCACACTGAGTCAGATGGCAAATTCTCAGACTTTACATTGGTAGTTGTCTCCCTGCTTTGGTCTAAAAATATCTTTGCAATTAAGTTAGTGGATGATGGATGGAGGTCAGCATGTCTGCCTCACAGTTCTGAGGTTGGGGGTTCGAATCTCGGCTCCCTGCCTTCCAAAAACATGTCATGTACCAGTGAGTGTGAATGGTTTGTCTACTCTGTATGTTCTCTGTGACTGGCCGGCCGGATAAATGGATGAAACATAAACATAAATGCACAACCCTCCAGCCATCCCTTCACCTTTCCTCGGCATGTTATCTAAAAGAGCTCTTACTGCCTTATCACGCCACTTGAACCTTCTCTTCTCAGATCTACTTGAGCTTCCCAGAATCTTCAAAAGCAGACTGAGACTTCAGCTATCGGGCTCTTCTCATCTTCCAGATATACAGTACGTATTTATATCTATTTATACCTCAGAGCAGATGTAGAACCGTCTTTTTTTTTTTTTTTTTTTGATGAAAGGGGGCCGGCCCCCTCAGGCTTGTGACCTGAATCATCTTTTAGTTATGCTGCCCTGCCATAGACCTTGACTGCTGGGGGATTTTCCCATGATGCACTAATATCCTCCTCACCATCCCTGACATTCATTTCATATTAGTATAACTTGCATCTCTGCCTTTTATTTATTTACGCCCATATACAGGAAATAACGTTAGTATGAATATTATTGCATTATAAATTTCCTAGCAGTAACACAACATATTATTGATAGCTACATTACACTCTGACTACTATGGTACCACTGTCGTTATGCGTATCAGAGAAGCAAGCGCCCCATAATAAGTCTTGGTTCTGTTTCGAGTACCCTTCCGTTCATGTGCAAATGCGCACAGTACACGAGCGAACGTCTTTGACTTATTTTCTCCTCTACATGAATGACTGCTTTCAAAACAACATTCAACACGCCTCGCACAGGATGCCGTGAAATCCAATCCTCACTAACTTCAGGACACCTGTTGGAATATTGTTTCAATATGCTACTCCAATCAGCAAATGATTCTTCCAACCTGCAGGGGTTGTTGATCTTGGTGGGATGGACGTTAATGTAAGGCGACACCGGCTTGTCCACGAAGGAGCCGAAACCTAGCCAGAGATCTGAGGAGTACTCCGTCATACGCAGGGACAGAGCGACGCCCACCGTCTTGAGCTGTGAAGTGGGGAGAGGAAAATGTGCATACGTGATGAGGAGAACGTTTATTTACATCCTTAAAGCTCCCTCGTATATTTATACTGCCGGACGCGCTCCGGCCTTCGTACGCTGCTTCTTTTGAAAGATTCTCTTTACTCAATTCTGTCTTTACTTTAAGGCCCGTTTGAGTCAAAAGTTCAACACGAAGGAAAAAGTTCATTAATTGAATAGATCACAGAGATTCTAATACAGTATTCATGCCCCGCCAGAAATGATTAGAAAACAGCGGCGGCTACACATCTTTGAGGGGGTTTAAGAAGGGCATTTTTGAGCTGTTATGTGGAGGCGAAAATGAGTCTGCAGTAATTCCTAAATCCCGCCCGAAGGTCTTTCTCATGCGTTTCGTGTTCATAACGCCTCCGTTGGTGGAGGCACTCACATGATCGAGATTTTCTTGCATGGATGCGGATACGTCCACCAGGTAGTAAAGATCCACCGGATACCGCGGCAGCTGCTTGACGGCGACAACGAAGCTAGCCTCCGAACCTGGCACGCACATGGACACGCGGGACCAAATTACAGGCGCGCTGGGCTGATTGAGACGATGCGGCGTTTGGATCGGGCTGCGGCCTACCTGGCGTGAGCGTGATGCTGACGTCTCGCGGGGACACTTGTGTGCTGCTGACGCTGGCGTTGACGTCCACTTTGACGTCTGATTTCTCGGTGAACTCTGGTCCGCAGCCTCTTCTGAGCAGGTTCACCTGCAGGTCACAACGAAGGCCGGCACCTGCTCCCTCCAGAAAATCCTGTCGTAAAATAGTACGAGTGAAATCCAATATCCGGAATAAGAATAAGGAAAACAGTTTGTCGAGCTAATAGTCGTATGAGGAATAGGCAGGTGTCCATAGAGCTGTAATGGTTTCCTTAATATTTCCTGTGGGAATTTTTTTGGGGGGGTTGTTTTATAGAAATTGGCATGAAAAAGATGTGATGGCGTTTTCTGTGCTTGGACTATAATTTGACTTCGGTAACAGTCATCTGACCCAACAAAGCAGCAGTGTCATGCCTAGTGGCTTTGGAATGGATTAGTGGCCTTTGCTCAAACGTAAGCATTTTAGACCGTGCCGATATGTGAAACGTATCTATTTCCTTACTTTGTCACATAGAAAAAATACTGAGCACATAGAAACAAAGTAAGTGCACTTTGTTATTTATTTCCCACTCCTGGTGAAAGGTGTTTGAATGCTTTCACACACCATTGAACACTACCCGGTGATGCTGGAAAAAGGTCACGGGTCACATGGTGGGAAAGCACCTGAAGCTTGTAAACACATTCGTGTGGACTGTGTAGTCTAGCCGGCCATGTGTATGTTGCTTGATGCGTTAGTTCCCAAACAGGCTGCCGTGTTTGGACCTTTTTTTTTTTTTTTTTTTTTTTTCCACATCCCCAAGGCTGGGCAGTGATCCTGGGTGGATGCTTTATGAGACAGAACTCCCAGGCCGACGCACACGATCGCAACGATGACTAGACTAAACATACGGGTCAAATGTGGCTTTGCCTCTGCTTGCTGCTATGTGAGAAAAGAATAGAAATGGCATGGAAAGATTTGCATGTCCACACGAGGGTAGCTGAAAACATCATGCTCACATCTGGGGATGGTCTAAAAAGCAAAAGCGCGTGCATCACCCGAGGAATGCCGGGGACGCGCTTATAAGTACGCGCTTTTTGACACATTCCATACCTCCTTGAAGCACCAAGAGCACTGTGGTCCACGTCCGAGACACTCCTCGCAAGACGTAATCGGAGCAGATGAGCACAAGTTGTCGCCTACAAGGGAAGATGGCGACAAACGAAGGAGAAGAAAGGAGAATTTGCATATGGAATTGGAGAGGGTGTGGAAAGTGGAGCCTGCCGGGATAAGCGTTGTGATGGTGGAAGCGTCACTTCAGTATGCGTCAGGCTGCGGAAATGCAGTGAAGTGTGGGAACAGGTGCTCGTCGATTAGGCCACATTAGCACATTACAGGAGTCGATCGGCTCACGTTATGCACGCTCACGTTTTGAAAGGAGCCGAAACTGTGACTGCTGAAACGAGAAAGCACTCTTTATGCAGTCGTAATATTTCTCGAGTGACTAAAGGTGGCATTAATGATTCATTGAGATGACGTATCTGCTGAGATCCCTTTTTTTTTTTTCAAGCGCAGGATAAAAGCCGGGATAAAACGGAATAGCTGCAGGTTGTTCTGAGCGTCGCTAAATTGGCATTATGTCACAATTAGCTCAACATTTAACTGGTCGCAGTAAATAATTTTTTTAACCAATCTTACAGGAAAATAGGAGGTTTGGCTGTTTGTTTTTTAACCGCCAGTTAGGAATACTTTTTTTTAATCTGTGAAATTAGTTACATCTATGTGAGATCACATCTTCATTCACCAGGTGAATAATGTGGCTGCAATAATCACAATGTTATGAGATGCTTTGAGCAGCATTGGATGGATGGCTGGTCTAAGTTTTCTTGTTCCCTCAAAAAACTCAACACACAGCCATTATTGTCGCAACAAAAGCGAGCACACCTCTGATTGAAAATCCATCTATCCATCCATCTGTCTATTCACAGTTAGGGGCGTGCATCTCGCCACAAAAG
Organism: Filicampus tigris; assembly: GCF_054856515.1. Lineage (NCBI taxonomy): Eukaryota > Metazoa > Chordata > Actinopteri > Syngnathiformes > Syngnathidae > Filicampus > Filicampus tigris. Next base: position 9,204,056 of record NC_141234.1, on the reverse strand, counting down.
ACGGTTCGATAGGTTTTTGATATGCAGGGTGCGAAACAATTCAAGGACAGTTTGAAAGTGGAACAATCCGATTCAGTTCAACTGTGTGGGATTTAGATTCGATATGGCACGGCTCAGTTAGTATGATGTAATGGCTTTTTTTGGTTGTCATTTTACATACATTTGAATGAACCTGTAATGTCAATATGGCATTTCCTTCTGAGATATGAGAGTAGAAAACGGATGGATGGATTTTTTAATTTTTTTTAGTAGCCTGAAGTAATCAATATGAAAAATACAACAAAGTCATACTAAACGATAAAAGAAACAAGAGCCCCCGCAGCGGAAAGTACACGCGTGACTGTGGGTTGAAGTGATGCTGCACAGGGAGACCATGAGACAGAATGTAGGTTAATTGCAAAGATACAGTATGATTATAATTGGACTCTAATGAGGCTCCACTCACCAGGATGGGAGGTTCCAGCGCAGACAACCACTATGAGCAGGAGACACAGAGGGACGCTGCCATATGTTAATGGCCAGGAAGTCATATTATCCACGCCGGGTGGTTGATCGGACCGAGCGGTGAAGCTGCGCGGACTCACTGGTGGGAGTCTGGAGACCCGGGACCGTGTGTCCTCCGCCTCGCCAACAAAAGCCGCGAATGGCGCGCCGAGCCGCGGAGCATTGTTCCTCAGCCAATAACCCTCTAATCCCGGGGAGGTATTCACATCCTCCGGTTCCAATCAGCTTAGAGGCGCGCTCCCCCGCGCACCAGCGCCAGGAGGGCAGGTAAAGAAACGGCTTTTGTGCGGCAACGGTGAGCGCCCGCGCCCACCCCCTCTCCATCCACGCACTCCGTCAAGATCGAGCCGGAGCTGCGGTCCACTCGCCCACCCCAAATAAGTGGCCGCCAACGTGCGCCAGCATGCTGACTGAACATGCTGCACGGGGCAGCGAGTTATAGCCGCTGAACTGACTCAGGTAGGCGATGCCATGGCAACGAGCGAGGGAACAAGAGAGAGAGAGAGAGAGAGAGAGAGAGAGAGAGAGAGAGAGAGAGAGAGAGAGAGAGAGAGAGATCGAGTGCACCGCTTGCAGACAAAGCCATACAAGTCATTTGGCCGAATGGCTTGAATGATGATTTTAGCATTCTTCTTTAGCGTCATAGCTTGAATGTGTGATGCGACTGTTGATAATAAGACGTTGCGTGATTTAAATTGCTTGGAAAGGGATCCAAAGCTGTAATTTACATTGTTGACTAAATGATTAAATTGAGATTAAAATGAGATGTGTTGGAAAATCAAACCTAATCATGGATAGCGTGCTGCACTGACATTAGCTAGCAGGCTAGCTATTTTGCCGCAAAGTCACGATAACAACTGTAGTGTTTTTTGTATGCCTATAAGGGGCGCGGCCTTGTGAGTGACACCGGGAACGTGGCAAGTTAGTCTTTGTGTGAGCGCTGAGATGTGAGTTTTGGCCTTCTGTAGCTGCTGGCAAGTCTTCCCATTTACTCTCATGTACAGATTAATACACGACTGAAAGTGCGTCAGGAACTGTGGCTCTCTTTGCCCGCACGTGGGGGTATTACAGTCCTTTAAGTGCTTCAGAGCAACTCAAAATCTGTGGTATAGAGACAATGTTTTCAATTTTTCATGAATATACCCCTCTCACATTTAAATTTATTAAAACTCACTTTATAAAGTTTTTCTTTAGCACCTAATTTCTTTGCACAGTCCCCCCCCCCAAAAAAAAAGGATCCCAGCATGCTTGCTTCAAGCTGTTTGTCACTCCAAGTTAAAGATTACTGTAAAACTATAATACATAGAACAAAAGAGAACTCTACAGTGCATATTTAAACACCCAAATGTCCAAGCAAACCGTAATTTAATCTAATGAAATTCAACTAGCTAAATGCTAATTTATATGCAAAATTCCATTGACGGGTTAGCGGAACTTAAACACAATGAGCAGAGACACATAGTTTATAAAACACGTTAGGTCAGAATATACTATAATGGATTGTCCATGTTTTAACACAACAGGGATATAGACAGGAGCAGTGTGGTGCACTCCATTTGAACTATGGCCTCAAATTGAACACTTGTGTTTATATTCCTTCTTCTGGGAGCCATTTAACCGCAGCGAGCGCTCCTGTGTGTGTGTTTGAGGATGTGTGTGGATGTTGGGGTTCCAGGATGGAGTGGTGGGGGTCAATCAAAGCTACGCTCTCGTGAAGGGATTCACATGCTGGCGCTAAAGTAGTAGGAGGAGGAGTGTTTTTTTTTTTTTTTTTCGGTCCATTGTGCGCGGATTCTAATGACATGGAGTAACCTTCGCTGGCCGCTCTTCTGAGCAGGAGCCAAAAATGTCCTAAACAAGCAGGAGAGCAGCAGCTGTACGCCGACAAAAGACACAATCTGGAGTCCGCCATCTTTGGTGTGATTGGATGTGTGTCTCCTCGCGAAGCCCACCAGATAAAAGAGTCATGTTGTGATTGGCTCGCTGCCCAAACTGCGACTGTGAGCGTGCCAATAGACCCGATCAATACGCAGCCGGCAAGCGCGCACACTCACGCGGGTCCCTTATCTGATCCGTTTGACCCAATCTGTTGTTCACAAGGCTGGAGCTGGGCCGACTGTGTCCTCATTCATTCATTAGCATAATTTGTCAAACAGGAATTTGAGGGTGGGGGTGGTGCCATTCTTGCTACCCCCGCAGTCACTCTCAATTATGGTAATGATGCAAACACACACACCGCGCTGCGTTTACTTGACGGCCGAGTGAAAACGGGAATGTTTTATTTGGCGGTTTGACGACAGCGCTCTCAAAAATGCAAAAACAAGGGACGATGCTCCTTTATGCCTGGCGGGTCAGTAGTTGGGAATGTCACTTTGTAAAGAAACACTTGTGCTGCAACTGCTTGGACTTCTTCCTAACCCAAACCTTTTAGGACTGCCTTTTTTTTTTGGCATCAAATTAAATTGATCTAAATTGGACATAATCCTTTATGTGGGCCGTGTCCTTTTTAACAACTTCCACTTATAGACCAGAGATGGTGCTTAAAAGGGGAATTTGTCATATTTGTTAAAACTTCCAGTATAAATCTGACATTATTGAAAGGATCTGTGAAAGAACAGCCCTCACTGGTTCTGTCTTCTACTTCTAATATGATTTTTTTTTTTAAAGAAACCACCACATCTGAGGAAAACCAACCAATCAGAAATGGACAATGTGACTGACGAAGTGTTAATTGTTAAAAAAAAAATATATATATATACTCAAGTATAGATAGACACCCGAAAAGTCAATAATAACATATAATATTATGTAATAATAATAATAAAATTAAATAACAAAATATGTGTACATGTAGTTGTAGTATTTGTGCGATACAGAACCTCCAGTGAAGTGGCACAAAAAAATCATTAAATTTTTTCTTTAAGCAAATCACCCAGTATGTTTCTCAGTATGTTTGAGTTTTTTTTTTTTCTTTTTCTTTTAGTTAGCGCTCACTATGGCTCCCAAGAAAGTGAAAAGTGTTTCTGATATGAATGAAAGTGTTTGAAACCTAACCTCCACTAAAGAACGACAGAGGGCCTGCCTGCTGTAGCAGCTATGGCGCCCGGCGGGGAGCTAGCACGCACATTTCGCCATTTCAAGTTTCGGCACACGAATCTACTGCATTGCTCAAGAACAAGTGTTGATTTTCAGCTTTTTTTTAAAAATGGCATTGTCATCTCATTTTCAGCTCAAATGAACAGTGTGTGAACCATGTCTAAAATCCAGATTCCAAGCCCCTCTCATAAAGTTCTTCTCTTCCAGGGCGAGGGTGGTCAAAATATGAATGTGTCCTCCACGCCGCCAACTTGATAATGGACTCTTGTGTAAACACACCCCTGGCCTTGCCAATACTGCTCAACGTCAGGATGTTGGAGGTAGATCCTTGTCATAATGATGACACTAAACACTCTTCCCCCAATCTACCTTCCCCCCCCCCCCCTGTGGTCCTCTCCCAACATTTGTTTGTGTTAGCAGTCGGCTAAGCTTTCCCTCACGCTGGTCTGGTCTCATCATTCTCCAGCGGCGCACACACAAATACCAGTTAGCATCCACATGTGTAGCACCTCTCCCCCGCTAGCACCTGCCCACCTTCGCTTTCCGTCTCCCCCCCTTCAAAGTTGACTCCCCTCACTGATTTTTTTTTTTTTTTTTCTTCTTTCTCTGAACTGTCTCCCACGCTCTTGTCAGCCGCGAACTAGATACGCTGATGGGAGGACAAAGTCGGGGTTAGAGGTTAGATGGGAGCAAGGCAGGGATTCCCATCCATGCATAAACCCACAGCAGCTAGCCCAAATGAGCATGGTGAGAGAGTTATGTATGTATATGTACATATACACGCCTGCGTGTCAAGGTGACATTATGAACGAGTTATTTTGCGTACACAGTCACCTTGTCTGGCATATGAACTGCCTAGAGGCACTTCACTATTTTGAATGTCACAGTGGGAACTTGAAACCAAATCTCAAAATACTTACGTATTTCATCTTGATTTGTGACGTGAATAAGGTGCGCATTAAAAAAAGATAATAATAAGTTGGGGAATTATTATGAGGAAACTCTAGAAAGTTGTAGGGGAAGCATTGTAAAAGTTCTCTCTGTTGTGAAAAAAAAAAAAAGTGTCAATGCACAATTGCAAGGAATTCAGGAATGGAATTTAGTGATGCCCATGACCGCTAATCCGGCAGCTCATAGCTCTGCATTCTAAACAGAAATAAGCACCTAAAGGCTTTGTTTCCACACGGACATCTTTTTCCTGCCATCTGAATTTATATACTCTCCTCCAAAAAGTAGTGGAACCGTGAGGCGGATTCCTTTTCATTTTTTTTTTTATGTATCCTAAAAACATTTGTGTTTGACATCAAAACTTGAACTTGTGTGTCATTTCTTCCGCCAAGCATGAACCTTTTTCCATCACCTTGGTAAAGGTCTTTGTCTCAGTTCATAAATTTTATTCCAGATTTTTTTTTATTTTATTTTATTTTTTTTAAGTTGTCTCTGTGCTTTGGCCTTTTTGTTCTTCTTGCAAATGAGTGCCTCTCCTGTGTTGCCGCTGATGTCACTAACAGGTGTTTTACGGTCTTTCTTTCAAGCACTCAAAACGTTTCAGTTGTCAAGGGCCGTCCTTTTCCATGGTTGACCTTTCTGTTACTTATAACACCTGTGGGTTCGTTCTTTTTCAAAACTTTCCAAATGGTTGTACTGGCTAATGTCAAATGCTCATGCAATGGCTCGGATTGATTTTTCATCTTGTTTCACCTTTAATGACTATAAATGTCTATTGATTTTAGAAACAACGAAATGGGAGGACAGCAGGACGAGGGTTAAGCAATCAATCGAATTAAAATCAGCATAGCAATGTAGTAGAGTGCAGTTTTCAAATTGCAAAGGCTGCAATTCCGAAACAAAAAACAACCTTTGCTACTTCAGTTCGTTGGTAGACTTTATTTTTTATTTTTTGTATGTTTATCTTATTTAGCCATTTGAATAGTTTGTAGAAAAGTGCAGAGCTTAAGAAGGGCAGTCCGCATGTTTTTGTAATTAATTGAGATTAATTTCAGGTTAATTTATTGCTTGTTTGTTAAAAAAAAAAAAAAATAATTAATCAAGTATTACATCGCAATATTGAGGAAAAAAAAAAATCTAAGGTTGTTTTTCAAAATCGTTCAGCTTTAAAAAGGACACACCTTGGCAACAAAACAGAGCTGTCAGTCACATGTTCATATTCTTTTGCTCACTTGAAAAACGGATGCATTCAAACCAACTTCTAAGTTGTGAATCAGATCCAGATGCAAATGAAAACTTTGCGACTCTCTCGCCTCATTCACTTCTTTTGATGTCAAATCCAAACATCTTCAGACTCCAGCCAAAATGAAGGCATTGGCCTCGCTGTTCCAATACTTTTGGATGTGGGGTGTATGCACAAAAAGAGAGCGGGTAAAAAAAAAAAAAAACCATTAAATACAATGTATGTGCAATAAATCCACAGCTGCTGGGTGAAAAGCGAAAAAGCATTGACTTTATTGCTCTTTCCTCGCAACTGATAAAATATGTCATAAATACCTCAGGATGTTATTGCTCTTTAGTTCCGCATCAATACCTATAAAATGTGTCCACTTGTTCCTCTAAAATTTTGATTTGTCACACCCTTGTTCCTCTTTACCTACAATGAAACCCCTGTAAAATAAATACCGCATCCAATAGTCGCAAGGCCCAAGAGCTATTATCCACTTGAATGCAGCCCCTACCTTAACAAGTGTGCTGTTTGCACACGTGTTTTTCCACATTGAATCCACAATACCTTGAACTTGGCGGATGCTACCTCATCAGTCAAGTGTCAAGGTTAATATCCGAATATGATCCATTACTATGTCACTTTTGCATTCTGTGGTCGGATGGAATATTGTTAAGGTGAAATGTACTTGACTGGTTACGAAGAGCATAATTGAATACTTTGTTTGCGGCTTAGTGGTTGCGAATGATCATTTGAGCGTCCAAAAACATCCGCCCTGTGTACGTAACCGAGGAAAACCCCCGTAATTGCTGTCATGTCACTGCTGACATTTTGTTTTCACCGTCTGTGGTGTTTATGGCCAAATGCGTTTGCGCAAAAACATAGGCGGAATGCTGCACCTCATGCAACCGCGAGCATGACTTTCATCTGCTCCACTACCACAGTGACCAGTGTTTTTTTTTTTTGTTTTGTTTTAACAAACTTTTAGCCCCGAGGAAATGTAATTTCCCTAGGCAGATTTAAAAAAATGGATCTTTGAAAGCATTGTCCATCCAATGAAGGGCTAGCACTTCAAATAGATAAAATAAAAGGTTGAATATCAGCATTTTAACTTCATGCATATTGCAGTATTCTATATTAGGAGATAGAGTTGAGCACAACAATTTTTAGTATAAACGGTGCCGCAACACATGTAGAAATACAAATATAACCGTTTTCACAGTCGTATACTCTTTATCTACTGCGACGAAGAACATATAAGTGCTGTACTGATGAGCTGAAAAGGTGAGGAGATGTCAAAATGAAAATTCGGTGTTATACTGCCCCCAGGTGGCCAAAGCTGGCACACCGAAGAAGCTTTTATTCTAATTATGTAGTTACTGTATGTTTTTAAAAAGTAAATGGAATATTTTCCCCGTTAAAATACACATGACAAAGAAAATAGTTTTTGGGGGGGCAAAGGCTGGAAAGGATTAATGGCATTTCAGGAGGGTTTTTTTATTGTATTTTTTTTAATCATATGAAGAAAGAGCAACATTTATGTTTTGGGGAAACTTCAAAGTGCTTATTAATTAAAAATGGAACGTGGCATGTAAGTAGTCGAAAAATCGGCCATCAAATACAATACAACGCCAAGGTCTTTGGCTAAAATGTCCGCCAGTTGAGCGCAGACATTTATCAAGGCCAAACTACGGTGTTAAAAAGACATTCGTTTGGCTTGTGAGCAGACTACTTCCTGGTTCATGGACGGTGACAAAAATCCTGAATCTCCACATTGATCCAAATCTTCACCTAAATTCAAACGCTTCGTTTTTGCTGCCACCTACAAAGCTTGACAAAGATATTTTTAGGTACACGCATCTGTTTCACCGTCAACCGCTTTATTGCAGTAGTTTTTGCTCAGTGTTGCTCACATTTTCATTTCGATTAACACCCAAATATAAATATTACCTCACAGTAACAACAACAGTCATGGCAAATTAAAAAAAGAAAAAAAGAAAGAAAAAGTCAAAACTGTTCAGAATGACATGAAAGGCCAGAATCCCCGAGGGCCTCGCTCATTCAATGCCCTCTTCATGCCCACTTTCACTCACCAGGGAGTCTTGGAGAGTCCCGGAGTTTCTCAGCCACATCCTGGGTGCCAGCTGCCGGGAGGCGTAATTCTGTCAAGGCCAAACAGAGCTGCGCGGCTCTCTGCCAACCTCAATATGAGAAAGAAAGGTCACCAGTTTGTGGTCCTGGGGCCTAGATGTCTGTAATCAGGGGGGAAACACATTTTGGACTACAGCACCGAGGAGTAACCATCACATGCTTGGTGGTTTGGTCTTGTCTCGTACACACACAAACAGTGTACGCTGTGATTTTGTGTGGGTTGTGTTGGTGTGTGTGGAGATGTGTGTAACCAGACCGGGCAATCGTGTTTGTAATCTCCTCTGATGTCCAACTCCTTTTATCCAGTAAAAAAAAAAAAAAAAAAAAGTCTTGCTGATAACTGATGACCAATGTGGCCCCAATGCAGCCATTGTTTGCTTCTTCCAGTCATGCAGTAATTAATGAGTTGCAACCTGTATTACTGAGTGGGCCGGTACAAAGGAGAGTCACACACACCAAGAAAATCCCCTAGGAAAGTGGTTTTCAAAACCACCCAAAACATATTGACCTCTGTGATCTCCAATATTCAAATACCGCAACATAGTAGGCACGTGTGTTCATAAAAAAAAAAAACGCAGCACGGTTTGAACAGTAAAACTTGTGCTTGAATATAGGAAAAGAAAAATGAACTGATTTTGAATAATGATTCATTACACTTACACTTAACATTTTTTTCTCAAGAATATGTTCTCCGCAAGCCCACGAGTCGAAACAGGGCATTCTGATAAATATTGCGTTTGTGGAATAAGTGTAAATCCACTCGTTTTTAGACATCTCTGGGGGCGGCCATTTTGTCTTCTGTCGACTGAAAATGACATCACAACTGCTTGCAACGACCAATCACGGCTCAGATTCAGAAAACAGGTCAGCCGTGATCGATGAAAAAACATGTTTGGGTTGACTTCCGCCTTAAGGTAAATTGAAATTGTATCTTTTTTTTTTTTCAAACAAGCAGTTCTAAAAGATGAAATGCCAATGTATGTATAATTTATGCCACTGTCGCATTATGCACAGTTTGGACATTTAATTCAGTGATTCATTTGCGTACCACTAGAGGGAGCCGACATACCGCCCTAGGAAATATTCCAGGGTTATTTTTGTTTAAATGAGCACAGTGTTAATGTTCAAAATGCATAGCGTTATTGCATCATACAAATATATATATTATAAGTATATATAATGTACTTGTTAGGATTTTTGATCAATTTTTAATCCTAATCTTCTGATTTTAATGTGGGTCATCGTGGTAGTACTTGGAGAGCCAAAGTATTTTATTTTGGCTGGTACTTGAGAACCACTGACCTGGAGCATATTCAGTTTTCTTAAACACAAGGTGAAGTAAGCCACCCATTTCCTTCCAATTTTCTGCATGCGGCCTTAAATGGGAAATGAAGATAAACCCAATCGGTCATCTTCCCAAAAATTCATTAGTGAATGCTGTCGGTTTCTCTTTCACCTTCCTGCTCCTCCCTTCCCGAAAACTGCGTCCAAGATAATCTAGTAGCGAGCTGATATCAAGGACGGTCAGAACTGTCAATGATGGCTTTGTAGTATCGGGCGAGAATTCACAAAAGCCACACTTGAGTAAAAGAAATCGTGGAAAAATGAGAGCGTCTTTGATCGTGCGCACGCTCTCTCAAAACTCCCAGAATACATTTTGTATCATTACCTTGTGGGGACGGGGGGGGGGGGAAGACTCTGACAACAGTGGCGTGTAAATGGTGTGGCGTACGTACTAGTAATTTATGTGTCTTTGGCTGCACTGTGCCGTCTGTATGTTTTAACAATAGACTGGGACCCAAATCAGTCACTTGAACCGCGGCGAACAAAAAGCCTCAGTGAGCTATTGCGTCACCTTTACAACTCTACGTGTGTGTGTGTGCGAGTGAGCATTTATTTGTCCAAGTATGGTTGATGGTGTGTGGCTCTCCCACTCCCTGTGCGTCATTCGGCATGATGTCACCATAAAGCAGAAAGTGATTCTCTGTAGTGGACTTGAAAAGGTCCATGTGCTTCCCTATCGTCCTTCTTTTGTCCGCATGAACACACAAACACACACACAGCTGCGAAAGTGGACTTTGGACCGCACCGTCGTCCTATGGGAAGTTTGGGGGTTTTCTTCCCAGTTATTCTGGTTAAGCGTGTCATGCCGTAAGCTTCTCGCGTGGTAAGGCCAAGTCACATGAGGAAGGGAATGATAACGTCGGGGTGATTGTTTGACACGTTGGAAACACGCAAATCCTGTCAACTGAGCAGGGAGTGTGTTGCTCATTTAACAAGATTAGGATCGCAGGGAGACGGCAAAGTTCTCAACATACTCTGAATATTCCTTTCAGAAACAAAGATGCAACCTCGTCTGCATATTTCATGTAAGACACATAATATTTCAAATCAAAGGTACACATATGAGTACGTGATGATGCGAACTGTGCTTCGGCCATGTCGGACTCTGGCAGGCTGCATTTAAAGAAAAGAAAGGAGCCACTTTGTCTTTAATTGAGGTAGGCTCTGAGCACTCCCACAGCGGCGCAGCCCTCGCCCTCGTAGATCCGCCGTCCCGTGCTCGTCTGCAAAATTACTCAAATTGAGTCATCACCACCGTACAGAGCTATTCCATGTGACACGCTGGATTTACTTTTTGTCACCTCAACGTTTTTCTTATGACAAAAACAAATGAAAATAGTTAGGTTTGATACTTTTTTTGTTGGTCTGTTTATTTAACACATCTAAAAGAAAAACTCAATCATATCATCCGATTCTGCATTTATTTCACTCAACTAATTACATAATAATTTGAGTTGGTTGAAGGACAACAGGTATACAATTTACCGACATTTTTCAGCAATTCTGACAGCTGTTTTAACTACTCCAAAACAATTTGAGTAATGCCAACTTATTCCAGGTCGCATTTTCTTCCTGCTTTCAGCCGCTTTTCAAACTCATACTTTGCCGCTGTCAATCTGGAGTCTCTGCGTGACTCACCCTGTGAGGTGGCGCCCTCTAGTGGCCTTGTTTGTCAAGAGCCCTACAATTCTCCCCTCAAAACCGAATGACATTCTGCGAGAGGAATCTAAAAGTGAATTATTTCACAGATTTGGTGTGATTTGTCATCTTTGTTTAATCTGCGTGTTATCCTCCAAAAAGAGTGTATCATGCTCCCTGTCCCTTTACTTACGTTGTCATTTCATCCTCAGAGGGAGGGCAAAATAGTGGAGGACGGTTTAATGTTCGAGCTCCTCACACAGGATGGAGGCACAGATCCAATTTCACTGAGATGAGAGGAAATTTAGAGGCCACTGACTCGGCACTGGGACTCTCTTCGACTGTATGTAAGTGTGTGTGTGTGTGTGAGGGGGGGTGCGTCATAGTGGTTCCTGCTGTGATGTGTTTAATACTTTATAACAACTCTGTTTACTCTGCAGAGGAGCTAGCCAACGCAGCATATGTGACTCAAATGCTGAGCGATACATCTCAGGAAATACAGGAAATAGATCCCAAACACTATGTGGACATGTTGACCATGACAACCCAAAAACGTGGCAGCCATTTTAAGTCTGTTTTTTTTTTTTTTTTGTGTCTGTATGTAATTCTGTTAGTCGAGACTCAATCAAATGTTATCATAGCAACAAAATTGTCTTTATAAAGAACAAAAAAAAAAAAAATCAGCACAAATTTCTACATAAGATTTGCATTGTAAATATATTGGAATGAAAAGGACATCAAAATATTAGAAACGGCTCTCATTATAATACAATGCAAGTCTAAATCAATGTTGTAACCACAATAATAAACACATCCTTAAATGAATAGATCTTATATATGTCACACTTTCAAAAAACGTGCACATTTTAGGTTTAGGATACATTTTACTACAATGTATACATATACATGTCTAAAATGATGATATCCGTTTATATATTTCATCACGTTATCCACCTCGTTTTTTTTTTGTTTTTTTTTTTAGTCCATACACTTTCCTTAGTGCCACAGCGATGCCTTTAATGACACTCGTATTGAGTGCACAAGGACACCCGGAGCGAATGCAGCATCATTAAGCAGCACCTTTGACTTTTAGCATATGCAGCTAACAAGCACCTTTACGGTGACAAACGACCTCACGACGTGGCCATCATGTAATGTAAGACGTTACATTGATTTCTACTGTAATGGCCCCTCATCTACGGCCGCTGCATTGTGTCTGTATGGTTAGCATGGACCGGAAGCGTGCGTGTCCACCGGGAGGACACTTGTCGTTGTTGTCATCGTATCTGGAAGAGTGCTGTTATTTTAGAAGACTATTGCTCAAAGTAAACGATAATCCTTGCAAAGACTGCGATTGCTGAAGTAATGTCCGCGAATCAAGTCGGCCGCGTTCTCGGCCGCGTTCTCGCCCGCAGCGGCGCAAAACACCCTTTTTGCACCCGCTTGCACGGGTTTGTGAAAATACCAAAACTTAGTCCAGCCTGCCCCTGCGCATAACGTGGGACTTCACTGGCAATGCAATTTTAAAAGCTAATCAATGTGTAAAGCTGCTAGCCAATCAAAAAAAATGACATCTGAATACGACCCCAGTAGTGTTGTCATTGAGCATTGTACTACTACCGTCTCCGGCGCAGCTGTTTTCTCCAATGCAGCTACTGTCTACCGACGCATTAACACTAACGCTATCATCATGGGGCTTCACGGGTTGTTTAGTAAAAAGTCACACACAACCGCACAACGGTCTGACTTCATGATGTCACAACTGCACTGATGCAATGGAAACAAAGTCAATCTCTGAGTGACCCGCAGCCTCTTTGCTTCATTTCCCTCCTCTGCTCTTGTGGGAAAGATGACAGATTTTCACTGTCCTCTCCCAGCTATTACAGACCAGTCATCTAATGATTGTGGGCCCACAGTGGCAGTGGATGGCAACTGGGAAGCTTATAATGGGCCTCGAGGGATAGCAGGGTCCCTGGCACCTCCTGCTAACTCCTTTCTTTATCCACTTAAGTGGAAGCAAGTTTATATATCTTCAATAGCTGCACTCGCTTACTTGCTGCCTTTGGCTTACTTGTAAGTTATCCGTCTGGGGCTTCTCATGCTTTTATTTTCCACACTTGATCAAACTTCTACCAAAGTAATCTTTTTCAAATATGTTCCTCAACTTGTTTTTACTCTCTGTAACCACCAAATAATATTTTGTAAAACTGGATTTATGACCGCTGCAGGAAAACTATGGCGATACTATATGTTTTTATCGAGTCGTTATTTTTTCATTTCTTATGGACTTTTTGGTGTTTGAAGCGGAAGTCAACGCAAACATATTTTTTTCAAGAATATGTTTTATGCAAGCCCACGAGTTGAAACAAGGCATTCTGATAAATATTGCGTTTGTGTTAATAAGTGTTAATCCACTCGTGTTTAGCCATCTCTGGGGGCGGCCATTTTGTCTTCTGTCGACTGAAAATGACATCACAACCGCTCACAACGACCAATCACGGCTCAGATTCAGAGAACAGGTCAGCTGCGATTGGTGTTTGTGAGCAGTTGTGATGTCATTTTCAGTCGACAGAAGACAAAATGGCCACCCCCGGAGATGGCTAAAAACAAGTGCATTCTGCTACTTCATTTATAATCCACAAACGCAAAATTAATCAGAAGGCTGTGTTTCAACTAGTGGGCCTGCTGGGAACATATTCTTGAAAAAAAATATGCTTGGGTTGACTTCCGCTTTAAATGAATCTAGACATCCCGACATTTGATTGAATACATTCCTATGGAAGATGTTACAGATTGCCCCTGTAGCACATTACGTAAAATGTTTAAAAATAGTCTTGTGGGTTATAATCCGAAGTGCAAACAGTTCTTTTCCTCATATGTCACTGACTGAAAGGGTTGTCATGCAGAGCGCGAAATGCAAACACATTCCATTAGTCAGTGTACAGTAAAAGACGCCGCTTCATGTTTCTCTACAAGCTGCTTTTACCTTCAAGCTAGTCAATACTATGGTTGATTGATCAGTTAAAAAGCCGGCAGTGGCGCGATAAAAAGATAGCACAAACTCTGATGTCTTCATGCATTGATTTTACATAGGAGCCGTGGCTGAGTGCGATTACTCGGGAAAGCCTGCAATCATTGGGGGCTTTTCCCTTCATCATCCATGGTTGCTAAAGAAAACTAAAATCATTCATTCAACTCTTTTTGGAATGCTGATTTAGTTTGATTTTTTTTTTTTCTGGACATGTTTGCTACTTAGTGTGCCTTCCTGTTTTTTTTTTTCAGTTGTGTAAATGACTTTGAAGAGTTTGATTTTGAAAAAAAGGCACAACACATGCGGCAAAGCTACTCTGTAACATCCGCTAACCATCCAGGCGAAACTCAGCTGCTGTCCAACAATATAGTGCTTGTCTCTCAGTTGACATGCATCACTTCAACATACATCCTTGACACCAATTCCTCTTTGGACAGGGTTTGGTGGCATCTAAAGGTGTTTCATATAGCACAAAAAAATGCATATGGATGAATTTTTCAACAAATAGCTGGATATAAGTTCCACAAGAAAAATCTAGAATCAACGAGTTTGTAAAATGCCGATATATCTTGGCCACAGTGCTGCACCTCATTTTCAGGATGCTGGCTTTTTTTTTTTTTTTGCCTATAGGCCATCTTAAAGAAGAGCAACAAAAAGATCTTCCTTGCCATGATGTGCCACATTGAACCTCCAGTGACCAATATGAGAGTGCCATAGAGCCAAATTTGACACACCTGCTCCACATTTACAACGGAAAACTTGTAGCATAAGTCATATGACACTGTGGAGGAAAATGCCTAAGTGGGCCCAGTTTGTATAGTTTCACTTCGGGGTGTAGGCACTTTTGTTGCCAGCCATTTCAACAGTAATGGCTGAGTGTTGAGTTATTTTGAGGGCACAGTAAAAGTAGCCTACATGGGTATACAACCCGCACACCGATTATTTTACATTAGAAGTCGATTTTTTGGGTGTGTGTGTAGAAATTTGTTTAATGAATATATGAGTTTAACTTTTTGCAAATGATGTATGAATGAACGTTCATACATGAAAACCTATTGAGATGCACCTGTGTAGATGTAAATAATCAGCAACGTGGATAGGTTAACGGCGTGCGCACTCGCGTGCACGCGCCTCTTCGTGGCCGTGCCCGTGCCGTGGCACGTCGCGTGAACGTCACATCGCAATCTTCTCATCCCTGCTGCCGTCAAGTGGCGCTCCTCATCTCTCATATTCTTCAAGTGACACTTTTTGTAGACTTTGGACTCTCGTTATTACTTTTGAACAACTCGAAGCAACTTGTTTGGATCCGGGAACCCCTTTGCCGATGTAGTTGGCGCACGCACGTCGCGCTCCCGGCAACCGAGGAGCGGACTTCTCCTGCCGGAGGCGGAGAGATGCCCCGGGCGGGATGTGCTCCAGCCGCAAAATCCTGTGGAGCCTTCTCCTCCTGTCCGTGGTGGAGGTGGGCCTGGGCGTGGCCAGCATCGTGCTCGGAGCCGTGGGCATCAGCTGGGGTCGGGGGGAGCACAAGCCGCAGCAAGGCGACGCTTCGCCCGTGTGGAGCGGACTCTGTGTACGTGACTTTCTTACTTTTACTAAGTGGCACGTGGACCAGAAATAGTCATCGTTTTATCAGTTCGCTAAGATTTACGGTGCATGTCGTCATTTTCAAGATAAGAATAACACAAAAAGTGGGTTGTCTGGTGACATCATCTTTCTCGTCAATGCTGACTTGTAATGTTTTTGCAAGTGTATTTTTGTAACCTCCTTTGTGAGGTTTCTTTTGCCTCACAGTTCCGAGGCTCAGATTCTGGCCTTATATGAAGCTTGCGTTCCAAAACATGCATGTATGAAGAGTCTAAATTGACCAGAGGTCAGAATGTGAGCACGAATGCCCCTTTTCCATTTTCATATATGTTGCTGAATGACTGCTCTAATAGGATAAGCTGTGCTGCATAGAAATGGTTGGATAGATTTGGACATTTTCATCATTATTAACAGTAGCCGGAGGTCATTCTGCAAACTTTTGACAGTGAAATGTCAGTCGATACGTTTAATCTCGCTGACATACTTTCAGTATAGTTCATTTTCTCCCTTTAGCACTCGACATAAAACAGCTCCTTCTGCAGTTTTCATTAATATTAAATGTTCTCATTCCATGTTGACTTTCTGGAAATACTTTTTTTTCCGGATTTCTTAATACACTGATATCAACTTACATGCAATCAATTGTCATGTAAAAAAAAAAAAAAAAAAATATATATATATATATATATATATATATATATATATATATATATATATATATATATTCAACGTGCCTTAAAGTTAAGTGTCAAAGAAAATCATTCTTCTCCCTTGTGCACAGTGCACTGTGAATGGATTGACCTCTAGTCAGTGTGAGTGTTCGGGAGATTTAAAATACATTCATTCCTCCATATGACTTGAGCCTATATCGCTGCTCTATTCGCTTTTTTCACGACTAAACATTGATCGTGATGATCTGATTATTACAGTAAGGAATTGCTCCATTATCATTCATTGCATTGAAATGCTTTTGTGCTTCCATGTGTGGTCAGTGCAAAGGGTAGGATAGTTCTTTATTTATTTACTCATGAATCTGCATTTTTCTTGCGCGTTATCACCCTCACAGCGTTATTTTGGCAAGGGTGTGCAGGAAGGAGTAGCTGACAACACAAGCCGAGAAGCCCCCCCACTGTTGATTGGCTAAGATAGTGTAAAATGGAGCAGGTGACTTTGCTTGTGTCTGGGATCTTTTTTTTTTTTTTTTTTTTTTTTTTCCTTCATAACAATGCTCATGCCAACTAGCATTGATCAAAACGACTGCTTTCACCTATAAATGACAAGGCAAAAAGACAGTGGATCCTCAAATGTTATTATTTTTGGTGATGCTGGTTGACTGCACGTTGTTGTAATATTTAAAAAGTCCCCCATAAGATATCACGTAAAGTGAATTACATCGATCCCGATTTCAGATTTCGTTTTTGATGTGCCTGTTTGGTGTCGAGTCCTATCATGACTGCCTCACGATCGATGGTTTGAATCTCAGCTCGGCCCCTCCCTCTGCCTGCCACATTTTTCAAAATACCTGCTGCGTGTTTTGTTCATTGAAAACTGGAAATTGCCCCATTTCGTTTGCATGGGAGGGTGTTGTCTGTGTGTGCCCTGCGATTGGCCGCTCGCCAGTCCATGCTGTACATTTCAAACAGACAAGCACTTTTTATGACGTTTTCGCACCTCAGACCTCTTTCGCACTCGCGTCTTGTTTCTCCTTTTTTCAGTTTCTGCTCTGCGGCATGTGTGGAGTGTTGTGTGCTCGAAAGAGGACCGGCCTTACTGTAAGTACAGTAAGCCTTCCTTTGTTTATGCATCCCGTCTTGTGCCTAATACCTGCCCATTTCTCTTTGGATGGAGACTATTTTTGCTGCAGCAAACAGGAAGAGGACTCCAGCAGCTTGACACATGGGGAGTCTCGATTATTATTTCATGCTTTTTAACCCATTTGTGTCTCTTGCTTCATCTGGCTCTGACACTTAGTATCACTTACAAGGTTCTCCGTCACAGATCTACCTTCGGCCGGCATCTTCTTTTACAATTTGGCATCTTGTGTCTTTACGGCACTAGTGCAAATGTGTGCGTACAGTGAGAGACGTCTGAGGAAAGCAGAGGCGGCAAGCGGTCACCTCTCCTCTTCTCTTTCCGCGTCTCTTTCAAGTCCTCGTCTTTCCTCGCCTTCCACTCTGGATGTCTGCTTGTCTGGCTAATGATGGATCAGTGTCAGCACATTGGAACAGAGACCTTTGTAGCCACCTCCACTTATCGCCGCTTTCTCCAACTCTTACAGCCACTCATGTCTTCATCTCTGCACGCTTCCTTTCATTTTCAATAGTCAGTTCTCCGCCCGTCGCGTCCCGCCCGCGGCCTCCCTCACGCCGTGCCTTCGGGCCAATGGTTGCACGAGCGAAGTCTGGTTCCCGAGTCCAGGGCTGAAATTGGAGATGTCCTTTTTTAAATGTGGTTGGAGGCAGTGAAGGCACCTCCGCTCACTCCAAAGAGACAGAATACAATGCTCAGCAAATCAACTTGACCTGATGATTTGACTTGCCGAATAAAGGGGCCTGCGTTAAACTCATCCTGGTTGGAAAAATGATTGCCGGGCTGCGACTCGGAGCCTGCCCAAATAATGAGGTACCCGGCAGTTTCAGTATACTTACAAAGGAAATCAAACAGCATTGTTTTTACCATTAACTTTAATTCAGGTAACATGTGCCCCCAATTTACATGCGGAATAAATCACAAAAAATCTTAAATATATAAATACCTTTACCACCAAATCAAACTCCTGTAAACAAGTGAATGCATAACAATAATGATAGTAATCAATTCAATTGAATTACAAGAGAGACAAGGAGTGTATTATATAAAAATGCTGATTACTTGAATCAAAGGAAAAACCTAAAAGATACATATTGTCAACTAGACATGCATAATATGCAATGCATGTGTTTCTGAAGTGCATATTACTTACATTGGATACAACTTTGTTGTCATTACATTGAAATGATGATTAAAAGGCACAAAGAAGCTGTAAATGAGTTTAAAATGGCATGTGGGAGGGTTATCATAACTGAAAAAAAAAGCCATTTCTGGAGGACTTGCGTATGAATGATGAAGTGCTGAATGGGGAAAAAAAATATGGAGATGTGGAATGATTTTGGTGAGAAATGTGGAATGATATGGAATGGTATTGAAAGATGATATTGACAAAGATGGAGTGATGTGGAATGATGTGGTGAGAACATGGGAATGGGAATAATGCGAATCTGTTTTGTTGAATGTATCATTGTGATTTTTTTGGTGGGTGAAAACTTTAAAAAAAAAAAAAATGCGTTATTCTTTCACCCAAATTGCAAATTTAAGGATGTCATGAAGATTGACACTTTTACTGTCTGGCTCTCCCATCTTTATTATTTCGATTTTCTTCCTCCACTCAACTGTCCTCTTGTCTTCTTAGATGATTTTGTTCTCAGCCTGCTGCATCTGTGGTCTGATCGGCGGCATCCTCAACTTCCAGTTTGTCCGCGCGCTCAGTAAGCGGCCAGATTCCATGCAATCCGTCCACCTTGCTGCCATGACGCTGGCCTGCCTGGGTAAAGTGGACGCGCAGCGTGACAACCGCCAAGCGCACGTGTGACGATATGCCTTCGAGTTTCCCGTCTTGTCCCTAGGGATCTCCTCATGTACATTATCCACTTGGCTCACCTGCCGTCTGGCGAGCTCTGAGCAGCAGAGGATGTTCCTGGAGAGAGAGCACTCCCTGCACCATTCGCACGAGATGACAGAGAAGGTTGCGAAAAAAAAAAAAAATGGCTTCCCTTTGGGTAAGTTGCGCAATGACGCATTGCTTGTGCGTTCAACAGGATGTCCTGGACAACTCCAGTAACGGTATACCTCAGATCTCCTACAACGGACACGCCAGTGCATCACCATGACGACGACTTGAATCACTCGCTGTCAACGGCGATATCAAGCCTGGCTCTGTTGCAGGCTGCAAATGCTTTGACGTATAACGGTATCAAAATTGGACTTTGCAGACAATGAAGTGAGATTTTTTTGTTTTTAAATAATCACGTGATATCATCGAACCTTTAAATGAATGAGCGGTATGGAAGGATTTCTTTTCTATACTGCCTCAAAGCCAATCATTCGGCCTCTATCTCAGTGTGACTTTGATGTAGGAGAGAGTGAAATGTTTAAAATTTTTGGAATGCTGAATGAAAATACAGTGAGGCACAATATACTGCTTGTACACTGACCATAACATTAGGCATATGATGAACAGAACAATATAGTTATAATTCCCATTGTGTGTAAAACTGCGCTACATTCTAATATTTGGTTGTACAAGTTCATCTCCATAAATCTGAAATTATATGTGTCGAAATTAGGTTGAATTGGCCTGCTGAAAGGTGTAAGAATCGATGATGTACGAGTTTCAGTTGTTTAGTTGAGCTCCTGAAATGAACTTTTGTTTTTTTAACTCTTTTCTTATGTAGCAGTAACATCTCTCAGTAAACTCACGGCCATATTATCCTAAAGGCAAAAATATTGATAGCTATATTTGATAACTAGAGTATTGGATATGGATAAGATTAAGATTAAGCAGGTGTACCTAATAAAATGACCATGTCAGAAATGTAGACAATAGGTAAACATATTTTTTATAAATGCTTCTTATCAAGGGTAAGTCAAATAAAAGTCTAATACAACATCTGGAACTGAAAGGAAAAAAATGCGCGCGTGTGTGTGTGTGAGAGAGAGCGAGAGAGAGAGAGAAAGACCTCAGGTCACCTGAATGATCTTATTGTGGTAGCGCAAGTGAGAAAAGGATACAGAATCAATGACCATCTGTTGATGAACAGAGTCGGCGCTCCCCTTGAACCGACCTTATGTAACATTGGTGTAACTCACACTGAGCATCGCGGCTAATTACAGCAGGCACGAGTCACTGATTATTTGTGGTTTAGACTTTCAACAACGTTACATACTGAATTACCATTTAAACCATTTTACTGTATAAATTAAGACAGCGCAGTTTAGCCTACTGCATAAAATGATTTCTTGGAATGGAATGGGATTGCACAATGACAGTATTTGTGTCCCCCTATATGGTAGTGGTTTGGATTCCTGGTGTTCATCCAGGCAGAGTGGGTTGAAGCTCCCAGTATGGGACATTTGTGGTTTCTGCAGTTTCAGTCGGAATTACTGGAAAGAGGCCTCATGACTTCCTGTGTCCTGATCAAGACACCCACGTCACTTCAAATACAACAAAACTTTGTTTTATTTGATCTAATTTCCCTTTGTCCGTGTTCACCACAACTGTGCTTTATACATTTGTTGAGGACTATTTTGTTTAATAATTTTACTGTATTGGATCCCATTAGATTTTGACCGTTTGCCTAATATTGTAGTCAATGTTTGTACAAATAATGTTGGACACTACATTATCGATAAGGCTTCTCAGTTCTCTGCAGTTCAAAATGGCCCCTTCCCTTGTACTTTATTCTCCATGATGAACTCATGATAGTATAGTGAATGTGTTGCACCACCAAAACAACAGAGGCCAGCTTTTTGTTTGAACATTTGATTTTCTTGAATTTACTGTTTTGTGAAAGGAAGTCATCTTAAAATAGCTTTATGTTTACTTGACTGTTTATCTTTTCGCCAGCAGAGGGCAAACTAAACGAAAATTGAACGATCCTCAAAGCGGAAGTTGGCACTCGTTGACTTTCCGGTCCTCCTTGGCAATATGGCGAACTTGAAGCATGTCGAACTCGACCCAAAACACGTGAAGATGTCTGGTGAAATCCCCGAGACTTGCCCTCAGAACCTGGCAGCTGGAGAGTCTTCTGCGGCGCGCGTAGTTTTGGCCGAGATTCCGTGTGCTATCCCGTCTTTTGCCGCTGCTTCCGAACTTGTGTCAGCGCCTTACTCGTGTCTGGTGATGAACACACACCGAAGACACGTCGTCCTGCCGCCCGTGTTCTTGAACAAGAAGAAGACAGCATTACGGGAGGAGTTACAGGCCGAGCTTCTCAAGTTTTCACCGAGGTAACAACATCATGTGTTGGTTCACTTTATTTGGTGATTTAGCGTGAGCGTTTTTCTAAATCACAGCAACATTTGTTGCCTGGCTTTATAAAGGTTGAGAAACACTTTTGTGGAGCATGTTGCAGTCTCAGACTGTATTTACAAGTAGTGATGGGTCAATGGGGCATCAGGTATCGTTTCAACACACTGCAACACTGTATTGATATGAGTCAATACTGTGTCAGTGTATACTGACACCTGCTGGACCTTAAACATCACTACAGGCAACTTATTGACAGACTCAACTGACAGTGATTTAATGACCTAGTATACACAAACAATATTTGAGTCTTGTATTTGCTATTGTTTTATCTCGTTTCTGCATTCAAAATATATTTGATATTGTTAGATGCATTGAATAAAAGTGAATATGTATCATAATGTGGCGTTTTAATGGACCGTGTGAATGATGATGCTCATGGACATATTATTTATATTCAAATGGATACATTTTCCAACGTTTTGTAATAAAATCTGTTGCGCTTTTTGGATACAATGTCCCCAGCTGTGGAAAAGACCCGCTCACCTGGGACATATGATGCTGAGTACAGAGATTCTTTGGAGGTGCTTTTGTTGCAATACGACATTACTGTCCAAAAAATGCGACAGTTAACTTGCAAAACAAAAAAATATTATATGAATAGTAAACCTGGCGTGAGTCACTTAGAAATGTTTTTTTTTTTTTAGTCAGCAAATCAAATGGATGCTGTCACAAGGAAATCAAAACTAATACATGAGATCAAAATGGTAGCATCAAAAGCAGAGGCTTTTTGTTTGGCAGCCTGCTCCATGATCCGTGTTGAATTTGCCCAAAAATTCAAAATCGCCCACGAATTGACATTTAGGAAGATGCATCATGAGTTGCGCTTCCCCACAAAGGCAGTTTGGTGCATACCTGTCCGTTCGCATACCTGTCACGTGACTTTCTTAAAGCGCTACATAAGCGCACACACAAGCGCTTACAGTTCAAACCTCATTTAAAGAAAGAAGCAATGAAATGTTTGTGACCTGTACACTGTGACTTTGAATGTGTGTGTTGACCAATGGATTGTCATGCTTTCTCCTGCAGCCTCCAAGGTGTTCCTCTAGCCTATGACAATATACAGATTGTGCGCCGCCATGGAGACATTTATGATGACAGCGGCTACATCCACATGGACATACAAGCCAACTTTATTATATTTCAACCTAAAGAAGGACAGAGGTTGCTGGTGAGTATTGCAATTAATCCATTTGAAATCGACATTGCAATTTAGTAGAATGCAATATGGGCAAGGGGAAAAATAAATTGTGCTTCATTTCATTCGGTCACTGGGCTGAGAACACACCTTGAAAAAAAAAATCCATCTTAAGTATCAATATTGAGGGAGTAAAAATCTCAATGAAAATAAGCCCTAGCTGCTTTTGTCTTTTTCTTGGTAAAAGTAGTGTGAGGAAGTTGTGACTCCTTGTGTTTACCTCCAGGGGAAGGTGAATAAACTTGGTGTGAGCCACGTGGGCTGCCTGGTCCACGGCTGCTTTAATGCCAGCATTCCCAAGCCTAACCTGGTCTCTGTGGATACCTGGAGAGAGGCGGGGCCCAGGATCGGAGCGGAGCTGGAGTTTGAGGTGATTGCACTTGATGCTGACACTGCCGGTGTGCTGCTTATAAGAGGAAGGCTGAACAGAACCAGGTATGGATACTAGGGCTGTCCACTTTCAATTTGATCAGGCTATCGAGTCATTGGTTGGATTTCACAACAAATTTCTCTTATTTGTCTTACGAGCCCCACTGTATGCGTTGAAACTGCTGGGGTTTGTTTTTTTGGCTGGGGGGTGTTTCTGTGATATAGAGCGACCACAAAGAAAAAAACTACAAAAAAAACCACAAACACCCCTATACATAAAAAACTCTTTTTAAAGTATTCCTTAGCACCTGTTTTCACTCTCACTTGCACTTCTCCAAATAAGATGTCAAGCATGCTTGCTTCAAGCTGTTCAACACTCCCAGTGGAAATTTAATATAAAAGAAATTTACAGTAAAATAAATTACTGTTAATTGTCTGCCTCCAAAAATTTTTATTGTAAAATACATTTATAAAGCAAAAGGAAACTAAACATTGTCTATTATTCAAACAGCAAAATGTTCAACAAAACCATATAATTTCTTTGAAATTAAATCTGCTGTCTTAATGCTAACATTAAAAAAAACACTATCGCAGATTTTCGTTGTTTTGTACCATTAAAGCATCTGCTCCAAAATGTTTATTTTGTTTACCATTCCCAAAGCTTGGTGTTTGTCTTAAACAGTTATACTGTTTGTTTACATCAGGGTTCAGGAATTGTTGGCTATTGCCGAAAGCTCCGATTCGGGCGTCACCGTCGACCAGGCCGAGCTAGAAGACGCAGAACCATTCGCAGAGCCCGCCGAAGAGTCTATTGTCCAAGACTCCAAAAAGAAGAAAAAGAAGAAAGAGAAAATCAAAGAAGTGATCGAAGAGGAACTGGTGTCACCGTCGCGCCAAGACGATGGTAACGCTGCGCTCGCGCTGAATGGCACCGAGAGCGACGCAAATGGTGAGAAAAAGAAGAAGAAGAAGAAAAATAACGAGAAAATCAAAGAAGAAGTGATGGAAGAGGAAGCGGCGGCGCTGCCCTGCCAAGACGGCGGTCACGCTGCGCTGGCGCTGAATGGCACAGAGAGCGACTTGAATACTGGGAAAAAGAAGAAAAAGATGA
This sequence comes from Filicampus tigris, assembly GCF_054856515.1. NCBI lineage: Eukaryota > Metazoa > Chordata > Actinopteri > Syngnathiformes > Syngnathidae > Filicampus > Filicampus tigris. Next base: position 9,179,727 of record NC_141234.1, on the reverse strand, counting down.
AAAAAGAGAAGAGGATCAAAGAAGAGGAGGAGCAGGTTCAGCTCTCTCCCGTGGAGATCCACGCCAGCGACTCGAGCGGCTATCACAGTGACAAGCCCAACAAGAAGAGGAAACGCGAAAAGGAGAGCCAAGTCACAGCAAGTGCTAGTCAAGATGCTGAGGAACAAAAGTTCAAGAAGAAGAAGAAGAGAAAAGGCGACATTGCTTGAAAAATGGATTTTTATCTCATTTGGGAAGTCAAAACTGCGATGCCTTCATGGATGAACGGTGTTCGCCAGCATCTGCAGTTGCCATCCTTGGCCTGATGGGGGCGCAAAACTGCTTCACAAAGCAGCTCAAGTGGACATGGATCTCCTCTGTGCCTCTCCACAATAAAGGCTATAAAGAAACAACGATGTTAAATATTAAGGACGACAAACCGCAAGTTTATCATAAATAAATAAAATCTAGTCTATTTCTCGTAATTCAGAATTGAACTTCATTGATTGATGCCAAAGTGTAATTGCTCTGTCCTGATTTATAACAGCATCAAATACTTTTCGGCCATCTTTTATGCTGACCAGCGAGTGTCGGGTGATGAAGCGTCGAGAGACAACTTAAAGGGCCGCGTGTGTTTTCTTTACCTCCCGCCTCCCCACACACACACAAATCCTGCCTTTCAGCGGGGAGTCTTAATTAGTGGTGAGGTGCAAAAAGCCGCAGAGCTTATCGGGAGCCGTCTAAAGGGGAGAGATAAGGTGATGCAATTAAATGGTCGCGGCGACATCCGTCACATCTGATCATCTGTTTCTGTTATCGCTTTATGGGCTAGCCTATTGCTAGGCTGCTAGTCGACGCTCAATCTTTCTTTTTTCTATAAACCTTACACATTATAATTCCATAAGAAGGAATTTTTTAAAAAGTTAGCCAGTTAACAGCTAGCAAGCACTACGTTCTTGTTTGCCACGTCACTCAACAGGCCTGGCCCCGCCATCACAGATACTACAGTATAGGGCCGGATGATTGTGGTGTCGTACATGGACGGCGTTGACGTGTAGAATGAGAACAGAAGAAAGTTGTGATTCAACTTTATTAATATAATTTGTTTTAACACCAACTGGGAAGGATTTGTGCCTTTGAGTAGTGTGATCTTACCTGTTTGAACGTGTTCCCGCAGCGTTTGTGTGTGACCATTCGTCTTCAGAATATCACTCGGTTAATTTCCCGTTAGCATTTGAATGTGATCCTCCGTTGTCTTTAGCATTAGCACAAGCGCTGTTTTAAAAATGAAGCAATTTGTATTTCAATAGACTATCCTCATTAGCTTTTCCTCTCCACCTGTTCTTGTCAGCACCTCACAAGCATACATTTTGGTTGGTATTACGCGGTAAGCTTCAAAACATATAAAAATAAACCAAATATATGGACGCTGCTTTGCATACTTTGGTCCCTCGCGGGGCTTGGCGGAACGATGGACAAGGGACTAATGTAATCTAAATGATTTGTCCCTCGCTGACCTCCCTCTTGCCTTTTTCCTGATCTCCACTGTGGCCCGCGTGCACCTGCACCCCTCCATCGCCTCCCATTCATCTTGTCATCCCCGCTATCTCGCCCCAACGCAGACTCCCCCTTCTCCTCCTCCTCCTCCTCCTCCTCCTCCTCCTCTTTGCTCCCCCCACCAAGCCTTCCCTCTCCTCCTACTTGTTCCCCTGATTTATTGGAGGCGGAGTGCAGTTCACACGCATTCCACTCCAGACTCCCCTCCTGCCACTGGGCCCTCATATCTAGGCATGCTCGTTTATCTTCATGATCCTCTGATGGCCAGAAGAAGAAGGAGGAGGAGGAGGGAGGAGTGTTTTTGTTCTTGAGCAGGCCAGACAATCTTTCCCTCACACCTCTGTCTGTTTCACAGTGCGCGCGCGTGTGTGTCGGCGTTGGCTGCGTGTCTTTCTCCCGTGTCAAAGTTTCCATGCCTGGCGGGCTCCTGCAGGAGAACATTCCCCCGCTGGAGAACACACACAGGCGCAAACCGAGTGCCACACACACACACACACACTCGCTGGCTCGCTCAGCCGCGCAGCCGCGCATACGCACCTCGGCCCCGATCCTCAATCCGCAAATCTCCATCCTTTGGCCCGGGTAATTAGCTCCTCGGCTCGGTCCCCGAGCCCCAAATGGCGGCAGGTCATAAAGCTTAAGTGTTCCACCAGTCAGAGCTGCGCAACTGCGGCCATTAATCGTCCGACGCGACCCGGGCCAGGGTCGAATCGTATCAAAGCGCTTCAGTCGCAGTTGTACTGACATCCGTGAAATCCCTTTATGGCCCTTTCAAAGGCATCGCTGGGAGATTTTTAGCACCTCTGCTTTGCATCAGCCTCATTTCAATGTTCAGCTCAGGCCTTCAGGTAGGCAAATATCTACTCGGGTTCCAAGGGTCCACACGCTACTATACAAGCCCACACACTATTAACCCAGAACGTAAACATTACTTGTGCTTGTGGAGCCGGATTCCGATATTTTGGGCGTTTCCCTGGCACTGACTGACCTGCTCATGGTAACCACGGCGATTAGGAAGCGATTGGCTGTTTCTGCCAGCTCATGGTTTTGAAAAGTTTTTTTTTTTTTTTTTGGCACCCAAAAGCTAAAGAATTTTTTGTGGGAGGATAACAAAAACCTGTGAATTAACCCGAGATGCTGACTGATGACTGAATTTAGCTTAACGCCCAATCAAAAGATGAAAAATGCTGACGTCAACGAAAGGCAGTAATATACAAACTCATAGAGTTTGAGTTACATAGGTCAGTAGTGCAGATTGGCCCTGGGCAGATTAGGTTGACGTGTCAACACAAAAGAGGCTGAAATCTGATTGGACAAAAATATCTACTGTAACACCCACGTGCATATGCTGGAAGCAGTACGGTCCAGAGAAACAAACCACGAAATGAAGAGACTGAGCTGAATTAAGACAAAAATGTAAAGACATTCCTCCATCACAGGCATCAACGTTGAAGGTGAGTACCTACTTGTTTTTGAGTTTTGCTTCCATGTGCAGTGACTAACTTCCTTTCACGCTTGTGTCGCAGCAAACCCTGGCACCCTAAGACCAGGGTCTCGTTTCTCTGCCATGCGTCCTCAAAGGGTGAGTAGTTCGATTTTACTGCACGCATCAAATGTCCCTTTGCACATGTTAAAATGTTCCATAAACAGCATGCACAGACATGAAAGGTATTTTACCTTGGAACGCAAACATTTAATTTTCATTTCCTATGGGGGAAAAATGGAGTACAAAACAGAACATGCTCACATTTCTTTTATTTTTTTTAATTTTAATTTTTTCTTTGCACTTGATTTTGATTTGACGGTGACAACATACACCTCAGGGACGACTGTTAACAAATATCTCCAATATGAAAATACTCATTTTGACCTCTTAAGTCTAGTGATCCTCTGTGGGTGGAGTAAGTGTATGTGTGCGTCACCCTTTGCAACTGAACCCTGCTGAGGGGGGAGAAAAAAAAAAAAAATCATTTCACAAGACAAATAATACTCGGACTGGAATCCCAAAAAGTCATTTAAATTGAAAAAATGTCTGATAGAGGAGACCAGCCAGGTATAACAAGCTAAGTAAATATCTGGCTCATCTTAATTAAACTAAACAAAGCTAAAAGCTGTTAGTCAGTTAATAGTGATATTGCTGCGATACTGTAAATGATAGTTATGAACAAAGAAAATATGTTGCCCTCCATAAATTCCTTAGTATCATTAAGCTCCCACATACTGTCTATTATGCAAGAAAAGTCAAATACTCCCTCATCCCCCGAGGGATTGCAGTGCACTCAATGGCATGGCCAATAACTAAAAGGCGTCTGGACCAGGCAGCTTCCCTGCTGGGTTGCACAAACATTTTCCTGTTTGGGAGCCACAATGTTCAAAAGAATGAGAGCCGAGCTCACAGGCTCCTCCCTAATGCAGCCATGCTTCAGATTTTTGAAGATTTGAAGATCCGAGGGAGATTACACTCTTTCCACCATATTATCACCCACCAAGCCTTATCAATGACCACATTCGGAATGCTATGACCCTTTTGCATTCCACGACAACTGGCTAATTAATAACGATAGAACTCTTTTACAGAAGACAAATATGATCATTAAAACATTTTTTTTTTTCCTAACAGGACGTCATGTCCCCACCAGTGGGTGAATTTCAGACAACTCCATACTACTAAGCAGCAAAGTGAAATTAACAAAGGCAACATAATCAGGAGGTAATCGCTGTTGTCTAGACAGTTGTTCATAACTGCCGAGCACAAAGGCTACCAATGGATTTTTTTTTTTTTAATCTTATTAACCTTATACAAACACCGGCCACAACATTAGGCATACCGCGATAGCGAGATGTAAATTAATAAATCAAAATTGCGCAACATACAGATATTAATTCCTAAACATCTGGCAATAAAAGTAAAAAAACTCCCAAGTGGAATTGTCAAGTTTGCTCCGTATTAGTCATATATGTGAAGGGTGTACTCACGTTTATCAGATGTTGTAGCGAGTTAGATTGGTTGATAACTAGATTTGTCACCCAGCACGTAGGCACACGCAGTTTGCCGGTTTGTTTTTTGCTTTTGATTGTTTCATATTTTTGGCTTTCAAGGTTTTTCATTTCTGAAAAAAAAAATCCGGTAACATTGCCACCGTGGCAACAGAACTTGATTATTTCTGACAGCTTTTGAATGCAAAGTGGAGACAAATGTGGAAACTTGAGTTTGAAAAGTGGGGCGGTTTGCAATTAGAATTTAGATTTCCCAATGTAGACTAGATTAAAAAAAAAAAAAAAAAATCAATCAGATGTCAGCTTCTATGTTAATAGCAGTTGGACTAATTTCATATTTTCTGCAGAGGCCCTACTAGCTGGCCCAAAATAACTTCCGCATTTTTCCATCCTCAGATTGGTGGATCCGAGGAAAACAAATCCGACGAGGAAACGCATCTGTGGCGATCACACAATCAATAATCATCAAAGTGAGTATGATGTTTTGTTTTTTTTTCTTTTTCCCAATGCTTTTGTTATGTTGTTCGATAAATATTGATTCCGAAGTGAAGTTTACAGTTGAAAATATGATTTGAAAAATCAAAACATGGCACCTTTAGAAAGCTTCTCTCACAAGTGGCCAGGCTCCTTTTGGGTAAATAAACAGTCCGAGACAGCGGAGGGGGGGAGAAGGGAAGGTGTTGACATGTTGTTGGATGGTGGGTGGGACAGCAAAGGGATTTTCAAGTGTGTTGCTGGAGAGTTTAGGCATTGGATTAAGAGGAAGCGAGGGAGGGGTCACCCCGAACGGAGGAGCTGCGGCTTGGCGAGTGGGTGGCGTTGAAGGAAGCGAGATGGAAGGTTGCTGGGTGTGTTGTCGTGGAGATATATGGTAGGCCCGCTGGCTCTCATCCAGCGGCGTCCATGAACCACACACGCTTGCGTGAGCCCCACCTTTAACTGGCCACCCAGCTGTGTAAACATCCCGCGATTGGCGATTGGCCGGCCGCCTCAGCCAGTCCGAGGCGAGGACGCTGTGAAAGGTGAGACAAGCGAGCCAATGAGTCAGTTTGTGGGAAGAAGGGAAAGAAAGACTGATTGGGTTCATGGTGACACACTAAAGAAGTAGAACGTTGGTCAAGAGTTAAACTCATCGACATTACTCACTTCCTTGCCCCTCCCTTTTTCATGTCCAACTCCAAATTAATTCCGCAAGAATGGCCTTCATCAAGTTCGCTGCGTAATTCCCTTTACAGCATCACGCACCATTGCTTCGAGCCTTTGTCATCTCCCGGCATATATAATGACCCAATATGATTATAAGGGAATGCAGAAGGTTGCTTGTAGGTGACCTAGCGCCAAAAACAACATTACTGCACATTGCATGTATGCACTCTATGGGCCACACACGCAGAGGCTTTTTTCGGATGTTTTGCCAAGTGTCTGCGTAAGGAAAAACAAACAGAACAGAACAGATTAATGGCATTTCCATTCGTTTCAATGGGGACGCGTGATTTGAGACGTGGACGTATTCAAAGGATTTTACGGCAAAAACTCCGAAATGAATGCGAGGAATGTAAATCCCAGGATAAAAACAGCATCATTTTAATTCATAAAAATGACTCGCGGACAACTTCCCTGGTGAAAGTTAATTTAGTGAAGTTTTACTTTCCAACACAGGACCTTCATTCACTACCTCCCAAATCTGTCACTCACATTTTTACTGTCCGACGTGATGTAGAGTATATGACTAACATCCAATAAAAGAGGGATTTAGTGTTAAGTGCTCCCTTAGCTGCGACCAGGCATGTGCAGAATGTTGTATTTATGAGCAAAGGTGGGCTTCCAAATGTTTAAATCTGTCTGCAAATGTGTCGTTTTTTTTTGTTGGGTTTCCCCCTCCCCCCCCCCCCCCCCCATTTTTATCGCTTGCACGCCAGATGTCATCACAAGCTTTCAAGTACCACTTCTTTGTTTGGATGTGTCCGACGGCCAATGTTTACTTCCACAAACATTGAGTCACGCCAAAGAAAAAAAAAAAGTCATCGTTCATTTCACACCGCGCGACCGATAATAACGGCGCGGAGCAGGAAGCGGCTCATTATGAGTCCGTCTTGTGTCTTTCCACTCAGACAAAACTGGGATAAACCCCCGTAGGTGTGTTTGCGCGCCTCTTTTCGGGGCTTTACTCCTTATTTAAGACCAATATTTACCCAGCAGCCCCAGGGTGAGATTACCTCATATTCTACCGCCCAGCTGCTCTTTCTCAGCGTTTCCACGACGACCGGCGGAATGTCCCATCATGTTTATCTGCCCGACCGAAAAACAGCCAGGCAGCGGAGGGAGATGATGACAATCCAGTCGTGCGAGCGTGCACAAGATAAACACTCAGATGAGTTCGTATAGAATCATTTGTGGATGCTTTTCCTTTAACCAGCCCGTTTATACCACGGATAACATCTCCAAATAAGCATTTAGTGTCGACAGGTTATAGATAAATAATACAATATAACTCACCCTTATCTGAATGATTTACTGTATGTTCCTCTGTACAAAAACAACTGTGAATAGTTTATTGTATTTAAGTGCATTACATAGCACAACATGTAAAAACAAGTACTATTAAGACATTAAAATCGCTCCACACACACACAATTATGTCAGCAGTCAATGCTGTCAAACTCATTTTTGTCGCAATCAGAAGCCACTATTTGCCTGTTCGACTATTTGCGCTATTCTTTAACGAATTAAAACTAACTGAATTAAACATTTTCTTTTCAATAATATGTTCTATGCGTCTCAACTAGCCGAAACGCGGCATTCTGATTCATGTTGCATTTGTGGAATGTGAGTGAAGCAGCAAAATCCGTTTTTAGCCATCTCAGGGGCGGCCATTTTGTCCCGACTGAAAATGACATCCAGCAATCACGGCTCACCTGCTTTCTCAGCTGAGCCGTGATCGGTTGATTTCCTGAGCCCCGAGCAACCGTGATGTCATTTTCAGTCGGCAGCGAGCGACAAAATGGATGGGCAAAATCGGGAGGATTTGACTACTTATCTTATATTCCACAAACACAATATCAATCAGAATGCCGTGTTTGGACTAAGCGGGGCTAGAAGGTATTATTGCAAATAAAATTTTGGGGTTGACTTCCTCTTTAAAAAAAAAACAAAAGTTAAAGTGAAATAAAGATGAATTATAATTAATAAGTAATCAGGCCAAAATGTTTGATGAAAATTTCGGATGGGCGCCAGGACAAATTTTGATCACTTTTAAGATTGATGTAAACACTTTGAACGGCATCATCATGCTTATGACCAAGCATTCTCTCGGGCGAACACAAATACACATTGGAGGCCCCTTCGGCACCCCCCCTGCACTGTGGACACTCCTCTGCCATGGGAACTGACCGCTATTTGCTCTAATTTGCAACAGAAAGCTTTTTTTTTTTTTTTTTGCTGTGTGGTGACTGTTCGGGAATGTTCTATTTGGTCTTCTCCCGCGGGCTCTTGAAGTGCTAAAAAGTCTGGTTATTTAGCCGGCGAGGTAGGCGGCGACGCGCAAATACGACGGCGTGACCCTCTCGTCAAGAGGCTGCCGTCCTCCAGAAAGCTCGCGAATGGCCTCCAGGAGGACAATCGCGTCACTTGGAGAGCTTCTTCAAGCCGTTTCGGGCATGGGCGCGCCGGGGTGCCGCGTGCAGGTCGCTTCCTGAAAGAGTCGGATGAGGCCTTTTGGACTCCGGCCAAATAGGATCTCGCCCTGTCGTGCTTCATCCGGATTCAGACAAAGGCTGGTTTCTACTTGTGACGGATGCTCTCCTCCTTTGCGATAACGCGCGCGTAAAAAAAAAAAAAAGGGATCTTATCGGCGAAACGTTTGGACTTGGGGATGGAGATGCCCGGTCGACGACTGGACTCCGCCTTGGTCCGCTTTGACGTCGACCTGGTGGATTTCCCGCCCGAGCAGCAGGCGGACGACAGTGCGTCCAGCGACGCGTCGTGGAGCCCGGAGCCCGCTTCGCGCACGGACGATCACCTGGCGGTCGGCCAGGGAGGAAGAGGAGGAGGAGGGGGAGGAAGAGGGCCCGGCAGGTCCAAGCGGAGGAGGATCATCACGGTGGTCCAGCGGCAGGCGGCGAACGTGCGCGAGCGCAAGCGGATGTTCAGCCTGAACGAGGCGTTCGACGCGCTCAGGAAGAAAGTGCCCACGTTCGCCTACGAGAAGAGACTCTCCCGCATCGAGACGCTGCGGCTAGCCATCGTCTACATCGCCTTCATGAAGGATCTTTTGGAGAGCGCTTGATGCCCTTGCCGCCGGAATCGCGATCCATGACAGTCAGCAGCCCCAATTGTGTGTAAAGTCACCAGATGAGACCAAATTGACCAACTAATTCAAATCTATCTTGGATTTATTAGTTTGAATGTTTTTGATGCGTAAAGTGACGTTTAAATCAATAGTCACGCTTCGGTCATAATAATAGGTACACCTGCACATTGTCTTCTATATTGTAGTGGACTTAAGTGAAAGGTTTTTTTTTTTTTTTTTTTTACATTTTGTAACTCAGACTAGTGCAATTTTGTATTGTGAGGATTTACGACTTAAATTAAGAAAACAAAAAAGGGAATAAATAACTTAATTTAATTCAAGTCAATCCAATGGAGATGGCGCCGTATCATCTTTTTGTGTCCAAAAATGCAAATTAATAGCAATAATAATTTAAAAAAACAAACAAAAAAAAAACCATTATGAAATTTGTTGAATTGCATTTCATTGTACAGGAAAGGTGTTTTTAACATTTTGCCCCTCTCAGGTTAGCAAAATAAGGTAAGCAAAAACTTGATTCCATTGCATTCGACTGTGCATGTGTACCTAATGAAGTGTGGATTATATTTCATTCAACTCGTATTGTATTCTCATATTTACCTTTTTTTTTTTTTTTTTAATGAATACAAACCAGCACGTCTACCTCACAGTCCAGACTGGGATTCTTAGGTTGGAAACGCCACCGAGTTCAATGAATTCCAAAAACATGCGTGTTAAAGGCTCCAAATTGTTCCCAAACGTGTGAGTGGATGGCCTTGCAACCAGTCTAGAGTCTCTACCACCTCTCCCTCAAAGTCCGATGGCTCCGGCACCCTCGAGCCGAATGACAGGCAATGCAGAAAATGAGTCGATTTTATCTGCAATTTTACACCAGGTGAGACATCAGGCAGGTGAGGGTGTCTTCAGCACCTTGGAGAGCGAAACACTCTCACCTGTGTGAGGGAAAACTCGAGTCCGAAACTGAAAGTTTGACCGGCACTGTCGCCGAGCTTTATTATCCGTTCCAAGTGCAAATAGAGATTTGCATCACAAATAGGGGTTGGATATTATCTTTGACGCTGAGGTGTAAATTGGCTGATGCAGAGCCTGTTGCGATTAAATGTCTTCGCAGTATTGGTCGACCGTCGCAAAAGGGACATCGTTGTCACTGGCCTCAAATGGACTGCTGACATTGCAACCTGAGAACGTTCCTGTTCCTGTACTGTACCATTTTTTTTCTATTGTTGCAGAGATGGCAAAAATACTAATAATCTGTACTTAAGTAGAAGTGCAGTACTTTGGTAAAAATAAGGTCAAAGTCCCAATTCAACTCCTGTATTTAAATAGAGCATAGACTCTGAAACGTGCAACAGAACCAACACATTTTTCCTTGTAACCTTATCAAACAGAGGTCCTCAATCCTGTTCCTCGAGGTCCACTGTCCTGATCCCCTTTTGCAACACATCACATCAAACGATCAGATAATCAGCAAGGTTTGCGGAAGCTGGATATCGATCCTGATCGTTTGAATCGGGTGTGTCGCAGCAGGGAGAGACAACAGGCAGGACAGCTGACCTGTTGAGGAACAGGATGCATGACCCCTGTTATAGATTAATGGATGGATGATAACTATATGAAAAAAACAATATTTTGATAACCAGTCCTTGACTTGAAATTTTGAGTTCACCCAACACTTTTATTTTTTTTAAATTATGATTATAGCAGTGGAGGCAACTCAGTTACTTCCCATGACTGTTTTTTGGGGGGGTGGGCCCCCCAGTTGAGTGCAGTCATTAGGCATATGGAGGATACATTGCCGTAGATTGGAGAATACATTAATTGCACTTTGAAGGACACCCCTCCCTATCTCTGACAGTTCCAGTACACATTGCACCTTGAGGAGTTGGTTTGTACTCTTGACGCTTGGGGGACGTACACAGCTTGAGAGAGCACATGTAGAACCATGCCAAGGGAATCATAAGTTAGAATGGAGTCATCGGGGTGCTGTACATTGTGCCAGATATCTTCGAGCCAGGAATCATGTTTGGAAACTGGAATTGGCTGTCATGACTTAATTCGGACGAAGGGTAAAGACGATAATAGAGACGTTTGACTATGTACAGATATGCATACGGGATATATGCGCGTATATCTTTTTAAAATGCATTGGCACATTTACAGGAAGTTATAGAAGTGGGCAAGTTACGAAAAAATGAGCATCAGTAAAGAATATTCAGCAGACATTTAGTGCGGAAATGCTCCTTGAGAAAACGCCCACAAATTTTGCGCACAAAGTTACAAAAACACCACCACCCCTTTGTCTTTTTTCGCATTCAAGCCCCATAGTCTTCCTCTGATATTAACGCGAGTTATTCCTGCAGTGGTATTATGTTACACCCCTTCCCGCCCAATCACAGCGCTCCCCAAAATCCTCCATCTCGCTCCCCACTATAAGAGAGTGGGAGACACCTCTCCGTGCACGGTGCACCACATTTGCTTTTAAATCAGCACGGACCACTATATATCTATATATTTTTTTTATTATTTCTGGTCACGTGGGCTTTGCGAACTGGAATAAAGAGGGACAACTGGCTCTAGAGCATTTCGGAAGGCTTTGGAGAATGCGGGAAGACGACTCCTCCCCGATGGACAGTGCGGGGAACAGTGAGGAGGAGACCGAGCGGCAGCTGCCGAGGAGGGGCGCCAGGAAACGGCGGGCGGCGGCGGCGCGCAGGAGCACAGACGAATTGGACGACGGCTTGGACGTGGAGATTCCCAAGAAGAGATGCAGAAAGAGTTGTGAGCGTGGAAGCGCGAGTGGCGGCGGCGGCGGCAGCGTGGCGAGCGAAAGCAGCGAAGCCAGCAGCAGCAGCAGCCCCGCTCGCTCCATCGACGATCTGCAGAACCAACGCGTCATGGCCAACATCCGAGAGCGCCAACGCACGCAGTCGCTCAACGAGGCGTTCACGTCGCTACGGAAAATCATCCCCACGTTGCCGTCGGACAAGCTCAGCAAAATCCAGACGCTCAAGTTGGCCGCCCGCTACATCGACTTCCTGTGTCAAGTTCTGCAGAGCGACGAGTTGGACGCGCGGGGCTCCAGCTGCAGCTACGTGGCGCACGAACGTCTCAGCTATGCCTTCTCCGTGTGGAGGATGGGGGACGCCTGCTCCGTGTCGACCGCAAGCCACTAGTTGGGCCCGTACTGGACGGGACAGCATGGTAAACTGGATTTAACTCTCTCGCAACTTTTACGCACAACCTCATGTAATGTACATTCAGATTTGGAGTTGGGATTTAATATCCCGTTTGAGCCCATCAAATCTAAAACAACTGTGGGCAAAGTAAGGCCCGGGGGCTACATACGGCCCGCTCTGTTCTTTAATCCGGCCCGGCGAGCACATACAATAGAGGGCTGCAGCTTTTCATGCATTCATCTATTTCCTCCTAAAGTTGTTACTAAAATCTATTCATTCATTTTATTCATGGCAAAAAATAACTGGTGTAATGAACAATTTTACATGTATCATTTATGCACCATTTTGAAAAAAAACAGTGTCAGGAAGTTGTTGATTAAATCAATTTAAATTGAATATAAAAAAATATATAATTAAAAAATTAGCGTTTTTTTCACTATCCTAACTATGTCAATGTTTTACGTATTTTAAATTACACTAAAAAAAATACTTTATTCGATCATGTACATTGGTATCGCACGATCCAAATGTGATTTTCACCTTTTTTCACTTTTCACCTCTTTTGGAAAATGATGAAATATGTTTCATACATTTTAGTTGTGTGCCACATGTTAAAACTAAGTACATTCATTTGACTTTTTTTTCAATTTATGACCTGCATGGAACTCCTACGTGGCCCTTAAGCACAAAAGTTTGACCGCCCACAAAATTTATAAATGTTGCTTTACAACAAAGACATGTTTACCATACAATTAGAAACATAATTAATTCAAATGTCAATTTGTCAATTCCAAATGTCAATTTGTGAGCTCTTCCAAATGACAGCAATATTTCTTCGACAGATCATCCACGTTGAACAGCGAGTGGCTCACTCCACCTCTCCTGACAAGACTGAACCACGGAACAGCGCAGCTGAGGCCCAGCTGCTGAGCTTCATTCCTCCTCCGAGAGCGGGATGTGCGATATTTCCCGTTGCAGGGACTGTTATGTTTGCAAGGGAGCACTTATAGGACAAGACGGATATGAAGGGAGACCACTGCGACTATATGAATGTTGTAAAAACAAAATGAGCTTGAGGAACTTGCTCTGTTTTGAAACGGGAGAGAAACAACACAATTCCTTTTACATTCCTCGTGACAATGTTTCACAGCAAATGGAGTATTTGTATTTATTTTTCTACTGGTGAGAAATCCGTTTGCCCCAATTAAATAAGGGAGTTATTTATTTTGGGGTACCACAGAATGCTGAATGGATCTGTAGTCTGCACATTCTGAACCTTGTAAATATTTTGGTAATAAACAAAATGAAAGTAACTTTGCCGGGAAGTATTCATTCATTTGTCCCCCAACAATAATAAACTGTTGATGTCCCCCCCCCTCCTGAAACTTACCTGAAAGTATGGCAACAAAGTCATTTCCGTTGGCTTTGGCCTTTTCCAGTTAATCAAGAGCGTTTATTTACTTTTGTTGTAGCAGAATCCCCAGCTAACTAAGCCACGGTGGAGGGGGTGAAAGAAAACATCTCATACCTCCGGATTACTCTGACGTTATTTCTTGCACTCAGGGATCTGCGAGCGCCGTAATTGGCTGCTGGGCTGTTTGAACGGAGCGGCTGTGGAGCAGTGGGAAGCTGGCATGATATTCCCAGATGTCCTCCCAGTCGCAGGTCAGCATGGGAGACTCCCGCAGGTGCTTTTGCAGTTACCCTCACGTTACGGGTCAGGCGCCAAAATGCTGCGATTACACATACCTGAAGAGGAAGAAGCTCGCTAGCTAGCTAGCTAACTAGCTAACTAACTAACTAGCTAGCTAGCTAACTAACTAACTAGCTAGCTAGCTACGCGCGAGCCACGGAAAAGCTATATTGATCAAGGAAACCGGGTCGCCAACCTTTCTTGAGTACTAATTCATGCGAAAGGCTATCGATTTGACACTTCTGAATAGGGCCTGAATGATAATGAAAAATAATCCAACCGGGATTTGATTCCCCCTTGAGATTGCCATTTAATATGTGATTTCTTTTTCAAGGTCCATTACAATAATCAATTGTTCAGCACTACTTGTGAAATAACAAATTTGCTCAAATTACCTTTAATTAGGTTCCTATTAATAATGACAGTCATTTGCGTGAAGACACTAAACATGTTTGCGCAATATGTATCAAGAATTGACCATTTAGAATTAACTTTATGACTATAAATCTACGCAAGTGCTTTTGTTTAAATAATCACTTGTACAACATCCCAAGCAAATCGCAATGTGCCACCGCTGCTGAGCTATTTTTAGAACAGGCTCATGTGGGGCTGCTGTGGGCACCATGCTGTTGACGCCTGCCATCATTATCGATGTCATCAAAAAAAGTTATTACACTATAGAGCTCATTAGATTGTGTGCGTGTGTGCGCCTAATGTTGTGACCAGTGAGTCCAATCCATCATTATAAATCTTAAAGACCCTGTACAGTGAATTCAGAGATTTGTCTCAAAATACATTACACATGTTTTGAATATTATTGCTGAAAACATCGACTAAGAGCTATGTAGTACTGAATTGTGATGCCAAACGTTGTGATGCGAAATGTTTTTCACCATTTTAGTTTTCCGGACTTTTTGGGCGTGGCTGAAATGGGACTTGGCACAAGTCTCCCAGGAAAAGGGATATATTGCAGCTTTTAGCTTTAAGCGGGAATGTTTTTGTGGCTGGAAGACTAAGTAGCATCCATTTCCCAGGTGGTAGAAGTGTAATTTGATTGACATATGACGGTGGGGCGTGGTTTCAGCATTTGAGAGTGGAGAGCTTACTGAAGCCTCAATTTATATACACTGGGAAAAAAAAATGCTGTGCATCATTCACTCAATTTTAAATTCTTCAAGCGGTGGCACGAAATATAATTATCTGAATCCAGATACATTTTTTTTAAGTGTGCACCAGGCTCCAGATTATTTTTTGTGCACCCACCTGATGAAATACAGTTGAGTAAATCCAACCATTTTTTTCCAGTGTATTTGGCAAATTGTTTTTGGTATTCAAAGATTTGATGTCAAATTCGGTTTTCGGATATGGACTTCTGTGTAACCGCGGTACAAAAAACAAAAAAAATGCTGACATTATGATCAACCAGGCACACACTTGAATGCCAGAGGTGAGCCAAGCGATGCTATCAGCCAGAAAAATCGAGGCAAATAACGGCAGCATTGCTGCGTTTTTGTTTTTTTTTGTTTTTTGCATTGCGGCTTGCGTGCAGAAGGTAAAGCCATCAGCTCTGACCCGAGGCCCTTTACCAGCCACCGGGGGAATCAATTCCCACCCGTGGCTCACCGTGGCAGTGTTATCTTAAACTTGAGGCCGTTGCTCTGACATGCAGGAATGTCACCTCCGAGGCTTCCAAACGCACACGCAAACAGGTCCGGCTACACACATTTAGGTTATAGCCACGCACGAGGAGATTTTTTCACGGTCGAAACATTCCGCAGTGAGAGACGGAACGAAGGTTCTTGCGCCTTAACCCCCCCCTTTTGACGTCCGAAGCTAAAGGGATGACTGGTTGTTATCAGCGTGAAGGGCATCTGGCTATCTGTTCTTAACAGTGCACAGATTTACAGGCTCTTTGATGGCTGAAACACACACCGTCTCCCCAGCCGTTAATCACCATTTCGATTGGCCCGCTTTGGATTTGCTGTCCTTAAACTGATGTGAAAGTCAAAGGTGCCGCCCGCGTTTGTTTTGAACATGACAAGCCGTGAATCTTCGCCCAAATGAACTTGGCGCGGTAGTCTTTGTCGGTTGCGTTTCAGCCTCTTATTTCCGCTTGACTTCCTTCAGCTTTGCGTCTCGCTCACTTCCACCTCTTTTATTTTTTTATTATTATTTTTTTTTGAAGTTTCCCATAACACGGTAACAAGCCCTGGTTTACATTAACCCTCAACACCACAAGACAGCCGAGGGGGTTGGGCTCACACGCACGCGCACACACACATGCGCAGCTTATTTTGCATGCAGGACTGGACTCCATTAGAGCTAATTATCTGTTTCATCTCAACTCCAAGCAGTGTGTGTGTGTGTGCCCAAGTTGAAGTTAGTGTGCACGTGGTCTCTTTTTATTTGCATCCTGCCGCTTTTGTTTCCCCGTCTCAAATCAGCACACTTACCTCAGGGCTCTCGGTACCCCTTTTTGCATGCCGCGGAAACACCGTGATGGCTAAGGCACAATTATGGCAATCATTTTGCACGGGAAATTTCTCACAAAGTACAATTTTGACAGCGGTGTCGTGGAAAAGATGCAGGATGCAGCTTCATGTTGACAGTATGAGTAGCGTTTGGATTTTAAATAGAACCTCCTCACACGAAGGCTGTGCATACTGTCTGCGTCTTTGTCCTGGCTGCTCAGTACAATATGGCCACTAAATCATCAAATCAACAATAAAAAAAAAAAAATTAGACAGTGAGAAGTGGAACATGTCTGCGTCATTTTGGCGCCATCAGAATGAAGGGTGAGTACAATTTATGATGTTTTATGTTTCATGACACAGTGGGTAACTAACTTACTTCTCCCACTTGACAGCTCAGAAGTGTTATCCATGAAGCAACTCCACTTCACTTAGATGCTTACAAGTCTGCCAAACGTCATCCAAGGGTGAGTAGTTTTTATTTTTCATTTTGCCGTGAGCAGAGAAATCCCAAATTGTCTAAAAAGGTACAAAAGAAGCTCCGCAACTCACACCAACGTAGCTCTTTGGAAAATAGGTTTCAATTGGATGAATGCGAAATTTTTGCCAAGCAGGTCTCAAGCCAAAAAACAAGTGACTCGAGTTAAACGAAGACAGTGCGAAAAGGAGCAGACATCTTGCGACATCTTCAGAATCCACAAGGTAACGGCCCGTTAAGTCCTAATTAAGGGGCAGGATTGCTTCGGGGGCTTTATAAAACAGGCGGGGAAGTGACACAGCGGAATTGAACGCACATTCCCCAATTAGTCGGCAACTCACCCAGGCATTCCCTGAGGGCGGCGCCAACTGCACCCGTCATCCCTGACCTGCGGCCTCTTAACTAACCCTGTCGCCCACACTGCCACGACCTCCGGCAGCAGGAGTGTCAGCCATCTACCGCCACAAAGTCACTATTCGCTGGACAGGCGGAGGTGTGTCGGATTGAAAATCGTCCGATCAGACAACATCCAAGTGAGAAAACAAAGACGCCGGGCAAATGAAGGGAAGGAACGTACACGAAGCCTCTCGGTTGCCCCGCCCCGGGGGCTGTTTATCTTTCAGATTGAGTTAAACGCAAGCCTCTTCCAACCGTCCACATACCAGACAATATCACAGTGGCTCAGCTTTAGGAACATAAACATACAAGCTTTATCAAAGGCCAGCGTGGCTCTTTAAAACGCATTGGCTCTTTCTCCTAACTTAATTTACCGCGGCCTTTACGCAACGCTGCTTTATTGGATTTAAGCTGTTTGAATATCTTATTCTGCCTGAAAATGGGGGACTTTCCGGGTTCGAGTGATGACTCTATTTCCGTGTTTATTTTACACTGGCGGGCTCATTGAAAATTATCAGACGTTTTTTGGAAACAATTTTATTTTATGGCAAGCACTTTGTGTGCTAGTCTAGTCCATTGACTGGTTTTTTTTTTTTTTTTTTGCCTTGTGCTGAAAAAAAATGTTGCCTTTCCACTGACTGTTTGCATCATCCGGTGTTATGTAAAGTTTTGCGGGTTTTTCTCCCTGTTGAATGCAATAACAGTTTATTGGCGTTGCGAGGGACCCGTTCGCGAGGGAGGGGCGACTTGGCAGTGTCGGTCCAAGGGAAGCTACAGTACAGTATGCCGGGAGAGAACGAGAGCCTTCCCTCTGGTCTTCAGGGTCGGGTGGTCTTTTTTTTTTCGTCAAGCACCCTTTTTTTTTTACTTCTCCTTCCTTAATCCTTCTCTAATATGTTGCCATCTTTTCTGCCTTTCTTTCTCCCGGCCTCAAATCCCCTCCTCTCCACCCTCCTAATATCTGCAATATCATCTCCCCCTTCTAATTTCCTCCTCAGCACACGAATACAAAAAACACCCAGTGCGCCTCGGCATTGACTTCTTAGAGTGGTGCCGCGGTGGGTGATTGGCCCTTGAAAAACGAGGAAAACCACACCAGACAGTCAAAGATGCCGCAACTCTTAGAAAACAAAGTCTTGCTGATTCAGTGATTAACGCCCGACTAAGAGCGTTTTTGCTGACTATTATGACTTGTGCGTTTTACAAACCTGCCTTTTGTAATCTAACGACTCTTTTTCTATCTTTTTTTTTTCTTTCTGTGAGCTTCGAAAAGCAGTCTGGTAAATAAGTGCCAAAGTCCACACGCATACGCACAAAGTGCAGACGTGGGACAACAGGAAAAGTGTAAAGTAACACCACCTGAAAGAGGCAAAAGGTCCCCTGAGACCAAAAGCTCATATAAATGCAAGGCGGAACACATAAACACTGGAGTGTGTGTGCGCATGTGTGCCATACCCGTTTAGGGTAAAGACGTTTTTTTTTTTATAGCAAATGCAAATTGCACAGTGTTTATCAAATAATAAGCAACACACCACTAGGGCGGTCTATAAAAGCCGCACCTGCATCCCGATCGATCCCAATCGTGTCCGTATTGGCGAAAGAATGGTTTTCATCGACTGCTTTTATGCATAGCTTCTGCTTTACTTCATCTTCTTTACTACTTAGTAAAAAAAAATCCAAGGGCCCCATCGTCAGGAGTTGGCACAGGATGCGGACCCTCCCCCTAGCGCGCATTGGTACACTGAAACCCGAGCCGCGGGAAGTGGCCCTGCGCATCATCACGTCAAGGCAGACAAATAACTCACCGTTTGAAAAGTGCTCTCGTTCTGCCTCTTTCCTTTATTTTCTCTTTCCTCTCCATCGCTCAACTCTTGTCGTCTTCATCGTCTTTTATTGTTTTCCTTTCGGCTCTCACGAGGAGTCACCAAACCGTCGAAGGGGGGGGGGCGTGTAAAAAAAAAAACCCTACCTGTGTTATCTCAATACGAGCTAACATTTAAACTCAAAAGGAGCTGCGGCTGGCTGGGGTTTAGTCGGCCCCCAAATTCCAGGAAATATTTTCTTGCGCCATTCCCTGAAGATTTGCGGTAGTCCTGCCCACAATATCCCTATAATGTTTGAGGTGGAATTTCCACAAAGGATAAAAAGCAGGTTTATTTGCACAGTTTGGAAAAGTGAAACATTGATCTTCCTTATCGCTGCGTGGTTGTATTATTTTACCTTGCAAATGCAACTGTGAAAATGCCGCGGGAGGGAGCGATATTGTGCTGATTTGAAGGGGAGAAGAATGAACAAAAAAAAAAAAAAAATACTTTAGCATAATGGAACAATATGAGCCAGCGTAGATTAATATTTGCCAATTGGTGTTGAGTGTTAGCGATCTGATTGACTAAAACATTGAGGACAGACTTTACTTTGTAATGGAGTGTTACTATTAAACGAAATGTTATCGGTTCAAAGGTTTATTTTTTTTGCGATGCGGTAGGTGCCAAACAAATGACTGACACCGCATAAATCAAGCCTTCTGTCGCTGTGGTTTCTTGTGTATCAAATTAAAGGCACAAGATGAGGTGGCGGATTTTTTTTTTTTTTAAACACATTTTTCACTGTCAAGTCATAAGGACTGCTTGTGTAATTTATTGACATTTTTCCAGCCCCAAATTCTAAATTGTTCTGTATGACTTTAGGGGCTTTTAAATTTATAGGCTACACTGCACTAAGACGTAAATGAATCAAATGCTGATGCAGAATAAAATTAGTCCGAATAAGAATGACGCAGTCTTTGTGCGCCAGGAAGTGGCCACTTTCCTCCCCTTGCCACCACTGTGACAGTGTGAATTAAGCTGAGGTCAACGGGGAGAAGGCAATGTTAAGTAGCGTTTGGAAGAATAGCATCCAAAACTCTCTTACCCCTCGGGTAACTGCCGCTTGGAACAATTGGGGGCACACACACACACACACACACATGCTGAAGTAAACATCTTGCTGCTAAAATACTAAAAGTGCCCTGAGGAAGTTGGCCCGGTGGCCTACCAGAGTGACCCTTGTTACCGAGGTGATTAGATATCGCAATGCCTCATCTGCAAACATTTAGCCAGTGTCACCCCTAATCTGCATTGTGGCACCCTGACACCACGGGCAACACACCCGAGGATGTGACAGGATGAGGACATTTGACAAATGTCACGCAATTTACATTTTCTCCCTTTCTTCTACCAGGTTTCCAGTTGGCGAAGAATGAAGTCATCTACAAGACACGCTACAAAGCTATGAGGTGGATTTTTTTTTTTTGTGCGTGAGTGATAGTGAGAGATTTTTTTTTTTTTGTGTGCAGGAGGTTTTTGTGGGGGAGATTTGTTGTTGAGTCTGAGAGTTGGTTTTAAATTGTGATAGTGCTCTTTGGTTTTTGGCCGAGTTTTTATCATATTCCCAAGATAAATTATAAGTGCATTCAAATTCAAAGTGTATCGAGCATGACTTTTTTTTTTTTTTTTTTTTTTTTTTAAATCATGAAATTACCGTAGGTTGTCACATTCCACCTCCTCACCCCTGACCCCTGACACACCGGTCTTCTTCCTTTAGGCCAAACCATCATGACCGCCACGCATTAGGTCACTCATTGGCTTACTGCAGTTGGGCTGTACGTTCACTCTGGAAGCAAGTCAATGACTCCTTAGAGGGACATTAATAATTCACTTGAGGCTCCGCAGTGCATGGAACATTCATATGTTCTCATGTATATGTGCACATAGAACAACCCAGAAATGTCCAATTATATATCCCTGTAAAGTTACCTGATATACGGCTGGATCAAGAGACCTTCTGTTTCCTTGAAAACAGAGAAGCGGTAGCCATCGCTCACACACAGCAGTCCAAAAGGGACGGACTATTTATATGACACTTGTGTAAAAGGCGCGATATAATATATGACAGCGTGTCAGGCCGTTGGGAAAGTAAAACCACCGTGGCGCTTTGTCATCACTGTCAGCCAGAACAGTCATGCCGAAAACATTCACGCTTTTACCGGAATAGCGAATGAGAAGATCCTGCCATCCATGTTCTGCAGCGCTTGCCGTCATGAACTGGAAGCTGTCCCAGCTGACTTTGGGGTCGCCAGCCAATGGGCAGGGGACACATGGACAAAAGACCATTCTTACTCAGATTCACACCTATGGACAATTTATAGTATTTAAATGACTTATTCACCTTTTTGGAAGATGGAGAACATGTGGACTATTTTAATGTGCTGGAAATCACCAATTCTGAAGCATAGAATCTGGATCCAAGTCTCCTTGAATGAAATATATCTTCAAATGATGTGCATTTGTAATTGTAAGTAAGATGTGTTGCTTGTTTTGTAAACAAACAAGCAAGCAAACAAACAAACAAGCAAACAAAAAAAAACAACACATTCACATTGTATTTATTCAGTGTGTTTCCTATACTTCACATGCGCCAAGTGATTTATTTGATACATTCCAGTACTAGCGTCTTTTTTCTGACTGTCCAACGTCACGTTCCAGGGAGCCCAGAACAGATTAGCAGCGACCTCTAGTGGTCAACTGCAGCCATGTAATAGTAGTACTTCGACCTAAAACACATGCTTCTTGTCCATAGCAAAGTATAACGGAATTGTTTTGTTTTATTTTACTGAAAAAATACAAATATGCAATTAGACAAGGCCCACGTTTGGGACGGGCAATCTCTTCAAAATGCTACTGGTACTGTTAATGCAAAATGAATTATTTATGGAGCAGAATGGATGCAAATGGTAATTTAAACTTGTTCAGTTGACAGAGATGCAATGTCAGGCACAGGGCGACACAGAAAGACAAATGAAACACGAGAAGGCCGTGGTGATTTCTTTAGGATGCATTCAATATAGATGCCCCATGCTCTTAAATGAGGGGGCAACCTCGCATTTGTTTCGACCGTTGTAGCTTCCAGGTGGGAATTTCACCCCATTTGAGATGAATATTGTTACCTACAAACTGCAGTCAAGCAATACATCTCAAGGTATTTTCAAACTATGCTTCTTTTCTCCCCCTCCCCTCATCACTACAATATTTAAGTGGTAAAGTAGGCTATAGCTTATCTAATGGATGCCACAAGGCAATAAATTATGTATTATCCCTTTTGTGGTCACAGCTTGATCATGTGATCCGTATTTTTCAGTCAAAGTCACTTCCTTTAAATATAGATTAGCCGTTGTTTTGCAACAATGAATGGCAGCAAAATGCTGTTAGACCACTATATAGGAAAACTAAAAAAACTATACTTGAATAATAAGTAGTACCTACGTAAATGGTTAAAAACAAAGAGTTCATAATTGAATAAAAACGTATTGAATTTAAGAGTTAAATACAACTGAAGTATTTCACGTACCACTAGAGGGAGCCCGCATACTCCGAGTTTACTAATATCACACTTGCAGAATCACTGGTCTTGATATTATTCCATTGTGCTTATCACATGGAAAGTTGTGGAAGTCAACCCCAGTCAGCTTTTAGTGTTTTTAATACACAAAGTGGCAATCCTACAATGAATGGCCAATAAGTATAGGTAGAAATGAGGGCCTCGACAAATTGCTGTTCTGTACTGTACTGAATGTTATTTATGGAGTATGTTCAATTTCTGCACGTGTCAGTCAGTCACGGGCGTGTGACTACGTCATCACGTCCCGTCCAATCAGGTGGCGACGTCCGCAAACGGGGCACTGGAGACGTAAACCTCACAAACATGGCGACGCTCGAAAGCGAATACGGAGATTGGAAATACGATCGTTTTTAACCGCGAAGAAAACTGTCCCGATCGCGTGTTACGATGTGGTGGGGTTGACCAGGGCCACCGGACGCCTTTTGAACGATGTTCGCAGAGGTAAGTTACAGTTGACGTGCGTGTTACTTGGAGTTTAGTAGCTTTGCGCGGATGCTTGTCAAGCTGTGGAAGCTAGGCGGCTAGGCGTTAGCCCAGCAGGTAAACACACACACACACACGCACACACACATGCACACACACACCGATTGTCATGGGAGAGGACGGACGCCGCACAGTCTCGGTGTTTCTACAAAGCTTGTCTGCTATAAATGGCACTCGACCCGGGATTACACGGCTAACGCGACACTAATACCATGATCTTGGGATATTCGTACTGACAACACTGCGCTGGAATTAGCTCAATGTAGATAGGGAGTGTTTGTATTATGATAAACGGCCAGCATCGGGAAAATTCGACATCACACAGATCGCAGGTGAGCTGGGTGTTGGCTTGTTTTTTTTTCAGCCAGGTGAGTCTTTTATCAACTCTGTGGGAGTCGGTTAACTGCGTGTATACAGTACAAGTCGTTGATCAAACTGTTAGTAATGTTGTATGATTTCCTTTTGATATCTGCTTGCGTCATTAAATGTGGTCGTTTAGCAGCCAGACTCTCGGGTCACATGAGATTTTGTCACAAATAATTATCACAGGTTTGAGTTGATGCTTTGTGACGAATGAGTAACTAGGAGATCTCTTTTATGCCTTTATACACTGGTATGTGGACTTAGAAGTGTCATTCGTAGCGTGACTAAACTCAGAATTTACCAAATCAATTTCCCCCAATTGAACTAACTTGAAATGCTGTTGCACCAAAATCACATTTTTGTAACGTTTATGACAAAGAAATAGCACTGTATTGTATCAAAACACAAGACAAAACCTTTAATAAAACTAGTCCTTTATCTGATGGTATTTTTGCTGCTGCCAGGGAAGTATGTTGAAGTCATTTAAGAAAATTCATTCAAAGACGCAGTTTGCAATGATAAACCAAAACACTTATTGTCATCAATGAGTAAACTGCATAATCATTCATCGCTGGCCCCATCTTATGCCTCAAATTTAAAATTTTAAGTTGTTTTTTCATAACTTTTCACGCCATGAATACTAACCAGAGACTGTAGCGACAGTGGGCTTGACCGAGGGACACAAACATTTGTAACTCCGGTTAGTGACCAAAAAAAGAAGATATTGGACAGCAGTACTTCTTGTCAAGGGAGATACTGTTGATGTATGAGGCGCAGACGGCTCCATACGACCGCAAACACCAGTGTCTTATATTACATTCCAATACAGACAACATCAAACCGGTAACATTTCGTTTTTGGCAATACACCATCATGAATATGTTATGCGAGCAATGTAGCAGTCTCGTCGTCCAGCCGTGCATGTGCGTTAGTGAGCTGCGGGGCATTTTAATAACTCGACATACACCTTCTCCTGCATAGTCACTCGTGTGTAATATTCTTAATCACAATGTTTTGAGCAGCTCCGATCAACCAGTCAGAGGACGGAAAAATGTCAAGTCACTCTTGGCCTTCGTGACGACTGGAAGCTGCGCGGCCAAGATGCACGCTATGAAATGAAGATAATAGACTGTTGGGAAAAAATGCAATTCATCAGTGTGGTAAATGTAGGTCAGTGCTTCTGATAGTGTTTGGGCCGGCAGAGAAGGCCTTGAAGGCTCTGACTGCACACCACCAAATTTATGGTGTAACTCTGTGAAATCTGGTCATTGAAGTTTGACCACTTAGTATTGTTTTTGCCTGCTTTTTTGGTTGGTTGTTTGCCGCAAAGCTCTACGCACCAACTGTACTTGAAACAGGCGGCCGGCGGGGTCTGCGTCCATGTGACTCACTCGGTCTTCCTGTAACACCGTCTGCTCGTGTTTGCATGATGACAGAATCCCATCAGAGGTCAATGAAAATGAGTCTTCCTTGGCAGAGGTAAAAAAGTTGAATTAAGGTGAGAAGAGCCTCTTCGTGGCACCTCTCCAGCGCTTTAAGTACACATTTAGCCTTGGTAACAAGGCTTTAGTTGCCACTGCAGTTTTCTTTGTGTCATAAAGACAGTATGTGGTTGGCAGTTTGTTTGACTCATTTGGGTGAGTCCTACTCTTTGTCCAGGTTTTTAGTAAAGTTACTTATCAAATTGTGGAATGCATTAGCCAATCTGCATCCTCTGCAATCAGACGCGAGCGTACTGATTTATTCCCGCCCAACGGGACCGGCCGCGCGCACGCTCGTAAACACGTTTGGTATTGATTGACTAGCATCTCAAACCACACACGCGTGACATGCGGGAAGCTGTTTAAGGTTCCCTTTCAAACATGTTGTCGGATCAAATTGGATCGCGTCAAGCTGTTTGGCTCCTGCCGTCTCTCCTCTGTGAAACGACTGGCTTGAAATGCGCATGCTGAGGATGTGTTTTTAACAGTCGCTCGTCCGACCGTCCATTGCGTAGCAAGTACCGCAATCACTTGTCGACCTTGTTTCCGTTCCCCGTTTGGCCCAACTATGATTTAAACTGACCTCAGCACGGCCGGCCCTCTGTCACACTTGGTCCGCACGTCACCTTGGACACCTCGGCCTCCTTCTGTCCATCAAAGCGGTTCACTGACTTGACAAACCGAGCCTCATATCGCTGTCTCGTAGCCACGCGGGGGCCGAGTTGTGTGTAGAGGTAACAGAAAAAAAAAACCCCGCATATAGGCATTCTATGGTTCCACAGTCTGATGTGGTATTCGCACTGCTGCTGTTGCGGTCACGCAGTCGTGCATCCGTCACATCGGAGGTTGTTGCTCGGTTGAGTTTGCGAGCGACAAAAGGCTTTTTTCTTGATCCCACTGGCTGCTTTCACAGACTGCAAATAACTTTGCGTGTCGGTCGCACATCCTACGGGAGTAGAATAAACCTCCAGCGCCTGTCACCTTTGGAAATGAGTCCGCTGTCTTGTGTATCCACAGAAAAAATAAATGAAGAGTACCCACAGATACGGAAAGACGAATACTCGACGCAGTTTTCAAACGCGTTGGACGGCAAAGTTTTATCCGGGACAAAAAGGCTTCGGCACCCTGTAATTAAAGGCTTCCTGAAATTGTCGGGGCACAGCGTGATATACGACACACAGGAATGAGACACTTGAAAATGGCAATGGGCTAGGCTGTCTCTCCATCCGGCTTAGGCCAAGAATGTGACCTAGACTCGATTCAGAAGTGCTCTGACTCATCACACCGCAATATGGCCCAAGTCCGCTCACACCTCCTTGTAGCTTCAGCTCCACTAATGAATGCTAATGTCAACGTTTGGTCTGACCTTTTAGCCGACAGGTTTGTTTTTGTTTGATAGAATTTTTCCCTCTGCGAATGCTTTCAAAGCTGACAATATCCTGCTCTTGGCCTACATGGCAAGACTTTGCGTAATGGATTTCCGGACGGATTAGGCGCGATCAGTCATCCCTGTGACTCTCTCCAGGCATTAACCGGGGATCTCCCACCGGCCAGTTTTAATTGTGCGAGCTAACATGCCGCGGCCTAATGACCGCGCCGATCAGGCCTGCAGCCACCCGTGAGATGGTCTCAAGTGTGTCAGGAATGAACTGAGTCACGCTTCCCTTTGTGGCAGCGGACCATTAACACAGAGAAAAATGTTGCACCGACCGCCCCCCTCTGGCCTCTGTGTTCTTACAGAGTGACTCATTTCTGTCTGACAGAATCAATTACTCAATTTATATCAAACATAAACGAACCCATGTCATGTATGGCAAAACTCTTGTTGAAGATTTGCCTTTGGGGTTCGATGGACAATGGTCCAAAACGGACGGCTAGAAACACCCAAGTGTTACTAAGGCTGAAGTATTGGACGATTATGATGTCTTATTTTAAGCATAGTGTCCCTCTACTACCCCCCAAAATGTAGCGCTAATTTCCCTCCGCGCTTCTTATTTCTAAATCAGCAGGCATGTGTCTGCTTTCGCGAGTGACGTCCGCCCGGCCACGTGTTCTCGGCGAGGCTTGGGTGTTAATCAGTGGAGCAGATGGTTCATGTTTTAAAGCCAGCGTAAGCTGTAATAACTCGCACCGTTAGCATCTCGCCTACTAGCGGCCGAGCATCGGCTCCGCCGTCATCTCATCGGACTTCGCCTTCGCCACCACACCGCTGATCTCAGGCGTGGCTCTCGTTACACATTTCAAGTGGATCTTTTTCATGCCGTTTTTTTTTTTTTTTCCCCCCATAAGGGCTGTGACAGCATTTATGGAGCCAAAATACAAATTTGCTGAAGCAGATTGAAATTGTAGTTATGTTGGCTGATATCATAAGTACACAACCTCTTTGCTTTTAATGGTTTATTATGGGTTGAAAGTATGTGTACTATGAGTGTCACATTTCAGCCAAGTCTATTGAACCTCACTAGACGCGTAGTAAACGCTTTCGACACTCCTGCTTTCTGTTTGCGTGCTGTCGAATGCAACAGCGTAGTGATTCTAAATGGAGCCGTGGCAGTTCCAGTCGATAGTTGAAAGCTTTTGGTCCTTACCCCGACAATGATGCCGCTCAAAATGTTGTTCTCAGAGTCGTTAGTTACCTTGCCGATGTCGGAAATAGAAACGGCCTCGCACCTGTCACTTTGTCGCGTTTTAACGTGCCATTTGAGGTTAACCAGAAAGACCACAAATCATTCTTTGTGTTCTCCCCACCTAACTTGACTTTCGAACAAGAGGGCTTGTCTAGCCTGTTTGGGCACTCGCTGCACCTCGGACATTTGGAGAGACATACCTGACAGATTTCCGAGTAAGAGTTCGCCTTCCTCGAGTGAGAGTTGGTCAAGGCAATACGGGCTTTAATCTCCGAATTTTTCTCACCAAAATTCAGTTTCTTAGTTAGTCGCTTGTCGAAAAAGCAAAGGAAAGGACAATGACGACTCGGCCCCGCCCCCCTTTTCTGAGACTTGGTTCATTTCTCCCGGTACCACAAAAAAGTTTTTTTTTTTTTGTGCATATTCTGAAGTGGTTAAAAATTTCTCAGGGTGTAGGTGTGTCTTCCTATTTTTTTTTATCCAGGTCGTCCGTCTTGACAGGCCATCGTTTAGTTAGTGAGAGAGGCTGTTATTAAAAGTAAAGTCAGTGTTGGGTCTTGAAGATTTTTCAGTGTGCCGCTCTGTCGTCAGCACGCAAGCACGTCGCAAATGAATCTACAAGAGCTGATTTATGGCTTATAAAGTCACGGGCACGATATCACTTGCATAAAGCGTATTTTGGCCCAATATGGTGGTGAGTCTTTGTTGTCGAAACTAAATTAAAAATGAATGCAACGAAATGTCACCACGCTACCGGAGGGACTCGAATCGCTGAATCCACTGGCGAAGCCAAAACAACGCGTCAGTGTTGTGGTCTGACTCAAGCCTGTGGAGTTCTAATGCAGGGCAGGCCAAGATCATCATCGGCATCAGCATGTCTGCTGCCAGAAGCCGAATGTTTCTCATGTCAGCGTTGCTGGTGGAGATAAATGTAACCTTCACCTTACCTACGACTGTTCGAGTACTTGAGGAAAAAAAAAAAAAATCTTTTATCTGTCCGGGTTGTGTCTATCAGCTGTAATGGTTGATTTAGAGAAGTGGTTCCTCGGCACAAATCCCTGCAGCACACATGTGGGAAAACAAGCCTGTTTTTTTTTTTTTTTTTCCTCCACACGGCTGTTCCGCTGTGTAATAATTTGGCTGCAAATGTGGTAAGAGAGTTGCGCGGGAAAACAGAACGCTAGATTTGAAATGCATGTGAGCAATCAAGTAGCGTGATGCTAATGTCACCTGCACTCTGGTTTGTACAATGTATCCAATATGGTGGACATGGGATGGGCTTCATTCACCTTGGCATTTCCACTAATACGGTTAAACGGCGGCGAAACGGTATTCTCCGGGCTTCCGGTTACAGTTAGCCATCCGAGCCGACTCGCCGGTCCAGAAAAGCGGGCCACCAGACTTGCTTGCTGGACGCGAGGGCTCCGTTTCCGCCGCTGACAATAACAGGAACAATATAGGAAGTGGCTTACGAGTATGCACAAATGCAACCTCACGAGACTTTGTGTAAAACTGTTTTGACCTCATGTTTGATAACTATTATATTACAACTGTCGTACTGTTATCCAATTCCGCCAAATCCTTCCTCAACGACATGAGAAATGAAGATATACTGTGATGTTCAACTTTGACGTAGTCTTTTTTTTAATGTGTGAGAATGTGCTCAGCCAAAGACGACGTTAATGCAACTGAAATGTGTACAAAAAGAGGAAGGCAAAAATGAAAATGCTCTTTCACTCGTATATTGCAAATTTGTGAAACTTTCTGAATGGGTGATAAATTGTACCCATTTGAATATCTTGCTAGAAATTCGATATATGTATTTTTTTTTTCTCAACATGAAGCCTATTGAACTGTTTGCTTCGTACGTCTAGTTCCTCAGATGTTCATGTTTGAAATGAGTGCCAGTGTAATACTTTTTATGTTGTCAATAATAATTATAAATCTATATTTGTTGTCACTTTTTGTAGGCCAGTCTGTCCTTTTGGGGATGGGGGGGTCTCGGAGTCGTGCTCTTCCTCATCACTTTCGGACCCTTCGCCATATTCTACCTGGCCTTTTATATCCTCTGCTTCATTGGCGGGTGAGTAGGCGCGCATTTCTTCACGTCTACATTCTGTCCGCCTGTCGCCCTTCACTGTTTTATTTGCGCAGTGGCTTTGCGGTCACTCTGCTTTACGGGAAGATCAACTCCGAGAAATACTTGGAGAGGTGCGAGCACTCCTACCTGCCGCCCCCGCAAATTGGTATTTCAAAGGTAAACTTGGGACTCTGATAGCGCTGGACGTCTTGCATTTTACTCCTCGTGATTTTCTTTTTTTTTTTTTTTTTTTTCCTGTCTTTTTGTCAGACGCTGGATGAGATGAAGCTGGAGATGAAGCCCATAAAGATCGACAGGCGTCTGACTGGTTCTAGTTTCATAGATGAACCTCTGCAACAGGTTTGCAATCACAAAGTACACAACTGTTGGACATGCGACAGTTTGGCAGAGCGGCGCTTTTTTTTTTTTTTTAAGTTTTTTTTTTTTTTTAGCTCTTTGTGACTGGTCAGCTCCTCCGTGTCAGCAACTTTAAACTGCCACATGAGCCATTCGAACCTCAGTGCGGTTTGAGTCTATTGTGTCGCTTTTATCTCTTGTCAGCTGAAGTAGTCTGCGCTATATGCAAACATTTTGCAAGTCGAATGAGGCAAAAGCGACGGGGGAAATGAGAGCATGCGGCTGAGGTGTCAGATTAGTATCAGCGTCATTCTTCTTTGGCAGGGAGTATTTAATGACGCACGTCCAAGCAGAAGGAATACAAACGCGCGCGCACCCGCATGCCTCTCAACTCAGCCTTACTTTGAGACTTCTGTTGTTTTTCTTGGTCTGCAATTGTCTCAAAGTGATGGAAGTTGGACACTCGTGTGAAAGCATGTGGCCCTCCTGTTCAAGGAGCCTGGCCGGCGGCGTTAAGTGGCGACACGGCACTTTGTGACGGTCAGATGACAGTTTGACACTGACTGGGATGCTCCCCAACCTTCGAATCCTTTAAGGATCTCGAGTGAGTAGGGTTTAAAAAACAAAAAAAAAAACACACAGTTGAGAGAGACCAATGTTTTTTTTCAGGGCTGATAACCGATATTTGGAGCTGATATTGGAATAAAAATCTCCCAAAAAATAAAACCTGTAATTTTGTTGGAGTCTTTAAGCATATGTTTATTAAACAATTTTTCAGATTTGCATAGTCTTGATTTAAAAAATATATATATATATATTACTACTATACATTTTTGACATTTTTTTTTTTATTATTGTAATTATATACATCTTTGTTCTAAAATTCTAGCAAAAAGTTAAGGGAGCACTCAGGGTCGTCAGCATGTCTTGGCAAGTTAAATGAAAACTGAAACAATAGCTTCACATAGTTTTCTACAGTAAATGTCCTCCCAAATTTCAAAATGACAGAAATGTTAAACTCTCACATATGTTTGTTTTGATTTCAACACAGTTTGAAATTGATTTATCATCGGCCATCAGATATTTTTTTTAAAAAATGCCGATATCCGTCAAAACGGCAAATATCAGCGCCGATAATCGGCCCGGCCGATAAGCGGTCCGTCCCTAAAAAACAGTTGCTGATGCTGACTTTCTTTAACAGTTTTTTCATGGGCGGTATGAAAATGACGCAAGACTATAATTAACAATGATAATCACCGTGTTTTTTTTCTACAATGATCCCCCACAGGTGATCCAGTTTGCTTTGAGAGATTATATCCAGTACTGGTACTACACCCTGAGCGAGGATGAGTCGTTCTTATCGGAGATCAGACAGACGCTGCAGAACGCCCTCGTCCAGTTCTCCACGCGGTACAAGTCACGCGCTCATCTGCCACTTGACTGGGGACACCCGCGAAACAGACGCGATCCGAGATGTATCGATTGAACCGAACGTGAATTCTGCAATTGCTGTTTGAATGGCTTGCATTGATTCAACTCTTGCAACGGAACTCATTCGGTATTTGTGCCTTGTCGCGTTTGTATGTCAAGGTCCAAAGAAGTGGACTGGCAGCCTTACTTCACCACTCGCCTGGTGGACGACTTTGCCACCCATTTGCGTGTCTTTCGTAAAGCTCAGGATCGCCTCCCAGACAGAGAGGATAAACAAAGTAAGCGCGTACGCTCATTACAAGCTAGGATCAGTCACATGACCTGTGGACTGCTGAAATTACATTTGAATGCAGTTTGTTTTATACCAGTTAGCGCACAAGGGCAGAGCGCAAGCGTTTGACAGACCAGTGTTGTCCGAACAGGGGACATAACAGAGGAGCTGATAGACTCGTTTTTCGAGGCCGAAGTGGAGATGGAAAGGAAGATTTGCCGAGACGTGGTCTGCACGTCTCTTAAGGATGAGGAAGGTAAACAAAGTCAGCTCTGTTGCATTCTCTGCGTAAAACAAAAAGCGAGTGTGATTCGCAAGGCCGATATTTGCCTTTCAGGTTTCCTTCGGGACTTGTGCGAGTTGCTTCTGTATCTGTTGCTACCTCCTGGAGACTTCCACAACAAGAACATGAGATATTTTTTAAGAGTGAGTGCGCATGAGCAACGGTCAACGTCCCCGCGGCATCGCCAGACCCCCCCCCCCCCCGGATTCACCCGCTTTGTCTTTTTCTCAGGAGGTGTTGGCACGCGGTGTCCTGCTTCCTCTCATCAACCAGCTGAGTGACCCGGACTACATCAACCAGTTTGTCATCTGGATGGTACCGTTTTGCCGCGTTTCCAAAGCTCAGACGATAGTTAGAACGCCGCGATTCTGAGCGCGCCTGGGCGTGTCTTTAGATCCGAGACTCCAGCTGCAACTACGAAGCCTTCATGAACATCCTGAAACTGACCGACAAGCCCGCAGAGCTGGAGGCCGTGAAGGACAAGGTGATGGAGGAGCTGCAGTACCTGCGCTCACTGGACACGGCGGGGGATGGTGGGTCACGTCATTCGCAGCTGGGTCTAAGTCCGAGACAAATCCTGAATTAATGTTGCGTGCTTGGCTTGTGCTTTTAGACATCAATGTGATCAAGAACCAAATCAACAGTCTTCTGTTTGTGAAGAAGGTGTGCGAGACCAGGATCCAGAGACTGCAGTCTGGCAAGGTCCGAATAGATTCTTTTTTTAGTAACCCTGAAGCGGTTCATTCAATATCCACCCTCATTTGGCCACAAAAAAAAAAGTCATTTCATCAATATGGTTTCTGCTTGAAAGTGGAAGTCAACCCAAAACATTTCTTTACAATAATATATTCTATGCAGCCGCACTAGTCTAAACACGGCATTCTGATTAATATTGGGTTTGTGGAATTCTCAGTTAAGTAATCAAATCCAACCGTTTTTGTCCGTCTCAGGAGGCGGCCGTTTTGTCTGAGGTAACGACCAATCACGGCTCACCTGTTTTCTGAAGCTGAGCCGCGATTTGTTGTTATCTGAGCCCTGCGCAACTGTGATGTCATTTTCAGTCGACAGAAAGTGACAAAATGGCCGCCTCTGAGATGGACAAAAACGGGTGGACTTGACTGCTTAACTCGTATTCCACAAACGCAAAATGAATCAGAGTGCCGTGTTTTGACTACTGGAACATATTTTTGTAAAGAACATTTTTGGGTTGACTTCCACTTTAAAGTAGCAATTTTGTTGCTGTCTAATTAAAACCACATTTATCAATCAGAATGCGGTGCGTAGACTGATGGAGGCGCATAGAACATACCGTAAAGAACATTTTGTGGTTGACTTCCGCTTTAAATAGCTGAAGCTCTAACAGCAGTTTGCTCAAAACCAGGGGCGGAGCCAGAACGTGGCTAATGGGTGGGCCTGAATATTTCTCTCACTAAACACAATCTAGGCTCCGCCCTTGCTCAAAACGATCCACTTTTGTGACTTTTACGTTCTTATTTAGGACTTTTGGTATCTTTTGCCATTTTAAGATATTTCTATTCAATTATTTGATTAGAATTGCCATATAGTCCTCCAGTTCAACTGAATCTTCTGGCAACTATGACATTACCACTCAACACGGCCAAAGTCACGCGTAAATCGGAAACAGGAGGTCACAAAATGGCCGTAGAAGGTCTGAAGGGTTCTTTTAGCCATCATGTAGTTGGTGTAGCAAACATAATCTTCACAAGTATCCACTGCATTGGTTGGAAGCCGTTTTATTAAATTTGGAGACGGGCTGGACAGTGAACACGACGCCGTCATCCCGACTGACTGGGCGCCGCTTCCCCCTTGCAGGAGGTGGACGCCTTGAAGCTGGCGGCCAACTTCGGCAAGCTGTGCGTCATCCCGCTGGATCACATCCTGGTCCACAACATAGCCCTGCAGTTCTTCATGGGTGCGTGCGTAAATGCTCTCACCGTTCCTCAACGTACTGGTGCTGATGGCGTTTTTATGGCAGATTTCATGCAGGCGGCCGGCGCCCAGGCTGAGCTCTTCTTCTGGCTCACCGTGGAAGGCTACAGGGTGACGGCGCAGCAGCAGCTGGAGGCCATGCAGCGCTGGCAGAAAGACGGCCGGAGGCAACCCAACGCCACCAAGGGGCTCCTCAAGGCGGCCGCTTTGGGCGTCTTTGAGCAATATCTCTCTGACAAGGTCAAAAATTCACCAGTGAAACGCCTTTAGACCGACATGTGCATAATGAATACAAGTGAAAATTATGCCTTGTGTTGTATGGCACGGGTCAATTGTAGTGTTAAAAATATTCTCGGGGCTATGTTTACATTGTTCAAGGTGGACAAAATGGGATGGGCCTGACGAAAGGTAATGGGGGGCGAGTTGCGCAACGCACTTCGGAAGCGATCCGTAGTGGGATGGGAAGCGTCTATATTACTGGACCGAGCATCCCATAAAGCACTTTGGCCCACCGGGAATTCACCCAGGGCCTTGATGGATGTAGCAAAAAAAAAAATTTTTAATTCAAATTATTATTATCATTTTGCTTTTTCTAAACATTTTGAGGCCAGCTGTCAGAGGCCATGAATACTTTTTTTTTTTTTTTTTCCATGACAAAATGTACCTAATTTACTTTGCGTGCTTGCTGTCCTCGTTCTCTCAGCAGGCTTCTCCCAGGGTTCAAGTAAACGAGGACTCAATAACACACTTGGGCGAAAAGCTGCAGAAAGATGATCCCACGCCAGAAATATTTGATGATATCCAGAGAAAGGTGTTCAATGTTATCCTTAATGAACTTTTAGCTTCTTTTGTTCTCGCGATGATAAATTAAAAAAATATATATATATATATCAATCCAAGTCTAGCAAATGGCGTTGGTTGTCCCTCAGGTGTATGACATGATGCTAAAGGACGAGCGCTACTACCCCGCCTTCAAGCAGAGCCCCCTCTACGTCCGCATGCTGGCCGAGCTGGACATGCTGAAAGAGCCCAGCTACCGCGGCTCCGATGACGGCGACGGAGAATCCTTCAATGGCTCCCCGACAGGAAGCATTAACCTGGTGAAGGCCTCGCTTCCTCCCGCAGCGCTGGCCGACGTCCGTCCACATGCATCTGTCGACTAAAGTTTGCCTTGTCTCGGCAGTCTTTGGATGACTTGACCAACTCCTGCCACGACGAATCCATGCAGCTCAACGCTTTCATCTCCGACACGGGTACGCACACCACATGTGGCGTTCCAGGCTGGATTTACACTGCGGCATGGTTTCCTTTTGCTTTCTAGTGGCACAATTTGCGTCATGGCAGTGTAAATAGAAAAAAAACAATGTGGATTAAAAAAAAAAAAAGATTGATCCTGTAGTGTAAATCCATCCTAATTGTTGAATGGATGTGCTGATAGCTCCTTTTTGTTTTATCATCCATCTTTTTCGGCGCCAAGCTCCATTTTTCCGTCTTCTCTCTTCGCACCTTCCATCACCTTTTTTTTCCCCTCTTCTTTCTTTTCTGTATTTGTCCCGCCAATTTGTCCTCGTCCCCTCCCTCCACGCCGCACTCTTTTTTGCACCCGCATGTTCTCTTCTATCCTTCAACCCACCCACCCACCCCTGCTCCGTTCCTTCCCTCTTGTGGACGTGTTGTCGGGTGGGGTAGCTGACGCTTGTATTCCCGGCTTGTGGGCTGCCGCAGGTGTGTGCAATGAGCATGGGAAGACGTACGCGCTTTACGCCATCACTGTAGTCAGACGCCACCCGGACGGCAGCGAGGATTGCTGGAAGACTTACCGGCGCTACTCGGATTTCCACGACTTCCATATGAGGATCACTGAGCAGGTCCGATTTTTTTATCTATTTATTTATTTATTTAATTTTTTTTTTAATTTTTTGTTTTTGTGCTCTTGACGAGCTCACGTTGCGACTTTGTACTTTTAGTTTGAGAACTTGACGTCCATCCTCAAGCTCCCGGGGAAGAAAACCTTCAACAACATGGACCGAGACTTCCTGGAGAAGAGGAAAAAAGACCTCAATGCTTACCTACAAGTATTCGTCTTCCATATCAGTGTCTTTTGAATTCTATTTATGACGCATATCGCGCCGTATCTAATATGTGCGTCTGTTGTAGTTGCTGCTGAACCCCGAGATGGTGAAGGCGTGCCCAACTCTTCTCCCGTACGTCTATGACTTCCTAGAGAACAAAGCCTACAACAAAGGCAAAGGAGATTTTGCACGCAAGGTAAAAAAAATAAAAATAAATACATTCTGTCAAAATATCATACACGCATGTAAGACTGCAAAAACCAGAATAACATTTGCTGCGTTTTAAGCCGTCGCTGTGGGTCACAGCTCGCAGCCAGACCCTCGCGCAGATTTTTTTTTTTTCCTGAGAAATGCCGCTCTCTAAAACCATCGCTTGTCTGTCGTGTTCACACACCAGATCGACACATTTGTCAATCCCCTGCGGAGCTCCATGAGGAACGTGTCCAACGCGGTCAAGTCGCTCCCCGACAGTCTGGCCGAGGGCATGAACAAAGTGTCGGACAACATGGGCCGCATGTCCGAAAGACTGGGCCAGGACATCAAGCAGTCCATATTCAAGGTGCTTGCCGTACTTGTGCGCTTATCGTGACAAATGTGACGATTTGTCCCTTCTCCCCCAGGTGCCTCCACTTCTTCCCAAGTCGGACATCGACCCCGAACACTGTCGAGTGTCCGCGCAGCTGGACGACAATGTGAGTGGAGCCGCTCGAGTGTCTGCGATGATTTTTTTTTTTTTGCACCAATCTCCCACGTCTTGTGTGTGCACTCGCAGGTGGATGACAACATCCCGTTGCGCGTCATGCTGCTGCTGATGGACGAGGTGTTCGACCTGAAGGAGAAGAACCAGTGGCTGCGCAGGAACATCAAGAACCTGCTGCAGCAGCTGATACGGGCCACGTACGGCGACACCATCAACAGGTTCGTCAGTATTTGAAAAGTCGTTTTACAACCCCTATATGCTTAAAACACATTTAAAGAGGAAGTCAACGCAAACATTTTTTGTTTCAAGAATCTTTTCTATGCAAGCCCACTAGTTAAAACGAGGCATTCTGATAAATAGTGCGTTTGTGGAATAAGTGTTAATCCACTCGTTTTTAGCCATCTCTGCGGTGGCCAGTTTGTCTTCTGTCGACTGAAAATGACATCACAACTACTCACAATGACCAATCATGGCTCAGATTCAGAAAACAGGTCAGCCAAAATCTAGACAAAATGGCCGCCCCCGGAGATGGCTAAAAACGAGTGGATTAACTCGTGGATTAATTTATTCCACAAACGCACTATTTATCAGAATGTCCTGTTTCAACTAGTGGGCCGGCTGGCAAAATATTCTTGACAAAAAATATGTTTGGGTTGACTTTCACTTTCAACTTAAAATTTCAACAACAAAATGTTCAACCAAACCAAATGATAACACAAGTCCACTAGCGTAATGCTAACTTATAATGTGAAATGAGCCATAGACAAGCTAACAGAAATTAGCAAAGAAGTTAAGGTCATTATAAACCTTCAGACAACAACTACTAACATGCAACTGCGCAACTCTAAATGCAGACTTGGCTTTATGACTGTAACGACCCAAGCAAAAAAGATCGCAAACAAATCTGCAATATTGGAGGACTCCCTGTAATAGGTAGAAGAATGCACACACCTCACTATTTATTGCTTTACCTCCAGGAAAATTGTGGACCACGTGGACTACTTGACTTCCCCGGAGCAGGTGGCAGACTACGTCAAAAAGTTCAGGTAACTTTGTCGCTATTTTCAGACAACTAAAGGCATTTGCAGGAGCAACCCTAAATTGCAACCTCCTCCAGAGACTCGTATTGGCCGAACGGTATTCTGGCTGAGACTCCGCCCCGTCGGGACAAGAGCATCCGGATGAGGACGCGAGTTGCTGCCAAGACCAGTCTGCTGGGCATCATGCCAGGTGATAACGCACACACTTCCAGAAATGATCTTAGCCGCGTATTGGCCTCTCCTTTAAATGCGTGTCTGAACTTGTATTGATCACATGATATGAAAATGGCCCATTTGCATGTAGTGCACAGCGATGCCGGAATGTGATTTTGACATGCGCCCTCCCGTGTGTCCGCGCAGACGAGCTGAAGCACATCATCGGCGCGGAAACCACACGCAAGGGCATCCTGCGCGTCTTCGACATGTTCCAGTACCAGCCCATGAACCGGCGGCTGGTTTACGTCTTCCTGGAGGGCTTCTTGGAGACCATGTTCCCCCAGTACAAGTTCCCCGAGCTCTTCGTCAAGCTGCACTCCCGCTCGCCGCGCATCCACAGATACGGGCACAAACTCAAAGGCTCCTCGCTGAAGAGGTGACACCGGTGGACCGAACATGATGGACACGGGACAGAAGTCGACGCGCGTGCGCGCACACACACACGCACACACACAGAATTAAGAGCTAAACGTGGCATTGGGGGAAGGGGCTTAATGTGAACTTTAAGGTGTGAAGCCCTCGTGTCTTCTCATTGAAAACACTCCAAATAATAATAAGAATACGGATTCCATTACACATGCATCCCACATGACAGCGTTTTAGTCCCCCTTCAGTTTTGGATGTTTTTAGTTTAGTATCGCAGAACTGGGCCAGTCAGTGCTGCCCCCCCGGCGGCCCGCGAGTACTGTACTGTTTTTAAACTACAGGAAGAAGTGGCGTCGACCCACACCTTGCCTTGCCTTACCTTACTTTTCGCTTCTACTCGCTCCCCACTTAATGCTGTGGACATTTTTTTAACTGCAAAAGCTGCACTCTGCGTTCATAGCAACCAAATATGTCAATAGCACTGGCTGAAGAGGCGCGATTATTATTATTTTTTTTTAATGTGACTGAACAAATATAGGACGAATGAATTTTATTATTTTCACGCCTCTGTGCTTTCTGGGGGGGGGCGGGGGGGTGCGCATGTCGCATTGGAAGCCCCAACCCCCTCCCATTACTTTCCATCCTGACCCCTGATGACCAAAGCTCACAATGTTGTGCTCTGTGAAGACGTATGAAGCGAAATGATGCAATGTCGACCTCACGCAGTGTTTGTGTGTGCGTTAAGGCGCAGCTGTCCATGCAAGCACACCAAGTACACGTCTACGGAAAGCTGTTCGAGCATTTATCAGGAATCATTGATATCCATCTTAAGGTTCATATTGCAGTCCGCTCTTCGTCCTCACTATTAGGAGTGCACTGAATTGTCTCAACGGAGCATATTAGTACTTAAACCTCAAGCTGGATGTTAAGGATATTGACTATTTTCTTAAATGGCTTTCCGTAAACATCAACGAATGTATTTTCCGCTCTAGTGTGCGTTTGGTGCAGATGTGTGTGTGTGTGTGTTTATGTGTGGTCCAATTGTGGGAGTGAGTCGGCCTTAAGACAAACGCGTCCGCAGTGTGAACTGACAAGAAGCTCCTCCACTCGACTGAATCCTCTTCTCGTTGTGGACAAATATTCCAAATCACTTTTTAGACGGCAGACAGCAGGTCTTAAATTTTGTGCAATATTACTTTTCTTGGATGCATGTGCATTTTGAATTATTGTATAGTGAAACAAGAGATTTGTGTTCTTTAAAAAAAACAAACATGAAATGTTTCTCCTTCTTAGCCCAACAACTTTAACATTCCATTGTACCTTTTTTCTTTTACAGACTTGTTTTATAAGTCACATTGTTTTGTTTTTTTTTCCCCCCAAAGGGCGTGGGCATGTTTTCCCCCTGAGGATTTACCTTTTATTAGCGAAGTAGCTTGTATGGCTGATTCGGATGGGACAGGCCCCGCCCCCTGCCCTTTCCCATCCACTAGCCGATGACGAGTGGAATCGCTGCTCATGAGCACTTATAGTAGCAATTGTGGGGTGAGGGTCTCCCATTGGCTTGGACGGAGTACCCCGTCCCTGCAGTCATTGGCCAGAAGTCAGCCACAGTGGCCTCTGATTGGCTGATAAACTGAACGGTGTGAGAAATCACCTGTAACACTGCACACCTCTCCATTTAGTGAGGCTTTTTTTCCCCCCTCAAACCCAGAATCCATAAAATATGTGCATATATGTGTACAGTTTGTCAATAGTGTGCCTAAATGTACTATTTTCATATTTTTTTCTTTAACCTAAAAAACAAGAATGTCATTACTTTAAGCGACTGAGATACTTTTTTTTTTTGCATCACACTTACCAACAACCTTCCTTGAAGAGCAAGTATGCTCAGATCAGTATAACACTAATAAAAGGTAACTCTGACTAACTCACAAATACTGTGTATGGTGTCTGTGTTTTGTACCGCGTTACGCATTTGGTCAGTCTCTGCTGTCATAAACACTATAAAAAAAAAAAAGTATGCTACATTTACAACCTAAACTTTTAGTCCATGAAACTTTATTGATTCCCAACAGTTTTCTCGATTTGTTTCAGTGTTTTTCTTGGCTGCAATATGTGTTGTAATGTCAATATAATTTGCCCAGGGCCTTCAGAATAAGTTGCACAGGCCAATTGAGCAATGGGACTTCAGCAAATCACAGTGATATATTAAGATGTGGATTAAGTCAGGTAAGTCTCCAGTGAGGGCCCAGGAGCCAAATGCAACGCCTGCCACTGCCTAAGTGAGATATAATTTTGCTCTTCTCTTATTCGTCAGCTGATGTCACATGAGCTTCTTTCTGTACCTTCACATCATCTGACAACCATTCATACTTTTAATCAAATGATATTTCTGGAAATATATCCATGTGGACAATAAGGGCGAAGTGATATGTCAAATAAAAAGACTTGTCACTTATGTATGACTAACTCTTGACAAATCAAATTGCTGGGTCGAAATCAGCTGTTGTCTAAGTAGGAAGAAATCCCCTGGTGATCATATAATTGCTTTTATCTCGACAAATGACAGACACAAACACTTGTATCTACGACAAAACCAGTCAGTCGAAGTGTGTCCTTCATTGTCCCAACATTATTCGCAATCCATGGCCAAGCTTCCTCACTTCACGTCTTCTTTTGAGCTTTACCCACAGGGTCAGTGATGACGACCACTCCCCACGCGGCCAAACCTGGTCAGTAGAAAAATAAATGTCACTTTTAAATTCTTGTCTTAACGCCATTCACGATGCATTCAACTTACTTAAAGCGAACGTAATCTGTGCGACCGTCCCCATAGAGGTCGGTCCGCCGAGACGCATCACTCTGCGGGCACCGTTGAACACGTACAACCCAGACAGGATCAGACCACTGCCGCAGATGAGTCGACAGCTCCAACAGCTCTTAAAAGTCTGCATGGACTTCGACATTGGGACATTTTCTCCTCCTGGTGGAGCCTCGGGTGTCGCCATCCTGCTACGGTACGAATGCTAAAGCTAACGACTAAGGCGCGTGGGAACGTGACGTCTAAAGTAGCCGATAACTGTTTAGAAGGTGCGCGGAATGAAGAACACGCAGCGCAGACACGCACGGACTGTATATTCAACGTGTCTCATGTTTTTCAGCTAAGCTCGATGCACGTTTGTTTCAGTAGCGCCTGTCAGTGTCAACATACTGTGACCCCTGCACGATGTAAATCGCGCATGCGCAGAAAGTCGGCCAACTTTGATCGCTAACTACGGCAACTACACTAAGACCAAATACCTATGTATAATGCCAGCGCAATCGGCAGTGCAGTTATTTAAAAAGGTATATTACAACATACTAATAGATTCTTTTGAAGTGCCTTTAAAAGAAGTTCAATTAAATGCGTACACTAAAGAAATGAGTGTTGAATAAAGACGAAATACGTAGAGAAACACACTTTAGGATTCTAAATTATATCAAAGCTATTATATGTACGGTACATGTGCGTTTGCGCAGTAGGGCATGGGTGTTAAATTTGAAGTTGCATTAAAAATGTAATTGAAGCGCAGAACTGGGCAGTATGGACACTTTACCCTTTTTTGCCGGTCCGTCCTCCGTCTGCGACCTACCCTTCCGTCCTCATCGCTCTGTGCTTTTTCATTAAAATTATCGTCCTCGACCTTCTACAGCGCTTCCGTCCTTGCAAGAAATGCTTTTGGCTTGGTCTTTGGTGTATAAACATAACACACAGTTTAGCAACTCGCTAGCGATCCATCGTGTACACGGCCGTATATCTGTCAAAGTAAATTCAATTAGGTGTTATTGTTACAGGGTGGTCCGTGTAGGTCAGTGTACCTTACGTTCATTCTATTTTTAATTGTGAAACGCAAATCAAAAAACAAATTTGGGTTTGTATTTTCAATTTTCATTTTTGAATCAAAATTAGGATATTCATTTTAACGCCTCTTTAAAAAATAAACTACAAAATATGTGGAGTTTTCTGGAAAGGTCTCGAATATCCGTATTTCCAGTTTCAATATTAAATTTTCAATTTTTACGCTTTTCAGCCGTTGGTTCGCGCTGCAGGAAGCACAGGAAGTAGTGTAGTAGTCACTAGCCTCGCTTTCAGAGCGAGAAAAAGTTGGCTTGACATTCTGATATTCAGTTTGAGTTAGGAACCGTCCACAAATTTTATTCGCAATGGTATCAAAAATGGATAAAACTTCTCCAAAATGACCTATACAAAATACAATTTGAGGTGTAGTAGACTTTAATTTACCAACTACTTTAGCAATCAGAATAAGAAAAAAAATGTTTCATTTGATTTTTGATGAATATTTGTGTCTCTTTAGCACTATACTCATCATTGAATTGGCTCCAACTTCTCCCAAATGATCTATAAAAGGAACATTTGAGGTGTAGTAGTTAAATGCCTCCCTTTGCTCATCTACTACAGACATCAGAATTACAAAATGTTAATTAATTGATTTTTGGTGAATAGTTTTGTCAATTTATGACACAAACAAACATAACATTTGTACACTGTCCCTAACTCGTGAATATCGAACGTCAGGCCAACTTTTTCTCGCTGAACTGCACCCCAATTGTAATAAAGTGGTAGAAATGTTCGCATGAGGGAGAAATTTAGCGCGACCATTTTTCTTATTAAATATCCTTAGGGTTTGAGGGACACCATTGTGTTGGTAGCTGTAAGTGCGGGCTCCACTAAATAGACGAGACTGAGACGGCTCCGAATTGAAGGGTTTGCAATCGTTTATTTTACAACGTCAAAACAGTAACTCCCCTGGGCCACAAGAGGGCGTCAGGGTTAGCGCATCCAATGAGTCTCTACCATAACATCCCCCTTTCTGAGTGCATCTTAAACTATAATGTAAATTCGAAATGTTTCAATGTAGATTGTAGAAAGGGAATCTTGGACCAGAGGTGGTGTGAAGGAAGAGCCATTCAGAGGAGAACTTTTGGAATTGCTCTGTTAGGATCATGTGGTGCTGGGGGGAAGCGGTTGTGCAGGAATGGTTCCGATCAAACAGATCCACATTCCACACCAACTAGCTCCCAGGGACGTGTTGGGAATTCCGTGGGCAGCAGTGTTTCTCTGTGTTGTAGTCTGTCTTTAGCACATGTGGCACATTCAGACACTATGTGTTGGTAGCTGTAAGTGCGGGCTCCACTAAATAGACGAGACCGAGACGGCTCCGAATTGAAGGGCTTGCAATCGTTTATTTTACAATGTCAAAACAGTAACTCCCCTGGGCCACAAGAGGGTACTCAAGGTTAGCGCCTGCAGGGCAATTGGCGACAGGTGTGCAGGAGGTGAATCACGTGCGGTGCAGCAAGATGGCGACCGGTGAGGTGGGCACGCGAGCAAATGTGTGTCGCCGTTTCTCACGATGGCATTTTGTTTGTTGCAGGATTTACACTCTTGATTCACGCAACGGCGTTTGACCACAGCACGTCGCAATTCCCTTCTCTTCGTTTCATTGAGCAGCGCCGTTGAACAAGCAGAAGAAAAAGATTAGCGGACCTCAGGCCTGCAGGTATGCATGAGTTGAATCATCAGGTGCAGTCTCCAGCTGCGGCAAGATGGCGACCGACCGTTTGGGCTTTTCTCAAGTAAGTGAGCACGCTAGCAAATGTTTGTCGTTTGTTGCCGTTTCTCACGAATGCATTTTGTTGTTGCAGGATTTGCACACTTAAGGGATCCAACGGCGTTTGAGCACAGCACGTCACAATTCACTTTATTTTGTTTGATGTATGGATCTTTGTTTCTTTTGAATTATTTCAAGTTATTTTGTTTTGTTTTATGCTGGCCAGCCTTTTTTTTTATTTTATTTTTGTGAATGTAGCTAATAGCTTTTTACATGGCAATTGAATTGTTCAGATTTTTTTTGTTGTTGTCATTTTTGGTATGTATGTATTACAGGTGGTATGTAAGGATATTTGTCTGGGGCTTTCTAATCTGGTTTTATGAAGTTTACTGTCAGGCTCAAAAATGTTTTATTTTTATTTTGGGTTGCCTTCCCCAATATGAGGTAGGCCTACTATTTGTGAACCCTCTCCATTTGTATTAATGTGGCGGCTTATTTACCAATGTGCAACTTCCTTTTGAATGTTTTGTGAATGTGGTTTTATCTAACCCTTGACCTAACCCTTGACGGCAATTGTCACGAATTTGCATCCAAACCCTTTGCGCTCCAAATCCGAAATCGCGACTGAATTCCGCTGGTTTGAAAAAAAAAAAAAAAAAAAAAGGGAACAAAAAAAACGCACACGTCGGGACATTTTGGAAGTATTGGTTTCTCTGATTTCTGGTCGGCGGGGACACTTCATCCTATTTGGACGGCTAAGCTTGCCCATGGTACACGGCGATTTTTGGGCTGAAACTTTGATTATCTGTCTGAGGTAAGTTGTGCTAAAATGAAAATATGAATGGTCTTAATGTGTACCTGTATCACTAACATGAGAGAATGCCGATGGCGAGTATCTTTCAATAAATTTCACCAATTTCGGTTTGATGCTAATTTGCCGTAGTCAACCACAATGGCGTAATTCCGGCAGCAAATTTCCTTTAGAAACTGACATTCT
Source organism: Filicampus tigris (assembly GCF_054856515.1). Lineage (NCBI taxonomy): Eukaryota > Metazoa > Chordata > Actinopteri > Syngnathiformes > Syngnathidae > Filicampus > Filicampus tigris. The sequence continues at coordinate 9,134,909 of NC_141234.1, read as the reverse complement.
AATTGGTATCTGTAATTATTACAAAAATAACATGTTCAGTTATAAATGCAATTTCTGTTGATTGTTTGTAGAACTAAAAACAAATGCAGAATCCTTCGATACAAGGCAAGCAGGAGGACCCAAGACCAGGTGACAATAAGTTTGGATGCAGTTTCAGCTTGTTTGACGTTTTTGGATGGAACTGTTTACACGTTGGTTCCATCTTGTCTAAATTGATTTCTTTTTTTTATGTCGTAGTCTGATTGGAAGGGCTGGATTGTGCACATGTGCAATGTTTGTCTGTGCCTCAACAAACTTTTGTCATCTGAAGTGACATGCTCACTGTCCACACTGAAAGGGCGCTCAAACGGAGAGGGAGGAAAGGTAAGCAAACTTTTTTTTTTCTTCAAAAAGTTCTTTCTTCAAAAGTTTTTTCTTTAAAAAATTGTAGTCATCAAGGAACTGATGTGTGGCATTTAGGGTAGATGCTAAATATCCACCCTATTTAGAGTGATCAACACAAATTGAACCTTTGACCTCCCTCTCTGTGTTCAGTGATTAATACAAACCCCCGCATCCTCCCTTCTTTATTTCAAGGTTGTGGAGGCACCAGATTTGGTGTGGGACACCAAGTCAAACTGGACCAGGATAATGACTACATGTACAAGTGGGGTTGTTTTTTGAGTCAAAAATTCAGTTAAAAGTATGTGTGCTTCCAAAATAAGCGGATGGTGAAAAAAAAATATGGGCCTCAAGTCATATGCCGATTTTTGTTTTATTCTGAACGGTACAACCTGTTACATCGGATGTTATGTTGTTTTAGTGGGTGCTCTAACCTGTCACTGTTGTACTTGTTCTTTTCCCCTCCCCTCGCTGTGTTGATGACGCAGGTTGTTGTCTGGCGGCAGTGGAGCGGGACGGTCCGAAGGCCGCCAAGAACCGCCGGACGAGGGTTAGCGTTCCACATGCGCACAATGAAGTGAGCAAGCACACAATTGCACGTTTTGCAGGGTGGCAAAAAGTGTTTTGGTCGAACATTGTACTCCACTCGTATGGAAATCTTAAATCAGTCTGTCTAAGCTGCAAATGTACTTGTAGCCCATGTTTTATGTTGCAAGGTGGAGCGGGATGGGCGAGAGGCACCAAGATCCACCAGATGAGGGTAATGACGCCGACCGATCTGGAAATGGAAGAAATGCGCAACTCCAGTTTGGTTTTGTTTGTATTGCAGGGTGAAGAAGCCGCTTGAGACGGGTGACGCCGAAGGCAACTAGAGCAAGACTAGAAATGCACCAAAGCAGATTTGTGGGGTGGCAGAGGTAGCAAAGCACATGGCAATTTGATAGGCAAGGGGCATATCATTATTTTATGTATTTTTTGGTTGCAGGTCTCAGATGGCGCTGGATGGACTGAGGAAAAGGAGCGGTTGAAAAAATGAAGAATCAAGCGTCACACGAGTATAATCCGCCTGAGGGGCGTCTGTAAATGGTGAACAGGAGGGGGCAGAGTAGTGAGCTTTGTGGTATGCCTTGGTCGCGCGTAGGTTGTCGTCGTCGTCGTCGTCGTCGTCGTCGTCGTCGTCGTCGTCGTCGTCGTCGTCGTCGTCGTCGTCGTCGTCGTCGTCGTCGTCGTCGACGAAAAGATCTGATAAGGGTAGGCGTGGACAGTGTTTCTTTTTTTTTCTTTCCTCAAGCCGATGGTTGGACACATTTGTCAGGTTGAGTGCTCTTTGGTAGTTGTAGTTGGTCAGCTGGTTGTTTGGCTTGTCTGGATCCAGACTCAGAGCAGCTTTTTGTTGTTTGAGGATGTCAGTTTGAAAGCTGGTGTGTGGGTAACAGTTCAGGCAGGCCTTGAAGAATTCTGTCACATTTAGTGAACAACACTCAACGTTTTTCAGTGTGTTTCACAGTTGTAGAGGCACCTGACCGGACAAGTGTTGGAGAGGAACTGCACCAGGGTAATGAGTACATGGATAAATATGACGTCCGACGGTTCAAAAGTCAGGTAAGGAAAGTGGACAAATGCCAATAAATGAGACTGTCCGACTCGGCAATGTGGCCCAAACATGGCGATTTGTGTTTTTGGCTGAACAGCAGAGCATCGCCCTTCGCCGGAGTGATGGTGGCAAATGTTGAGCTCTTGGGACAGGCGGAGATGACCAGCATGCTGCGTCTGTCTCTTCATCAGATCTTCGGCCATGATGAGTGACGGCACGGCTTTGTCCTTTTTTGTTTGTGGTATGGTTCAATTTTTCTTCCTCGTTGATGACTTGCGCGCTGTTACAAGGAAGCCGAGGAGTGGGACGACCCAAGAGTTCGGCAAGACCGGCCGGACGAGTGTCATCATGAGCGCACGATGAAGCGGGCAGCACACAACTGGGTTGCACGCTTTGCAGGCTGGACGGTGTGTCGGATGGGACAAAAGGACGGACGGACGGGCGAGTGGAACCATGAAAGTAGACACTCCAATCAAGTTGCTGTGTGGATTCAGCAGACCGGGACGAGTTCTGAGGCGGACCACTTCCCCGAGAGACATCGTCCTGGAGGATTCTGCATCGACAGACAGACCGAGCCACGTCCTGTGGAAGAACCGCTTCCCTGAAGGCGTCTGCCTGTCATGTTGAACTCTAAAATGAAATGCTGTTTGAGTTGACATTGCGCAGCAGCGCATTGCGTGAAATGTTGCGGGAAGGGGTTCCGTCCGCCGTTCGTGCTCACTTCACGTGGTGCTCATCAGGGGTTGTGGCTAAGCTTTGTCCACTGTGGGTTTGCTTGAAGGGCTCCACGAACGCACTTGACTTGTCGTTGCAGGATGGAGGAGCCGCCAGACCCAGGTCCCAAAACACATGGCCACTAAATCACCAGCACGGAACCGCTGCGGCCGACTGTGCCCGTCTCGCGCCCGCCTGATCGGCCATGAGTGAGCCTGCGCTCTACTTGAACCTTCATGAGATCTTCGGCCGTGATGAGTCATGTCCTGTTTGCTTCGATTTTTTTTTTTTTTTTTTTTTTTTTTTTTTTTTTTTTCTCTCTCTCTCTCCCCCGTTCTTCCCTGCCTTGTTGATGACTTACAGGCTGTGTTACTGGACGGCAGTGGAGTGGGATGGCCAAAGAGCTGCAAAGAACCACCAGATGAGTAATCACCCAAGCACACAATCGGGTGACAAACGCACAACTGAATGTTTTGCACGATGAACAATGAGACGGGTAAAGTAGAAACGGCAAGAAAATGAGTGACTTGGAACAAAATAATTCAATTTTTGATGTTGCAGTGTGGCGGCGCTTGGAGAGCGAAGGGTCAACGTAACAGGGAGAGTATATGTCTTTGTTCTTCCACTTGGTTTGTTCGTCGCCTCTGTCACTAATTCACTGGGTGTGCACTAACCAACACTGACTGCTTCATGGGGATTTTGGACTGAGCTGTGCGTTAAGGCAACAATGCTGCAAAAGTGTTTTGACATGTTTCGTTTTTATTTTGTTCCAAATGTGTCTTTGTACTCGAATTAAAATTGTAAAGTGGTTTGGAGTGGTCCTTTGGTTTGAGAGTACAAGTGACAAAACAAGAGGTCCTCGGGTTATGAACCAGATCCGTTCCTACGCTGGTCACGTGGCCTGAATTTCCACTTAAGGCGGAATTAACCCTTTAACACCATCTAAATTTCTAAATAGCCGACGTTCGTCTGCATCTTGCCTTTCTCCGACCTGTTGATGCTAGCTGGCTTCGTTTCCATTGTAATCACATTCCTCTTGGTTGAACCAGAATTGCTCAAATGCTGAAAAAAAAAAAGTTGTGTATATATATATATATTCACACACTATGGCGCTGGTGACAAAATGGCGGACGGCTCATTTCGTAGGCCTGCTCGGATTGCGGGTAATGTTACAAAAAGTTGCGATATACATCAGGCTATTGCCAAACTAGGCTTAACACACGTTATTCACATAAACATTTTATGTAACTAAGTTTCTCACCTTAATTCATTCTGTGCCCAACAGACGTCGCTTCCGTAACCTCAGTTAGGATTTTTAGAGGGTGCATGTGTCTTTCAAAACTCTTTGCGTGTAATTGGAAAAATACGTGTTTTATATGTAAGGTGTTTTTGTTGTGGGTGGGGGGCTAGACAAAACTAGTATATATACAGTACATGTGTGTATATGCAGTGGGTGTTAAATTTGAAGTTGCAGTAGAAATGTCACTGAAGTGCATTCAATTTGCTGATACGTGCGGAAACCCTGAAAAATTATTTCGTTGAGAGAATTAGTTCCTCATTACATTGCGCACACTTATGTGCATTGTAAAGTGCAATACACACTGGAGAGTTATACGGTTGGAGTAAAAATAGGTGAAAGGTTTCTTTTGTCTGCTAATTGTTAAGGGAGTGTGATGCCCACAAAGAAATGAACACTTTCCACACAGTCAAAAGGTACTTTATATATACACAGTACACACGTTGGAGAGAGATGCGCGCATCGCACAGACACATGGCACGTCACGGCGGGGCTCGACCCGTTGACCTCACGGGAACAATTCCCGGGTGACTCCTCTCGGCCAGCGCAGATCTGATGTGTTAACCGCCTCCCGTCCATTCATCTTCGACAGGCGAACGTCTCGAGCCGCGGGCGCCACATTCGGCTCGTCAAGTCAAAAGTGTGACGTAATGTTGTCCCGTGTCCGCCGTGGTCGGGTGGTTAGTGACACCGGCTGCGATCATGTTGGATGAGAGATCAAATCTGCCTACCTGCTGCGCAAAGAAAGCAAACCTTTATAGCGATTTTTAAAATGTAATTATACAAAAAAACGTACTTGTGTACATGCAAAAGGCTAACATTAAATATTACACAGTCAAAGAAGAGAAAGTTAGTTTGCACTTATTAATTGCATTGGAAAGAATTTCAGCGTTAGAATTAGAAGCATACATTGTACAGGTCAATGGTTAGAGTTAGTTGCATATATCGCACGGTCAGGGTGAGTTATATACATTGCACAGATATTTATACCTTCGCACGGTTAGGGTTAGTTACATATATTGCACAGACATTTACACATGACGCGGTATGGCGGGGCTCGCACCCTGGACCTCAGGTGTACGAACCCCAGACGCATTCCTCTCGGCTAGCGAGGAGCTGGAGACGACAGCCGCTCCTCGGACATCCATCCTCAACAATTGAAAGCGGGCGCCACTCGGAGCTCGACAAAGGTAAAAGTGTGCAGCGACCGGTCAACCGCCACAGCCACCGTGGTCGAGTGGTTAACGTAACACTGCGGCAAAGCCTCGGACTCGATTACGAATCCCCGTACCTCCACAACAGACTGTGAGGCAGTAGACATTAACAGGCATTCGAATTTGTGAATGGGTTGCACGTTAAGTATTTAACCACTATTTACGTTTTACAGTTGTTCTTTTATTATGTTGATTAGAATGCTGTGGGGGGGACCCGGTGGGACCCGGTGGGACGCGGCCTCAATCAGCCCCGCCCACCCCACGGACCGCGCCCACCCCGGGACCCCGCCCACCAGCATCCAGCAATGATACCAGAAGGACACTAGTAGACACTGGAAAGAGACTAGAAAGACACTAGTAGGGTAGGAGCTGGACAACTGTCTTTCTTAATGATACTAGAAGGATGCTAGTAGACGAAGGCCGGCCCCTACCCTACTAGCGTCCCTCTAGTGTCTGTTGGCATCCCACTACCATCATTAAGAAAGACACTACAACTGTCTTTCTATTGTCTACTGGCATCCTTCTAGTATCATTAAGAAAGACACTAGTAGGGTAGGGGCCGGCCTTCGGCCGGCCCCTACCCTACTAGTGTCTTTCTGGTCTCTTACCTAGTAGGGTAGGGGCCGGCCTTCGGCCGGCCCCTACCCTACTAGTCTCTCTCTAGTGTCTCTTATCTAGTGTCTGTTGGTGTCCCTCTGGTGTCTCGTCTGGTGTCATTAAGAAAGACACTAGTAGAGTGTCTTTCTGGTCTCTTACCTAGTAGGGTAGGGGCCGGCCGAAGGCCGGCCCCTACCCTACCCTACTAGTGTCTTCCTAGTCTCTTGCCTAGAGCTGGTGTCCACTGGCATCCCCCTATGATCATTAAGAAAGACACTAGTAGGGTAGGGTAGGGGCCGGCCGAAGGCCGGCCCCTACCCTACTAGTGTCTTTCTAATAGTATCTTATCTAGTGTCTGTTGGTGTCCCTCTGGTGTCATTAAGAAAAACACTAGTAGGGTAGGGGCCGGCCGAAGATACTACCCTACTAGTGTCCTTCTAGTCTCTTTCCAGTGTCTGCTGGTCTACCCCTCGTGGGCGGAGTCCCGGGGTGGGCGGAGTCTCGGGGTGGGCGGAGTCCCGGGGTGGGCGGAGTCCCGGGGTGGGCGGGCCTGGTTGAGGCCACGTCCCACCTGGTCCCGCCCACAACCAACACGAAAAAAGAACAACTCTAACACTTAATTTGTGTTCACACAATGCCTGTCAATGTTTACTGTCTCACAGTCTGTACTGGAGGTACGAGAGGTTCGTACCAGGGTCCGAGGCTTTGCCGCACTGTTACGTTAACCACTCGACCACGGTGGCTCTGGCAGTTGACCGGTCGCTGCACACTTTTACCTTTGTCGAGCTCCGAGTGGCGCCCGCGTTCAATTGTTGAGGATGAATGAACGAGGTGCGACGTTCATCCTCAGGTCCTCGCTAGGTGAGAGGATTGCGTCTAGGGTTCGTTCACCTGAGGTCCAGGGTACGAACCCCCCCCCCCCCCCCCCCATATCGTGTCATGCATAAATGCTTGTGTAATGTATGTAACTAACCCTAACCGTGCGATGTATAAATGTCTGTGCAATGTATGTAACTAACCCTAACCGTGCGATATGTGCAAATAATCCTAACCGTTCACCCGTACCGATGTGTGCTTCTAACACTAATCCTAACGCTGAAACTCCGCCCTGTGCAATTTAAATTCTGAGATTTAATGCCAGCTTTTTGCATGTACACAGGTACTGGTTTTTTTTGTAGCTCAAAAACAAATAATGCGAGGATCACACAATAATATTTACATTTTTAAAATTTAAATTGCTATAAAGATTCGCCTGTTTTGCGCAGCAGGTATGCGGATTTGATCTCTCATCCAACATGATCGCAGCCGGTGTCACTAACCACCCGACCACGGCGGACACGGGACAACATTACCCCCGTCACACTTTTGACTTGACGAGCCGAATGTCGCGCCCGCAGCTCGAGACGTTCGCCTGTCAACGATGAATGGACGGGAGGCGGTAAACACGTGAGGTCAACGGTTCGAGCCCCGCCGTAACGTGCCATGTGTATGCCTATCCCTCTACTACGTGTGTACTGTATATGTAAAGTATCTTTTGATGCAGTAATTGAAGGTTGGACTATGCGGGATGTGTTCATTTCTTTTTCGCCATTACTGTCCCTTCACTGGGAAAACAATTATCGGACACCTTCCACCTATTTTAACCCCAACTGTGTAACTGTCCAGTGTGTATTGCACTTTACAATGCGCAATGTAGTGAGGAATAACTAATTTTCTCTACAAAATAATTTTTCAGGGTTTCTGCAGGTATCAGCAAATTGAATGCACTTTAGTGACATTTCTAATGCAACTTCAAATTTAACACCCACTGCATACACACGTACAGTACATATATACTAGTTATGATTCCTAGTTTTTTTCCCCGCAAAACACCTTACTTTACACACTTTTTTTTTTTTTTTTTTTAAGAAAAACTCCCAACAGAATATTGTAAAGGCATGTGTATAGTAAATACTGAACCATTCCTTGTTTGACTATATTTTAGTCGTGTTGTAAGCCTTAGGCCATTTTAAAAAAATTCCTTATCATGGAATGTTTAGGAAAATGCCACTCTGCACATAATTTTTTTATAAAACACGGCTACATGTACTCCCTGGCCAATGTAAAAAAAAAAAAAAAAAAAAAAAAATGACCACTTGACAATTTTAATTCAAGTACACAGGCATGTTTGGAACATCCAAAAGGAAGCTTCGCATCCCTTCAGACATAACAAAATACAAACATGTCAAACCAACATTTCAGAGAACAAGTTATTACAACAAAGCATTGTTGCCTTGACGCACGGCTGGGCACAAAATGCTCATCATGCTGTCAGTGTTAGTCAGTGCACACCCGGTGAGTTAGTGACAGAGAGGAGACAAACACGAAACAAGAAAAACATACTCTCCCTTTCAAGTTGGCGCTTTGCTGTCTGAGCGCCCGCCCCTCTCGTTGGGGAACGCTACGAAAAAGAAGGACTCGTAACAGGCCTCGACATCCATGTCAACGCGCACGACTTTGACGCTCACCTCGAGAGCCGAGAAGCTGTTCATCTTGGAGCCGTCCTTCCTCTTTTTCATCACGCCGATGGCCTTCTGCAACAAGAACAACATTTTCATTGTGTCGCTTGCTTCCATATTTGCCATGCGTTTTGTTACCCTTGCATCCGGCTCCTCTTCCACCCTGCCGACTTTTGGGACTGTCACTTTGATTTGGACGCATGCATTTATACTTCTGGCCCTGTTCTGGTTCTCGCAGGTGACTCTCGTACCATTGCGGCTTCTCCACGCTGCTGCTGCAACAGCAACAGAGGATAGAGTTGTATGTCACGAGCCCGTTTCATTGCCGGTTAGCCCCACCCGGCTCATTGGTCATCCTGCAAAATATTCGGTAGAACCAGGTGGGCGTTTGTCACCCGATGGGCTGCTTGAATGATACTTCCAACTGATGGTTCTTTACGCCATCCCACTCCACTGCTGCCGAGTAATAGCCAGTGAAGCAGAAGAGGAAATATGAATCATACTAAAAAACTAATCATGGCCTAAAATCGTATGAAGGTTCATGTCGACTGCAGGCTCACCGATGTGAGACTGTCACATCCAGCTGACTTTTGACCCATCTGGCTCCTTCTCCGCCATGCGAAACTGCAAAAACAAACACCGCTAGTTGTCTCTTGCTACTGCTCGTCCGGTCCGGAGCCTCCAAAACTCTGAAACATGCTTTGTGTTGATCAATATGACTGACGCCTTCCTCAACAGCATACACCAACATCCTAAAACCGCATCAAGCTGCTCTGGATCCAGACAAGCTAAACCAAAGAGCACTCAACCTGACAAACGTGTCCAACCATCGGCTTGAAAAAAACAAACAAAAAAACACTGTCCACACCTACCCTTATCAAATCTTTTCTACGACGACAACAACCTATGCGCAACCAAGGCATACCACAAAGCTCACTACTCTGCCCCCTCCTGTTCACCATTTACAGACGCCCTTCAGAGGGATTCTACTCGTTTGCCGCTCGATTCTTCCTTTGTGAAACTGCTCCTCGTCCCGTCCAGCTCCATCCGAGCCCTGCAATCAAAAAACAAATACAAATTGTAGTTTGTGTCCCTTGTATCTTCATTTGCCATGTTTTGTTACCCTCTGCCCAGCCTTTCGATTCATCCAGCTCCTCACACGCTCTTGCAGACAGATTATACACTGGGAACTGGCTGTGCCACCTTCATTTGATGTGTGGAATCGCTCCGTCTGAGCTCTGCAACAACAACAATTGCGGTTGTGCCACCTGTTTGAGTTGCCAGGTGTGTTGTTACCTGGCATGGGCCTTTCCTTTCATGCGGCTCCTCTTCCATCCTGCAAAACAAGCATCAACACAGCACACCATGACACCTTTGGCCATTGCCATGATATTGCCACACATTTGCTTTTGTCACGCTGCTGTGGTTGGACGCGACCGGCTCAGTCCCGAGCGGCTCCTTCGCCATCCTGCAACGACAAGTCATGTGCGTTCGTGGAGCCCTTCAAGCAAACCCACAGTGGACAAAGCTTAGCCACACCCCGATCAGCACCTGCGAAGTGAGCACGGACGGCGGACGGAACCCCTTCCCGCAACATTTCACGCAATGCGCTGCTGCGCAATGTCAACTCTAACAGCATTTCATTTTAGAGTTCAACATGACAGGCAGACGCCTTCAGGGAAGCGGTTCTTCCACAGGACGTGGCTCGCTCGCTTGGTCGATGCAGAATCCTCCAGGACGAGCTCTGAGGCAGACCACTCCCCCGAGAGACGTCTGCTGAATCCACACAGCAACTTGATTGGAGTGTCTACTTTCACGGTTCCACTCGCCCGTCCTTTTGTCCCATCCGGCACACCGTCCAGCCTGCAAAGCGTGCAACCCAGTTGTGTGTTGCCCGCTTCATCGTGCGCTCATGATGACCCTCGTCCGGCCGGTCTTGCCGAACTCTTGGGCCGTCCCACTCCTCGGCTGCCTTGTAACACAGCGCGCAAGTCATCAACGAGGAAGAAAAACTTGAACCATACCACAAACAAAAAAGGACAAAGCCGTGCCGTGACTCATCATGGCTGAAGATCTGACAAAGAGACGGACGCAGCATGCTGGTCATCTCCGCCTGTTCCAAGAGCTCAACATTTGCCACCATCACTCCGGCCAAGGTCGAAGGGCGATGCTCTGCTGTTCAGGCAAAAACACAAATCGCCATGTTTGGGCCACATTGCCGAGTCGGACAGTCTCATTTATTGGCATTTGTCCATTTTTCTTACCTGACTTTTGAACCGTCGGACGTCATATTTGTCCATGTACTCATTACCCTGGTGCAGTTCCTCTCCAACACTTGTCCGGTCAGGTGCCTCTACAACTGTGAAACACACTGAAAAACGTTGAGTGTTGTTCACTAAATGTGACAGAATTCTTCAAGGCCTGCCTGAACTGTTACCCACACACCAGCTTTCAAACTGACATCCTCAAACAACAAAAAGCTGCTCTGAGTCTGGATCCAGACAAGCCAAACAACCAGCTGACCAACTACAACAACCAAAGAGCACTCAACCTGACAAATGTGTCCAACCATGGCTTGAGGAAAACAAAACAAAAACACACTGTCCAGCCTACCCTTATCAGATCTTTTCTACAACGACAACGACCTGCGCGCGACCAAGGCAAACCACAAAGCTCACTACTCTGCCCCCTCCTGTTCACCATTTACAGACGCCCCTCAGGCGGATTATACTCGTGTGACGCTTGATTCTTCATTTTTTCAACCGCTCCTTTTCCTCAGTCCATCCAGCGCCATCTGAGACCTGCAACCAAAAAATACATAAAATAATGATATGCCCCTTGCCTATCAAATTGCCATGTGCTTTGCTACCTCTGCCACCCCACAAATCTGCTTTGGTGCATTTCTAGTCTTGCTCTAGTTGCCTTTGGCGTCACCCGTCTCAAGCGGCTTCTTCACCCTGCAATACAAACAAAACCAAACTGGAGTTGCGCATTTCTTCCATTTCCAGATCTGTCGGCGTCATTACCCTCATCTGGTGGATCTTGGTGCCTCTCGCCCATCCCGCTCCACCTTGCAACATAAAACATGGGCTACAAGTACATTTGCAGCTTAGACAGACTGATTTAAGATTTCCATACGAGTGGAGTACAATGTTCGACCAAAACACTTTTTGCCACCCTGCAAAACGTGCAATTGTGTGCTTGCTCACTTCATTGTGCGCATGTGGAACGCTAACCCTCGTCCGGCGGTTCTTGGTGGCCTTCGGACCGTCCCGCTCCACTGCCGCCAGACAACAACCTGCGTCATCAACACAGCGAGGGGAGGGGAAAAGAACAAGTACAACAGTGACAGGTTAGAGCACCCACTAAAACAACAAAACATCCGATGTAACAGGTTGTACCGTTCAGAATAAAACAAAAATCGGCATATGACTTGAGGCCCATATTTTTTTTTCACCATCCGCTTATTTTGGAAGCACACGTACCTTTACCTGGATTTTTGACTCAAAAAACACCAAAAAAAACCACTTGTACATGTAGTCATTATCCTGGTCCAGTTTGACTTGGTGCCCCACACCAAATCTGGTGCCTCCACAACCTTGAAATAAAGAAGGGAGGATGCGGGGGTTTGTATTAATCACTGAACACAGAGAGGGAGGTCAAAGGTTCAATTTGTGTTGATCACTCTAAATAGGGTGGATATTTAGCATCTACCCTAAATGCCACACATTAGTTCCTTGATGACTACAATTTTTTAAAGAAAAAACTTTTGAAGAAAGAACTTTTTGAAGAAAAAAAAAGTTTGCTTACCTTTCCTCCCTCTCCGTTTGAGCGCCCTTTCAGTGTGGACAGTGAGCATGTCACTTCAGATGACAAAAGTTTGTTGAGGCACAGACAAACATTGCACATGTGCACAATCCAGCCCTTCCAATCAGACTACGACATAAAAAAAGAAATCAATTTAGACAAGATGGAACCAACGTGTAAACAGTTCCATCCAAAAACGTCAAACAAGCTGAAACTGCATCCAAACTTATTGTCACCTGGTCTAGGGTCCTCCTGCTTGCCTTGTATCGAAGGATTCTGCATTTGTTTTTAGTTCTACAAACAATCAACAGAAATTGCATTTATAACTGAACATGTTATTTTTGTAATAATTACAGATACCAATTTGAATGTCAGTTTCTAAAGGAAATTTACTGCCGGAATTACGCCATTGTGGTTGACTACGGCAAATTAGCATCAAACCGAAATTGGTGAAATTTATTGAAAGATACTCGCCATCGGCATTCTCTCATGTTAGTGATACAGGTACACATTAAGACCATTCATATTTTCATTTTAGCACAACTTACCTCAGACAGATAATCAAAGTTTCAGCCCAAAAATCGCCGTGTACCATGGGCAAGCTTAGCCGTCCAAATAGGATGAAGTGTCCCCGCCGACCAGAAATCAGAGAAACCAATACTTCCAAAATGTCCCGACGTGTGCGTTTTTTTGTTCTCTTTTTTTTTTTTTTTTTTTTTTTTTTTCAAACCAGCGGAATTCAGTCGCGATTTCGGATTTGGAGCGCAAAGGGTTTGGATGCAAATTCGTGACAATTGCCGTCAAGGGTTAGATAAAACCACATTCACAAAGTCGCAAAACATTCAAAAGGAAGTTGCACATTGGTAAATAAGCCGCCACACTAATACAAATGGAGAGGGTTCACAAATAGTAGGCCTACCTCATATTGGGAAAGGCAACCCAAAATAAAAATAAAAAACATTTTTGAGCCTGACAGTAAACTTCATAAAACCAGATTAGAAATACCCAGACAAATATCCTTACATACCACCTGTAATACATACATACCAAAAATGACAACAACAAAAAAAATCTGAACAATTCAATTGCCATGTAAAAAGCTATTAGATACATTCACACACACACAAAAAAAAAGCTGGCCAGCATAAAACAAAACAAAATAACTTGAAATAATTCAAAAGAAACAAAGATCCATACATCAAACAAAATAAAGTGAATTGTGACGTGCTGTGCTCAAACGCCGTTGGATCCCTTAAGTGTGCAAATCCTGCAACAACAAAATGCATTCGTGAGAAACGGCAACAAACGACAAACATTTGCTAGCGTGCTCACTTACTTGAGAAAAGCCCAAACGGTCGGTCGCCATCTTGCCGCAGCTGGAGACTGCACCTGATGATTCAACTCATGCATACCTGCAGGCCTGAGGTCCGCTAATCTTTTTCTTCTGCTTGTTCAACGGCGCTGCTCAATGAAACGAAGAGAAGGGAATTGCGACGTGCTGTGGTCAAACGCCGTTGCGTGAATCAAGAGTGTAAATCCTGCAACAAACAAAATGCCATCGTGAGAAACGGCGACACACATTTGCTCGCGTGCCCACCTCACCGGTCGCCATCTTGCTGCACCGCACGTGATTCACCTCCTGCACACCTGTCGCCAATTGCCCTGCAGGCGCTAACCTTGAGTACCCTCTTGTGGCCCAGGGGAGTTACTGTTTTGACATTGTAAAATAAACGATTGCAAGCCCTTCAATTCGGAGCCGTCTCTGTCTCGTCTATTTAGTGGAGCCCGCACTTACAGCTACCAACACATAGTGTCTGAATGTGCCACATGTGCTAAAGACAGACTACAACACAGAGAAACACTGCTGCCCACGGAATTCCCAACACGTCCCTGGGAGCTAGTTGGTGTGGAATGTGGATCTGTTTGATCGGAACCATTCCTGCACAACCGCTTCCCCCCAGCACCACATGATCCTAACAGAGCAATTCCAAAAGTTCTCCTCTGAATGGCTCTTCCTTCACACCACCTCTGGTCCAAGATTCCCTTTCTACAATCTACATTGAAACATTTCGAATTTACATTATAGTTTAAGATGCACTCAGAAAGGGGGATGTTATGGTAGAGACTCATTGGATGCGCTAACCCTGACGCCCTCTTGTGGCCCAGGGGAGTTACTGTTTTGACGTTGTAAAATAAACGATTGCAAACCCTTCAATTCGGAGCCGTCTCAGTCTCGTCTATTTAGTGGAGCCCGCACTTACAGCTACCAACACAATGGTGTCCCTCAAACCCTCAGGATATTTAATAAGAAAAATGGTCGCGCTAAATCTCTCCCTCATGCGAACATTTCTACCACTTTATTACAATTGGGGTGCAGCTCAGCGAGAAAAAGTTGGCCTGACGTTCGATATTCACGAGTTAGGGACAGTGTACAAATGTTATGTTTGTTTGTGTCATAAATTGACAAAACTATTCACCAAAAATCAATTAATTAACATTTTGTAATTCTGATGTCTGTAGTAGATGAGCAAAGGGAGGCATTTAACTACTACACCTCAAATGTTCCTTTTATAGATCATTTGGGAGAAGTTGGAGCCAATTCAATGATGAGTATAGTGCTAAAGAGACACAAATATTCATCAAAAATCAAATGAAACATTTTTTTTCTTATTCTGATTGCTAAAGTAGTTGGTAAATTAAAGTCTACTACACCTCAAATTGTATTTTATAGAGGTCATTTTGGAGAGGTTTGATCAATTTGGAGAAGTTTGATCAATTTTTGATACCATCGCGCATGAAATTTGTGGACGGTCCCTAACTAACTGAATATCGAACGTCAGAACGTCAAGCCAACTTTTTCGCGCTCTGAAAGCTAGGCTAGTGGCTACTACACTACTTCCTGTCGTTCCTGCAGTGCGAACCAACGTCTGAAAAGCGTAAACATTGAACATTTAATCTTGAAACTGGAAATATGGAAATTCAAGCCCTTTCCAGAAAACTCCGCATATTTTGTAGTTTATTTTTAAAAGGGGCGTTAAAATGAATATCCTATTTTTGTTTCAAAAATGAAAATTGAAAATACAACCCTAAATTTGTTTTTTGATTTGCGTTTCACAATTAAAAATAGAATGAACGTAAGGTATACGGACCTACACGGACCCTATCCCGTGCTGTATTAAGAGTTTAAAAAAACCCAAACAGAAATCATGTATTTGAATTTTAGGGTTTCTATATTAGAATGAGTCGCTTACGTTAAGAGTCTTTCCTCTGAGACCCTTTCAACATAAAAGTTGTAATTACACTAAAAAGTGGACTTGCATCACATTTTCATACGCTCAACTTCAAACATTAACCTTACATTTCCGAGAGGATTTTTGACCTGTCGGTTGCTTCACACGGTGTGGGTGTGAATTAAATGAGCTAACTGTCAGCATGTTGCCGGACGTTGCATTTTTGGTCACTTTAGCGTTCACGTTGGGCTTCGGTCAAACAGAGGCTGCTAGTTCGGACTTGACATACGTTGCTGCTGTCTACGAACACCGCGTGATCCTCAACCCGGACCCCCGTGTCCCTCTTTCTCGGCTGAATGCCCTCCAACACATGCGCCAGAACTTGGCTGTATATGAGGAGCAAGCCGCCCTGGCTGCCCAGCAGGTACAGCATTTTACATGAAAGCTGTTTTTTTTTTTTCAATTATTATTTATTATACTGATTATAGTTCCTCAAAGGGCAATTTTAATTATACATTTTTTTTATTTTTAAATCGTAGGCTATGTCACGTTTACATTCCTCTGGGAGTTTTATGACAATCACTTTTTCTGCTGATAGTTAAAAGTTAAACTTTAGCCAATATATACTAACTTGTAGCAAAGGTGACGATGGATTTTTGTTAACCCACCAAATGCTGAAATTATTCTGTAGGGCCTACCAGGAATTTACCACCGGGCTACACAAAAATGTGCCCTTACCTTGATTTTATTTTAACTACTATCTACTCAGGTATACTGTACTGTACAATAGACAACCTGGTGCATAACATTGTAAGTGCAGTTAATGGGCATATCCTGGATGGATACTACCCTGACTTTCTGTATCAGGGTGCCCAGATCATCGTCTTTCCAGAGGATGGTCTTCAGGGTTTCAACTTCAGCCGTTCATCCATTTCAGGCTACCTCGAGACCATTCCTGACCCCCAAGAGGAGATGTGGAACCCGTGCACAGAGTCAGGAAGGTTTAATAATACAGAGGTGCGCAACACGCTTTTGTTTTTCATACTATAAATGTCTTAGTGGTGTTCACGTGAGCATGTGCTTTGTGCTTACCAGGTTCAGCAGCAGTTGAGCTGCATGGCTCGCCGCCACAACCTCTACGTGGTGGCCAACATGGCTGACGTGCAGCCATGCCCCCTTCAGACAGACGTTACGTCTTCCTGTCCCACAGATGGACGCTGGCAGTTCAACACCAACGTGGTTTTCAGGTGCAAAACATCGACAATCCTTTCCAAACTGTATATGCTTGAGAAATGTTCTCATGCAGGTCTGACGGACTGTTGGTGGCACGCTACCATAAGCATAATCTTTATTTTGAGGAAGCTTTTGACACACCGCCACGGCCTGAGATCATCAGTTTTGAGACTCCCTTTGCTGGGAGGTTTGGCCTCATCACCTGCTTTGACATCCTCTTCTATGAGCCCAAAGTCACTCTGATGGAGAGGGTGAGAGGACGACACTTACTTGAAGACTATGAATTATCTGTCGGCATAACTGTGAGTTGTTTAAATGTATCCTGATTGGTTAGAGTCCCAGATGTACTCTCAAACTCAGCCTGGACAGGACATGAGACTTTTAAAAATCTACCTTTACACAGATTAGAAATCGTAAAACATTATTTGTTCATTTTCACCCTAAATAGTATTTCAATTTCATCTTCCAGGGTGTGCGGCAGCTGATCTTCCCCACGGCCTGGATGAACCAGCTGCCCCTCCTGGACACCATTCAGTTTCAGCGGGCGTTCAGCCTGGGCGCTCACGTCACGCTGCTCGCCGCCAACATTCGCAGCGACCGCCTCATCATGACTGGAAGTGGCATCTACACTCCTTTTGCAGCAACCTACCATCACGCGCGGAGCGGCGACCCAGAGGAGGGCCGCCTGCTGGTGGCCAGGATCCCCGTGTTGGGTGTGGCCACGGAATATGGCCGAGTCGAGGGGACAGCCGCAGATTCAGGCTACTGTCACCATGATGACTGTCCTTCCTCTCCGCCAACATCCTCCACTTTCACCTCCACCATGATGCATGATCTGTTTAAATTTGCCCTCCTTGACAACACAGAAGGCCAACTGAAGGTGTGCGACGGCGCTTTTTGTTGCCGCCTCCAGTTCCAGCGTTCTCCACAAAGTAATAGTGATGAACTCTACGCGCTGGGAGCTTTTGCTGGAACTCACTCTGTCAACGGGCGTTATGCTGTGCAGGTACATTGCAAAAACTGGGCTTGCAAAAAACGAGGGGGGGGGGGGGTGAAATGATAATTTTACTTCGGAAGATTTCTTTATGCAAATAGTTAACAAAGCTATCCTAAAAAAAAAAAAAAACACACGTTTTAAAACTAGTAATTATATGACCTACACCTATGGAATTATGGTGTTTCATATTTTATTAATTTTTAGGACACACTCTCATACCTGACCTTGACTCCTTGACCGTGACCCACTAAACTGTACTTACAGGTGTGTGCGGTGGTCCGTTGTGCGGGGTCGGAGGCCAGCTCTTGTGGACAGGAAGTTGAAGAAGCGGAGACAAAATTAGACTTTGTTCTGGAGGGAGAGTTTGGGACCAAATACGTGTACCCGTCAGTGCTGGTGAGCAGTTACGTCCTGGAGCAGCCGGAACATGTGGAGAAAAGCACAGAGGGAAGGGTGACTATGAAACATTCGAACACGGCAGGCGGGCTAGTCACCGCGTGCTTGTACGGACGCGTCTATCACTTGGATAACGATCCCGCTGCGAGTCTGTCAGAAGACAAAACTTATTAAATGACCACTTGAGTGACACAACGAAGAGTTGTGTAAACAATAAAATCATGAACAGTTAATAAAAACAAATACCTTTATTTTATTTTTTTTTAACTTCCACTTTACAAACATTGCACCATATAGTTTTCATCTCATACAGGAAAGGTGCTTATTCCTGAAAAGGCAATATTTAATGATTACGCACTCATGCACTTACTCACTCAAACATCAAGTAGTTGGGCTGCTGATTCCACAACAATCCTTCATAAAAAGAAGTTGCATCCATGCCCTTTTCCAAGCAACCTCCTCTCGTGGTTCGCGGAGATCACTGTGTGTCGAGGTTGCCTGAAGTTCGAAAACATGCCCTGAAGAAGGCTTGTCATCCACCTGGTCCCATTTAGAATATGCAAGTTTTTGTTCCTTAGACCAACTTTTCTGTTGTATTGTCTTGAAGATTTCTACAATTCTGATGTGATAGTGACGATATTAATGAAGTCAGGTTAGTCGCCACTGAAGCACTAGGTACCAAATACTCACCACTGCTTAGGAGAGAGGATATTTTGTGTTACTATTGTAAGGGAATAAAGTAAGCATTGCATTATTTCATATTTAAAGGTTTACCAAAAAGATATACACTCTAGCTTTATTTTCCTCCCCTTTTGTGTTTTTTAATCGTCAGTGATCTGTTAAGGCTCCTGAGTGACACACTGGCCTTCAAACACTAGAGGGAGCGTTAGCAGTCCTCAGTAGGTCTCTGAATCCGAGTCGTTCAGTTCTTCATCAGTAGTGACACAGGACAGGGGGCGCTCGGGTCTGCAGTACGACGCGCGGTCCGGCCTCAGGGGAGGAAGAGTTTCAAAGGCCACGCCCTTTGCGACGTGATTGGACACTGGGTGATGGTTGATGACCGTGTGCGGCAGAGAAAACGCCGGCAGAGTTGCTATGGTGACCATAGGCGAGGCGGGCATCATGGAGTTGAGGATGAGTGCCAAGCAGTCGGCCACATCGCGGGTGGGGGCGCAGGCCAGAGCAGGTGTGTAACCTAAAGACGGGGGGGGGGGGGAGGGCGTGAACACGGAGGAGCTGTGCTTCAAACGTGAATGCTTACCATTCTCATCCACAGCTTGCACGCTTGCTCCTTTTCCTAGGAGTTCCTGGACAACAACCGTTAAACCGTTTTTGGCTGCGACGTGGAGCGGCCTGCGGGGGAAGGGGAGGGAGGATCAAAATGAGAGGAGGCTGAGGAAGAGGGTCTCTGCCTGTGAGCCGACGCGGCGACTTACGTGCGCAGGGAGGCGTTGGTGCAGTTGATGAGATTCTTATCTCTGATCTTCTCCAGGATCAACAAAGCACACGTCTCATGACCCTGACAGAAAAAATTGAATAAAGTGCGACGTAAAAGTAAATATGGAACTTGATCAAAAAGGATGAAGATATTGATGCTCAGTTTACCCTTGTGAGGATAGAAATAATATCATTAAATTAACAAAAAAAAAAAAAAAAAAACAATTCACACCGATGGGCAAAATAAAGCCTTCAATTAACCTAAAATGGATATTTTTGAAATTTGGAAGAAGCTGGACTACACAGAGAAAACCTACATAAATCTATGTAGTACATTTATTGTACAGTGTTCTATATTTTGTAGGCATGTTAGTCAAATTTAAATTATTATTAAATGCAACCCGAAAAATCTCCAGAAATTCCAAGCACCTGTGAGCGGCCTAAAATGCGTTACCTTGCTACAAGCCAAGTGTAAAGCTGTGTTCCTGTCGGTGTCCTGCAGAGCGAAGTCTGCTTTGCTGCTGCTCACCAACACCTCTGCAACACAATGCAGTAGGAAGAGTTACATAATGCAGTTCGCAAAGTCAAAAAGGCGAACACCGTGCCTGCACTAACCCACGGCATTGGTCTGCCCGTTGAGAGCCGCCATCATCAGCGGCGTCCTACGTGCGTGCCCGTCCGCAACGTTGGCATGAGCCCCGTGACTGAGCAGCAGGGAAATGCATTCGACGCGGTCTGCGAAAGCGGCGGCGTGAAGCGGGGACCTGCATCAGCGCCAACATGGTACGCGGTATCACAACACGTTATCGGAACAGCAAGTAAATTTCATTTCTATAACACTTTTCACGGAGAGGACTCACAAAGTGCCTCACATAATTAAAATACAGTCATCGTGGATGCTGGGCGGAAATCTAGTACGTCCAAAATCCAAATACAGTATAGTCTTTTTTTTATTATTATTATTATTTTTTTTTACAAATCGATGCGATTTGTCTGTCCCCACATCATCTGTTGGTCTTATTTATTAATTGTCCATTTACAATCTTATTAAATAAATAATAAAGTATAATATTTAATACATTAGTTGAGAACTCATTTATAAATCTTGAATGCAGTGTTGTAAACCTCCACCTTCTGCTGTGCCGCATTATGGTGCCTCAAGATTGAAAGTCTGGATGTTTTTAGACAATGCTGAGTAAAAACCGTTAGGCTAGATGGATTTGTGTAAGCCTGTTTTGTCAAAAATGCATCACTGTACAGATTTCTTAGTATTAACTGATTTTAGGCATTGGTGGCTAGTCCAACCACTTCAATCAATGTTGGTGTAATAAGCGTGTTTTGTTTTTTTTCGAACGGAAAATGCATTTTCAACTGCTTTTTTGAAAATCTACACTGAAGACATACTCTTGGCTCTGAAGGAAGTGAATTCCACAATTTTCGGACAATGGATTGCAAGGTTCTATTAACTTTAGTTTTAGCGATTTCAATGGAAGCATCTAATGTAAAAAGGATGGGCCCAAAGACTGAACCCTGAGGAGTACCGCGGAAGAGTTACACAAACTAATTCACGGGGGGCCAACAACCATCGAAAAAGATCAATTTAATAGAAAGGAAACAAGTTCAAGCGTAGCCATTCCCTCAGCCTATCTGAGAATGTGATGATCAATAGTATCGACAGCTGCACTGAGACCAGAATTGATCATTTACTGTCATCAGAGGCAATCTAAATGTCGTTCCAAATGCCAATTTTATCATCACTCCGCGTCTCTCACCTGCCCTTGGAATCGATGGAGTCGATGATGTTTGCGCCGAGGGAATCGATTAACATCTCAGCCACTCCTTCGTTGTCGTTCATACTGAAACACACAACACCCTTTGTCACTTGCGCTTGTGACCGCATCAGGCATTCATGCGCGCAAACAGAAGTATTTGCTTACACTGCACAGTGCAATGGGCTGAATGTGTTGCCTTTTATCTTCCTGAAGACCTCCTGCTCTAACAACAACTCCACACAAGCATCACATCCTGAAGGGAAAAGAAAACAAAAAAACAAAGTTAAACCTAAAATGTGATTTCTTTTAAGCTTTCAGTTGAAGGATGAACTTGAGTACCGCTGTAGCAGGCCCAGTGTAGTGGTGTGTAGCCTTTGTTGTCAGTGAGCTGCAAGAGAGCATTTGAGGTGCCGGGCGCCTGCAGCATAGCGCCGAGGACGCCAACACGGCCGCAGGCCGACGCCAAGTGAAGGGGGGAGAGACCGCGAATGTCCTTCACACATGCGCTGGCCCCTCGCTGAAGGAGAGCCTCCACGCACTCCTCCTGGCCTGTCACCGCCTGTGTCGACATTACATAGTTCAAATGGTAAATGAGCGCCCTGGTGATCCATCATAATGTAACACCGGCAGCGTATTACGTTATAATGACTCCACACCCACTAACATGATTCATCTCACCCCTCGGTGGAGGGCCGTCCTGCCCCAATAGTCCTGAACCTGAACGCTGGCTCCTTGACTGAGCAGCGAATACACACACTCAGTGTGTCCATTCAGCACGGCTAACATCAGCGGGGTCCTTCGTACACACGTACACACACACATAACAAGCATACCGTGACAACTAATTAGGACTCTGGCTAAAGTGTTTGCATAAATCTTAAAAAGAAGGCCAGCATGAAGTCAGCCTTCCATAACTCACTGCTTGTTGACATCTAGTGCATCCAAATTGATGTGCTGGTCATTGTTGCTCATGAGGAGACGCAGGCACCCTGAGTGGCCATTTGTAACTGGGAGACACAATCACACACACACAGGGTGACAATGGATTCACTTCAAAATATATGCACTCTTATTTTTGCTCATATTTTCCTGGAATTAAGGTAAAATATGGAACATTAGCTAGTTGTAAACTATGGTGTAATTGCTTTAAATATCACTGGCTAAAACATAACTTACACATAGAGCAAGTGAAGAACAGAATAGACTGTTAGAAATAAATGAATACTATTACATAGAAAAGATGTTAGAATTTAGGTTGTAAATGTGAGTCAGTGTACAGCCCACCACTCATATAAGATTTGTGTTAAGAACTTTTTTTTATACATGAAGTCCCCTTGTGATATTGAGGCATGTGAAGCGGACTTATTTCTTCTACCTGCAGCGTGTAGAGCCGTCATTTTGTGGGAGTAATCACAGGTCATGGGTGAGGCGCCGCGGTGAAGCAGCAGCGAGACACACTCCTGGTGGCCTCTGGAGCAGGCCAGGCTGAGAGGGGTGCGGCCTTGGGGGTTACGGACGTCCACGTCCGGCATGGAGGACAGGAGGACTTCTAAGGCTCCGCAGTGTCCGTGATAAGCCTGGAGAAGTGAAGGGCATGCACGCATATGTACACTTTTTTTGTGTAAGAATTAGGGCACGACCGATATGAATATTTTGAAGCACATGCTGATCATTTTAATCGGTCAAGCCCTAGTGAGGATCACAAACGCCAAAAATTCCTTGAACTTACCGCCAAGTGGAGTGGACTGGTCTGCCCGTGGCACTCAGAGTCACTTGGGAAGTCTGTTCCTGATGACTCCATTAGCTGAAAAAGGCAGATGGTAAAATGAAACATAAATCACATCAGACTCAGGATTGCATTCCAATGCTATGCCACATGAGTAAGCCTGATTAAAATGATGTCCACACCAATTTAAAACCACAACTAAATAGCTTAGTCTTGATTAGATTTGGTTCAACACTACTTCCTTTTGTTATGGCATTGATTTTAAGACTTTGAGCAACGCCTCATCTGTCCAACAGAGGGTGCTACCTTCACATTAGCTGAAGTACTCAACATTCTTACCACGTCAAGAGACGTTTCACTTGCCATCTAAAAGAAAACACAAACAAAGAGTATTTACTATTATCTTTTGGATTTCAGTTCATCCCTCAGAATAACTTTTGGGGGCATTTCGGACTTTATATGAATAGTTTAATGATTTTGCTACACAATGACTGAGGTACACACCAGCTCCAGAGAGAGTGTGCGGCCATAGGCTGAGGCATAGTGGACTGCACTGTACCCCTGTTGGTCCCTTACACCTGGCTCAGCGTTGTTCCTCAAAAGGTACTCCACGCATCTACGGCAATGGGAAGTATAAGAATGTTTACTGAGCTATCAGGCACTGAAGATGTGTGAGGGTTACAAATCAGGTAACGTACTTTCCGTCAGTGTCGGCTGCAGCGGCGTAGTGCAGGGGGCCGCAGCCTCTCTGGTCCAGCTCATTGACGCTTGCCCCCGAGCCCACCAGGGCAAACACACAGTGGTAATTACAGTTGGCTGATGCATAATGAAGTGGAGTCCTATGATGGTGAGAGGGACGGTGTTGTTTATATCCTAAGCAGGTTAAGATTTCTTCCTCTCACTATGCACTCATTCAGCTTTTGTTTCGTTTATTTTGCAGTCATGTCAAGGCACTATTGGGGCTGCTAGCTTACCTTCCATAGTTGTCTTTTTTGTTAAAGTCTGCTCCAATATTTAGCAGCAGATTCAGGCACTCCAGGTTCCTGAACAGTTCAAAAAAGGTATGCCATTAAATAAACTCTTACACACACTGCAAATAAAATGGATGAAATAAGGACACACCCTCCAGCTGCAGCAGCATGTAGACAGGTCCTTCCGTAATCATCGGGAGTGTCGATGTCAAATCCTGAGACAAATACGTAAAGGCAATCAATGTACTGTCAAGAAAGTGATTATTTCGGGGCCCTAGAAAGGTTGATGTACCTGAGGACAGCAGCTTCCTGCAGCAATCAGGGAAGCCGGTGAGAGCTGCCAGGTGCAGCGGGAACATCCCGTGAATACCTCTCCTGGAGAGACAAAAGGTAGACAAGTTGTTACAAGACAAGGATCGTAGAAAGACAAAGACACCTGGTACATTGGGATTTAGGATACATTCATACATGTTCAAAAGGTCTATCCTTATTTTGTATTTAGATCACACTAACAAAATAAGGCTATGACACAAATGGTCTCTTCTGTAGCGCCAGATCCTACAAATATACTAAAGGTTTTTCTTTTACGGACTTGGCAAGGCAGGCTCTGTGTTTGACCAGCGCCGTGATGATGAGCTCATGGCCATAGCGTGCGGCGATGTGGAGCGCAGTGTTCCGGTCCCTGTCCACGCAATCAATCTCGGCTCCTACAAACACGTAAACGTGAGATACACTGCTCCTATTACAACACACAACCAAGTATTTGGTTCCCAGCTTACCATTTTGGATGAGGGTCTGAGAGCAGGAGAACCTTCCATGGGTAGCCGCCATATGGAGGGGAGTCTTCCCATCCTTACTCTGCACAGATGGACAACAGTGTTTGTGGAGATAAATATGAAAGCTCAGCATCGGCACTGCAGTACATGTCGAGGGTCAGTGCAACTAGCTCAGGCTTTACTGTTGTAATGTAGTCGAAAATTGAGCTAGCTATCTGTGAATATCACCCACACGTATCGTATATTCCTCGAGTAACCAGCAGCCTTGGTAAGCCGCTGGGCTCCCCCACCATGCCGCATATGCTCGTGGGTCTCGAGGCTCCATGTGTCCTCATATCAGTTTCCATCAGTACTACTAATGTGTGTCATTCCGCCACGGAGGAGCTAACATACAACCATCAGCTCACAAGCTCCGTGGGGAATTTACCGCCCTCTCAAATGGGTTTATATTAGCAAGGTGTGTAGTATAAGATCCCGTACTAACAAATGCTGCTGATATCAGTTAAACCTGAGCTTTTAAGTGTTTGCAAGGAGCCCACCCGCATGTTGATGTGCGCTCCATGGGCCAACAGCAGCTCTTGGCACAGCGCCCCTTGGCGTGAGGAGGAGGCAAAATGGAGGGCAGAGAAACCCCTCTCATTGACCTAGAGGAAAGCAACAAATCCCTAAATTCAAAACACATAGTCACCAGGATTCATTTTGAACACAGATGCCCACACACACACACACACAAACCTGGTTGACACTAGCCCCCGCCTTGATAAGCTCACTGACCACCACATCCTGCCCGTTATAACACGCCAAATGGAGCGGCGTGTTGCCGTAGGCATTCACCACATTCACCTAAGAAAAACACATTTTAATATCTTTTCAATGTCTTTGCTAGGTGGGAACCTAAGTGCTGACCTGGACCCCCAGGCCCAGCAGGTAGTGCACAGTGCTACTCATCCCGCTGGAGGCTGCTGCATGCAGCGGTGTGTAAGCCTTCTTATCCTTACAGTCCACCTCAGCTCCGCTGCTCACCAGTAACTTCACTACCTCCAGGTGACCTGGAGGAGGCGCAACACACAATGGGATTGGACATACATTTTTCTAGAATTCACACACGATGTGTACAAAAGAAGAAAGCAGGGGCGGGCAGACTTTAGTGCGTAAGGGCCATTTTTGATTTTTAAAATTGACAGCTGGGTCAGGTTAATGAGGGGGGAAAAGTGTGTATGTAAAATAGTTCATTTAAAAAAAATAAATCAATAAATATTACATACATACATACATAAATATATTACATAACTATTTCATATATTTAATATTACTAAATATTTATATTTTAGTAATTATAATAAACCAATATACACAAAAATAAAAGCAGCATTTAGTGATTATGTAAAAATTGCTTATTTCATGATTATTGGTATTGTATTGTTTACAATAAATCAACTCAACTGAACCGAATTTAACAAAATGAGAATTTAACCAGTTTTAGAGGACAAGGAATTTTTGTCTTTTTTTGTTATTGTTATTAATTTGTCTATTCTATATTCACTGCCAATATTTTTTTTTCATAGATGTATGTAGTGTTTACCGTAATTTATGATAACACTATTGCGCTAGCACAAATTAGGGCTAAACTACGCATGTTCCGATTTGCAACTAAAATTGGATTACGTCAGTACTGTATGAACGCAACCCCGTCATAAACCCGGAATGTAAATCTAATCTGCGAGAAACCGTGGCGTGATCTTACCCATGTAGGCAGCCCAGTGGATGGCCCTCCTATCCTTCTTGTCAAATGCATTGATGTTAGCGCCTCTGGACAGCAGCAACTTCACCATCTGAAGACCAAAAGTAAACAAATCTCCACCACTGACCACATAAGGAAGTCCACTATACTGTATGAGAAGCCAACCTCAATGTGTCCACTGAAGGCAGCGTGGTGCAGAGCAGTGCGTCCTGCCCGGTCAGACACATTGACATTGCTAAGCAGCGGGACTAGCGCCTCAGCACAGCGCACGGCCTTGTTGCTCGCCGCGACGTGGAGTGGCGTCTGCCAGTTCTTGTCCCTGGCGTTGACATCGGCGCTGTGCTTCAGCAGCACGGCCACCGCATCCTGCGCAGACGGTTGAGAGGACGGCTTTTGATCGAAAAACTGAATGCTCCTTCATACGCTCTCAAAGGCAGAAGTGTGGGGATGTTGATCAAACAGACAAAGAGGAAACATGGCTTCAGTAGAGTCCAACTGAATGCGTGTTTAGAAAATGATTACCTCACTGCACGAAGCCACAGCACGGTGAAGAGGGGTCAACCACTTGTTGTCTTTGGCATTAACTCTGGCTCCTTGGAAGAAAATAGCAGATGACAGATTAGTATCAATGTGAAATGAAACCACTGTCAATAAATCTAAATTATTTGACCGTTAAAAGAACTGAAGGACAAATCAATTTGCTTCCATGACTGGGAGTGGGAGGGGTCTATTGAGCCAATGGTGCCTGGAGGATTTAAAACTCCCTGGATCCTCGTTGACGTGGCTTGGGGGGTTAAAATAGCCCTTGAAACTGCACCTGTTACTTGCTCTTCCCAATATTGAGGAACAGGGTAGCTAGCATACATGTAGGCACGTGCGCAGGCACACACCCTGCTCTAGTGTCGCGCCCGTGCTGACACCAAGTCCCGACGTGTGCAGTTGATTTACAGAAAGCCAAGAAGGTACAGACAGACCTTCTCAGATGACTTCAAAAATCATAATCAGCGTCACCAGTTGCTATTGGACACCATGACATCATGTCACAAGGCAATGAGTAGACAGAACTGGAGCATGTGACCAATAAAGATGGAAAAACAGGACATTCCGCAGAATTGATTTGTGAAATTATTAAATTGAGTGTCTTAATCCCATTTCATGGATCATCTCAGCATCGCAGCTGAAGCTCTCAAGGCCAACGGATGGATCTTAAATGTTGATCATCAGATTTTTTTTGTTTTTAATGATAGACGATTTTGCAGTAGATTTTGATTGAAGCGTTGACAGAACAAATTGCTTTGAGAGACTTGCAATAAGACGTTGACGTTGGTTTACCTGAAAGAATGAGAAGTTCAATGATCTCAGTGTCACCCAGGTAGGCTGCAGCATGTAGTGGTGTTCGCTTTTCAGTGTCCTGTTACGCAATCCACACACAGGTAAACATGAATGCATTACGCACGTTGTACGATTAGACCTGGGTTTTTTTCTCGCCGTTTTGTTAATCAGGTAGCCAAAATTGACATTTTTTCAAAAAGCTCCTGTGCTGTATCTTATTGGACTCTGCAGGTGTGCCTAATGTTTCTCTACTAGTGTCTAAAATGAACTTGGGCACTGTACACACTCTCAATTCACTTAGTCTTTTCTCCCCTCCATCGCTGCACCCTGTGCACAGCACCCCCTACTTCTGTATTTCAGCAGCAGAGAGTAATCATCAAAGTGGGGCTATAAACAAGTGTCATGTGACTGCAAGAGGTGGGGGTGGGGTGGGGTGGGGGGGGGCAGTGTTGCTGACTCCAGGAAGTGCCAGTGTGATGACCCCAGCAATATTGACCATCACAGAGAAAACAAAGCCGAGAGCAGAATTAGGTGGATGATATATCCTTAAAGGCGGAGATCAGGGAAGGACTGGGAAACTGTCAAGGTTGCAAAAGAGAGAGTAAAAGAGCCAAGGAGAGAAAGTGGTGCTTGATTTACCTGAATATTGACATCCTCTTTCTTGAATATGAGGGACCGAACTTCATCTGGATCCACGTTGAAGATGGCTCTGAGCAAGGACGGCTACAACAAGAACAACAGATTTATTGCCTACCCGTTATTGCTGTCACTACGTTTTTTCCGTGAGCGTTATACGAGAGGCATTTGTGTGCGAGTACCACCAATAATTCCAGGTGGTAGGTCAACAAATGGTTGCACATGCCAGATTTGTTTATGACAGATAAGAAGCAAAGCTCGCAAAAACCTGACAAGTTGAAGCTGTGGTCAACATGACTTAATGACAATAAAACGAAGGCGGCTGCCTTTCTATTTATGAATAGACTTACGCTGAAAAGTCCTCAAATGGAGAAAAGCGCAAAGGCCAATACAAGATGCACTCTGGTTCGTTTATGGATATACACATTTGCCTTCTAATAAGAGAGGAATACAAATCTAACATTTTGCATTCAAATTGTCCAATTTAAACACCGAATGTACCCCTACACTATTAGTGACAACAAACAAAATATTTATGGAAATAGATTAGACTGTAATGTTCTTTGAATTCTTACTAATGTATTAAAACCACTGTCATTTTCTTGACTACATAAAGCATAAAAATGCATTCGTACAACTAAAGGCTTCCACTTCAATGAAAGACAATCGGGCACTGGATTTCCTTCTTGGTGATGCTCTGCCAGACATCTAACTGCTTTCTTCAGTTCCTGTTTGTTATTGAGACATTTTCCTTCAGTTTTGTCTTCGGCAAGTGAAGCGCATGCTCAAGACAATTATTTGGCCTAAAAAAAAAAAAACTCTTTTCTTGCTTTCACAGTATCCTCCGGGTCATTGGCCATCTGCACTGTCAAGTGCCATCCACTGAGTTCTGAAGCATCGGAAGATTGCCTGAAACATTTTGGAATTCATTCTGCCGCTCTTGTCAGCAGTCACATCATGAATAAATACGAGGGAACCAGTTCCATTGGCAGACATACGTGCCCACGCTATAAAACCATCACCACGCTTCACCGATGAGATGCTATGTTTTGGATCGCGAGCGGCTCCTTTCCTGTTCCTTGGCCTTCATGTTTTGGAGGCTCGCCAATAGTTCACGTCTTGTGGTGAACCCTTTGCATTTCACTCTGGCCAAAAAGATGAGAACTGCGTCACAATATTTATGGACCTGACTGTATCTACCCCTCAAAAATAACCCATCATTGTCAACTGTATTTTCAGTCAACCATTGTTTAAATAAAGGCATTAATAATACGCAGGGTACTTTAAGTAGTGCTTTATGTGCTGTGATTTTACTGAAAATGGCAGATGATGAGGTAGCCTGTCAACCTGCACAAGTTCTGAAGAAGCTTCCAAAAACCATTGCCAGCCTCGGATTATTATTACTCAGTAGAAGCGAGTCAACCGCACATTGACACACATCCTGACTTCTTGAATTGACTTTTCTCCCAATTCAACTCTCACTTTCTCTCAGCTCAAAACAAGTGAGACATGTTGATGATTGTCGCATGCTAGTTACACAGATGAGATGAAGTGGAACAAAGATAGTGAGATGGTACATCCTGTCCACCCTCTCAGTACTCTTATTAAAAGTCCATACTACAAAGTGCATTCTGGCTGCATAGAAATGCTTATGTGATGTTGGAAACTACAATGGCTTTGGCAATAATCTCTCCAAACCAGCATTCATTAAACTGCTGCTAAAATTAGCATGAGCGGAAGTGCACTGTATTTTTATACAATAGGGTCAGACAGTGGGTCTACTTACATAACTAATGTCCCATTTTAACTCAGGTGTGACACACAAGCAGACTTGACATCTCAACGCACATTTCCATTGACAAACTGAGTCAAGAACAGAAGCAAAAAGACGAGGCCACCTCACCTTGTCCTCCAGGACAGCGGCCCTTCTCGGGGCATGATGTGATCTGCGGTCGAGGGTCGACTTGGCCTCAGGAGGTGGGGGCGAAAAGCAAGGCTCATCCTCCTCCACCTCCTCCAGCACCACGATACAAACACGACTCGCCCGCTCCGACCGCATGAGGAAGCGGCGAACACAAATACTGCAAGTCCCTCACTCACAAGAAACACACTGTTCCCTCTTACGGATGTGCCAGATTGGTAGCACAGGGGTCATTGACAATTCCCAAAGACATTGCCACTTCCTCGGAAACAACCGGTGCACATCTTGATGTAAAATCCAAGCACTCCAAGAGCTCCGTAGCACGCCTCCTCTCCTCCTCGCTCTCTGTCGCTGTAAACAGAAGCAGCGGAGACAGCAGGGAATTCCTCTGCGTAATGGTGTCGGCAGGCAGCATGCGGCAGAATGACGGCGCTGCCTAGCGGCCGACACAAAGGTGCGGGTCCTCGCTGCCGTTGTGCAGGCGCGCTCACATAAGAGCACCGGTGCATGTGCGGGGATGCAATGCGCCTTTCAGGCAGACTGCTGAAGCCAGCTCTTTCCGGAGATGAGAAGAAGGGGGTGAGAGAGGCACGGGGAGGGGGGGGGGGGACTTGGGGGGAATAACTGTGGTCAGTTACCTAAAGCTCCACAATCACCATGAGTCCTGAAGATGAATGGAGAAAAGGGGGCGGCGGAGGGCTGTTGAAAGGAACCCAGCTGACTCGTTTGATGTCATATAAACACAAGGAAAGGAATCATCCAAATTCATATGATTTTGCTTTGTCCGTGCAAGTTCCAGGGAACACATTTGATTAAGTAGCATAAATTGGCAAAGCAGATTCATTCTGCAGTATCCTCTTTGGGTGTATTATCAGTGGCATTGCTTCAAAAGTCTCCTCATTATGAAAGTGGAACAAACAGGCTCTGTGAGAGACTGCGAGGGCAGCTAACAAGACCAGTCTGTGCGTGTTGTTGTCTGCGTGCGTCACTCTGCCTCATATTCAACACACATCCTGAAAGCAACAACCCTGCCAAGCCGCACAGGCCCATTAACTGAGAGGCAGCGCAGATGAGACAAACAGAGTAGTTCCAAATTATGAGTCAAACGGACTCACCCTCTGGCACTAATACATACGTCAGGTAGTGAAACGTAAAGCGCTGGTGATGGCAAAATGTGAAAACATGAGCACAACACGGGGAGTTCGGAGAAGACGTGTGGCTGATAGTATACAATGACCTCTGCTTTGACCCTGTGCCAACATGCACTGTGGGTAATGTGATCCTAGCTGGGACTCTTCAAAGGCGAGCATGTTGCGCAATGATGAAGACACAGACGTGCATCTATTTGAATCGGGTATTGGAGAAAAAAAATATTTTGCATTACTAATCAACAAAACGTGCATGTGAGGTGCTGGTATAACAGTTGGATTGCCATTCTCATGTTCCACACTATAATATCTGTGACTGGTGAGTGACGTGGGAGTCAGGGAATGAGTGCAAATTGGGCTGTGTCTATGCCTGACCACTTACAGGGGCAATATGTTCTAATTAGCAGCGGTAGGATATATTAATTAAATTAGCTAATATTGAAAGCTTGTGTTGGCGATAGTAGATGTGCTCATTTCATTTCTGACCTATCAGTGTGGAGTGTGCATGCTCTCTCCAGTCTCCACGCTTGCGTGTGTTTTGTCCAGTTTCTCCGGCCTAGTCCAATGTTTCAAAAACATGCATGTTGGGTTCATTAAAGACTCTAAACTGCTTAAATGTGAGTGTAAATGGGTATTTGTTAACATGTCCTCTAAAGTCAGCTGGGATAGGCTCCAGTGCACCTGTGATCCTAATAAGGACACGCGCTATAGAAAATTGGTAGACAACTATAACAACAGTTATTTGAAATATTGCAACTACAACATTAGATTTTTTATTTAGAAGTGTTGCAAAATGAAACCACTAGACCATTTGGCCATAATTTCAGAAACACTGCTCTAACAAAGCCCACAAATCTTCATCAAAGAATGAACAAGCCTGTGAGTAAATACAATTGAGTACTAAATATTTACACTGCGCTAGGAGGCTCTCTGGCTGCCCGCCATTATCAACACAATACTGATGTATATCTTGGAAATGCACAAAAAGACCAGGGTAGTGGGTAGTACCAAATAAATCTACTTTTTTGTGCATGCTCTTTCTCCATCCACATCCTGAGGCTAACATCTCAAGAGACCAAAAGTACATGCCGCCCTCTAGAGGACAAACATCATGACAGTGACTTCGCCCCCGAGTCAGTTCCTGTCCTTCCAATTTCTATTTCCAGCTCTTTGTCCAGTTTTCTGTCAGTAATCGCCACAGAGAACAATGCAGAATGAAGATGGGGAAATTAGTCACGCACTCTTCCGCCTCTTGAGTACATACCAGCTGGAAGCACCGTACATGGACACATTTTTAATCTGATATATGATACTAATCGCAACTAAAATGTTGTTCCAATTGCTACAAGTTGTCACTTCATAATTTCATAAATATAATACGAATAATGTAATTATATCCAAAACAACTAGCAAGTTATTTTATAACATACATCATCAACAGACAATCACAGTATAGTACACAGGCCTGTGACTCCAATTCTGGCCATTAGCCAGGCCCATTAGCTAATAATAATTACTGGATTGAACTTCAAGGGGATAAACAACACAACACTTGTGACCCAGTTGTTTCTCTGATCTGTTAACAACATCTGCATCCTGTGATTAGTGTCTAATTCCATGGCTGAAACTAGAGATCATTTCTCATTGTCTCAGTGGTAGCACAAATACCCACAGTATATACTTAAGTAAAAGTACAGATCCTTGAATAAAAAGACTTAAATGTAATCCGAACTGTTTACTGAAATGTACAAACTAAAAAACATGTTTACTGCCCATTATTCGCAAAACCTGCTAAAATCCAAAATCATTTTGCAGCTGACATGAAACAATTGTTAGATTAGCACACGCATGGGGAATATCTTGCATCTCCGAATCTGTTGCTGTTAATGCTTCTTGCATGGTCACTATATGTCATTGCTGTCCCTGTGTGACTTTACCACTCTCTATTTACACTTTTGTAAATCTTTTTAAACCCTGTGATCAAAAAAAAAAATAGCACGGCTATTCTGACAGTAAGGACCAGAATGTACAGCTGTTTTAAAATGTAGGGCGCAAAAGTTAAGTCAAAAATTAACTACGTCATGCCACTTGAAACATGTACTTATGTAACTAAGTACTTGTGCGTCCTAGTTACTAGCCTGCCAAATCTAGCCATGTGATTCTAAACCTGTGTGCCACGGGATATCTGTCACGTTTGAAAATGACTACATAGACCTTTGTTCATCTATCTATGCTCGTGTCGTATAATGGCAGGCAGAACAGTGATAGGTTTGAAAATGTAATGAGTAAAATTAAAACGTCAATATTAGGAATTCGTTACTTCACACCATTGTTAACGTGACCGACCCCCACGCTCAGCTGCCACATAAAGACAGCCGACAAACTAAAACCGTTGTAGGTGGACACGTTTGCAATCATATATTAACAGTCTCTATCTTTGAGCCTTTTCTTATCGTCAAACTGATTAAATCGATGCTAACAACTAGCGTTAAGAAGTTAGCCGGGTGCTATTCCAGCTGTTTTCACTGACAAAGGGACAATCGATCCAATAAAAAAAAGCCTCGGCATTTTGAATGACTGTAGTGTTTAAAATAAGTGGGTCAATTGAATTAAAGTTTTCACTTGGTTTGAAGTGCCTCAATTCAACAGGCATCTTGATATGAATATCCTTTGTTAGTATGTGTTCACTGATTTGTTTACCGTTAGCCGCTAGCTTTTCAAGCTAGCTCTGGCGTACTCTCATTAATGGACATCTGTTTTTTAATGTCTACAAACCCCCCGCCTCCCAATTTTAAATAACCACACTTGCGTAGCGAGCTGATTCACGTTAGATAATTATGTTATTCACCGCAGCAGGCAGCCTCTGTGAAGGCGTTCACCAAGCATAAAAACCAAGCTAGGAGGTCTGAACTTCTAAGAAAAGTACAACTAGGCGTGTCGTTAATTTCAAAATAGCAAAAACGTGACAGTACCTGGTCTTGTATCTTCATCACAGCCATAATCCCAGAGTTAGAGGAACGGAATCAGCAGACCGGTCAACCCTAACCGGGGAAAATACTGAATGAATTTGGAGCCCCCCTCCCCACACACACACACGCCCACAACTTCCTTCCTGCCATGGACCGACCACCACTCCACGGCACGAGACAAAAACTGGACCTGGGCCACATGTTTTTCTGAGTGTGTGGTTGACTTTTGGAGTATTTAAAAACATGTATAACGGACCAGCTGTATATATCTACAGTATAAATCTGGGCCACACTACATTAAGTACCGTACTTGCCTACATTTAGACAACCTAATTTGTTTCATTATTATTATTTATTAAAATTAACCAAAAGTCAATTCTCCATTTCATGGCGTTTCTTTTTTTCTGTTTGATGTAATTTTAAACTGTATTAACTATCGGACAGTTTCTTTAACCAATCAGATTTGAGATTCCGTTAGTATTTTTGTCCTCTGGTTGGCTGGGCAGAACAAAACTTGTTACAACCAGCTTCGCCTTCTGTTTTTCTTATTCCGATCTGTTTCCAGCTGCGCGTTGTATTGAGTTTTTGTAAAATATTGAGGCCAAACAACCTAATACACAACCAGCCACTATATATTGTAGGTGATCAGTTTACTAGATTCTGAGTCTTTTTTTTTTGTATTTTAATATATATATATATATATATATATATATATACCTAATCTTATGAAATAATTGGTTAATTTGTATTTTGCAAATAAAAATGAGAACATCTAGAAAAAGTACAATAGTTAACGTTTTATGTGTTGAGTTATAATTAAATTACACAGAAAATTTAAATTATTTTATTATCTAGGAATGTCCTGGGCCTCCTGTTCAACATTTGCCCACCCATGGTAAAACCTCATCATGGAAGCCACATTTATTAAACATTTTTCTTTTTTTATTAATACGCCAGTTAGTGATACATGATAAAGAAAGCAAATTCTATTGTTTCCTCTCTTGCATTTCAAACCAAAGCCACTACACTAAAGATGAAAACAAAACTTCACTAGTTTTAATACTTGAGTCCACACAAACAAACTGAGGAAGCATATTTGTATCATCAGTCACAATATGAAATAATAATTTGCAACAATTAATCAACAATACACAACAACAACAATCTAATTAGAAGCGCCAACGATGTGTTTGCATGCTATGAGTGGTTAGCATATCTGCCTCAGTTTTGAGGTTCAGGTTTTGAATTTCAGCTCACCGCTTTACGTATGGAGTTTGCGTGGGCTTCCTCCCACTTCCCCAAAACATGTTATGTTGACTGACAACTCTAAATCGTCCATTGGCGTGAGCGTGATCAGATGGGTGTCTATTTGTGCCCCGCGATTGTGGTTGGCTGGCAACCTCACCCACAGTATAGAAAAGGAATGACTTCTAAGATAACGGCATGACATTCAGAGGGTTTCGTCTGTGAAATCGCCAATGATTTTTCAACCGGACCCCGCTAGAAAACTGCTTGCCGCACATTCCGCATTTTTTCCTCACGGTATGACCCTCCAGATGTCGCACTAAACTCTCTGCATCCTTTATTTGTCTCCCGCAAATGCCACAACGGGGCTTGCTTCCCAAGTGAGTCCACACGTGTGATTTCAGCGTGTAGATGTAATGGAAAGTCTTCCCACATACTTGACAGGTATACACACCTGTGTCAGTCTGGATGGCAGATTTCCGTTTTCCATTTAAAGTTAAAGGTTTTTTCCTACGCTTTTTCTTCTTCTTCGTCGTCGTCTTTGATATGAGTGGTTTCAAATCTGAAGAAGGGACTTCTATTTCATTGAAATGATGGGCAGAAGTGTCCACGAAGAGAAATTTTAAGGCAGAACCTTGGTCCCCAACTCCTTCCAGACTTTGTTGTTCAATATGGTGGGTTTCTTCACTTTTAACTGGAAGTAGGCCGAACTTTTGATCCCGTAAGACAAACTCCTGCTGGCACCAGGGATCAGAAGTAGGTGCAACATCCGCTTCAGAAGGGCTGAATGGCACATCTTTTTCTAAACAAGGAGGCGAGGAATAGCTTTTATCATGCTGCACAGTATCAAATTGTACTTTAAGTTTCCCAGTAATTACTCTGTGTTATGCAATGTGACATTATGCGATGTATCTTTTTGTTTTTGTAGATTTTGTTTTCCACACTGGACATCTCTAACTTTCTATATCCTTAGAACAAATTGTAGACCAGTGATTCCCAACTAGATTGTCTGCAGCACAAAGTGTGCCATTAAGAGTCCGTCAATGCTCTTCCACAC
Source organism: Filicampus tigris (assembly GCF_054856515.1). Classification (NCBI taxonomy): domain Eukaryota; kingdom Metazoa; phylum Chordata; class Actinopteri; order Syngnathiformes; family Syngnathidae; genus Filicampus; species Filicampus tigris. The sequence goes on along the minus strand of NC_141234.1, from coordinate 9,098,220 downwards.
GACGGTTACATAATAAACCTTTTTATTCTATATTGTATGCGTACCTGTCGAGCGCTTTGGATGATGTATTGGATAACCTGCAAAGCAAAAATGTACATAAAAAAATAATTAAAATAAGCAAGCATCGCAGAATTATTGTTAAAGCCGCAAGTAGCGATAAATGGGCCTTTCTCTTTTGAAGGGGGAATCCTAGGTGATCAAATTTTGACGCAGTGGTTCCTGAACTTTTTACACCAGGCACCACAGATGTAATTTTTTTTGGTTACGCCCCTACTTACCATGTATTTTAGAAATGTGTCCCAGAAAGCTTACTCTCCGAGTTAAAATCCTCTTGCAGTATGCACAATGCCAGTGACTTCTGTTCCGGATGAGATCTTTGCACGCGCAAGCTACAATGAACCTGTCTGGTGAAAAAAAATATATGTATACTGAACATCACTAACATTTCAACATGGCAAGGTTATGTACATCTGATTTCGGTTTTATGCTTACCTATTCCATTGTCAGTGAAATGAATAGAAGAGGAGTAATGCTTTTTCATCAAATGTAACTTTGTAGCCTCAATGGGCTTTATGCAGTAACGACAGTTGTCACCTAATGCAAAGTTTAGAAAGTCTGTGTAGGAGGTGAAGGTCCCCTCCAAATCTGTAAATAAAAACAGGTTCAAGTTAATCTACATGTTGCAATGAATGAGAAACTAATAACTGAATGTGTTTATCACATTACGTGAAGGGCTTGATACATTTGGGTCAGGACCAGGACCTGATGGAAAGAAGACAGCAGGAAAAAAAATTAATGACTTGAGTGTCTACAGAACAGAAATAGTATTATTGCATAGTGTCGTTCAATACATTGCTGAGTGTTGAGCACATACGCACCACAGTCCTGAGATGTGGTGGTCTGAAACTGGACGCCAGCCTTCCTGTGTGGAGTTTGCAAATAATAACTGAATGTGTTTATCACATTACGTGAAGGGCTTGATACATTTGAGTCAGGACAAGGACCTGATGGAAAGAAGACAGCAGGAAAAAAATTAATGACTTCAATGTCTACAGAACAGAAATTGTATTATTGCATAGTCTCATTCAATACATTGCTGAGTGTTGCGCACATCCGCACCACAGTCCTGAGATGTGGTGGTTTGAAACTGGGCTCCAGCCTTCCTGTGTGGAGTTTGTAGGTTCTCCCTGTGCTTGTGTGGGTTTTCTCCAGACACTACAGCTGCTGGCCACATTCCAAAAATAGGCATGTTAGGTTCATTGAAGATTCTTAATTGTCCTTAGACGTGAATGAACTGTTGATATCTATACTTTGTACTAATTACTTTATCAAAATGGGCTTTTTTCTTTGTTGAACCTCCCAGGATGACAACATATTTGGAGAAGACATCCTGCAAATGTGTCGTGTTTTATGTGAGCCTAAAAACAACTATCTTCTGCAATTCAAAACTCCGTTTAATCTGGAAAAAAAACATACACGCAAACCTCGATTGAACAATCAGGAACTAAAAGCATCACAATTCAACGATCGACGGCACTTTCACGATCACCACAGCGACGTTAGAAGGTAAAATAAAATACTATCTTTTAAGTCTTTCAACCATACTAATAATTACAAGATTATTTATACTTTAATGTAGAACCAGCTTCTATCTCTATTTTCTACTGAATTATGCATTCAGGATGCCCAGCGGGACCATACTGCCACTCAGAGGTCAGTCTTGGTGCAACGCCAGACATCGTGTGAACGTATCGGCCATCTTGAGTACACTACACGAGCTACAATAGCAGGAAGAATAACAGACTTGTTACTCTCACGCGAACCCAAACCGAAAGTAAACCCTTCTTTTTGTATGCGTCTTTAATAATGTATACTGATGGCTGGTGATGCTACAAAAGCATTCTGAACATCTTTCCTGCAGCCTTGAAACTTTGTTGGTACCGTAATATCAAGCTATCGGAGAAGCCTAGCAAATTTACAGTACATTTATATTTCATTCAAATTTTAAGACAGTGGAATTTAAGGCGGCGTGGTTGCATTTTACATTGTGTCCACATTAAAGATTGAACCAACCTTTTCGTGGCAACTTATTGGCTTTGATGAGAAGATCTAGAATCGAACAATGGCGACTGTTTTCTTCCTTCAAGCGGCATGCATGTTCCTCGTACTCGGTCACCGTTTTGTCAACGGCGCCCAAAATTTCAGTAGCTACTGCCTGAAGTCGTTCGGAGATAAATGCTTTCAGCTCTTCCAGTTGTCCCATCTTTCGACCCTTGACGTAGTCGTGGACGTCCATGACAGGAAATGATTACCTGATTGTGACGTAATTTCTGTTCATTCCCATCAAAACAAAAGTGACTAGCGAGAAGAGACGGAAGTCACCTTCCTACGTACGCGACATCGAATTTTTACGTCAGTGGTAATTTACGCTAACGGCGCATTACAAATAAATAATTATCCATCCATTATTAGTATAAAAAACATTTTTAGCTCGTAAACAAATGTCGTAAGTAGCTGTTGTCCTAAACCGAGGACCTTATTATAATGCCATGATGTAATACAGTACAGTACAATGACAAGACAACACACATTTTTTACAAGGCATGTAGTTCATTGAAAAGCAAAATTACATTCTAAGCGAGAACTGTCACAACAACAACAAAGTGTCATCGGTCATTTTGAGCATGTTCCTGTATCCATGTTGTGGATGGACTCATTAAGTTTCTTCTGCTACATGATAAGGGGGAGATGTAGCATGTGTATCCATATTCACAGCAGTGCTGACCATCTGCACAACATTGGCCCTGAAAATCAATGGCAGTCTGTAGTTAAAACGAAATCATTGTAGGAAATACATGTGTCCAAAAAATACAATCATCAAAAAGTTTATAAATTGTTATCTTGAAATTTAGTATCATTTTATTTCAGCTACATCAGATTGCAACGTTAGCTGCCTATGCAAAAACATGACTGCACTGGAGGGGAACCGGGAATCAGCTGTGAAGCAGGCATTCCTGACTTTAGAAAGAAATGCCAACACCAGATATTATTTTTTTTTGACCATTTGTGAGCAATATTCAAGTTAAGAACGGATCCATACCAGTGGGTAGGGACAGCAATTCCAGGATTCTGATGACAATCCTTTGCAGCAAGATGTGCCTTGCGGGCAAAAGAACTTTGAACTGCAGCGAATGACTCTAAACTCGCTAGCACTGGCATCTACGATAGCTGGTACATGAATCTGCAATAAGATAATATAACGATGTACAACATGTTATGTTAATATTATACAGGCTTGCTTGAACACAAAATATTCTTGTATACCAACACATTTTGTCTGAAATAATGAAACATCACCAAACACTATCCCATGACACACCACAATTTGTTGTATTAAACCCATTCCAGACTTCCAAGTCGCAGTTGTGTTGTTGGTAACTGTACGCCCAATTGATAAATCAATACTAGAAATATATTTCTTAAAAAAAACAAGGAGGACTTACTATAAGTCAGATGTGGGTTTTTTTTGCCATAAGTATCGGTGACTGGTATCGGTAACCTGCATAAATACACGTTACCTTTAAATAGGGCTGGTATCAGCCCGATACAGATAGATGGTAAGGGTACTCGCCCCTTCCTAATTCTTTTGTAATATTTTTCTAATATTTTTCAAGGCTTTCAAATAAGCCTCTTTCATTTGTTGCTTTTTGTTTTGGTAGTTAACTAGTTTCATTCTCCTCTTCAGCACTTAAGATACATGCTTTAGAGGGTTTGTCTTAAGATTGACTGGTCTAAAACATTCCACTTCTTGCCCCTAATTTGATGTTTTGACAGTATGTTTTATTTTTATTTCGTATCTTGCTTTTTTTCTGAAGACTTCCAAGTTCATTTTGTTGCTGCCATAATGTGTTACATCGATGAAAATGAAATGAGACCATCCCACTTATACAATTAAACTCATTTGCACTTTTCAACCTGTGATATTTATGAAGTGCCAGGAATTCTTTTTTTAATACAACTTTCACTCACCCACCTTTTCAATGTTATTGGGGTATGACAATGGTTGAAGTTGGGTGTCAGGAGGTTCACCAGCACCTTTTTTCAGCAGAAATGGAAAGTCCATCCATGACGTAGTGACTTTTTCACACTGCCGGGAAGCCAAGTTACAGCGAAACCCTCGAGGGCAGCAGTGGGATAAGTCGGGGCAGCACACAGCCTGGAGAAACCCAGGAAATACAGGATTAGAAACGATGGGAGAATTTTTTTCTGTTAAATTTCTGTTAATTTACATTGGGGTATCCACAGCAGTTGTAACCCTGCTCGGTCTGGCAGCAGGTTGTGTGATCTGAGCAGACGGTTTCGTCAGGACATGCGATTTTACAGGACACAACGGCCCCTAGTGCCAGCCACACACTGAGCCTCAACATCTGGAGTACACGACAAATACAACAGGCATTCTAAAATCACGAGCAAAGAAACGCCAATCTGAAGCTTTAGTCAAAATTTACATGACAAGGAAGAGTTAAACCAAGCAGAAAAAGTGTTAACTTACTTTGTCTTTTCAAAGTTTCCCAACAACTTCCTGCTTGAGGATTGGCACACTTCTGTTTATGTTAGATCGAATCTTCTCACTTCTCCTCAATGAATCTTAAAACTACCTTTTACGTCACACCCACTACATCATGTGACTTTTACAACGAAGTCAGCCTCCGCCCACAAATGTCGTTCACAACTCTTAAAATGGACTTTGGCATTGTGGTTTTACCTCCATGTTGCCTAAATCGAACCACTTCTTGGGAGGTCACAGCCACAGTGAAGCCTTGACCTGCTGTTAGTTGGAAGTTTAGTCGAGGTTTGTTGTTGTCATTGCAGTTCCCAGTGGTTCAAAATAGCAAAACATCACACCTCCATTTAGCTACATGTGATGGAATATGATACTCAAACAATGATGCAATTCCACATCCTGAAAAATGGGGACAGTGGTGTGAAAGATTGAAACTCAATTCTCCTGTCACGTTGTCTTGAAAGCAGTTGACACTGTCCGATAAGTATGTCATACTAGACACGTCTAATTATCAAATTATGGGCTGCTATGTGCAAAGTTGTAGCAATACCCTGCTTCTGGGTTACAGTAAGTGTAAAAGGCAACAGCAAAAATTTAATTAACCCCAAGGTTTGCATGTTTACTGCAGTCAAGTTTCACATTTTGTAGCAGGTAGGTTGTCTGTTTTGCAGTTTAATAATAATGAAAATTACACATGCTTGGTAACAGTAAAAGCAAATGGCAAATGACGGATGGAGGTAGTTGCGCTACTAAAGATAAACCTTCAAAATGTCATGCGGAAGTAATGGCAATGATGGCTAAAATGTGACTTTATTCATGAACTCCCAGTTCATACATGTGCACTGTTGTGCAATGAAGGGAGACGTGTTTTATGGTACAGGTCCAACTTCAATATGAGGCTGGCGTGACATCAAGCGGTCAGCTCGACAATGCGAAGGAGGATGCAGATAATTCCTCAGTTGCACTGGAACATGGGCGGTGGCGTGTACTGTCAACAAATCCCCTAGGACCAAAAAAAAAAAAAAGAAGATGCACCTGATTCAACAAGGCTTCACAACCTCAGCACAGCACTGCAATTGTCCCAATCTGAGCTGGATGTTTCTGGTGGTCAGAAAAAAAGTTTGAAAAAGCAAAAAATGCAGGAGTAATGAACAGTTGAGTCACAGCTAGTCCAGCTCAGAGTCCGACTGAGATGCCGCCTTCCTCTTCTTTTTCCCGCTGTGCTTCTTGTGCTTCTTTTTCCGTTTTTTCTTCGACTTGTCCTGTGATGAAAATGTTGTTGTTTTTTTCTCCTGTCAGTTAAAACAAAACAACCTTGTTTCAATGTGCTGCAACTTTTGCTACTGTATTCTTACTGTGATTTTCTCCTTTTCCTCACTACTTCTCTTTTTCTTCTTGGCATCAGTCTGAGAGGAAGAGGGAAACAAAAAACAAAAAAAATCAAACCATAGAAACTAGGGAAGTCATGCAATAAAACCACTGCAAAAACAACTATGTTTCACAAGAATGGACTTCTGATTGCAATTGAGTGGCTCGACCAACAGCCTCCAAATATATTTTGGGTTGCACTGTGAGTGACAAAGAATTAAACCACACTGTCATCATTTTACAAAAGTCCATTATCTTAATCCTAACACACAATGCGAAACACCATAGAAGGGCGACCGAATCAAGCATCGATATTGATGGAATAATAAACCTTTAGCTTTTATATTTGAACACAAAGTGGTAGAAACACAGAGAGGACAATGCAACACTCACAGGCATATATTCTTTATCCTCTGTGAAAAATGACAACTATTATTGCAGTTCATTTGTGATGGTCTTTTCAGTTTTATCATATGTATGCGTTATGTTACTCTAAAAAAAACCCCAACAAAGCTAAAGCAAAAGAAAACAAACACACAGAGGGCATGTTATGTGGAACTGACTTTTTAATTGTTTGTCTACAAATAATAATCTGGAGTGCCTGCCTCCTTGGATGTCGGGGTAACAAAAGCCATATTTGACATTTGGATAAGGCAGAACCTGCCCCCTCAAACCACAGTGTGACGAGTGTTCTATAATTCTTGCTCATTTGAGTATATTGATGGAAGAATGTCACTGATGTGGAACTTTAATGCTTACCATTTCCTCTCCGTCTGACTCGGCAGATGACTTTGGCTCACTTTTTATTTTCCTTCGACGGTTTTTGTCATCCTAGGCGACAATATTTAGTACCTTAATCAATAGTCATAATGAATGGGGGGGGGGGGGAAATCATGCATACCTTGTAAGCATAGGTAGGTGCATTTAACATTTGAATAAGTTTTAAATCACCTTATTGTTATCACATTCCTCCTTGATTCTTTTCTTTTTCTTCTTGGGGCAAAAAGAGCATTCAAGGTGAATGTTGGGATGTTGACAAAATAACATCACGGTCGTTCATTCTCAAATGAACAAGTCACAGTTGTGTTATTGAAAGGAAGGAAGAAAGAGGAAAAAGACCTTTCTTTCAGCATCTGAGTCTGCATCGGAGTCACCCGATGCTCTCCTGGCTGACGACTTCTTTCTTTTACGCTTTTTCTTCACTGTCTTCTTTTCGAGCTGCGGACAAACAAACACATGGAAGTTCAGATGAGGTTCAACAGTGGTCCCAGATCACTACTGATATGCCGCATTTCAGATAAACAACAGTATGCATTCATACGATAAAATAATTCCCCAGAAATGCCACCCTGGGCAAGCACACATATTCCAAATACCAGAAACCGCCACTGGTGTTATTCCATTTATTTCACGGTGGCAGACTTAGATGTGAAAATATGTAGCGACCCCTACCCCAAAACCTCAAGTTATTTAAAATTCATCTGCAGTTTAGATTTAAGACAAAAATTGGCACCATTGACCAGTTTAAAAGCCTATGATTGTGATTTACCTCATCTTCAGATTCTGAGGAGGAGCTGCTGGAGGAATCAGAACTCGATGAGGAGGAGGAAGAAGAAGATGAAGAATGCTTGAGCAGAACACAATAAATGCGGGTTTCATTAGATTTGAGGGAACTTGATTTAACTTGAGTAAATATAACAACAAAAAGTGCGCTGAAAATTGGAGGTCTCCCCTCACCCTACTGGATTTCTTCTTCTTCTCCCTTTTCTGGACACAGATTGTAAGACCAACATGAGTTATTCAGGATATTAAGAGAGACATTTTTTTAATGCGTGTAAACTGCACCTCCTTCTTATCTTTCTTCTCCTCTTTTTCTCGCTCTCCTGCCTTTTTGTCTTTTTCTTTGTCCTTGTCGCTTGCACCTAACAGTTTTTCACGGTTCTTTGCCAGCTCTTTCTTCCATCTCTGTGACCAAAGAAGAAATTCAACAAGAGTCCAGAGACAAGTATTGAACAGCTAAAATTCAAGATGCTGATTTTCATCACTTCTTGCTTTGGAATAAACCACAGACACTGTTGGTGAATGAGAGAGAAGTCAATTTTCACACCTCATTCATTTTGTCCTCAAAGTCAGCCAAGGCTCGTGAGCCTTTCTTCTTCTTCTCCAGCTGCTCCTTTATCTCTTCCCTGATGAAGACACAGCAAATGATTTAATTAAGTATACCAGTTGTAATACGCATGCGCTTAGGGTTAAACCTGGGTCCCTAAACTTTTGGAAATAGAGGTACTTTTTGGGTAGTGATTAATGTCAAGTGCTACCAGTTTTATACAGGCCACAATAATTATCGACAGCGATTTAACAAAGAGGGAACAGATGAATATCAATATGAAAACCATTTCTGTAAATCTCCATGTCTTTACATTATTAAATGATCATTTCTACAACATTCCTATGAATTCAAAATGTCCCATAATTGATGAGCTCATTTCTATTATTTGCTACGGGAACCTTTATCTGGAAATCCGAACGAAATGACATTGTGATTGATCTTGAAGGTTGAACTGTATAATTTACTAGGCAGTGTTTCTCTCATAAACCCACCATGTCGGCCGAGGTCTGCCTAAATAATCCTGTATGGTCGGTCCAGAGTTTTGTACTGGCCCCCTGGATCTTGCAGCAGCGATTGGATTTACATAGGCCTGGAATGTCAAAGACACCACACATTGAGCAAATCGCATGGAAAAAGGGTGTAAAAACAGATACTTTAGTTACCACGTGAAGGAAAGTAAATTGTTACAGAAGCAATTTTCACACTTGAAAATGTATTTCTATTACAGCAGAAATGTCATAAGTGTAATTATTTGGATGACAAACGTTTCTCTGGCCATAAAAATAAGACCAAATGAAAAACTAAGTACGGCAGTATTTGAGAGTCCATTTTAGTGCCACATGACAACAAATTCTTACTCCGTTAAAATATACCATTTTATTGCACGCCGTTCGTAACATCAAACCGCGTTAATCGAGGACCCCAGTGCGTCTCATGACAGGAGCATTGTTAACAGTAACTTCCCAACAAGAGGTACAATAAACAAACATCGACATGATCCCCACGCCGTGGCCATTTGTTTTAAATTCTTTTTAAGGGCCACACCTTTTAAAATTTGATTTTGAACGACGTTTAAGTCATGCTAGCTTTACAAGGCTAAGCGTCGCAACAAATTAGTGAGCTAATGTTAGAATCTTCTGCAGCTACGCGCAGCAGTGCTCAAGCATGCACACGCAACGTACTTGAGTCATTCATGGCCACGTCGTCAAATTAATTACAGAACAACAAATAGGGGATGCTGGCTTACGGTTTAATTGACAATATTCTAGGCCTATCATTAGCGAGCCTTGGCTCTGTTGTGCTGAGCTGGTCGCAGGCTAATTTGTCGGATTTATACGAAAACAGCACAGTAACTCACCACTCGATTATCTCTCTTGCCCATTTTGGCTTATTTATAGGGGAGGAATCCAACAAAAAACATGGACATTTGTGTTTTCTTCTTGGTATCTGGCGAGTGTCCACATAAAAACGGCTTTTGTTGCCAGACGCTTTGTCTCCTTCTGCGTTTAAAAATGCGTCGAGCCAAGTTCCTGTGTGAGCCGTTGCTGCCACCTTCTGGTCATCTTTAGATTGCACGTAGATTGATTACTCGCTAAAAAATAAATTTGGAAGTGGTGTTCGTTTGGACTGCTTTTACTATAGTATCCACCCTCTAGCAGAGGTGGCAAAATTACTCAAACTGTGTAAAAAGTTAACGTGTAAAAAAATGCCAAATCAACCAATATTAACAAACTCACCTTACGACTGGGTGGGTTATTTTAAACGTTTTGTCGTCATCAGTGGATATTGACAAAAAGTAGTGAAGTAGAAAGTACAAATATCAGTTTTAAAATGCAGGAAATCAAAGTAAAAAGTAGCCAGAAAAACACATACTCAAGTACAGATTAAAAAAAAAAAACCCCGACACATAGTATGAGCACACCTGCACAATCTAGCCTGTATTTTTTCATCACTGCAAACCAAAAGCATGATTAAATAAAGTTAAATATATAACTGACAGTGACGGGGGTCAAAGCGAGCACTAACTACGGAAATACAGATGCATCTTATGTAGTAGTCTTGCACACATTTCGCGTTGAGCAACAATTACATGCAACCCCCCCCCCCTTTTCTTATGTAGGTGTCAGCCATGCTACAGTTTGTAGCTTTTTGAAGCTCGCTCATGCTTCCTTTAACGCTGCTGTGTCATCTCCTGACTCTACTTTTAGTAAAACTTCCAGATGACACCCAGACCTCATTTATTATACCCCATTTATTTGCAGGGTTACTTTGAAATTCCATACCGGTAATTAGAATCCAACACAATTTTCATAAAAAGCGGCTTTTTATTCAGCTGGTGTAAAAAAATAAGAAGAAACCAAATCTTGAATTCATTCAATAACACCATGATTGTTTTGTTCAGAGTCCCAATTTGACGTGCTGAAAATGTGACGCAGGAACGTTTTATTTGAGTTACAAGATGAATCAAGCTTTACGTTTCAAAACAGCGAAACCTCTACAAGCTCAAAAGCGGAATTCAGTTTTACTCATGTTTGAAATGTGATACTGTTACTGGCTAAGAAAAAATATACAGTGATTGTATCAAGTTTAAAAGACTAAAAGCAGTCATTACCAAAACCTCTATAAATCTAAAATATTTTGAGCTTTCGTTGCAATGTATGTCACAACATCAGATATGAGTCATTTCCAAAAAGAATGTTCACACAGTGCTTAGTCAAGCTGATAACATTGATTTGTTGATTATGTTCACCAATTAAAGGTTGCTTTTGTGGTAAAACAGTTCATACAGGCAGTTATATTCATACAGTAATGACTACAGTAACACAACGTGATAAATAGGACTGACTGTAGGATATGATCAATGGCATGATCATTGGACAGCTTGAAGAGAACCTGAAGGAGTTGTAATGTGGTCAGTTAGTAGCCGGATGATGTGCAAACTGTGCGAAAGGTTTGGACACCCATACCAAAAACCTGAGAAAAAAAATGAGTCTGTGTGCATGTGTGAAAAGTATGTGTGTGTGTATGTGTGTGTGTTGGTGTGTGTGTGTGTGTGCTAGCAGCACGACCAGTTAAGAGAAGGTACACCAGTGTTAAAGTATTGTTACTGTTCTGCGAGAACTATATAAAAAAATACATCTCTGCAACTTGCTTTTTTCCTTGACGGTAAAAAAAAAAAAAGTAAAATAAAAATTGAACATAGCGGGACATATTGATAAAATAATTGGGGGTGGGGGGGAGGCGGGGGATTTAAGATATTTGTGCATTATTTAAAAAAAACTAAACAAATCCAAAATGCACGCACACACATTTGCAGCCACTTTCAAGCTGAAGGAAATTCAACAAGCACCCGCAGAACCCGCCAGACATTTTCAACAGACAAAATACTCTTGCCATACAACATTCCGCTGACCCTCACTTTGCTACCTGATCCGCTTTTGTGACATTTCTATGGGCTGACATCGCAAATATCAAACATTTTCTACAATTACTGCTGCACTACAAACAGTACAGTATAGTCATCTAGCCATTTATACATTCCTTAAATCATCAATTTATTCTCACACAGGTTCAGTAATCCTCTATAGAGTTGGTGTAAGAAAACTTTATGCCCCGGCATCTTAAAAATCAAGTACTCAACTTGATAAAACATGCATATAAGACTTAGCAATAAAATTAAAATTAAATACAGAATATTGGTAGCGTAATTCTATGCCAAATGTACTGATGAATCGTGCTGGTGGGACTAAAGCCACCTATTGCAAGCGTGTACGTTACTGTCACTTGAATTTAAAAAAAAAAAAAAAAAGCTATTAAGAGACCTTGATGGCTAACTATCACCATTTCAGAAACATCAAGGGAGTGGCAAGAACTTTCATTTTCATCATTGCCACAGCACCAGTATCAGCCCATGATGATGATAAATGCCTTTAAGTGTGCTTGACCCCAAAGTTGCAAAGACCATTAGAATCCCGCTACTGGTCTGCAGTTGCTCGGGGCATCCTCTGGATGGCAGTATAACGTTTGTACGGCCTGCAAAGATGACGGCAGTAAGTGGCAGTTAGTCATGACTCATGAGTTTGGTGTCTACAGGGGTATCAGTGCACACTTGACGTGTTCGTAAATGCGTCCGTGCTTGTGCTTCACAAGTCCATAAAGTAGAAGAAAGATTCATTTTAGGGTCCCCCTCCAATCGAGAAGACTCCGAAGGGGGCTCAACACTGGTCGCACAGTGGCCGCTGCATGGAGTCTACAGTCCGTTCACTGATTAGTCCCGGTCATAGAAGTGTCTTTGCATTGATAACGTAGTCAATCATCAACATTTTAGAACCTAAAAGCAGCGATTTCAATCCATCGGTTCACGGAAGGAGGATAGCTGTTGTGCATATCCAGGGCGGAGTGTCCTCATTCCTAGCATTACCTCCTTCTGAGTACTCTCCTCGAAGGGTTTAAAGTATACTGTACCCACCACCTGATCGTTCATGCTTTGTTCTGATATACCACAAGGAATCACAGTGGATTAAGTTTTAACGGCGAACTGTAAAGGTACAAATATAAAACACAAAATCACACAACGATTGATCCCCTTTTCATGACAACAACAACGTTCACGGGTGCAGCCTACACCTTTGGGTGAAGCATGACTGTTGGTAACAAATACACACGTATCCTCGGGATCTTAAATTCAACTTGTAAACAAGGAAGCAACACCGAAAAGATAGGACCTCATTTTGAGTGGTGGCAGAATTGTAAAGTTAGATGTAGGCAATTTGTGATGAATATTTGTCTTGCATCATTTTGTGTTTTATACTTCAATTTAATCCACTTTGCAGCTCATTTCACTGCGCTAGGAGTCATATTTTAAAGCAGTTTGATTGAACAATCACGCATGATCAAGACCAACGAGCGGCTGGGTGAATACTTTGCATGGACACGGTGAGGGACAATGAAGACTCTCAGGCAGTCCTCTCCTCAATAGTGGGCTTGTTGCTGGGGATAGGCTGTGCCGCATACACACTTCTACTGATGCTGTCCACACTTTGGAAATAAGGGTGGGTAAGTGCAGCAAATGCAGATATCCTCCTGGAGGGATTGAAGGCGAGGAATTGCTGTATAGAGGACAGGGGGGGGAAAAAAAGGGAAAACATCAAAATTATCCCCGAGCATCATGGACCATGAACAAAAAACCTGATCGACAAAGGTGTAATACGCATGCCGGGCCAATAGTTGGCGATGGGATAAACACGAGGCAGATGTTGGACAGTCAACAACTCACGTGGGTGCACACCTGGTGATTGGCCACTGTATATCAATTAGCTGCAACAGAAACGCTGTGAGCGCCAATGTTCTTATCGGGGAAAAAGATTTTCAGCCACCACATATCTTTACTCTATTTTTTAATTGAACCACAAACAACATGGCGAGATCGTATTATTCGAATCCAGCTACCCAAGCCAGCGCAATGTACTGCTTCGTTGACAAAGGAAGGAAATAGGCGAGAATAAATGATAGAATGTGGACAATTAAGAGGCTAATGGCAACGATCGCATTAATCATTGGATTGTATTTCTGGGACAGAGACTCTCCACATGCAAGGCTCCAGGTCCAGATGGCTACCTCACCGACTTTATGAAACACTTCTGGTCATTGCTATTTGGTGATTGTGGGGCTACATACTAATGGCATTTCAATGTTGAAAATTGATTTCATATCCGAGTAAACTGAGTTACAAGCACGGTCGCACAGTGAATTCCATTCGCAAGTCACGCTACCACTGAACGTGTTCAATACTACTTTGTACCTACGTACCAATAAGAGGGCCCGCCCTTGCTCATCTATGTCAGGAACCAAGTCTTCTATTGGCTTAGCAGGCTGTGGGGTGAAGGCACTCTGTGGTAGGGCCACCTCCTGGGGCCAGTCCTCTGCTGAAGGTACCCCGACGACACTGTGGGGATGACAAACGCGCTCTTTTCGTCCACTCGAAATGTTGCGAGCGCTCATCCATACTGACAGGCAAATACTCACTCAAAAATCTTTCCCAGTTGATCAACATCTGAGTTACCGCGAAATAGAGGTCTGCAAACAAGAAGAAACGTTTGAGTGTCACGCGCCCCTGCTCAGTGGAGTGTTCAGGTCCAGCAAGCCCCGATTGTGCTGGCCTGAACAAGATCAGAAGGACGGATCTACATTTACAAACTAAATCGGAAAATGTGTTCCATGACATTGTGTTCATTTATTGCCAATGACCTATCCTGGCTCCACGGCTTCCAGTCAGTGTATGTGGGTGTTAGATTTTTTTTTTTTGTCCAATTATATTTGTAAAGTCATGTCAATTAAACTATGTAAACAATTAGCAACTGCTTCTTTAACTTATCAGATTTATAATTGGTACTCACTTTGGCATTAATGTTGGTCAGAGCAAACTTGTTACAAGTATAAAAAAAAAAACAAAGCCAAATTTGACTAGCAAAACACATTAAAACATTTAATAAATCAGCATGAGTATGATGACATTTGTTTGTGATTTTTTTCATGTTTTTGTCTTGGTATTAGATAAATTTTGATTCTGAATTGCTCCAGAGGATTTAAATGGCACGCTTGCGTACATGGATTAAGTCAGGTAAGTCCCCACTGAAGCTGGCTCAGGTACCAAATCGAAAAGAATTCTAAAGCTGACATTTCTGCAGATTATATATAGCTAAGCATACAAAGCGTTAATTCTGTACTTCTTGGCCTACTGTGGTTTGGAATGTACGTAAATGAACAAAAGATATAGACTGTATATGATTTTTTGGGGGCCTGGGGAAAAATCGAAAGAGTGACTCTTAAAGGAAGAAGTCCCCACACTTGCATCTCCATCTCGTGCATTCAGCACTGTGGAGTTGTATTGGTAACACAAGTTAAAAAAAAAAATTAAAAACAGGGGGGGCGGAGAGCAGCAAGACTGCTGGTGGTTCCTGTGGCTTTGGCCCGTCTTTGGAAGCCCGTGGGCGTCCGTGCCACGCACAAATTCCAGTCGTCAACATCAGACCAAGTTCGCCGTTGGTAGTGCGGGACGGAAAAAGCCGAAGCATCCTGTGTGCATTCGCTCGCTCTCGCTTTCTTCGCGAATGTAAGTCATGAAATAGGAGGGAGAGGCGTGTGAAAGAAAAATGTGATTACCCGGACAGAGAAAGAAGCATGGGAACTCGACCTTCCTGCTGAAGGAAACAAGGAGGTGTTGATGTCAAAGGCTTAATTTTAACAATACCCTTTGTGCCCAACAAATGCGGTACTTTGTGAAAATATGTAAACATGTTCTTTTTTTAGTATGCAACAGAAGATTTAACAATGCACATCTTAACTGACAGGCGACTGCAGCATGGCACGGCGATCGTCACATAAATCAAAGTGTTAATTAACTTACGACAGAACTTGCCGCAGCTCTTCATAACCACCACCATTAACCGGCGAGACTTTGTACGTATGATCTTTTACGACTTCTTTAAACAGCTTGGAAACAAAACGCCACCTATGCGGCTTTCTAAACACTTTTTCCATCCATGTCAGATCACACCAAACCCGTTTGGAAGATTCACCTCCAGCAAAGCCATCGTGCCAAAACAAGTAGGGCTGATAATTCCGAGAGGTCCATTTTTAAACCTGCTGTGGTTTGCTGGTTTGTTAGTGATGGCCACAGGCATGCACACGCAGGCAAGAGTCCGGTCCACATTGGCAGACGCGGTGCTAGTATTGACACTGGAATTTTTTTTTTCCCTTTGTGAGATTTGCATGAGCATATACTGTTCAGTATTTATGCCCCCCCCACCCCCTCCTATTATACACACACATGGATATGCTGGGTTGGGAGAGTAAGCTGAGTCATGCTTCCTTCACTGCCAATACTTCTCTGTCCCACATTCCACTGCAGCAACCTCTGGAATGCCTGTGTGTGTGTGTGTGTGTGTGTGTGTGTGTGGGGGTGTGTGGGTGTGTGTGTGTGCGTGCATGTGTGTGCGCGCGGTTGCACGTGAGTGTCAAGCTGGGTGGGAAATAGAGAGAAAAAAGAATGTTTGTCTGATGTGGTGATGCATCTCCCCCCCCCCCCCCCCCACCTGGTTTTAAACTGTATGACATGCGCACAAGGTGTTGGTGGAGATTTATCAATCGAAAAGCCTCTGGCGTAACAGACTGTGAGAAAGTCAACATGGATGTGCGGCTTCTGCCGGACCATTAACACAACACGGTCGACCTTTTAAGATTAGAGGAATGTCAACAAGCAGGCGGTTTTCTCTTTCTCATTCACTTGCATCCATGACTCACCCTGACACTATCCGAGCCATGCAAATGTAGACTTGTATGATATTTGCTCAAATTCCTTTCACAACAATGTAGTCATTAGAAGAGGCATTAAACATTGGTATGTTTGACGATGAAAGGGGAACATGCCCAGGGGTGATCGCTGATGTTTATGGGGGCTTTCACATTTTCTTCAGGTTATTTGCATTGCACAGGTTGAGCGTGCGTCTTACGCTGCAGCTTAAAATGTCGGGAAAAATGCTCGCAAATTCACTTTTTCCCCAATGCAGTGTGTATTTATACAGTTTACACAGTCACATTTGTCCATATTTGCAAAAAGTCACAAAGCAATATTCATGTTTGCATTTCTATGTTTCTTGGCAGTATATCAGGTTCAGTGAGTTTCTCTTTTGGTTTTTGATTTACAGCCAATAATTAAAAGATAATTGAGGGTAAATACTGTCCTGGTTTCCAACTGACTTCATCGCTACTACTAGTATTCTGTGTAGAATTAAATGCGCATAAGGCTTTCGGTTTGCTTACATGACGTGTGTGCGTTCATTGGCCAAACATGAGATATTTTTTTCTTTTTGTGTTTCAGTTAATTTTTTTTTTTTTAAACCACATTTCTCTTAAGGGGGAAATCAACCCAAACATATTTTTTTCAAGAATATGTTCCCAGCAGGCCCACTAGTTGATAAACGGCATTCTGATTAATATTGCGTTTGTGGAATATGACTTAAGCAGCGAAATCCACCCGTTTTTAGCCATCTCAGGAGGCGACCATTTTGTCACTTCTGTCGACTGAAAATGACATCACAACTGCTCAGGGCTCAGGTACCGACCAAACACAGCTGACCTGTTTTCTGAAGCTAAGCCGTGATTGGTCGCTACCTGAGCCCTGAGCAGTGATGTCATTTTCAGTTGACAGAAGTGACAAAATGGCTGCCCCTGAGATGGATACAAACTGGTGTATTGTGCTGCTTAAAGTGGAAATCAACCCTAAAAACGGGTGGATTAACTTTTATTTCACAAACCCAATATTTATCAGTAAGAACTTGCATAGAACATATTCTTGAAAAAAATATGTTATGGGTTGATTTCTTCTTTATGAGAGACTATGCCAAAAGGACACTGTGAAAATAAATTATTTAAGTACTACAGTGATTTCTTGAGGTTTATATGTTGAATTTCCAAGTTATCGGATATCTCGAATGTATCCTGAAGGGTTAAACTCACAGTTGGACATCCGTCCGTACAGGAAAGCACCAAAAGTGTCTGAATGAAACAACGAAAAGCTAATTTTGAGTGCATGGGGATATCAACGCTAACAAGCAATCTGATTAATACAAACAATTGATGTAGCACCTATTCTGATGGTCAAATAAAATAATCAGTGGGGATCTTTCTTCATTTGACCTGAATTTCCAGCAGCTCAAATTTTATTTGTTGCGGGAAGACTGCAAACAATAGATTACTCTTCCATTGTTCTGCCTCCAGTCTTTAACAGCATCTCCCAGGTGCCCTTTAATCTCTAACAGGTGGCCTTTTAAAAAGCCACCTTAATCACGTTGAGAGAGGGAGTGTGCACGTGGGTGTGTGCGTGTGTCCATTACAGTGTTCTCTGCCTCGCTCTCGGTCCTCAGGGACAGTTGGACAGTATAGAGTGCTATGAAAAGTGACATGTCACAATTGTTTTTTTAATAGTAGGCTACTAGGCCTATTGGACTACAGAACATTTGACAAAAGAATTGGGGAAGTCAAACAAAGCTTTTGCACAAGGAATATACTGAATTTTCTCTTATAACCGGACACTTTATAGTGCTTGATGACGCTCCACTTCATTTGCACATCTTTTGAACTTGTAATGAAGCCGGAGGTCGAATGGACGTGACAAGAGTTGAGAGTTGTCTCACGCAGCGGGAACAGCGCCGCTCGGTTTGCTCAACGCTGCTTCGTTCAGATTTCTCTTTCCTGTGCATACTTGTTCACAGTCAGTCACATTTTGCCTTGCCGCCGCATCTCGTGCGCACGCTGCGGGTCAGCGTGTGTGTGGTGGCAGTGCGGGGACGGTTGGGGAAGGAAGTATAAGTTGCCATTCTTATCTACACGAAAGCAGACCATACAAGTCTGTCAGTTAACAGAAACATTTTATCATCCTTAATTTTTAAACTAGTGCTAAAATGATTATGGTGATCCTGCGAGGTTTTAAAAAAAAATGGGAAGAAGCACATTTTTTCAAAATGTTTTACAGAAAATGATCTTATTAGGATGGGATGGCTTTTGCTGTGAAGTCAGTTAGACCACAAACTGACAAACCCCTGCTGTATATCAAGAAGCGGCGTCTCGACTCATGTGCTGCAACCACAGCATGTTGCCAGTCATTACTGGAATAGTTTGATAAGCCAACGGTAATGCCACTTAACTCTCGCAGCTCAAACGGCAAAATGTCATTTAAAGGAAGCGCACGCAAGTTTAGGAAAACGACCAATTAGTTGACCTTTGTTTCAAAGCAGCATGATTTGTTGGAGGAAATGAGAACGATATTAGCCTTTAAGGCAATTTACAACTTCAATACTCAACATGGCTGCAACCATACAACTGTGACCAGTTAACTGCTGCTGTTTTGGTTAGCAACTGGGTTAAGGGGTTCATTTGTCAATTTGAATGATAGCATTGTCTGCCTAGCAACTAAATGCGCCACGGGGTCTATTCGAGGGACGGACACTATTTGAGGAAATACTCTAACTGTCTGACAGAAATTTATAGCAATCCTTCCTCCCTTTGAGATTTTGCAACTGGTACAGTCGATTAAGTGTTAACACGTTTCGCCTCACCTTCGTCTGAACATCTCAGCAAAGATGCAGCCGACGCTCCACAGGTCCACTGGGGTAGCGTAACTAGACTGCAGCAGCACCTCTGGGGCTCGGTACCACAGTGTCACCACCTGCGGCGTTCATGGAGAACAGTAGAATCAAATGAGAAGAAAAAAAAAAAAAAAATCCATACCAAAATTAAGTAGAGCTTTCCATTCAAAATATAACAATCCATCACAGTTGCTTTACTTGAAGCATGATTTTCAGGTTCCTTTGTGCTTCTCTAAAGGGAAAGCAGTGACATTGTTCCCAGCGACAGAAGGGAAAGCTTCCAGATACAACTCAGTGACCCCCAAGTTATATTGGAACGGTTCCAGGTGCTTTCCTAAACAGCGTGACTTATCATCAACCTGTTGCTCTTGTTCCACCTCCTCAGGCACCGCAGCACGCTGATCAAAATACAAATGTGAGTACCGGTAAGCAAAGTGAGTGCAGTGAGTCGCCTGCGTGTATAATGGTTGTTTTCAATTTGGGTTTTATGGGAGAGAGGGAGAGAGAGAGAGAGAGAGAGAGAGAGAGAGCACAAGGGTCTTATATTATCACTTATCAAGTTATTTATCAATGAGCTTTAAGAATGATCTTAACAAGTGTTAAGTATTGGATGAGGTCTTTTCCACGGTGCGGTGACGACTCAATTTAGGGAGCTAGCATATCTGACTAAATGGATCCTTAGGCCAATCAAAGGTATCAGTCGCATTTTTACTTTGAAACCGACACTATTAATAGAGTTGAGGGTTGCGTTTCGCAGATGTGAGGTACTCTCATCTCCTGTTTCCTGCTTGAGTGGAAATGAGGGAGGAAGCAGGGGCAAGTAGGCTCTGAAGGCCTGGCTTTGAAACCCCAGTGACCAAATATATACAGTGATAACTCATATTCGGAAGACTCCGGTATATCTTGTGAGACGTCAGCTATGAGAACCAGTCAACGTCGAAAGAAACCTTTCACTGGGTATATAAAAAAAAAAAATTAAAAAAACATGAAACACTGTTATTATGATACTGTCCAAAATGCTCCATTTAGTTTTATTATTGTTGCCATTTACAGGCTTAAAATGTATGCGTTTTGCACTCACTGCAATAAGTATGCAGCCCTACAGATTTAAAAGTAGTTCAAGCACACATGCATGCACATGGAGCCTTCTAAGAAGAACCACAAACCTGGAGCTTGCAGTGTATCCGCTGCAGTGCAATTCAGTTATTCGAAAACCTAAAATCTTACCCACAAGCGCAGATACCGCCGGCATTTATATCACTCACGCGGCCCCACAAACAGACGTACGGAAACACACCGGAAGATATATGGGGTGACTGACAGTGACTGAAGTTCTTGGATACAATTTTTGTAGCAGTTCATCTATGGCCGGGTGGTCTCTCATTATGCTTCTGAGCTGCGTAATAACAGTTGCTATTGTGAGCGCTTCCTAGATAAGACCCCAAAACGTTAAATTGTCTTTCTCAACTCCACCCTGCGCTAAGATCAAATCCCACTTTCTTCAACTTAAGCCTGACATGAAGCTGCGCATATTGGAGTGGGAGAGGAAATATAATTTGACAGTGCTGAAGGCACAACCCTAACCCTTTCACACACCATTTGTCGCTTTCAAAAAAAAAAAAAAAGACACATCGTTCTTCAATTATGAGTCCTTTTTCTATGACACAGATTTTTATGGAGATCTTTTATGGCATGAAATTTCCGGGGATTTCTGCCTCTTTTCCATTATTGTCTATTGTTGTAATTTGGTGTTGGGCTCCATGTCTTCCTGTAGTCCATCAGTAAATGTTGCATGAATAAATATACAGGCAGTACTTTGTACATAGGGGGCAGGAAGAAGGAAGTTCGAGTTCTGTTCCTACGGTCTGCTGTTCTACGTTGTCCGTATTTCTATTGGCTGCTTTCTTCCCTTCTTCCACGTGGTAACACAAACAACAGAGTGGGGGGGTCGGACAAAGCTGAGGGAGAAAAACCTAAAAGGTTTGTCAGTGTGTGTGTGGTGCGTGAGGCTGACTCCAGATTAAAGGACGACATTCTGAGAATTCCTTTCAGCTGAGAGCATCCTCCCCCTCACCGCCGCTAACACTGTCCTCCACTCTCACTGC
Source organism: Filicampus tigris (assembly GCF_054856515.1). Lineage (NCBI taxonomy): Eukaryota > Metazoa > Chordata > Actinopteri > Syngnathiformes > Syngnathidae > Filicampus > Filicampus tigris. The sequence goes on along the minus strand of NC_141234.1, from coordinate 9,076,929 downwards.
TGAGCTCGCTGCCCCGGAGGACCTCCAGACCTCCTGGGTCAGACCTCCGCGGCCGGACCGCTTGCAGAGCCTGGCCGTGTGCCATCGGCGTTCTGTGCTAGCGCAGCGGCGGAGGACAATAAGTGTGCATGCGTGCCAGTGTGTGGGTGTTTGTTAGTGAATGTGGGAGTGGTTGCACGTGACTGTGCGAGCACCTGCGTTTGCCTGGATGAATATGCTTCATTGCCAAAAGTGTTTGCGTGAGTGTGTGCGGTGCTCCAAACGAATGCCAGTTATCAAAAACATGTGTCTGATGTTTTAAAGGCTAATTGCAGTTTATTATCTATCATCCCTGTGGGTAATTTAACATTAAACATACTCAAGATAGTTGATAGCAAAGATCAGTTGAATGCATGTGGCACGGACACAGCCATTGATTTATCTGACACCGGTTGTAAATAGAGTGGCCGAATATAATCACACACACCAATATACAAGGAACATGATTAAAAAGCTTGAAATTGTCCATTATTTATTGCAGAACAAGTGCGGGAAATGTTTGGTGTTGTGACGTTTCTCAGCTTGTACACATTATCAGTCTTAGGTCAGACTGTGATTACATTCCTGAGAGCAATTCAGCACAAATTAAAGTCTCCCGAAGTGAATCTCAGAGGAAAGGGGATAAAAGGTTCAGGGTGTGTAGGCAGGCCGCATATGGGAAGAGCAGAGGATATAGAAATAATTATAATACGAGGAAAAACAGTCGACAGGGTTCTGGGCCTGACAGTCCCAACAGGCCCCATTTAGTCCTGTAACAACAATATTTCATGACTCGCTCACTACTTTCCCTCTTGTTCGGCAATTTATAGTCGCAACAATCGCGCCGCACCTGGCCAAGAAAGGACATAAAAGAGATATTAAAGGCGATATTGATATATGGCTAGAAGGAAAAGTGCTAGAGCAGCGGACAAACTGTTACAGTAAAACAGAGCGTTGCCAAAGTATGCACAGCATACAGGAATGCAGCATGGGGCCCTCAGCAAGTGAAACAAAGACAGCACAGTCAGTGGCTCTCTCTCCCCTGTGCTACCACATCCGCACATCATTAGCTGGAAAATTCCAGATATATGCCGTCATTTTTTTTCTCCCCCCCCCCCCTCCTCTTCCTGCTATGGACACAGCTTCCATATCCCGTTGCACTTTTGTGTGTGCACATGCACGACTCCCGCTGTTTAGAATACCCGCTTGGCGACCTGGAGCGACGCCAAGGAGTGGTGACAACTCAGAAAGTTTCGGCCGGGGTAGAATCCGGTGCAATATGCATGCGCACACACAAACACACACAAAAGAAGTGTCGTGCATGTGAGGGTGAATTTAAAAATAAACAGGGAAAGCAAAGCCATGACCTGCATTTGAACATATGCGGCATATCTGTGTGTGCATGCTAACTTTGGGGGGGACAGCTCATTCGCTCTTGGCCGCAGTCAAAGCATAGAAGCTTTTCCTTTTTTCCCCCCATGTGGAGCTGTTTGAGGAGATATCTAAACAATCCCAGGGTGTGCTACACGTGCTCTCCTGCGTTGACCCCCCCCCCCCGGTCCCTGCCTGGTCTTCATTATAAATAGCATAAATGCATTCAAGGAAAAACAGATAAATTCATAGAATACTGCACTGACAGGCAGATATTAGTGTTGCAAGTCTACCGGATATATAACATGGCTCATATGGTAGAGATTTTAGAACATAACCGTTGATTGTGCTCTTGAAAATACATTTATAAGAAGCATTCCTGTGTTTTGAGTGCAGGAAATATGGTTTTAATTTGTGTCGCCTGACATATGCTTCAATTTTCGTAATTGCAGAGCGATGCCTTAATTTGGGAAAATACCTTTAATGAGGGGAAAAAATGACTTGTCAGTTTTAACAAGAACCTATATAGGTGTCTATCTTCGAGAATACTTACTGTGATAAGTTGAATATTTTGTGTAAATCCTACACGGATAAACATCGGGTTAAGACAAAAGCATGCTTGCTGCAAATCTTGCTCCTGTTAAATATAGCAACCCCAGGATATTTTCGGACTCAAAGCAGAAAAACAGTAAAGTCGAACAACAACTGATAAGTCTGTTGTCATTCTCCTTAAATCCAATTTGGCAAGCAAGGGCATCCACATGACATGCATGAGCATGGAAGCTAATTGTTTTATCAAATTACATTTTTGGTAAAATGAAAAAATAGTAAAAGTACACATAACACCTAAAAGAGATTAGAATGCTTACGCCTTCAAAAAAAATACCAAAAGCTGGGGGTTGAAGCTTGATGTTGGCCCCGTTAGCGAAGGTGCAACTCTTAAAGAAAGAACCAAAGAACCTAAAGAAATAGACTCAATGACCCTATAAAAATGCTGTCATACATAAGCCACACCAATAGGGGGCGATGTAACTTTCAGACCCTCCATCAAAAGTATTTCTATCTTCACAAAGTGTATGCAGAAAACCAAAACGTTTGTGTGAGACTAGAATTGATGAGTCGAGAATCTTGTGGTTAGGAATGGTTGGATTCAAATAAGCACATTTGCTTTAATCAAGCAAAAACTGCATTGTGATCTTGATGAAACAAACATGTTACGCCCAATACAATTGGGAAGCTGGTATGAGCCATCTTGGTTTAGAGAAGAAAAAAAAAAAGGCCCACCTCTTTCCTCTGTGACATGTCAGATGAACCCGTCAGCTTTGGCCATCTGCGTGTCATTCAAGGCAGTTCAATGAAGCCGTAGGCAGACTGGGTCATTAAAATGCCATTAACAAAGCAAGTGCCCCCCAGGGACGACCAGAGGCCGCCTAATCGAGGCCTCTGTACCACCCCAATGGGTGGTCTCCCTCTCTCTCAGGGAGGGCCAAAATATGCAAAACTTGGTAAAACGGTGATGTGGAGGAAGATGTCAGTCACATGCAACCATGCACATCTACTTTCACACATTTTTGTCAGAATAACTAAACATAGCAGCCTCCAGAGCAGCACTGATGAATCTCAGAGGTTTCAACATAGGTTTTCTGTTAAACCATAGATTTACAACTACCGGTCACAGTCATAGATCACGAGAATCTGGAATGAGAAGCCATCTTTGTCATTTCAAGCGGAGGACACACATCCCTTCAGTGTTACGCTAACACACCAATTCAACCACCGTTAGAACATGTGCATGTACAAGGTTGATTAGCGTGACGATGTTAACGCTATTATCGTAATCAAGAGCACAGTCTGAGTTTCAGTTGGAAAGACTGAGACAAAACAAGGAGCAGGGGACTTCTTAACAACATTATGCAAATTGCCACACCAGACACTCATTTTAAAAGTGCAAAATGAATCACAGAGAGAAGAGTCTTGTTCCCTTAAAGGGGAATGCAACAATAAGTTTTCTTTATAAATAACCTCTTCTATACAGCCGCGCCAGTCTAAACATGGCATTCTCATTACAATTGCGTTTGTGGAATATGAAGCAAAATCAGACCGTTTTTATCCATCTCAGGGGGCGGCCATTTTGTCACTTGCTGTCGACTGAAAATGACATCACAACTGCTCAGGCCTCAGGTAACAAACAATCACGGCTCACCTGTTTTCTGAAGATGAGCCGTGATTGGTCGTTACCTAAGCCCTGAGCGACTGTGACGTCATTTTCAGTCGACAGCAAGTGACAAAATGGCCGCCCCCTGAGATGGATTAAAAGTGGTGGATTTTTCCGCTTAACAACAAACACAATATTAATCAGAATATCAAGTTTAGACTAGTGAAGCTGCATAGAACATCTTATTGTAAAGAATATTTTGAGGTTGACTTCCTCTTTAAGCAACAGCAGTTCTCCACAGCCCACTTGTCTGCCAATAACGGTGGAATTTGTTGACTAAATAAGTAACTGCTACTCTGTGTTGGGCAAGGGGGAAGATCCTCTTAAACGGTGTGGCGCTTTGTGTACAGTGCATGCAATTCTCTCGTCTTGTAGATTATAGCTTCTATTTGCCGTGAGGAAGCGCAGAATGGCTCAATGAAGGTAGTGTGCGATTGTGTGCGTTTTGGGGACTATTGACGCTTTAGACACAGGAACATTCATCTGGAACCGAAGACCCGTGCAGCAGTTCTACCACACGCCGTTCTAAACTCACACAGTTGTATTATTGTGGCCTTTGCTGTATAATCAAGGAAGGAAATGAGTGTGTGTGTGTGTGTGTGTGTGAGTGCAAAGCAGCTCAAAACTTAAATGCCTTTGTGTGCACAAATGATTTACGGGTCTCAATATGTGTCACTCATACCTGAAGGTGAATTCCCTTATTAGAATGCAACCTTAGAAATGGAACCCTTGCCAGTAATAAGAGCAATGACCAGAACAAAAACCCCACTGTACAAAACACATTGTGGAGGCATTATGTAAATTTGAAAGTCATTTCTGAATACGGCATTTTAGATACTGTTATGCTTCGGTGCGTCCCTAAAGTTGCCCCTTGAAAGCTGCCTAAAAAACAAATGATCCTTGGTAGAAATTTGAGACATCAATCCATAAAACGTTTGTTAACGTTGTGTACCTTTTAAAAGCCCAGTTATAAACTGGGGAGCAAGAAAATAAAGCTCAATAACACAAGTACATTCACAATTTTATAGCTGCTAAGAAAACGTCACTTAATAATTGAGGAAAAAAAACGTATTGAGCAACATTTGCCGCCTGTGTGAATCTTTAACGTCTCATTTCTCCCTAATTCAATGACTACCAAAGAGTCCTTCAGTCTCCATTTTATCTGGTCATCGGAGCCCACAAGCTCAGCAGTGGGACATCAAAGTACCGACAGCGGGAAAGGGAGGGGTCCCTGTGTCTCCTCATCTGTTCCATCCCTGTCCACTATTGCCACTGATGGATTCCTGAGAAGGGGCCACAGGGGCCCTTGGCTCTCACTTTACACTGAGAAACTCGATCATGTGACTCAGTGCAGCGGAACTGCCCGCTCATGTCCTTCACGTGAGCGCCCGCCACATCACATTTACATCGAACTCCCAAAGCATGGGAGGGGACTTGACGGCAGCGTGTCTGCGTCCTCGTTATAATAACGTGAATGAGGCTCACTGTTACTCATGTTTCGTTCGATTGAAAAAAAAAAAATGGAGACGAAAAACAAAGCTTTGTTTAACTCGAAATCCCAAGAGGCTTCATCTGGCGCTATCTCTCAAGGTAAGTAACTGTAAGATCAGACTTAATTAGCCTCGAGATATGGACTCACCACAGAAGTGAGCGCCATCTGGAAGCTGTAGATGCGGGCCAGGCCGAAATCGGCTAGTTTAATCTGTCCTCCGCTGGTGACCAGGATATTCTGGGGTTTTAGGTCACGGTGAACTACACGGTGTGAGTGCAGGAAGTCCAGCCCCTGGAGCAGCTGATACATCATATCCTGGAAGAAAATAATAAGTCAGTAAGTTTTTTGTTGTTGTAAATAATTACATTTGAACAGAGACATTCTCACTGGCTAAACACATGCAAAATAATGACATTACAAGAGTATAGAAGAGTATATTTTAGTGATCTTATTTAATTACATGAGAAGGAATAATTTTCGAAACACCTTTTTCAGTATGACTGAAAAGGGGCAGTTTTGCTAGTACACTACAAAGTACAACCACAATATTAAACAAAAGTAGATACTTAGATATAGTTGCAAAATTAATCTGTTTCGTGACATCATAACACAATTTACTCAAATATCACATTTGTTTGCCCAATTGAAACAAATTGAAACGCCATTAATCGGTTCCAGCCCCCAACAAAAAGACCAAGCGACTCATAACTTGAAAAACTTTTATGTTGGGGTGAAGTGAACATCAAATTGCGCCCAGTGTGTCCAGTATACTGTGTATTAAAATGTCATTTTAAAAATCATGTCACATTCACAAAGCAACAATTGCTTTGGCATCAAATAGCCTGAATGTCCTGAGCTTCACTAAAATGGCAGCCACAGTTTGGTAGTAAAGGAGTTAACGGAGGAGGCCTGTGTCTTTTCTTGTTGACTGTGGCAGATGTTTGATAACTGACACACACACAAATGAGAGAAGGAGGCCCTTGCTCTACACAAGCATGGAGCTCTGTTTCATAGCAGCTGCTCCGCTGGAGTTAATTGGCGTTCCCTCTCATTTTATGACCACAGGCTGACCTCAGAAATGGCCATAGGCGCTGCTGCATCAATAACGCTTGAGCTCAAGTAAACTAGCGCGGGAAGAACGCAACTATGTCGAACCAGCTTAGACTTGTTCCTTCCAAACTGAAATGCTCCCAAAACAGGTCTTGCACCTGTAAACAAGTAACGAGCATTGATAAAGAAAGTGGCGGTTTTGGCTGTCGAATTAAAGCTCATAGCAAAAGGGCAGACCTTTGGTTTTGGATCGCTTATGGTATTCCAATAAAAAGACCAGCTGACATATCCAAATTCAGAAAGGAAAGGGTTGGATGTATACTGTGTATGAAAGCCACTACAGAAAAAAAAAAAAAAAAAAAACACTTTTTGTGGGTCTTATCCCAGCCTTTACATACGTACTCTCTCCTGTAAATACACACATGCCCCTTAGCCCGCCGGCCTCCCACCCTCCCCAAAAAGTCCCCAGCCAAGACCTCACAAGTGACATGGAGCTGAGCCCACAGCTCTATTCACTAGCTGACCAGCTGGTGAGTGAGTCAAAGAGGCCTGCACACTCAAGCAGAAAACATTAGCAAGCGGCGCGGGGCTGGCTGCTGTGCTGCGCAGGAGATGGGACACCCCACCGTGTACTGTGGACACGAGGAGCCCAGAGTGGGCGCGTTTGTATACACACAAGCTGCGTGTCGCCCCGGCTCTATGTTCACGTCAACACGGAACACAACATTCCCATTTGTGTGCACCCTAGCTTGTCGGGGGTCGAAGTTTGTGTGTGTAAAAACGTGTGTGTGAAAATGTTAAGTGTGTGCGGTAGGGGGACTTGTAGGGGGGGTCCTGACCAAGGGCAGGCAGGATGCATAAACAGACCTTCCTTTCTACATCTCCATCCAGCCATGACCTAGTGAGGAGGGCAGCAGACAGACAGGGTCATAGAACAGAGGGAGGCGGTTGGTTATTTTGTGTGCGTGTGTGGGGTGTGTGTGTGTGTGTGTGCTGACACAATAGCACCCCCCAGTCAGTTCCTCTCTGCTTTAAATAACCATTTCACCGTGCTTCCTTTCAGCAGGATTTGCTAGTAAACACTAATTACCTCAGAAGTGTGACTCTTGGACAAACACACAAACAATGATGGCCCGCTTGTCCTCAGCACCTTCCTCTGTGATATATCAATTTCCTCTACAATGTCAAACAACACAGCCATCATAGTGGAAAGCATCGCAACTAAAAATATACTCAGATCTAACGGCGTTAGAAAGTTGAAAATTAAGTTTAAAGGCCCTTACCATTTTAAACAAGCCAGTAAATCAACGGCCATTAGAAGTCAGAAAAGTCCCGGGGCCAACTTGGCTTGGAAGAGACAATATCACACAAAAAGGCAAAAGGTTTGACCCCCCCCAAAACAGGGGTACCAGGAAAAAAAAAAGGTAATAAGCCCTCTGCAAGATGCAGCCACAACATGGCTTTCTGGGTATGCTTCCTTTTCTAATGCAAATGTACCAAAGGCAGCCATATTGTTTATTGTAGCGAGGCACAATATGGGACATCTGCCGGTTAGCGTTAGTGTAATGCCCTCCCCATGCTTCATTAACCTCCCCCTTTATAGGCTCAGAGAATAGAGCTGTGGTAGTCTGGATGATGGCAGCGGAGAAGGGTGGGTGACACCCAAGCGCTGGCCCGGCCGAGCCACACCGAGCCTTGGGTAGCTCGGCTGCTTGATGTCCTTCCAGCTCATTTAATTCCTGGAGGAGGGCCTCTTTCATCAGTGAGCATGTGGTGGGTCTTGAAGCCGAGTGGGTGGTGGGAGGGAGCGGGGGCAGAGGTGGACAGACTGGCAAGGAGTGGGGTAACATTTTTTTTTTTTTTTTTAATGCTAGTTTAGGGTCAGCTGTATCTGAGCTTTGTTAACATTTAGGAGATTTAATGTTTACATAAATAGGCAAAAGTCTACCAAATCTGATTCGATCCGATGAATTTGCTGTCGAGTGGAAGGCATTTTGGGGGTGAATAACTGGGCCTCTGTCCTAGAAATAACAAGGGATGGAGCCAGTGTCATATTGTCGATCCATCATTGCCCTTTTGTCTTCCAATGGCTCCAGCTGCATGGATGTTAAGGCGGAGCAACGCAGGGGTGAAGAGGAGCCCCAAACCAACTCAACAGGTGGCTCAACCTCCACCGATCTGATGATGGCATTAACAGCAGAGCTGTCAAGCAGGGAATATTGTTAAATAATGACATTTCATTCAGAAATCAATGGCCCAAATTCATAATGCATGACTTATTCAAAGAGTACAACAATATTTGTTGTTGAATTAAAAACTGAATCGCGGTATACAATGTGTGATAAAGTAATACAAGCAAAAAATTACAGTGCCAGACACTACATTGTCTTTAGCTAACTAAACCCCTGATTAAGGCTGCAGGTCAGATCCACCTGTTTCGTCTATGCTTACACAGTTTATCATCAATACTGTAGCGCGACAGAACGTTCACACGTAAACTTGGCCCTGGGGTGGTAAAAACTACAAATACTCTCGCTTCCACAAGGTCTCCATTTCAAAACTGACACTTAAACTCAGAGGCACAAAAACGGAGCGATAACTCCCCAGTATTGTACACGTTAAGTCACGGGACCTAAGGGGTGAAACACGATTAAGAGTTTTGTCACAGCAGTCACAGAGGAAGGGTTAATGGCGCGTCCAGTTCCGACCTTTGGGCAAATTGTAAGTGAACTCTCAGTGGATTTTAATCGAGAGCGCTGGAGTAACCGATGAAGGGACTTCCTTAGGCTCATAATGGCCCCACAGTATAACTGCGGCAATCAAATGCAAAACTTGCGCATAAAAGCAAAAATCTTTAAATTCGATCGCTTAATTCACACACTTGTTTCCTGAGCGCAGACGTCTTGCAAAAAGAAGGCCAAGTGAAAAGAAGGAGCCTTTAATTTGGAGTCCATTTGCCACATGTGCTGGCCTTTAAAACGCCCTGGTAGTTTTGCCGTTGCAGAGAGCTGCAGTCTGCCTGCCATGGCTTTGACAAAAAAAGCTCAGTCAGTACCAAACAGACATGGCTGTGGTCATGCAAGCCCCAGAGGATTAGAAAATATCTCCTTTTCCATCTAAAATAGAAAATCAAGTAATGACTCAGACGTAAACTTGCCTTAATGTACTTTAGTGATTTGATAAATATTTCAAAATACATTTGAGGAAAAAGTGACACTTTTGAGCAAAACAATTGAAAATTAACTATCGAAACTTGTTGCCGTTCGTCAACTCTTAAAGTTGTAGATTAGTAGTCACATGTCATTACCTTGATGGTTTCTGGCGGCACGCCGGGGTCGGGGGCTTTCTCTAGGTAGGTGGTCAGGTCTTGATCCACATGCTCAAAGACCAGAGTGAGTTTGGTTTCGCGGTTAGTCCGAGACACTGTACACACGTCAAAGAGCCTGGAAGAGGAGGAAAAGGAGCGATCAATATCGCGGATTGAGCTCGCATAAGAAAAAGTCTTAAAACGAGTAAAGTTCAAATCGATATGTTGGACATCACACATAACGCCAGCAAATCTTGTGGGATTTCATCTCACTGGCAATCTAAAGGATTATATTCACAAATGTGTTTTGTTTTTTTCTTTTTTTGGGAGGTCACCGCATATAGTGTACAAAAAGTGGGAACCAGAAGTGGAACTTACTGCAACATAGGAAAGAGTCTGGCAGTTCAAAACGCCACAGTATTGCTTTGCTAACACCTTCCTGTTCTTTCTCCATGCGTGTGCCTTTCAGGCAAAGTGTAAGTAACAATACTAAAAATGACCTGGTTTTTTTTTGTGTTTTTTTTGTATCAGAATAACTTAGAAAATAATAACATAGTCATTTCTAACCAATTGACCCCTTGTAAAAACAGAGCTTTCAGCCATTGAAGGCTACCAAATCCCAAACATCAGCGGCTATGATTGTACCAAACTAGGCAACAAGATAAAGCCAAGAATCCAGATTATGTCAGCAAACTGCCAAAGGAGGCTTTGGTGAAAAGCTAAAACAAAAACTATGCAGTATGTCCCCTTCAAAGAGCTGGGGAACACAAGCAACATTCCTCGAGCAGCGCTATGACAACTCCTGATGCTCTTTGGCATGTTAAAGGGAGCTGCGGCAAGGGCGTCATCTTCCATCATAGTGGCGCTCTTTGCAGGATAAGGGAACCGAAATGGCAACCCAGTGGACATGTTGACACTGATTGGTTATTGGCATCACATGACCTCATAACGCATGTCCGGTTTAGTCTTTTTAAATCAATATGAAATATTAGGTCAGTGCAAGTGAATGTTTAAATAGGTAGACATCAATACATGACAGGGAGTATTTAATATGTCTCTTGAAATCCCTTACTGGTAAATGGGATGAACATTTGAAGTATGAGGATTTTACTGTGTCATATTACCAAATTACAATTTACTTAATCTACATACCGGTAGGTTATATAGTGCTTGCATGTAAAAAATCCTGAATTTCTTTTTCAGCCCTGCAATGCTCTCATAAGAGCAAGATTTGAAACACTCAAGTCAGTGCTGCGAGGTGATTCGTTCAAGGCATAAGTACTGCGTGTGATGTCAAAGAATAGATGACGCCCTCCTCTTGAAGCGGTGAGGTTAAACGCCCCTCACAGCTCGATTGTCGGCCTACAATGGGGGCTCTCAGCAGACACTGAACATATGGAATGAATAATGGAGCTCATTACCAACATCCAGGGGTTGCCGGGAGTCTCACAGAAGGTCCATAATGCAACTGTCCTGGTTTGAGCTGCTTGGTTATATCGTTTGGCTAAACTGGTGGGTCTCCGCACCAATTCAAAAAACTTTCAACCAATCTAATGCCCTGCTTCCACAAAGGCAGATCTACCCACTAAACTGAACTGAGAGAAGTGTTTTAAAATTAGGCATGTTTGTGGTCAAGGTAAAAATAAGCCATTGTGATCGTGTTAGGACAACGCCATGATCGCTCATTGTTCATTTGTGCATTGAGTGGTTTTAGAGGCAATAATGTGAATGCCATGTTTCTGTCATGTCCATTGAGGAGTTCCCCGGTGCATAATACAGGCACAGATAACTGACTGGTGATTGTTTGAAATGAAAGTGACACAAAATGGCCTCAGTAAGCAGTTGACAATGGAATTAATCAAAACCTACCACCCCAGGGGTGAAACATGGGCCAAATGGAAATGGAAATTGGAAACACATAGTCAAGCTATGAAGTGAAGTGAATGATTCATACTCTGGTCAAAACTTTGAGTTAGTGTTTTGTTTTGGGTAGATCTGTATTACTGGAAATGGAATGACAATGTCGCAACAACTGTAAGATGTTGTTGTTCAGTGATTCATTAAAACTACAAATTCAAGCTGATTGCATACTCCCTCGATACAGGTGTATCTAATGTTCTAAATGTATTCTTGTTTAGAATGTCCTAGAGCAGAGTTTAACAAGCATAAGGTCCAAAATATGTAGCACGTCAGTTCTCATTTGGTCGACGTGGTGGGGGGGATAAAGTTGGAAACTAATTAATTGATCATCAAGCCGGGACACAGCTGCTTCCCAGCTTCTAAGTCGGATTTCAAATTAAAAAGGTTTGGGAAATGGCTAAGAGTAAATGAAGTGCACTTATTTAGCACTTTATCTAAATGGTGCCCAAAGAACTTTACAAAGCCTCACATTCACCCATTCACGCAAACATTCATACACAGATGGGTGCTGCTGACATGCAAGGAGCTACGAGGCCCACTGAGAGCAAATTACGAAACATGCAAGCTCCACAGTCGAGCACCTGAGCAGAGTCTCAAACCTGTTTACAATAGGATGGACATGCTAACTATTCTGCTACCTAACTGCACACATTTTGAAAAATAAATGTTGGCTTGGGGCAGTATGGGTAACAAAATAGTAGCTCAATAATATAAAATTTTGAATGAGTTGTGATTTTGTGAAAAAAAAAAATGAACAAAATGAGCACTTGCACTTAATGTTGATTTCTTGTTCAGCAGCTTTGTGCCATCCTTGAATTGTAATTTTTATGCAAGCGAACCCTCTGGACTGAAAAAAAAAAAAAATACAGAATGTGTTTTTTGTTGTTGTTGTTTGCTTCAAAATCCTTGTTGTTGGATTAGGATAGTGGATCTTTTATACATGCATTGAAATATGTATTATCAAAAATTAAATCTAATAAGAGCACATATTGTGCATGTACATATGTATTTTGTCCATATTTAAAATAGCATATTAATCATACACTGATTCGGAAGTGTGTGGTCCCCTTCCGCCACCCAATTACACTGATGAAAAATTGTGGCCTCCTCCAGCATTTTAGTTGCCCATCCTTGGTCTATATGTGTTACTCCACCGTATGTGTTCAAATACCAACTGCTTCTCTGGTGTTTTTCATTGTACGAGCTGAGGGAATTTTCTAAGGCAAAGCTATGTGATTGTTTGAAATACACAGCACGTAATTCTCTATGTTTTATGTTTAGTTTGTCAGTAAACTTCAACTAGGAGTGGCATTTAACAGCTTGAAGCCTCTTTTTCAACGAATGTTCACGATCTGCCAAAATGCTACTTGTCATCAAGTGCGTTGACTTCACTGACCCAAACAGTGCTTGCATCTCATATTTTGTTGCAGTGAGGGAGAAGGGAATGACTGAATAATTCCCAACACAGCCGTGGTGAGCAGCAAAAAATGTGGACATATTAGAGCGGGTTGTTTCTTAACATAAGTGGTTAGGCCACACGGATACACACCTTTTCTCCCCCACACTTACCTGACAACATTGGGATGCTCAAAGGCTTCAAGCTGCCTCAGTACCGCCACCTCCCGGATGGTTGAGAGAGGCATCCCCTCTTCCTCCGTCTGGACACGAACTCGTTTTAAGGCAACAAATCGTCCCCCGTTCTTCAGATCTCTGGCTTTGTACACTTTTCCATAGGCGCCTTCTCCAATCTCGGCCACGGCCTCATACTGCGTACCCATCGTTTCTTTGTCCATTTTTGCTTATTTCCCCCCTCTCCTCGTCTCTTGTTGAAAATACTGCGGGGATTCCCAGAGAGGCTGACGAGCCAGACTTTCTCACCAAGCCATATTCACAGGAAAAAGTGGGCACGTGCAATGCCTAGATGACAGGGAGACACGGACGGAGGTAGACACCATCTTTGTCAGATTTGGTCAAAATGTGCACCAGGTAGCAATTACAGGACTGTCATCATGTTTTAATCCGACTATCACTACAGCAGCCTCGTTGCCTCCCAACTTGTACTCCTCCTCCTCCTGTTACGCTTACCATGTCCTCCTCCTCTTAAAACAAAGTGAAAACACACCAAAAAAAAAAAAAAAACATTACTTTACCGTCAGCGTTTTTATGCTAGCTCTATGGTTAAACACACTGGCTGGTGCGTTCAAAGACTCACCGCACATGCAAATGTCCCCAAACCTGGACTGTCTTGTGTTTAAGGAAATTGAAGAGAATCAAAAGGGAACACGCAAAGATGAAATACTGGCCTTACACGCTAACTCGTTCTGAGTACGGTATCAATCTGCTTCCCCCATGTCCATTTTCAGCAAACTTTGTTATGAGCTAAAAGTTTGTCACTGAGGCCACCCAAACGTAGCGAGCACGTGGCTGTCTTCTGGCTGCATTGTCTAAACTTCAACAGTTTCAAGTCCTTTTAAAACGCTAAAAGAAACTCGCTAAAAAAACTTTCATCAAGCCTCGTGCTATTACATCAAGACATTCGTTCGCGGGGTTTTATTAACACTTTCATTCTCAATAACGGCTACGGCTATTTTTAACCATTTAATTGATTAAAAATAAAAATAAATTCAATCGCGTGGTTGAAATGCTCCTTTTTGCCTTCTAAATATAACTGGACACCAGGGCAACATATACGCACACTTTTGGTATCACATTCAACATAACATTTAGTGTTTACCTCGTTTTATGTTGTCAACAATATGTCGCAACGTCGGCATGTCCAATAAAGTGAGGAGGCAATGGTGTCTCCGAGAAAAAAAAAAGTCGCTCAAACGCATCCCTGTCCACTGTCCTCCATGCGGGGGCCACACAGGTAGTTTTGTTGGACGGTGCATGCTCTAACCCCCCATCCCTCAAACTGCACCAACCCAGGCAGGGACACTCAAACGGGGGGAGGAGGAGGGGGACGAGGAGGAGGGGAAGGGGGTGGAGGCGGATGGTTGTTCGAAAGCTACACGCACACGTTATACACACACCACACACACATTGCCTACAACTGTTAGTGGGGTGGGGGGAACGCAGGACAAAGGCAAACGCGTGATACAAGCCCTCCAAAGCCACGCTCCTCTTTAGATTTCCCCCTTTCTCTCCCTTTCTCGCCCCCTTTTTCCCCTTCCATATATCCCCCAAACAAGCCCATGCACCATGCAGCAGCCCCGCTCGGCCGTGTGAGCTCCGTCTCCGCCTGGCTTTCCCACGCCGGCTGAATGTGGCCTGACCCCCTTCAGAGAGGTTTGACACGGAGCGGGGACATTTCCGCATTCCTCCCCGACTACAAAGGCACACCGCCTCCTCTTTGCTCTCCCCTCGGCCTCCTCTGTGCTTTACCATTCATAGTGCTCCTCGCCGGCGGGTTTTGTCTCCCGTGTCAAACTCGGGAGCGCCGCAGGGGTCGGGGAGGGGAGAGTGGAGGTTTATTGGATGGACGGCCACACTATCTATCTCCCCTCACAGCCATTGAGGAGCTCCTGCAGCAACAATGCGCCACCGGGGGGGGCAATGTGGAGTGCTCAACCTGGATGGTCCCAAAGGGGTCAGGTTCAAGGCCCGGGGCTTGATCTGTGGCATGGGTCTACTCTGGTGGTCATTTGGACTACAGTATGTCATGCAACAGGCCTGCCAACAGTAGCCTGTACCAGGTGGCAAAAGTACTCAGTCTCTAAAGTAAATAATGTAAGTATGTGTCAAAAACATACGCACACACACACCAGTCCAAGCAGAAGTACTCATTTACTTAACTAAAAGTTAAAAAAAAAAAAAAAAAAAAAGGAAAATGCAGTCTCCGAAATATACTTCAGTACAAAATGAAACATTAACTCTGATTGTCAATTGTGTACAACACCAGTTTTGATAACTTGGCAGTTCAACTTTTTTTTTTTTAAACCAACAGCTGGCTATTGTTGACTCAGGCTTTTATGTCAGTGGTTCTCAAAATTTAGTACCACCTCAAAAATACCCCAATAAAACATCTCCAAGTACCACCATAATGACCAACATTACAATACAGTCATCTACTAGGTCTAAGTGTTCATCAAACCTGAGGTAGAGGTTTTATTCATTATCCACTGTAACATTATGCACAGTTTGAACATTAATACTGCACTTAAATAAAATAAAAAATACTAGATATTAGGTCTGTGTACAAAGCAAATTCCAAAAACTGTCACATTGCACAAGTTTTTTATGTTTTTCACCATTTCACTATCTGTAGTGTGTGTATGTTCCTTCTTCAAAAAATGTGAAAAAAGTACAGATGATTTCTGTCATGTTAACTATATAAACTTAATTTTTTTTTTCCAAATTAGCTTATCTTGTGTACACAAAGATTCATCACCTACCGGTATATTGTAGGCTTGTTTTCCAATGTTTTCTTCTCATGATGGACAAAGTTGAGACATGAAAAGACCTGATGCCAGATTATCTCAATGAAAGGCCAGTTAAGGGCGTGTAAGCTGCATTATCATAACTATAGGGAAGCATTTATTGTATGAGAAGATAATCAGGAAAGACACATGAGGACAAGCGAATTCCGTGATTGATTTCTTATGCGGAGTTATTGGTTTCTTATGTGCAGTTATTCTACAAATGACTGTCGCTGGCCAACTCTTTAGACAAACTTGATAAATTTGCATTCGAAGAGACATATGAAAACAATGTGCCAATTACTGTAAATGTGGAAATTTAAATTTTTTTGTCATCATCGTTGGTGTGAAATCTGCTTTGAGAGCCATCCCCTGGGTTGAATATATTAGCATGATTGCTTCTTTTCTTGGGCTGCAAAACAAACCAATTATATTCGCTGTGTGTGGTGAAGAGACCTTAAAACATTTACGCAAACACATTCTGAAAGTGAGTGTTGGATATCATTTCCATCATCAACTACTATGTCAGTGTTTGACAAAGTAATATATTTTGTATCAACTTTCCACAGTCTGTGTTTATCTTGTGAAAGGGAATCACTTTCTGGAGAAGAAGGAGGAACAAGACAGTCATTTGGGAGCACACTGTCTTCTTTATCTTCATCAGTTTTGAACGCGTGAAACCTTTGGAATTGGCGATTATATTGTGGATGATGTATTATGTCTGTCTTGTTTTAAGTGGACAGAACAAACTAAACCGCAAACTCAAAGCTAATCCCAAATGCGATCCAAATGTACATAAATCGCCATAACAATACTTGACAGAGGTTGCAATGTGAACGAAGGAAAAGTAATTCCAGTGAAGGCGAAAGTGTGTATGGTCAGTCAAAATCTGTCAGAAATCTTAAACACTCCCATCCACAGTCATGAATCACAATGCAAGTTGCTGCAAGGCCTCATCTGGCAAATCAGCCCTGTGTTGTGAGAATCTGCCACTGGCGTCCCTCATGTGGAGGAATGTTGCTTGACAGAGCCACTCCTTTAGATTTTATATAAATGTAATTTAAAAAATGTGCTGCGTGCACATTTTCACACAGTCAGCATCACATTAACTATCATTGGATGCACGCCGCATTGCTGTGATGTGCAAAAAAAAAAGACTAAAAAAATATATTAAAAAAGAAAAAAAGCTTTGCGAATGTGCAGCTTGCTTGTGTGTCATTCCTCGAAGCATTCATCTTTCAGGAATAGTTCAGGAACTTCGCGATCCCCTGCTTCATCATCTTAATGGAGACAAATTTCAATTTTTTTTCACAGTTTAAAACAAGTCAAGTTTATTTATACAGCCCTTAATCAAATAAAGAGTCCAGAGTTCCAAGAGCAAGTAGACAAAAGACCAGGCCTGGCCAACCCGAGGCTCGCGAGCCGCATGCAGCTCTTTGTTTCTGACTTGATAAGCAAAGAAATCACTGTCAGCAGACAGTATAACATTTCAAATGCTAATAATAAGAAATATGATACTGTCAAATTTGTGACCAAACCGTGTATCGTGAACTTTCCAGCAATACAGTGTCAGTGAGGCTTAAAAAAAAAAAACAGTTGGTTTAAAAATAACACAATTTGGGGTAATAAATGGACCGATCCACTCCTTGAGACAATTTCACCCAACTTCCAAAAAATGGCTAGTTTTGTCCAAAAACAACCCCAAATATTGGGCTGTTTTGTACAAAACAACGCAAGAAGGTGGGTCAAATTGACCCAATTTGCGGGTGGGTCCATTTTTGACCCCAAATTGTGTTATTTTTAACCCAACTGTTTTCAGGGTGTGTCAACTTTCACACAATTTTGCAATAACTATCATATTGTGACGTCAATACCGTGATAAAACCAAATCGTGACCTCTTGATATTGTTACAGCAGGATTGTCTGATGAAAATGGAAGAAAAAGAACATTTTCTGTCTTACATAAATTGAGCAATACGGTGTATGTGGAGGGATCATTTGAACATAGTGATGGAATGGATTACATTCAACTATCAAGGTACCAAGTTGATGTGTATGCTGTGGCTCTTTGCGCTAACAGTCAAAATTGTGGCTCTTTGCCTTTGTTTGGTTGGCCACCCCTGCAAAAGACAGTTAAATCAGAGCGCAAACACTATATTTGTGTCTCTCTGTGTTTGATTGTATCCCTGTGTGTTTTTTTTGTAAGTGTGCGTGTGGCAGCTGCTCATCAGCTCAGCCAAGAGAGAATTACAAGCCTCCCATGGGGGACCTGAGAAGCCAACAAGGGGCAGGTGACTCACAGTCGCTCCCAGATCTCCTTACACACATGCACACACCAATACGCACGCGCACACATGCATACAGACAACAGATGAGATTGATTGTGGGCCCTGTGTACCACTTAATAGGGTCGGGTTTGGGGGGTGGGGCTAGGGGGAATCAATGCAAAAGGTAGACGGTGAAAAGTCTGAGGTCTCTAAGCAGACAGCTGTCACACCTGAGGGAGGATTCTATCACTTGTGATATTGGATGCCTTTTAAAGCGGAAGTCCACCCAAACATATTTTTCAAGAATAAGTTCCCAGCAGGCCCACGAGTTGAAACACGGCATTCTGATTCATTTTGCTTTTGTGGAATATAAGTTAAGCAGCAAAATGCACTCGTTTTTAGCCATCTCTGGGGGCAGCTTTATCATCTTATGTCCACTGAAAATGACATCACAACTGCTCACAATGACCAACCACGGCTGCCCTGTTTTCTGAATCTGAACCGTGATTGGTCTTTGTGAGCATTTGTGATGTCATTTTCAGTCGACAGAAGACAAAATGGCCGCCCGCAGAGATGGCTAAAAATGAGTGGATTAACACTTATTCCACAAAGGCAATATTGATCAGAATGCCCTGTTTCAACTAGTGGGCTTGCAGAGAACATATTCTTGAAAAAAATGTTCGCGTTGACTTCCACTTAAAAGTTGGAACAATTCCCACTGGTTGATAAAAATCACTTTGTAAAGCGTTTAGCCTCATTTTATGCCGACATGACATGATGCCAGCCGACCAGCCGGGCTTTATATGTGTCTCTCTCACTTGATTTCCTGTCTTCCGCTTTCTTGTCAAGCCAGACTCTAGTCCCAAGTGTGTGGCGCACGTAAAGCCCCGTCTCTCTTCTTCCCTTGTCCTTGTCCCTCTCGTCGCCCCGGCACAGGCCCCCAGACACAAGCCTCTTTCTGTTGGGCCATCGCTATGACAACCAAGCCACTAGCTTGAGGAGGCGACATAAAAACCTGCTCTTTTGCGGGGACACAGGAACACCTGCCGCCTCCAGAGATGGGGAGGGCCAGAGCACATGGAGACACACATACAAATCCATGTGGTCACTAAGGTGTCACACACATATTCAGTACTGTACATGCACACAAAGTTAGACACGGAAGATTAAACAAGAAATTAGATGTACTGGAAGACTTCACTTCCTTCTTCCAATAAACTGGCTGCACTCATTGAATGAAATAATCGGAGGGAGTGGAATACGGTATAAACTAATTATCAAATATCGTTCAGGTTGGTCCGGTTTCAGATTCAGACTTCATTAGGTGAAATAATTGCGGCATGGTAGTTAAAGAAAATCTAAAATGCACTCTCTTATCTGTAGTTGAATGAGTACAAAATGTTTTTGTGGTCAAAAGACATGATTTCATGACAGTAAAGCAGTATTTGGGAGGAGCAGCGTAGTGGTGTCAAGTAAGTGCTTTACTCTTCAGCAGGCTGCATCACCATGGTAACGCATGTATTAACCCAAAATCCTTCTGGTCTTACCACTTGGTAATGTGTTAGAAATGTTTCTGAACAATCACTGGCCACTTCATTAGGTACAGATAATGAATGATAACCATTGCTTAATTGGTTGCTAAATAAGGTGATCAAAACATTGGTAAGAACTCTCAGTATGACGCAGTGCAGTTTGGAACCACTACAAACTACAGACAAAAATAAATAGTATTCAACTAAAACTTCTCTAACAGTGGCAATCCACACTAAGAATATGCACTAGTCAACAATTTTTTACTTTTTAAAAAAAGAATTATAGATTTTTTTTACAACCCCTTCCTTGTTTTTCTCTAGCACATCAGGCCTATATAATAATAAGAAAAAGAAGAATGCAATAACAATAATATAATATATAATAGTATTTTTTATGAATCAAAGGTATGGTTCAGAAACAAATGGATTTTTTTTTCCTGAAACGTCATATCTTTAAATTACAATGCATGGTAAAATTCGTAATGCGCAAGCTTTTGTTTATTTTTTTTTAAAACCAAAATTGAAATGATCTCAAAAACCTGATGTGCTTGAAAAAAATATACTTAAAAAAATCTGCATCAAAAATACATTTAGCCAATTAGATTTACCCATTTAGAGCAAACACCCCTCTAAATGTGCTACAATCTGAATATATATTGGAATTACTGAGAAAATCCAGATGTCCACTGAGGCTTAGTGTGGTCGACTCGTATGTATGCGCGTGTGCCTGAAGTTGCGGTTGGAGTGTGTGTCTTTAATCATTTAAACAAAACCAGGATCCTGTCTAAGTAAACAATGTGAACTGTTTGACCCCAGGAATAAATGATAATTACATCCTCTCCAGTTGAATACAAAGACCAGATGCTAACCGTGTGTTTGGGTTTTTGTTAAGCGTGAAAAAGGAATTAATTGTGCAGAGCTCATGTCATTCATTACTCAGGAGTCTAAATCTCCTGCATCCCCATTAACTCAATCAACAAGTGTCGGTTTAATAAGCTGAGGCTGCTGGCTTGCGTCCTCCTGTTCCAGGCGGAATATTCTGGAAGGACTGGCAAAAGAACCTCCAGTGCCTAGCTGCTGTTCATTAAGAGTATTAATGATTAACTGAGAGTACTATTGTCCCCTCGGGTCCAGCTGTCCTTCCTCTGCCTGATCCACTTCGATGCCTCTGGGCCACTGAACTCTATTCATGTGTTTAAGTGACAGCTGCTCCTCACTGTGTGCTCGTTCAATCACCTGCAGATGCTGGTAAACAATGAAGCAACAAGTAGACGATTGAAAAGATTGCTTGTTTAGTAAAATCCACAGTCTTGCATTGCATCATCTAGTAATATGTGCAGGTGGAGACTTAAAGAGGAAGTCAAACCAAATATATTTTTTTCAAGAATATGTTCTATGCAAGCCCACTAGTTGAAACAAGGCATTCTGATAAATATTGTGTTTGTGGAATAAGAGTTAATCCACCCGTTTTTAGCCATCTGTGGAGGCGGCCATTTTGTCTCCTCTGTCAACTGAAAATGACATCACAACTACTCAGGGCTCAGGTAACGACCAATCACGGCTGACCCGTTTTCTGAAGCTGAGCCGTGACTGGTCGTTACCTGAGCCCTGGGTAGTTGTGATGTCATTTTCAGTCGACAGAAGTGACAAAATGGCCACCCCCTGGGATGGCAAAAAAGGGGGGGATTTTGCTGCTTAAAGTGGAAATCAACCCTAAAAACGGGTGGATTAACTCTTATTTCACAAACGAAATATTTATCAGTAAGAACTTGTTTCAATTAGTGGGCTTGCATAGAACATCCATCCATCCATTATCGATACCGCTTATCCTCATAAGGGTCGCGGGAGCCTATCCCAGCTGTCTTCGGGCAGTAGGCGGGGGACACCCTGAATTGGTTGCCAGCCAATCGCAGGGCACACAAAGACATACATCCGCACTCACAATCGTGTGATTGTGAGTGACTAGGGGCAATTTAGAGGGTCCAATCAACTTACCATGCATGTTTTTGGAATGTGGGAGGAAACCGGAGTACCCGGAGAAAACCCACGCAGGCACGGGGAGAACATGCAAACTCCACACAGGGAGGCCGGGGCCGGGATCGAACCCACGACCTCTGAACTGTGAGGCCGATGTGCTAACCAGTCGTGTACCGTGCCGCCCTGCATTGAACATATTCTTGAAAAAAATATGTTTGGGATGACTTCCACTTTAAGAGAGACTATACCAAAAGGACACTGTGAAAATGAATTATTTAAGTACTACAGTGATTTCCTGAGTTTAATGTATTGAATTTCCAAGTTATGGGATATCTCGAAAGTCTCCTGAAGGGTTAAATTCACAGTTGGACATCCGTCTGTACAGGAAAGCACCAAATGTGTCTGAATGAACTCATATCACGCAAACCCAATATTAATCAGAATGCCGTGTTTCAACTCGTGGGCCTGCTGGCAACATATTCTTGAAAAAATAAAAGGCACATATTATAGTACATTTCTTTTATGTCAATTTGGTTTGGATGACAATTTTAGCCTTGTCTTCTGTCGTTGCGTTTGGGTTGACTTCCCCTTTAAAAACAGTTTGATTTCAAAATGACAAAAATAGGATGTGCATTTTGGCAAAAGCAGCTCACCGCTAAGTTATATTAAGACACTTGGGAACTGATTTCAATTGTGATGACCTCTTTAAGGAATTTACCATCCCTATTTCATAGTTAACCAACCAATGGGTCAACATGGCTTGTTTTATTTACTTCACACCTCTCATCGCTTACATCAGATGCTTGTGGCCTTTACATTCAAAACAAGGAATACCTCCGTCTTATGATATCGCAGTGAGATATCCTTATCCACTCATCTCCTCTTTTCTAACAGGAACTATGGCATCTCTTATCTGAGCAATGTGCTGGTGGGAACCACTAAGATACGAAGATGTGGGCAGACCTCCAGATGTGACCCTGCACACTTTTCCTTCAGTATATGCACATATAAGCCCCAAGGGGTTCATGTTGAGTGACGAAAACCTTTAGTGTTATTCCATGACTGGAAAAGGGGGCAATGCAATTCCTTTATACATGTTTTTTTTTTTGTTTTGTTTTTTTTGCGTGTGTCTAACTTCCATAGCAATTGGAACAGCATGCAGGCCGGTTTTGCTTTACGGGAAGGTGGTTAAGTGACATTAATGCCCCCGTTACATCTTATTGCTGGCAAATACAGCGTTGTTTTCCCTTATCCCGTGTTTTACGATGGTGTGAAGCATAAAGGACAAGCACAGACCTGAGCAAAGGGAGGACTGATTTCCAGCTTCTGATGGCAGTGTGTCTTAGCAGCCAGTTTATTGCAGGAGCGAACATAGAGGTGGCTGTGTCCATTCAACTCTTTATGCATGCACGTGCAACCAGCCACACAAACACATGCCCTCAGACACCAGTCGAGTTTGTGGCATTTGCACTGAGGTAAACATCACATTTTTCAGAGATGTGTGTGTTGGATGAAAGACATTTTGCGTTTCTCAGTCTACGGGGAAATTAAAGAGTCCATGCTGCGCTGGAATAAATGTTCACTTTCATTTCCGTGCCCGTGTTAAATTTGAACTAAGGCATTCGACACCATCACGTCTGGAGTTGACAAATTTCATATTTTAGGGCTTTGCTCTTTTCTCATTTGCTCCACATTTCGCACAATAAGAGACTGAGTGTTACACCTGCTCTATGTGAGAACATTTGTTTTTGCACTTTCTTCATAGAACCGATCCCAGCCAAAGTGAGCGAATGTCAACACTGATGCATTTTATCAGTGCC
The DNA here is from genome assembly GCF_054856515.1 of Filicampus tigris. NCBI lineage: Eukaryota > Metazoa > Chordata > Actinopteri > Syngnathiformes > Syngnathidae > Filicampus > Filicampus tigris. The sequence continues at coordinate 9,053,542 of NC_141234.1, read as the reverse complement.
AACTACTGTTAAGAGTCACATGTGCTCCAGTGACTTGGATTTTTAATAGACAATAATTTCTAGTGTACAAGCATATCCTTCGATTGACATTGTCAAAGTGTGTGTTTGACTGGCGACAGAAGAGGATCTGGGTTGCAGACGGCAGGATTTGACATTGGCTTACTTCCTGTCATTGACTGCGGGTCACATGGTGAGTGCGTGGGCGCTAGATAATGGAATGCGTTAAAAGGGTTCGGCTCCTTCCACCAGACACAGTGTCACACACACATACGCACACGCCCCCCCTCCCCCCCGCACACACACACACTAAAGCTAACAGCTGGATGCATGTGTGTCGTATTCTTAATGAAGTGAAACTAAGCATTGCTTTGCATTAGTTTTCATATTCATTGCATATTGACACACTTTAAATTTCCAGATTATTATGAATGAAGTTCAGTCTCTGTTTAGGCACTCGGTTCCTGAGAGCAAAGGAGCCGCCGCCGCCGCCTGTGAGAGATACAAAGGTTCAATGGTGCGGCAGTCAACAAAGTGTCATTCCTGTGCAAACTTAAGTGCATAGCATGTACAAGCATACACCCACACACTGCACGACATGTGCATCCAGCATTCACAGTTTCCTTCTGTTATAAATCTTAGCGTGTGAATGGAGCTTTGCCATCCAATCAAATCACTCGCATACCATGCAAACATCCCCACCCCTTTTCTTTGCTGCCCAGCTACTTCTGTTAAATCTCTCTCACTCTTTCAAGGGGAACATTTGTGTATGGGAAGCCAAAAAGCATTTTAGGTAGTAATCAGAAGCGTGACATCCGCTCATCAACAAGCTCAAAGGCTCTAGTGCGTGTGCCCACTTTCACTTTTCATTGAAGAGTTGATAGAGTGACTGTGAAGGTGTTTGGATATGCGCTCACCCTTTCAGGCAGAATCAAAGTCCATTTCTTAAAAATATATAGCGCTATTTATCTTCTATATAGCACTTGTCAGAGAGAGAAAGATATGTGAGCCTGTATCACAGTGGGCCAATGACACCCCATGTGGCCCCACTGTAACGACTGCACCACACACACTCACACACACGTGCCAATAGTGTGGCCTTGATGTGGGCTGCTGTGCTGTGTCTACTTTGAGTGCCTGCAGATGGAGGCCAAGGCTTCCAGTGAGCAGGAATGATGGTGAGGGAGAAGAAGAATCTACAAAAGAGAAAAAGATTTTCGCTGCTAGGGTCCTTCCTTGGCCCAAGCACCACCACGTTGCAAAGTTTTGAAAATTGGTTGTTTTTACAAAATCCCCTTAAAGGTGGAAGTTAACCCTCCTATTTTTTTTTTTTTTTACAATAATATATTCTTTGTGCCTTCACAAGTCTAAATACGGTACTCTGATTAATATTGTGTTTGTAGAATATGAGTGAAGCAGCAAAATCCACCAGTTTTTAACCATCTCAGCAGCTGGCCATTTTGTCACTTCTGTTGGCTGAAAATGACATCACGGTTTCTCAGGGCTCAGGTAACGACCAATCACAGCTCAAGCCCTGAGTTACTGTGACTGTAACTTTTCGGTCAACAGAAATGACAAAATGGCCGCCCCCTGAGATAGCAAAAAATGGGTGGATTTTGCTGCTTAACTCTGTTTGACCTGCATAGAACATATTCTTGTAAAGAAGATTTTGGGGTTGAACTCCTCTTTAAAGCGGAAGTCAACCCAAACATATTTTTTTCAAGAATATGTTAGCAGGAGGACCACTAGTTGAAACACGGCATTCTGATTAATTTTGCGTTTGTGGAATATAAATTAAGCAGCAAAATGCACTCGTTTTTAGCCATCTCTGGGGGCGGCCAATTTGAGTTCTGTCAACTGAAAATGACATCACAACTGCTCATAACGACCAATCACGGCTGACCTGTTTTCTGAATCTGAGCCGTGATTGGTCGTTGTGAGCATTTGTGATGTCATTTTCAGTCGACAGAAGACAAAATGGCCGCCCCGAGAGATGGCTAAAACAAGTGGATTAACACTTATTCCACAAACGCAAAATTAATCAGAATGCCGTGTTTCAACTAGTGGGCTTGCATAGAACATATTCTTGTAAAAAAATGTTTGCCTTGACTTCCGCTTTGATAAACAAATACGTCTTCCTTTATAGACTTGGGGAATTAAATGTGCCTTTTGACGTACGTCAAAGAAAATAATTGTATCACAAGTACATACGGACGTGACAGGATGATGAGAATGACGGTGAAGAGCATGAGCTTGCAGTTCAGTCAAGTAGAGCAGTGGCAGCAGACACAGCCTGGGAGACTGGAAATGGAAAAAATGACATTTTCAAGTACAGGAAGAGGGCCCCCATTTGAGGTTGTGTCGCGTGTGCGTGACTCAGCTTTGGCGCCCTGGTTCTTGGAGAGCTGTCACGCCAGGTCACGTTGTGTTACATCTGATAAAAAGCACAAGAGTTATGTTTTACGTGGGAATCAATTTGGGTGTATTGAGGAGAGTCACAGATCAATCGAGTGGTTCAGTCATAATTTAATAGGACAATCCCGAGTTTAGGGCGCATTTATGAATTCTTCCAATGCATCATCTGAAACAACAAAATACATTATTTCAGCATTTTTGTGACCTTATACCGGGATTGTTCTGCTCACTCACCAAGTCAAAAGGTCACAGCAATAGGTCTCATGTGTGCTTCACCGAAGGACTCAAATAGAAAATATTACTCCTGTCTGTCTTGAAATTAGCTGAAGAGAATGACAAATATCCCTCAAGAATAACCATTGAAAACATTTTTTACAGTCACATGATGCAAAAAAATAACACGAACAAAAACAAAAAGGGAGAGGCAACAACATGCCTTTTAGCAGTTCCATCTAATATCAAGGCAGCATCATATTTATTTTCTAAGATCTTATTGTATCAAACTGGATGTTGAACCTATTACCTCAGTTTACCTCATAAACCAATTGGGTTGGGAAGTGGTGCCGTACAAGCATGCAACGCCATGTAAAAAGTTGGCGTTGTCTAAAAAATGTTGACTAAATTAACACTGAAGTGCTCCAATGACGACTTAATGGCTCTTTTCACATGATTGGGACAATGCAATGCCTCCATCTATTGGCTAAGTAGCAACTAGCAGAAGAAGAAAAATAGAACAATTAAGCCCCAAATAACGACGAACAGTGATGAGCTTTGTTTTCTGTCTGTACTTTTTCAAATACTCTAATAATATCAGAAAACATATAGATGTATAAAGTAGAGCCACATAAAGTAATAGGTATTGCTTAAATAGGAATAAGATGAGGTTTTCCGGAATCCTTTATAAGTTAAATAATATACAGCACAGACATTCGTCTCGTGAATGTCTACATTCAATTGAATTACATTAGGTACACATGTAAATTAATTTTGCACAACTAAAGTCTAGATTTGGTCTGCAGTGTGTTCGGAAAGTCACTGTGCACTTATGATTTTATTGTTATTAAAATACATCTTCCCAAATAGAATTCAGGAGGTACATTGGGTAGGATTAAATGGAACAGTCCCAAAATGAGAAAATGTCTTGATGTTTTCATAAGGTAATTTTAAACCTCATTTTATATACTTGATGATTTTTTGTAATCATTCAAATTTGCCAGGGTTGTTAACACCAACCTTTGTGTGATGTGTCAACTTTAGAAAATGTTTATTTTCACCTTAAAGAGACTTTAGGAATGTCAAGATGTTACTTAAAACAATGCCTGTACAGTCAATAATGGATTTATGATGGTCGAGACACCTGTCACAGTGATTTCAAATGGTTAAAAAAAAAAAAAAAGAGCAACTCCTGAAATAATACAATACCGTAACTGTAAATATTCATATCTGCGCCTTCTATATTTCTGAGTGTACTGTGCAATTGTATGAGTGTGTGTGTGTGTTATATAAACCTCCACTCCTGATTGTTCATTTACTCTCCATGGTACCATCACCAAATGCGGCGTTCATTTACACTGCCAACAATGGCTTCATTCATTAGATGCGTGCCAAGTTTCGTCACATGTTCAATGACCATGCTACCCATCATAATTTACAACAAATACTGTTGGGATCTTCTTATCTTTCTGTCTTTTTTCACTTCCCAGGAGGGTGAAAACGATATAAAAATGTTGTCAAACCACATATCTCTTTCAGCTTGATGTGGCTCTGTACCTTGAGGACAACTGAAAGGTCAGTGATGGGAACACTTGAGCACCTGCAGTATCGGTTTTGCCATTTACAAAAATCATGTAAAAGCGTGATCGCTTTCTACTCTGTAACGAAACCAAATTTGAGCAATTACAAGATTGATGTCTATCTGGTTTTTCTGTTCCCCACCCATACACTTTAAAAGATTGATGTAAACAGCTGGTGTTAGAGTATACAAATTCAGCTTCCATTCTGGTGTCGAAACTATTCATTTACATGTACATGTCTCAGTTTCTGTGACGAAATGAAACCCTCAACCTCGAGGCAGGACTATGTGTGTGTGTGAGGCCCACGCTGTCCTGCCACTGAGCCAGGTGGACCTCTTCTTCTTCCCCCACCTGATGTCACGTGGGAGGGGCCTTGCTGCAGAAGCTCGCTCCTCTCATTTCCCTGGCAAATGTTGTCGCCACAACCGGTCACACTTCTCTCCTCCCTCCTCAATCATCCCTCTGACGCCTCCTTCGTTCATCCCTCATTCCTCACAGGTCCCAAGAGGATAAGATGCCATGGAGGCCACGCGTGGAATGGCACTTTGCGTCTGCTCGCTGCTGGTCCTCCTAACAGGTGAGCGATGCTGTTGGGGTGATGTGATTGATGGACAATGTTGACATGTAGGAAGTTTTGTTGATTTTTTTGGGGGTGAGAAAATGTTAAGTGAGACATTTGTTTATAACAATTACACACAACCGAGATGCAGTCGTGGTACAAGTTTTCATTTTTTAATTTAAAAAGGAAAATATGACTTAAAAAATACAAAAACTAACTCGAAAGGGTATCCTCCCGGCTCGTCGCCATGAAAGTTCAGCTCTATTTACAAAGTCGTATAATATTTTACTCTAACTGGAATATGCTTTAAGTAAATTCCGCGGCCTGTATCTACTTTATTTACACATGCTTTCCATAATCCTCGCTGTAACTTCGCCATTTGAATGTCGCCAGGTCCAGAATAATTTTTTGAAAAGTCAGTGGAAACAAGAAGTGAGCAACACCGCTGCGTTGTGACTCATTTGGAGACAACCTTACATAAACACAGCATCAAAAAATGTTATGTGTCGCCTGATTTTAAGTTTGGAAAAGCAGATACATCCTTAAGGTGATGTGTTTGTCTTATCTCTGAGCAAGGTGGTAGACCTCCACTTGCATTTTGACACGCACCGTCTGACTTTATTTAGTATCCAAACAGCTTACATGGTTGTGAAGGTGATAAGAGGCAGGTGTGTGTATGTAAGGGCCTTCACTTGTAATTGTTTGAAAGTGAATGTGTGCCCTTCATTACCTTGGGAGTGTGTGTGCATGTGGTACAATCTTTACCATCACTGCCGCAGTATATGACCACAACAATGACCACTTTGTTTGGGGACAACAATTAAGCAGCGGGCTTGGCACACTTCACCTCATTTTGTCTTTTCAGTGTGTCCCAGCTGGTGTAAAAGAAGGCACACGCCTGCTTGTGACAACACACACACGCACACACAACACATGAAACTCGCCTGCAGGCCTGGGATAGTTGGACGTGTTGCAAGGGTGTGGGTGCTGCATCTATTATTTAGTACATAACGGCTAGCAGAGTAGTTAAGCCATTGTGATAAGCAGCATGGAAACATGGAGTAACAGGAGGAAGTGGCATTTGGTCAGAAAGGGTGTGTGTGTGCGTGTGTGTGGGTGTGTGTGCGGGTGCGCGCGTAAAACTTGCTATTTTTTACGGCATATTTTTTATGAGTTAATTACTACATGACATTGCTTTACAAGCACATACAAAAAAATAATAAAAGTTACGTTTAACAAATAATTTCATGACAGCATTTTGTTCTCTTGGCTCCGTAATGACTTTGGGATCCATACAAAACTTTCCCTAATTTTAGTTGCCTGACTACAAGCACACCAACCTGCTCTGATTAGATTTGAAAAACGGATAAGCTTAACATGCAAATAGGATTTTCCATGTCAAATTGAAATTCCTTCCATTTGCATCAGGTCTGGGTGAAGCGTGTTGGAATATTGATGAACTTTTAATGATTACTTGTTCTCTGCCACACTTATAGTTGGATTCTTTAAAAAAAAAACTGTAAAGAGCGGAATCTCACCGTGGAAGTTATCAACAAGTAGAAAATGTACATGCGGATATTTTTGGCTAATGTTAGCCTTAAATGAGCACATGGTGGACCTTCACTTCGCAACTTAATTCAGTTAGCAACAAGATTCGAACAAAAAGGAAACACATTAGAAAAGACTCACCATTGTACTGGTTTGTGTATAAATGTTTGGCTACTTCTAGTAAAACCTCAGAGTTTCATAATTCTGCTACATTTTCAGGATGACTGAAATTAAAACACCCCCTCACTCAAGTAACTTTATTGACCTATTCAACAATTGTATTTTGCTGGTAATTTTTTAGAAATGTGTAGAGCAGCTTAACATAAACATTTCAAAATAGGTTAACTCAATTTATTGTTCTCAACATTAGATCAATGAAATATCTTTGCGCAGAGCTAACAACAAGCAGTTTCGTGGTACAAGGTTGACATAAAAAGGACAGTTCGAAGATCCCAATGTAAGCAAACAGCGATAGTCTCTTTGCAAGTTAGTGCCTCGCAGTACCACCACCCCCTCACATGCTGTTTGCTCTCAGCCTGGCATCCAAACAGAAACAAACGAAGAAAAAAAAAAGACTTCATTCCACTTTTCCAACTTACGAGACGAAAAATGTGCAGAGAAAGCAATCGGTAGTTGTGAAGAGCCCCCTGCCAAAAGACACCAGCCAGTTGAAATGAAATATTAATGGTGCTTATGTAACAGCAAATCTAAAATTCGAGTTGTATTAATTGTGATGAACTCACAATATAAGCACGGTTTGAAACATCAGTTGCTGACATGAGAAGTTGTTGAGCATCGTATTGACAAGCTTCCCTGGCAACTACCCTCAACAGCAGACAGCAAAGTGATCAACAGTTATCCAGCGACTTTAGACAGCCCGTGTTTGTTTTGTGCGGCGTTAGGTTGAAAGACAGGTCTTGTCCTCGTCAAACAACAATGGCAGCAGTGAGCTGTGTCAATATTAACTCATTACAGTTTGAGGATCTGGACAACTTGGAGAAAAGGATGCAGATAGTCCAAATAACCTCTGAGACCAAGCCTATATTTGGTGATAGAGACCCAATTAATACTTTAGCATGAGCAATTTAAACTCCTTGGACTTAGTTTTATACATTCCAGCACGATTCAATGACATCAAGATCTGAATTGCAAACGCTTGCTTTACAAATGTTCAGTTCTGATGAACCCAGTTAAGGAAGTAGTGTACAGTAATGCAGAACTATATGTTGATACTGTTGTTTTATTGTTTCCCTTCAACTTGGAACTATTTTACATATACAGAACTATACTCATTCACAATATGTGATGACCATCTTATACAATGTTTCTGTTCAAATGTAAAAAAAATTACATTTGGCCATCTATTTTATACATCAGTTTTTTTCCCCCATTGCGGTCAGAGGCGAGAGGATGTGATAAAAGTGTAACCTATAAGACCAACACATTTATGTATAGTAAATTTAATATTGTTTATTGGATATCAAGAATTTATTGCTTGTATTTGTTAAAAAAAATTACATGGGATGAGGTCCTTGAAAACGCAATCGCATATTAATTCTCAATTGCAATATTGAGGAGAAAAAAAAACATTTTTCAAACTTCTTCAGATCTACGACTTTGTACGAAAATCCTACTCATCTTCATTTTTGCTGCTCATAGACGTCAGTGCAAAGTTCATCCATGTCACTTCATCAACCCGGCATGGCATCGAGGGAAAGTCCATGCGCCTGCCCGTTGAGATGTACTTCCATTTGGATGAGGCGGAGATCCAGGGAACGTGGTCTCACACCACGACGAGCGGCATCAGGACCACTCTGGTGACGTTTACCAAAGAGTCCACCATCACTGACATGATGTACCGCAACCACATCCTTTTCAAAGAGCCCAATATGTCTTTGCTGATACGGAAATTAAATCAGCGTGATGAGGGAGATTATCACCTCAACCTCAACATAGAGTTTCTTAACAAGTCGGGGCAGGTTTTCAAAGAGGAGAGGACGGTGCGTGTCACTGTGGATGGTGAGTGTACTCTTGTTTGATGCATCAGTTAAAGTGGAAATCAACCCAAACACATTTTTTTCAAGAATATGTTCCCAGCAGGCCCACTAGTTGAAACACGGCATTCTGATTGATATTGTGTTTGTTTCTTAGTTCCTGTGTCCACACCGGTAATTGAGACGGGCCCATCTTACGCAGTAGTTGAGGACAAGGCCAACGTTACATGGACATGTTCGGTGGAGAGAGGAACAAGGGTTGTGTTTCAGTGGTACAGAGACAATGTCCTTCTGGGTGTCAGTGACAGATATCACTTTTCCAAAGACAAATCCACGCTGCTGATCAGTCCTGTGAAAAAGGAGGACAAGGGAAGTTACCGCTGTGTGGCTACCAACCCTGTCAGCCAGGAGAGATGCAGAAAGGCCTCGGAGCTCACTGTTTACTGTGAGTGGACACTCTCCTTAATCGTGTTCAATTTATGCCTTTCTGTGACTTGTGTCCAAATTTGACTTTGGGCACATGGGTTTAAACTTGAAATTGCACTAGTTTTGAGGCATATCTTTACAAATGAGTTTTTAACCAAACCCAAAAATAATATGACTTTTCAACTTTTCACTATGTCTTACTTTTGTTTTCCCTGACCAATTTATGTCATCCCAAGATGGCCCGTACAACTTGGAGGTGAACTCTGACCAAGGCCTCCGCACAGGAGAGGTGTTCACCATCAACCCTGGAGAACTGGTCTTCTTTGACTGCCAGGCTGATTCCAACCCCCCCAATAGCTACGTGTGGATCTCCAAGCGGCGCAACACGACGCAGGTCATCACAGAGGGCCCGCGGTTGGAGGTTCTCTCCTACAGACTGGCCCAGGCTGAGGAGTACCTGTGCCGGGCCTTCAACAATGTGACGCAAAAGCAAGACGAGACCCAGTTTACCTTGGTGGTCGCCAGCCTTGGAACAGGTGAGTAGAAAATGTCAGCAAGCAAAATCAGATGTGGTTTTATTACGTGTAGTACTACCAATTCTGTGCTTGGCAGGGAAGTGAAACCTGATTATGACTACCACGAAACACGAACAACGTATTCATATCTCTGTTGCTAGGTTTCATTGCCTGGAGTCTGTATTAAAGTTCAGTGTGTGGGAAAGCAAACAGAGCATAACATCTGTTGTATTTGTTGACGAGGTTTTATAGCATGCGGAGATACTGTGTGCCGAATGGAACGATATGTTGTCACGGTGATGTAGAGAAAAGGCTTAGCGATGGCTCCCGCTGATTACTGGTTAGGGTTTAACTCGGCTACAGATGCCGCGGTGAATTGAGTTTCTTTTGTTTTTAATCAACGACTCACATTGACTAACTACACACATTTGAGTGACATCAATTTCAATTCGTTATGCTGCTGGTTTTATGTATATGCTGAATATGTAAAGGGCACCGTTGTTTTTGTTGGCAGTGGGATTGCAACCTTGCCCCCAAAGCTGAAGTCCTTTCAAATTACCTAATGCAGTCCAAATGCAGTATAAATCTTAGTACAAATATATCCCTCCTGTGTTTGTTTGCAGGAAAAGAGAAGCACACCCAGGATAATAATGCTGTATCCCCGCTGGCTGTTATTACTGTGTGTTCTTTGTTCATCATCGGCAGCATGCTGCTCGTCTTTTTTAGGAAAGCCTGTCACCCAAAAAGAGGTTAGATGGCCGTTTATGGTGCATTTTCCTACTTTTTTTTTACTGCTTTTTCATGTATTAATGTTTCCTTATCCCTCTTTCCGTCTTAGTGCTCATGAGAATTTATAACAGGTAAGAGCAAAAGGAAACTATTCAATTAAATCACGTGGTTCAAAAACAAATTTGGTATAATCTTTTATTTAGAGTACCTATTTTTGGCAGACCCATCTCTGATCAGAAACGACCACATCGATCAGGTAAGACGCTGCTTCTAACACAATTCTTCTGTACATGTGTATTAGTCATCACTGTGCAAAGAGTATATTCATCAACAGGCCACGAGGATGCAACTGAAGACTTTGGTATCTATGAATTTGTCTCCATACCTGGAAAAATGGAATCTACACAGGTATTTTCCCCCCTTGTTCACATACACAGATTTGTCCAAAAAGCATGAAGAGCTGTTAAATGAATGATTTTCTTCCAACTGTCCCGCAGGCATCATGCAGATCTCTGGCTCGCCTGGAGTCAGTTCAGGATATGCACACCACAATCTACGATGTGATCAGACATGTTCCTGAAACCCCTGGGCAGAGTTTGCTCAAGTGACTTTTAAGTCCCTCAACTAAAAAAAATCATACTTGTTAATGTTTTTAGACTCTTGTCAAAGCCCAAGGCACTGCTTTTAGTGACTCACTGTTTGCACAAGAGCTGAGAGAGACCTGCGCGGGTACACAATCTTATTGTGCACTGTTATGGTCCACACTCTAGGACGGATAATTTATTTTATTGTAAGGATTTTTTTTTTGTTATGGATTTTCTTACATTTTATTCAAGAAAATCTGTGTAGGAAGGACATTGTGTGTGTGTGTGCGTGTGCGTGTGGGAGAGAGAGAGAGAGAGAGAGAGAGAGAGAGAGAGAGAGAGAGAGAGAGAGAACGAGAGAGAGAGAGAGAGAAATCATATTTAAAACCTATTGCTTAATTTTCTAAATCAAAAAACGTTAATTTAATGTTGTTTCTAAAAAGACAGTGAGTTTTATGAGACTAGTGTTTTATGAAGTATTTTTGTAACTTATGTTAAAGAACGAGTGTGATGAAAAACTGTAAATATTGTACATAGGTAACACTGATATTCATTTATAATATGATTTTATTTCTCTGTTTCCTTGAGATCTATTAATTCCTATTTGAAACAGTTAACCCTTTTTCGATAAATGTAGCATTTATCTGCATGGATAAAGATGAATGCTAAATAAGGGAAATGATTGCTTTTGAAATGAATGTACAGTTTGCATTCACATCTCTGTTTTTTTTAATTTGAATAAATGTGACTTTTTTTTTTCAACATGATTGCATTCTTATAGAACTCCAATAGCAGTCCAGGCTGAAAATGTCCACTTTCACCTTGACACATGGAAACCAAGAGCCACTGTCAGTTTTTTTTTCACTTGTGAAAAACTTGCAATCGCTGCAGACTAGTCGGCTTGGTAGATATGATGCATTGGTATGCAGTGTACCTGCTGTGATGGTGGCACACAGGCGGGGGCAGGTGGAGTGCGCTCAGCATGCTGCCTCTGCTGGCACCTTGACACGAGAAGATGAAAAATGAAGTGCCTGTTATTGGTGTATACAGTATATGAGACAACCAAACATAAAATACTCTGAGGTCACAGGTTTACATTTTGGATACTTGCTGGGAATTATTTAAAAAACAAAAACAAAAAAAACAACAACAACAACAAAAAACAGGCATCAAAACCAAGTAGTTCTCCAGAGGTGCTCCATATGTGGATAATGATTAATCCCCTTGTCAAGAAATGTTAATATTCATGAGAATTTAACATGACAGATCCTGAATAACAATAAGCGCTTTATTAAACTAACCTCTAATTACTTTATGACCTCGTGAGTGATCGCTTTATTAGTGGGTCATACCATCTGTTCTATAGCAGCGTATTCTTGAAGAGAGGCTCCTCACTTTGGCTGAAAGCCTGCAAACACCTAAAGAGAGCTTGCTCACCTTCATTTGACTGGGAAATAGCCTGGGGCTTCATTAATCCAGTGCGACATTCTACACTGTATTACTGACAACCATTCACAATTATGGACAAATAGAGTCTTCAATTAATCTAACATGCATGTCGGGAGCCTGCGACTGGCTGGCGACCAGTTCGGGGTGTAGTCTGCCTTCGCCCATTGACGGCTGGGATAGGCTGCAGCAACTCCCCGCGACCCTATATAGGATAAGCGGTTTGGAAGATGATGATGGCATGTCGGGAGAGCCACAGTTGTTTTTGTTTTGGGTTACCCCACCAGAGGTCGCTACAGCGAGTCATTTAGATTATTTGTTTGGCACAATCAATTCAGTCGAGTGAAAATTTGTTTTTAACAATAAACAACAAAAGAAGGTGTTGCGAAGAAAGCAGCAGCTTTTTGTGATCGTTTGCTGTGATGACAGTGCAAATTGAGGTAGCCACGCAAATATAATTATCATATCAAACTGCTATTAGTTATAGGGGAGAGATAAACTGTTCAAATGTATCACCTGATCAAGTGGGCGAATGCAATTTTGTTGTGTGCAATCTGAGGCTTATTTTACTGACCGTGACCTCATCTGTAAGGACTTGAGTTTTAGAACCATGAGAGTCAAAAATGAAAAAAAAGGAAAAAAATAAAAGGCAAATTGCAAAGATGCTAGTTTGCTTCCCGCCTACTATGGAGATGTCCGAGACTGTGCAACAAAACTACATAATGTAATATGATATGCATTTTCCAATGAGGGATTATAAATAAAATAGGAAGTACCATCAGTAAATTAAATTAAGTGCATTCGTATGACCACGTCTGCAGAAAGAAAACCAATGTAAAACGAATGATCGATTTGTGTTGGATACCGTGTTTTTTACAGTTGTTACGGTAATGTAAGGGCCACTGACACGAAAACGTCTGTCAATTAAAAAAACAAAAAAACTGCCTTTCCCATGATGCTTTGGAGCGTGCCAGACAAGCCACCTCCTTGCTCACATGTCACGTGACTGCCAAATATGGCGTCTGTCACCGTATTGATGTAGGTCTGTCGCTGAGATGACAACATAGGTCGAACAATCGCCATTTACATGCTCTTTGGACACATTTCAGCGCTACGATGCAGAAGATCAAGTCTCTCATGACCCGGCAGGTAAGCGAAGTGAATCTACATAAAATGACGTACCCGGCGTTTGTATCCGACACAGCTGGAGAACTTGCTAGCATGGCGGCTAAGGTACTAATTTGACAGGTGTCAATCGAGTAATCAATCCAAGTGCACGTTAACCGATGCAGCAGCTGTCTTGACATCAAAACACACCTGTGCCAAAAGCTCATCATACGATAATGACTGTACGTTTGTATAGATCGGACATAACGATGCGATCATAGTGTATTATTTGCTGTCCTTTTAAGATAACAGAACAAATTGTCTTTTGCGATTTTGGGGGTGAAATTTATTGTCGATGATAACCAAACATAGCAGAGACATAAAAAAAATTGCAGGACATGTTGACATGTTTTTTTTTTTCCATCTCGGACTAGGTGACATACCCCTAACATCTCTGATTTCTGATTCTGAAAAAAATTGGTATAGCTTTTTTCCCCTTCTGAGATTTGCTTTATTTCTCCTGGTACCAAGCTTTGAAACGTCTTTTTTTTTTTTTAATGTTGGTGGCATACGGTCCACAGAAATTATGGAGGTAAATGTATATATTATTATTATTATTATTATTATTATCATTATTATTATTGTTGTTTTAATTTTTACAGCTGCAATAGCACCTTGAGATCCGAGCACGACCAACCCAGGTCTCGGAGCAACTTTTTTTTTTTAACCCAAATTGGTCTCAGTAGAGCACTGCAACCCGACCGATATTTTGATGTGTGTGTGCGTATTATTTATTTTAATGTAACATTGTTTATTTCTAACAGGGTCTAAAAAGCCCTCAGGAGAGCATGGCAGACCTCAGTCCTGTGGAGAACTTGAGGATCCCAAGCAAGGTACATTTAAGCAGTATGGATATCTTACAGTGAGGCTACATGTCTAATTTATTTTTCTTATTTTATCACCATAATAAAACTGAAATTAGTGATCACTTCTGCAGTTTTATAATAAAAGCATACCTTTTACAATACATTGACTGCAATGGAGGTGGTTCGAATTAACCCAGGTTTAAAGTGAGTATGGGTCAGTGTCCTACTGGTTCGTTACAATTCACTCCCAAGAGGTTTTTAGAAGCATAAATGAAACTGAAGGCCAAGATTTATTTCAGTTAAGGACTCCATCACCATTCTACACGGAACCCAGAGTGTGAAATAAGTTCCACTCCAGTCGCTCTGTCTTTTTTAGGGGGTATGGGAACATAGTCAGTCAGGCTTTGCTACCGAGTCCATTCACTGTTTGGTTCAATGACTTTATTCTTGGAACATTGTAATTTTTTTCTCCCCAAAACGTAATTCTCATCACATTATACATTGTTTCTTATATTATGACTCTATTCTAGCTTTGTAACATCTTGACCTTTTTCCTCCTAACTTTACAAATTTATTACTCCTTCATACTTGAAAGCATGCCACTGTGGGGGAACATGACAACAGAGGATGCTCATTGCTCGAGTATATGCTTTTGCACACTGGCTTTTATTTTTCATCACTCTCACTGCTTCACACCATTTATTTGTCATGAGTCATGATTCAAATCATTTGACTTCCACCAGGATCCGAGAGCAACATCTGGCTCGCTGATTGTCGATGAATGATGCTGCATCACCCTCATTGAGCATGACTTGCAAGTTTAAGCAGGGGATGAGCAGGGTTGTTGTAGTCAAGGTTGCAAAAAGGTTGAGTCTCCCTCTCATGAGTCATGGGAAGAGCTAAGAATCAGACAAAAAAAAAATCAGAGAATGTACAAAGTTTACACACCCCTGTTTGAATCCCAGCTTTCGTGAAAGCTTTAATGAATTGATTTACATATCATAGAAATGGAAAATTCCTAATTTTATAAGTACACGATGAATAAAGTTTAGGAAGCCCATTTAATATGCAACAATTCCGTTTGGTGGAATTTACTCTAAAACATTTTCTGGCATCTCGAAATTCATTCACGATTGCTCGAGTCTACTATGCAAGCTGCGTTTACCCTCTTTCATCAGCAGGGGGCCCCCTTGCTATACGCACCACACAGCAGGTCGATTTGAGAGGCTGCATGGACTGTAATTGAAATGATATTTGAAGAATGACCTTTTTTTTAAAATTTTTTTTTTCTTTTTTTACTTTATAAGATGTGGACAGTACACAATGAAATAGCGGTCAGTGCCTCTGCCTTCCAGTTGAGATCCGAGGTGCAAGTGTTTGCATGAGCGTGTGCCTCAATCCTGTGGTAAAAATTGGCCTTTGTAATAATCTGCATGTATTCCTCTGAAGACTCTTCCATCTTGGAAATAATAAGATCCCTCAGTTTGCTAACCTAACCTTCATCTCTGTCTCACGGGATTTTCCATGAAGCTGCCATTGTTTGTGAACTTTTGTTTCAACAAACCTGCTGGTTGTCAAGGTCCATTTTATCCTGGTCCTGATTGTCAACATTCAGCAAGCACTCGAGACTTTGATATTCCCTTTGATTCTTTGAAAGCGTCTGTTGAGTGTCCTGCAATTTGAATGCAAATAGATTTGTAATTACCCCCCCCCCCCCCCCCAAAAAAAAAGAGACGTTTGCACAGAGGATGGAAGGTCTTTCTTTTTTAGTTTGTCATACCTCGTTCAAAGTGAAATCTGATCAAAGCCTAGGGTGGCGGACGACTATGAAGGGTAGGGGATAGAAGAGACATGTTTCATTTTTTGTTTCGCTCATTCATCTGTCTTCTAGTCCCTCCACTAAAACTTCCACCAGCATGAGTCATCCAACCCCCACCCTTCTTCTTCCCCTTTGCCGCCCCCTCTCACCTTCTCTCCCATTTGAGTTGATTTCCCACCCACCTTCCTTATGGCGGACCGTGATCTCCTGCGCCTTCACCCCTCGTTTCCAATCTCAACGCACTCGCCCACACATTTCCCTTGGGGCTCGTGCTCTCTTCTTCACCTGAGTCAAATCGCACGCAGTGCTTCATTCACACACTTCCCATCATCCAGTCACGTTATATGAATGTTTTCCCGCCGCACCATATCCATAATATGATGATGCTTTGGCTTACTCAGCATAATTGTCTTATATACTGGAGATGTGAGTGGGAAACGCACACACGCACCCACAAACTTGGATACAGTCACATGGGCGGCACACTTGGCTGCCTCTCTGCACACTCAGACTGATAGCAGTGAGGGAACTATTTGGTGCCTGGTGGGTGTGTAACAAGGTTCTCTTGATCAGCCTCATCGTATGAGGCCCAATGAGCTCGACTGTGGTCGAAAGGGCTGAATTTGAATCGACGTTCCAGTGTGGTATGCAATTTCAAATCGCAACGCTAGATTTATTTATTGCTTGTGTTTGTTAAAAATATATATATAAGGGGGGGGAACTTGAAAAAAAAATCTCATATTAAATCGCAATATAGATGAAAAATTAAATAGGACACACATGAATTGCAGAAGTGTCGAACATCCAACCTTGCCAGGTCTATTTTTAGTTGCAATAGATTTTTAATGTGCTGATGCCTCAATGTATTGATTCTACACATAAAAGAAGTCACAGTCAGCATTACCTTCCGGCACGTGAGATGTTTTATTTATAAGTGCACTCAAATACGGTACGTGTGCATGTTCTGTATGTAAAGCTTTATGAATTCAGATATGCCTCTTTTGGTTTGTGCTTCACTACTTTATTCATCTCATCAGCTTCACCTTTTGCAAGCTGACATTTGTGGGCTTTTAGTGACAGCTGTTTGATAGATTGCCATGGGCACAGATACTTAGAGAGTTTGAATGAGAGGATGAATCCAAATTATTTGGAAAATAACTTGACCTCTCTTTGAGTGCCAAGTCGTATATTGTGCTTGTTTTCAAACGGAGTATTTTTCAGCCTCGCTCATCATCATTTAAATGGAATAATTCTGACTGGTGTGAAGTTACATTTTGAGGTTTTATCCCAATTTTCTTTTGTGGTTTTTGAGGTTCCAAACTGCTTCTTTACAACTACCTTAAAGAAGAAGTCAACCACAAGAAAATCTTTGCAATAATATGTCTAGTCCAAACAAGGTATTCTGATTAATAATGTGTTTGTGTGAGTTAAGTCACAAAAAACATCTTGTATCCATCTCCCGGTTGGCGGCCATTTTTTTCACTTCTGTGGACTGGAAATGACATCACAGTTGCTCAAGGCTCAGGTAACGACCAATCATGGCTCACCTTCAGTTTTATACAAGCTCTCCGACCTTTGTTATACTGTAAGCAATTGCTAGTCAACTTTTGCCTTGTTCTAAATTGCAAACTCAAGCATTTCATCACGCTTTGTTTTTGACCTACGACCATATAGCGGCTAATTAACGTTGTCAGCGGAGAAGGGGTTCAAATCTGAAAGATTGTGGAGCAACAAGCCTTAGCGCATGCACAGCATGTTAATCAATAACACTCTTACGGTTCTCACAAGTGCTCTGAAGGGAGGGAATCTCCTTTGGTATTTTTTCCAGTCGTTCATTTCCTCGCTTTGTTCCTCCCAAGCCCTACCGATATCCCCCATGAGAGCGGCCCAATGAAATAACATGTAATCTTCTCCCAAACCACACTCCTATTCCCTCTCCTTTTCTTCCCCGTTCCCCATGTTATCCATCTAATTTTCATTCAACCGCTTTCTCACTTTGTCCTTCTGCCCCGCCTGTGTGTCGAAACTCCTCTGGCTCTCTTGTTCCTCTAACGCAATTTCTACTGCTTTGATGATTCTTTTTTTTCAAGGTTTTGTTAATTGTTTTGAACTTTTCGAATTGTATGTTTCCCTGCGCCGGAACTTTCTGAATGGGAAAAACAAATTGTCTCCGGGTGTTTCAGGAGGAGCTGCGCGAGCTCAGGGAGCAGCCCATCGACCCTCAGGCCGAGCAGGAGATCATCGACAGTATCGAGGAGATCTACTTCTCTAACGACTCTTTTGACATGGTGCAGCATGAACTGCAGGTGGTGTAAAAACAGTCTCTGTTTTGAAGTGCTTGACTAACTGAACGAATGACAAGTCACTCTCCTGTAAAATCGACGGGGAGACCGGCTCCCAGTTTCCGCTCCCCCTCGATCCGACAGTAATTCCATCAAGGCCGGCGTGTGCGATAGCAATACAGTCTTTGCGATGCTTCTGAAAGTGCGATCGTTTTGTGCGCTTCCTGGTTTCTCATCTGAGCTGCTGCCACTTCCTCTTCTCGTTCCATTGACATCCAGACTGATGGATTGTATCCACTGAACAGAAGGAGGGTGTGAAATCTCATTAGATTTATCTTGGTCTCACCACACCACCTGAAATGAGACTCTCAATCAAGGGGAAAGTAATTACCTATCATCCTTTGGGGCATGGAATTGTAATATCTTCTTTACCCAGCTGAGTTTGTTTGCTGTTTACTAAATAACGCCCTCTGCCTTCTTGTCCCATCCTACATACAGTATGATCTCGGGATATAAATTGAGGTAATCATTTCCGTTTCATTGAATATAACAGCAAGTCAGATCAGTGAGACAATCTTGATCTCATCTGAATGCTTCATGGGCTATATTTTAAATTAAGATACTTAGCAGTACCTCCTCCGCTCCGGAGTGCCAAGACGTCTTGTGCCTCCCTACTTAGAACTTTTTCTAATGAGGATTTGTTTTGAAGCAGCAGGACACATAAGTCTTGTGATGCGTCTGTCAGCGGCTGCATTACAAATAAACTTTGTTGTTGTTTGTGTTTGTTTAGAAACTCCCAACAGAGTTGAACCTGCTGCAGTTGGAGGAGTACCGAGACAGACTGAAGAGACAACAGGCAGCTGTAAGTCAGACACACACACACACACACACACACACACACACACACACGCACGTTCATGTAGTGTAGGTGGTTGAAGAACTGAGCTGAAAATAATACGCTTCACATTTTGAAATTGTACTGTAGAAATGAATACAAACAGAAATAGTCTATTCCAGGCTCACATTGGCAATGTTTACATTTATTCAGATTAAATGCCTGATCGGAATAAAAATGTACGCACTCCATTGGGAATATTATGACCCGATCAAACCCATTCTGATCAAGACTTTATTCCGAATGAGAGAGGTGGTTTATGTCGATTTCTCCTCCGATCCGCGCACATAAACACTTCGAAATTTCGGAACAAACCGTCTTTACCGCGCATGTCTGTGACGTCAGTATACGCGTTTCTGTTATTCCCGGAAAGTTGAGCGAGCGAACGACACTTTGAGCGAAAGACTGAACTGGTCCATTTGCAGCTCCATTAGGAAGTATGAACTCGACGTAATAGCCCAAAGGGAAAAATAAAGTAAGACTAACGTTTAAAGTAGAAATGGGCGTCTTGATGTTTTGTTGACACCCAAGTTGCTACGGCTTCTTCTTCTACTACTATTTCTGGTATATTTGGTCAATCTGTGCGCGTCGAAAGAATTTGTTCTGATCGACGGTGTGATGACGCATGAACACGCAAATCTTAATCGTATCAATATTTTTAGTGTCCACGAAAACAGTGGATCCGATCATAATTTTAATCCGATCGGATTAAAGACGTTTTGTAAACGTAGCCAGTGTTACCATCATCTTTATGTGGCCTGCAGCCTGGTGAGAGCTGCATGTTTGTAAACACTTGGACTACATCCTGTAGCTTTCCCCTCATATGTCACACTTAGCTTCCAGGCACCTCAGGGGAATAGCCATGGCAACTGTTCCACTGACCTGTCACGCCAAAGCACTGCAGCCGGGTTGTTCAGTAGCACCTCCAACTGTTAGCCAGTTCAGTGCCGTGGGGGCATTTGCAAATAAAAATCTTCAAAGTAGAACTGAACATTGTCTAGCAGCATGTAAGTGGCTGCTCACCTGCAACCCTGATGAGGATAAGCGGTATGGAAAGTGGATTGATGGTGGGGGAAAAAAAAAAGTGATAAAACACAGAGCAGTTGCTTTTTTTTCCCCAGTCTGTAGTGCTCTGAAGTTGAATAAACAATAGAAAGACTGGGCCTCGTGCTCAAATATCTCGTGTGTTTCTTGTAGCACAAAGCATCAAGAGGAAAATAAGAAAATTCCTCATGGGATTCGTATGAAAGCAAGCCTCTTCTTGGGCGCCTGCGTATGGTAATGAATTGCGCAAATTGGATGCTCGTGGCAGGTGACATGCGGTGAGCTTCTGGAAACACCCCAGTAAACAGATTGCAAGGCAATGTGCAAAACGAAAGGCCAAGAAATGGCTTTTGAGTAATCTTTACTGTTATTTTCACCCGACCATCAACAGATGGGATCGTATATGCATGCAGAATGATTTTTTTTTTTCTTCACGCCACATGAGAGTTTGTGTGCGACCCTAAGGAGCTGATGAATGTTTTTTTAACAGGATTTTATCAGCGAGCAAATCAATGAATGATTACTTGAGAGCCGCCAGATAAGGAATAGAGTTATTGTGAGGTGACGTCATAAACGTGAGCAATATGCGATACGGTTCATCTCACCACCGCTGATATGCTTCTGCCAAGAATGAAAAGACCATCTCGGTCCGCGGGTGGCTTATGTGTGTACAGTCACAGTGTACACAACCAGACTCACTGGTCGCACACATCATTACTTCCGAGACGTGTAGTCGGTGTGTGAAATGAAGCTTATCCCTGTGCGGAAGCAATGATGGTGCTTTAATGCGCTCGCCGCAGGGGTGCCCTGTGACTGGCTTCCCTTTTGTCAGAACTGCGATGCAATTCTTTCAGATTCCTAATGAGATGGCTGACGGATGCATAAACTGTATATATTAGCTGATTTACCTATATCCTCTTTGCTTTGGTTGAATAGGCATTTTGTGTCATTTTGGGAGAGAACATCTGCCTTGTCCGTCCGCCACCGCATCTGCGTTTAATTGGCATCTCTGACTCACTCCCGGCAGAGGTTCATCTGCTAGCTAATTGCCTTTGCGCACTGTGAGACCTCAGGCGTTGTGAAAACTGGCGTAATCCAACGATGCACTTTGACTTGCTCCACAGAAGCGATGGCTGAGCTAATACCAGAGGAGGCCATGTTAATAACATGGTGGAAAAGCTGATGTCCCTCTCATGTCGCTGAAAACTTCGTGAGGCTTTGATACCTTTGCTTAAACCCCATCTGGTTGCTGAAATTCTCCTTGGAAAGGGACTTTCAATTTAATGTGTGCGTGCGCGCGCGCGTACGCATGTGCATGTAGTGCTGTGAGGGGCAGTGAAGTGCCTTAACACCAAATGTACAATTTAGGGGAGCATACAACTCATTATATGGAACTACTTTGAACCACTGACTCAGTAAATTACACCACTGCTCTAAAATGGATACAGCTTATGCACTCACTGGCCACAATTAGGTTCACTTTAATATTGAAATAAGATGCGATATAGGAGCTATGTTATGTGTGTGTGTGTGTGTGTGTGTGTGTGTGTATATATGTATATGAATATTTATTTATTTATTTGTATGTATGTATGTAGTTTTTTTTAATTCTAGCTGCACTCTTGATTTTGAGATAACACTGCCCAAGTTGTTTTATAGGGCGACATTTGGAAAAGGTTTCTCTATTTTAACACAGCCGTTCTCATCTCTGCTCTCTCTCTTTCTCTGTAGGTTTCTAAAAAGGTTGCTGATCTCATTCTGGAGAAACAGCCTGCTTATGTCAAGGTAAAAACAAAAAAAATCTTACTTTGAACAGCTTCTTTTTGTTGTTCCGTACTTGAATTAAATTCACTGAAAATCATTCTTCACCATTATTCTTATATGGTTTTAAATTTCTGAATTGGACAAATTGTTGTCATACTGTATTAGAGTCTCAGTTAATGGCAATCCCGGTGGACCGTGTGAAATTACAGCAGTGAGAAAGATCGAAGAGGCGTTAGAGGCTTTTTTTTAAAATTCAAAATATCATCCTGAATGAAATTAAAACTTAATCCCAGAAAATCCCTTTTTTGCTCCTCAGATGATGTTGCAACAACCTGAAATGCGTGTAAGAGATTTCATGTTAGTGTGAGAGAGATAATGTGGTAAAATAAGTCTCTTTTGGTCGTGTCGTCATCATCTGCTTTCACTCTGGTCATTCTGCAGCAAGAGCAATATTTTTTTGACTGTACAGACTTGGAAGTCATGACCTGGGAGTAATTATGGAACGTAGCACCCCACATGGAGATTAATTATTATTAATGTTTGATAAGCTTGACCAGGCTTAACATCACTATATTTCCTGGATGCGTGTATTTCAATATGCACCATTGATGGTGCCATCACTCTTCCTTCAAAGTATATCTGCATGTTTTTTGTGTTCTTTTTTTCCCCCTTAAAGTAGATCCAATAAATTGGTTTCATCACTAATCTCGGCGATGCTTTTGGTGCTGGAAATATGTGTCAGATTGCATCAATGCAATCTTCTGACTGCTGTTCTCAAGCCATCTGAAGGTCAGCCTGTGAATAGTAAACCGGTCATTATTTCTGTGACCCTCCTGGTGACTCTGCCGCGTCCAAATGACAGTGGAACTTATTAGCCGGGGCATTCGCCTCCACCCATCTCAGTTTGCGAAGTTGGTCTGCGAAATGCCCTCTGGAGTTCAGAGGGCACTTTCCATCTCCGCTGCGTTTATGTCATAATGAGTCAAAAGAGAGATTTCATTTTTTTTTTTATGATTTAGTATGATGATGATGATTTCCCTGCATTACGGGCACTTCCTTGCTTTGCATAATTTCTGCCTCCTCCACCTCTTTGATTCTACTTATCTGCTCTATGTGATCATTTTCACGATGTAAACAGAAATGCGTATTGCTGCATAACAGGCGGCCCCCGGCCACAGTGCTTCCTCTCGCCAGCGCTCGCGTGCCGTGTATCGCCCTTCGGTGGAAACATAATTTGTCCAGACGTATAAACCCCTGGCTCGGAGCTATAAATGATGGTCTGGTAAGCATCTAATGTGATTCATAGCAATAGAGGGAGTAGCCTTCTGCTGGAGCTTGCGTCTGATCACTGTTGACACCCGCTAGCTGCACATGGCCTCCTCTTGCACTCAGAAAGGATGGAAGGTTACATAAAGGCCAGAGCGATTGTCATTGATCAGCTTCCAGTGTTTGACTTTCATGGGTGTATTTTTAAGGTGCCTGCAGTTATTTGGCTGTCTTCTATTTGCTTACCTTTGCACCTTATGTAAGGCGATAGATACACCAGAGGATGCACACATCTCATTGGCAATAATAAGGGTATTGTGGAATTTGCTCAAAATTACAGAGCCACAAAATTTCGGGGGATAATTGCACTGATGAAAGTAAGGTTAAGTTTGGAGAAAGAAGTTTTTACAATTGTCGACTGAGTTGAATCTTACATTTCGGTATATTCAACTTTGAACCATCTTTTCCTTGGTTGAATTCTGTAACTGCTCCCTCCAAGTCATCTTAGAATTTGTTTGAGATTCCAAGATGTAATTAATTTCCATGGAGGAGCCTTAAAGGGGAAGTCAACACCCAAAAATTGTTTACAAGAATGTTTTCTATACAGGCTCACTAGTCTAAACATGGCACTCTGATTAATATCATACAATTCAATACAATTTTATTTATATAGCACATTTCATAACAACTAGAGCTGTAACAGAGCACTCTACAACATGATACAACAAAATGGAATCAATAAATTAACATAAAACATGATATACAATAGACACCCTAAAAGAGACAAAAATTTCAGGTCGGATCAAAACATTTGTGGAATATGAGTTAAGCAGCAAAATCCACCGGTTTTTGTCCATCTCAGAGGGCAGCCACTTGCTGTCGACTGAAAATGACATCACAGTTGCTCAGGGTTCGCCTGCTTTCTGAAGCTGAGCCATGATTGGTCGTTAGCCGAGCCCTGAGCAACTATGATGTCATTTTCAGTCGACGGAAGTGACAAAATGGCCGCCCCCTGAGATGGCTCAAAACAAGTACATATTGCTGCTTAACTCCTATTCCCCAAACACAATATTAATCACAATGCCATGTTTATGTGAAGGCGCAACGAACATATTATTGCAAAGATTTTTTGCGGGGTTGACTTCCACTTTAACCTGGTTGCTAAACCCAATCAGAAAGGAATGGGCTGGGGCAGGGACTCAATTATTTTCCCACTGGAAACACATTCATTAGAGTTAGCCGTGCGCCTTTCATTGTGCTCCCGAGTTGCTGCATTTGAAGAGAAAGCTTTATTCAACCTTGGTGGTCAAACCTGCCAATTACAATTGAGGTCCCAAGGCTGTTTCGCGAGGGAGATTATAAACTGACAGGAAATAGATCTGTCAGGAAATAGATGCCTAATATCACCTAACCGTGTTTGCATGTGGATTCTTGCGAAATGTCAACTCCGGGGGTCTGTGCACTTTGGATCGTAAATGCCATTCATTTTTGTTTCATTGCATTTCCTTGACAATGAAGCAGACTTACGGCATGCCCCAAACGCCAGCATCATTATAATGTACGGGCATAGTTAGTAAAAGGAGCTTGTGCATAGTCAATGTGTTGGAGGGTCGCAGTGAAGACCTCTGATGAATATATGAATAACAAGGCATTGAGAGAGGGAAAAAAATATATAGTCAGACTATACATTTTTTTGCTTGACCTTTACTTGCCATTGCTGCTTTCCCAGTGCTTGTTTGTGGACATAGTAGGCAGGCTCACCTTTCCTCGGTTTCTGTTTGAGGATGTACAGGCCATTCAGCCATGAACACGGCAACCATTTCTTTTCACGTTTCACTTAACGTGGTTGTGTTGGCATTGAGAAAATCAAGCAACTACTACAGTTTGGTGTTCAATTCCAAATTCCTCAGTGGATTGATGAATGTACTGAGCTGAATATGAATAGCATTCTCACATAATTGGTGTTGATCAATTTGATTGTGTGGGAAGCAAACTATGGTTGGCCAATACTGTATGAGGAGCAAATGGAGCCTTTAACAAGGCACTCAAACACCTTCGTGATGAGGGATGTGGTGCAGTTGCACAGGCTCGCAGGCCTTTCATGCTAATAGCGTGGTTGACCTTTTGACGCTCTTGTGAATAAGATCATTGATATTTTCCTGGGGGTGGTAAATGGACATAAGTGTTTTTTTACAGGATAGAGACGATATACTGTATTAGAACAAGCAGAGTACATACATGTTGCTACAGTGTGCCGTGTACATTTTTTTTCTTAGATTTTTTTTGCCCCCTCCCAATTTTCGCTCTGCTTGTTTTTCAAAGGTCTTCGTAATGGCATGATAAATCAAAAGTAAAATATTGGCCCTTGATATAATAGATGAAAATTAATTAAAAGAAATAACTTGGTGTAATTCTTTACATTTTTGCGTGTTTCTGCTCTTCGGAGCTATGGTTTATTTATTCTGATGGTGTCAAATCTCTAATTTCATAACACAGCAGGGGCCATCACACCCTAATGTGTGCTTACACTGCAGTTGATGTGTGCGCGGTTCAGAGTTAAAGAGGCGATTTGTTTGATAAATGGCTGCATCAGAGAAATCAATCGTTGCCACGGGCTCCTTTTTAACGCTTAGAGAAATTTAACTGGGAAGTGGTTCGGTTTATGTTCACAGGAACTGGAGAGAGTGACGGCGTTACAGACCAACCTGCAGCTGGCTGCTGTTATTTGCACAAATGCAAGAAGGTAATGCTGGGCTTTGTATGCTTGACCGCATTTAATCTTCATGGTCTTGTTGCTTTTCATGAACTAACTCACTATTGCTTGCTTCTTTATCACGTCCAATTGATTCACAAAGCATAAGATAAAATAATCATTTATAAAACAAAACAGAACAGGTTGTTAAATAAATGAATTAAAGGAATTGAATAGGAAATGAAAAAAAGATGTTCTAGGCAATTCCTGTTTTGCTCCCTGGTAGAATGATGAAAAACAGTCCTTTCAGACGGATACTATAGTATGTTCTTGTAAGGCCAAAAAAAAAAAAAAAAAGGTAATTACACAGTATGTTTAGTGCAAAAGAAAATGGCTCTCACTTTGTTACCGCACAATCAGCCTTGCAATCAAAGCTCTTTGGTTTTGAGATGAATGTGTTGTTCAGGGCCAACATTCTGTCTGATATGCAAATATAGCCAACCTATTTCTTTCATTTTGAAATGCATTTATCACACTGCCTGCCTATCTAAATATATAAGTTGGTACTTTTAAACCTTTGAGAACTGGGACTTATTCCATATCTGCCCTGCATTTGCTTTATCACTCCCCACAATTGGTTCACACTCTTGCTGGATTAGCAATAGTAAATGACTGAAATCCTCCCTCTGTACTGTTATTCATTCATTATTCATTATTTGTCTTTCTTTCTTTCTTTCGTGACCACATGTAACAGTTTTTTATCCTGACTAGTCAGTAATTGTTCAAGAGTGTTGCCCGCATTCCTGAATATCATGAAAAAAATAACAAAACAAAGCAACACTATTAGCAGAGTGCATTACAGCCAAATGCTTCATAAAAAGAATATTAATCTGAGCACCACTATCATTTTTTGGGGGATAATTTTCTCTGCTTAGGCAACTGAGTGTGTCAAAGGAGGGATTCACAGAAGCAAGCTTGGGCCTATTAGCCAATCAGAGAAGGCGGCAGCTTCTAACAGGCCTGCTCAAGTCTCTTCGGACCATCAAGACGCTGGTAAAGTATACTCTCTACTGTAATTCTGCCCTTCTCGCCATCTAAATCTTGAGAAGTTTTTATAAATCACCACTAAAATTGGAGTGTCCTTTTAGCACTCTTCAGTCTCTCCAATCTCTAATTTCCAGATGCAGCCTTTCGTCTTTTTACTTTATTTGGGGGAAAAAAGAAGATAAACTTATCATTCTGAGGGACTCTCTTTGAAACTGCATGCTTTGGGATTTAGTCGGACTGCAATGAATCATTTTTATTATACTGTGTATTTATATTATCGGCAAACATGTATTGCTTAAAGATGTGCATGTTACAGGCTACTTTCTGTTCTTTTTGCTTTGCAAAGAAACCAAAGCACTATCATAACAAATTGTATATAATCGTACAGTGTTCAAGTGTTGGTCTTCCCTTCACAGCAAAGAACAGATGTACGACTCAGCGAAATGCTCGAGGTATAGTAAAGCCCCCCTGCGCACATTGACACACATGCTTCTGACTGACTTGAAAGGTCAAATATCATTCGAGATTCTGCATTGAAAGCTGAACTCATACAAGCGCTTGACCCTCTTACAAATGCTTCTCTTTTAGGAAGATCCGCTAGAGTAAACAAAATCAATATGACTGACATGGAATTTCATGCCTTGTTATCTAAAGCGTATCTAATAGCCATTTTTCAGAGCACAGTTGATCAAACCTTGACTGGGAAAATAAACCTATATTTGGTAGCATCATCTTTAATGCGATGAAATAAAATACATATTTTTAGATTACTTGTTTATTTTTTACCACCATTTGACTTTAGAAGATCTTATGAATTCTGTTTGTAATGACTGACATTGTTTCATTTCTCCAGGAGGAGGACTATCCTGGTGCTATCCAGCTTTGTCTGGAATGTCAGAAGGCTGCCAGCACATTCAAACATTATAGCTGCATCAGGTATAGTACTTTACAGGACGAAGAAGTACTGCAATCTGAAATGTCAAAGTATTGACTTCATTATTTATGCCGTAGTGGTGGAATTCAATGAATCTCGTTTGGAAATTCTCATAAGAAAAACAACTTACTAGTGGCTGTTCACTGCTATTTCTCGTTAGTATTTTCCACGATGGCGAGCAATTTTTTATTCAGGTGATTATTCGAAAGGGCCAGGATTTTTTTTTTTTAATGCAGCAGCCAATGAAATTGTTGTATTTCATGTCTTCCATTGTGAAGGCTAATTCCAGGTCCGTGCGTTTCGTCAGGTGACATGTTTTTAAATACCCTCCAGCTAAACCCCGCATCACCTGAGTCTGAACTCAAAGTGCCCGAAATCCAGTGGTAAACACAGCAAATGTCCTTTTATATTTTATAACACTGGCTGCACAAATACTAGTGCAGTTCGTTCACTGAATTCACATTAAGGGTTGAACTTTTGCCTTCAAATTAAACACAGCAGTTGCAAATCTGGCGCAAGAAGCATTTGAATCCCACTAACAACATTCAGCAGTTAAGCAGAGTGGCTCAGAAAACACTTTGATGTTGAACACTCCGTTTGTAACAATTGGGTTTAAGTGACAGGATGACTGATGATCAGTAAGCACACATTATACACTGGAAATTGCAATGCTGAACACTCCGTCTTACTCCTCCCCCTGCATCTGCTCTTAATTTGCTCGGATATCACTTCTGTCTTCACCGTGACATTAATTTGTCATTATTGGCATTGTATGCACATGGGGATGCTAGTAGAATATATGACAAAGAGGTGGCTGCATACAAAACAGTACAGTACATTATTGGACGCCAACTATATCACCTAGAGATTTTTTTGTTGACACTAATGTAATTAACGTCGGCTTTTCGCTGATTATGTCATTGATATTTCAGTTCAGCACTATGATTTAAAAAAAGAAAAATAACCTAATAAAATATAAACACCAGCAATAGATGGCTCATATGCCGACTTTATGATATATATCTAGCTATCTAGCTATCACTGCTGTCAATCAATTACATTTTTTTAACTAATTAATCGCAAAACTTTACATAAGTGATTGCGATTAATCGCATTTTTTCAACTACAATTTTCTACGAAGCTTGGAACAGATATTTACGTGAGTAAAGTCTTGGAATTAATGTGGGGAAAAAAGTATATTTCAATTCAAAGACTGTTCAAATACCTTTCTTTGAATACGCTTCTTTACCTGTAAAATACAACTATCCAACGATACACCAGACGTACAACTAATATGGTATTTGAATTTGGCTTTGCAAAGTGCGCAAATTATTTTGGATTTCTCCAATGAGCCGTCAAGCTACTTTTTAAAGTAAAACTATGTAAAAAGTACAGCTTTGTCTGACTTTGCGCTAGTGACTCTCCTCTAAGTTTGGATGCAAAGTGAGCAGAGGTCAGCTGCCACAGGAAGTAAATAAAGTTCACCGAGTTAAATTTTTTTAATGCTTCATAAAATTAAAATTAATCTCCAAAGTTAATGCTTTAAGTTTGACACCCCTAATATATATATATATATATATTTTTTGTTTTTGTTTTTCTTCTCCAAAATCCCACCTGTGCCCCTGAGTAAAGTGAATAGTCTGTGCAACCCCTGAATGCAGCTTTCAATGATGGTGATGGGGAACAAAGGAGACGAATCTGCCCTTGGCCAGACCGTCTTCGTTCTTCTCAATATGGTGTAGTAATAGCACCCGATAGTAGCTTTCAACATGAGTACATTGGTGACACACACAGCCATTATCATGCACGTTTTACTCCATCTCTTTGGCCCTGACGGCATCGCCCACTCTCAGCAGCTTGTCGCCGGCCGTATGCACTTTGATTTAACCTTGTAGCGACAGTTTGCCATGCGCCACTGAATGCCCTATGTGGGTGCTTTGTTGGACGGCCGCCTCCCCTTGTTCGTGTCCCTTGCCTTTTAAAAGTCAATATTGTTATATGAAGAACACTGTTCTGTCTCGATGCATTTTCACGAAATAGCTCACATCGGCGGCTATAGGGCAGCTCGCGAGCTCCCTGAAGTCAACAGAGTAATTCCACACCGTGAGCCCTCTTGTGTTGGCAGTAACAAAAGTTAAGCTTCCTGCTGAATGCAGGTTTATGAGCTCGCAAAATGGAAAATGAAATGAGGGATCCTAATTGGTAGATGCCAATTAATATACCGGTAAAGTGGATTGGATTACTTTCCTATTTCAATAGTGTTTTCATTAATCTCACCAGTTCCAAAGAATAACCTATTCAGATTTTCTGGGCTGTGTGAAATTTTTACACACAGTTTGGTCTGCAAAACAAACACAAATCAACCCCCAAAACTTTCTTTGAGCTGTTAATTTCCACATTGTGACTGCGTATCCATTTTACCTTCATGCTGTTGTTCACCTTTCAAAACCGCTTTGGTGCCTCTCTGCCTGCCATAACAGTGCCGCTTTCATGACCACAGCAAAAAAAAAAAAAAAAAAATACAGCATTCCCACTGAATCGGAGCTTCCGGGCCAGGCCCTTGAAGGCACGGATAGCCTGATTGTCCAGTCAGCAGTCTACTGTGGAGGGACTATCCTCAAGGCCCCGTGGGCAGCTATTGTCACTTCTAATTGGAAATGAGGTGTTAAAAAAAACACTCTCATATTCCCTTCTAACTACATTTCAGTCCTCGAGTTGCCTGCAGGCAACAGGTTGTTAATTAGGTTTTCCTCCTCATTTGTTATTTATGTATTCTGTCTGATCATGGAAGGGTGCCAGTATGTAAGTAGGCATCTGATTCCACGCTCAAATGCACAAATAAAACACAAATACTGGCCAATGTGTTTTGCCATGTACAGTACTGTGTGTGTGTATATGTATGATAATCGTTTTTCCGATGCATCATTCGGGTTATTAAAAAGATTCTGAATAGATTAATAGGTATTAATAATCGATATATAAAGTTAAAAAAAAACTAAAAGCATGCGCAAGCGATTACGTGCGTTTGTATGTCAGACATCTGTGCTAGGCTAAGCTAATACGTGACAAGACGGCGGAACAAGCAAAACCTCTTGTGAGCAGAGCGAAGTCAAAGTGTGAAATATAAATCTTTGCTCTCCCTTGAGTTTTTTGTTTTAAAAAAGGTACCAGTATTTTACAAATGAACTGTAAAATGTAAGCCAATGTAGTGATGCATTGGAATCGCAATGAACGAATCGTGGCCCTCTGAATTGGATCGAATCTTGATTCCCACCCCTAATAAATAAATATATATATATATATAGATAGATAGATAGATAGATAGAGAAAAGCTTGTATGTATGCCCTTGCTCACACTAGCACATGACCGTGTGGGTGTGTATCAAAACGAAAAATAAAGACGTGCAGGCATTTCTCCAGTTGGCCTCAGCTCCACTTTCAGTTGGACCGCCTGAACTGAAAGCCGTTTGAAGCATTCTCCCGGGAGTTGAGTGAGGACATGAGGATGCAATTCTTCAATAGTCGAGGCCCGTTTATATAGATCAGCACACCTGTCTGTACTTGAGCCAAACTTCCTGCATTGTTGTGTGTTATGTAACAACTCGTTAACCTTGACCGCAGTGTCCGGATTTTGGCAGCGCAGCCAATGTCGCATTGCTGTCGGACTGACTGCTGATTATTTGAGGTTCATGAGTGTCCTTGTAGCGTCAACTGCTCTAATAGCTGACAACTCTGACCAAGTTACAAACTGTCAAACTGTTTTTGCCCAATCAAGGTTTTTCGTGAAGCAAGTTTTAGAATCTCCTCACTTGTGGATTTTCTATGCGAGCAACCTGCAGGGAGCCAATCTCTATTTTCTACTCTACTCACTTCTCCCCATTCTCCTTCCGCGTTAAGCAGGCATGCTTAATTAGCAATTTTATTAAGGACACTTTTTCCCTTTGGGCAACTTGCTGTCTCATAAGGCCCAACACAAGAACGGGATGACCCGAAAAAGACCCCAAACAAAGCAGGGACAGAAGCAGGGAGGCGGTGGAACAAAGGAGGATTACGGATGGGTTCTGCACAGGGGGTAGCCCAAGGGAATTGGATGGGTGTCCTGGGATGGGCAAAATAAGATGGGAATTGTATTGTTGCTTCTCTGCATTCTAGTTGAAAGAATTTTCTGGCATGACATAACATCTTAAGATGCTTCAAGGTTGTACGGGCGTTTTATGTTTGTCATATGCAAGCGTTATGAGTGCTATCAACTTTTGAAATTGGAGTTGGAGATCACCTTTGCCCTGTTCTAAAATATTTACTGAAGCCATTGCTAAAGTTTTTTTTTTCCAGCCCTATTGCAATTTCCATTAGTATTGAATATTTTTTTGTTACCTGAGGAATACTCTCTAGCCTATTGAAAAGATAAATATAACAACTGAGGGCTGAGGAGTTATTGTTTTGGGATTTTTTTTTTTTTTTTTTTTAGTTTGTTGTAAAGGACCTTAAACACAATATTCAACTTTTTCCCTCCACAGTGAATTGAATTCCAAGCTGCAAGACACTCTGGAGCAAATCGAGGTACTCTCTCATGCTCGCTCACTCTCTGCCTTATCTGTAATTGAGTTATTGAGAACCACTATATGTGAAAATACTTTTAATGCTATTTAACGTTTGGCTCTATGCTTTCATTTTACAAAACGATATTTATTCAGACAGGGGTTTGACTGTTTAATTCTGCCTCTGTCCAAATATTGACAGGCTGAAAAGTCATTATTTTGAGTGCAAAATAACGTAAATCATATCAGTTTCATCTAGAGCTCTGTAGCGATATTATGGCGTGATAAAAGGCGTGCAAAGCAATTTTCTCTGCACCACCGCCTCTGCGCTTGAATAGATTAATTACTTTTGTTTGTCTGTACACAAGAAAACGGCATGCACGTATGCACACAAATATTGCAAAGCCATTGGTGGAAGTGCTTGCTTGTTTACCTGTCAGCTTGGGTGATAAACAAAAGAAAATCCTCTAAACTCATTTGACTAATCACTTTGTACCAAGAGCAATCCCCACACATCAAGACGATGACGGTTTTGCGTAGCGAGTTTGCAACTGTGATGTAAAACACACATGCTGAAGGAGAATCTATGTACTATGGCGTGAACATGTGGATTATAATCATGATAATTCTTTTTGCGAGTGTTGTAGTATTATCATTGTAACTTTAAACCACGCCAAAAGGTTGATTCAACGTGGCAAGGTCGTAACGCATGCTACTTCCTATCTTCCGACCCTCTTCCTCACATTCGTCAAAAACGTCCACTCTCATCCACATCCAATTACCGTATCCTCTCCTTTGTGTATGAGCCACACATCTGCACATCTATATCGAAATCCCTGGTCTTAATGTTGATAATCCCCCTGTTTCCTTTTCCCACCTTTTGTCATCCATCTGTTTCTGCCTCTAGGAGCAGCTTGACGTTGCCCTGTCAAAGACTTGCAAACACTTTGATGTTGCACACTATACCAAGGTCCAGCTGGCCTACACCCTCCTGGGGAAGACACAGGTGAGGTGTTGCGCTCCTATTCAAGGTCATGGAAATGGTCCAACACCACGAAATGTGTCGGTCCTCTTGCCTTAATCCTGGTTTCTTTTTACTGGATCATTTGAATAAGGGTGAATGCCATGCATGTAATTTAGGAGCTAATTGACATTCGAGTTGTGCTGATTCGTAGTTCTGGCAGAAGGTTATAATCATCCAATATATCTTTGCCAATGTTCCTATCTTCCAAATAAATATTTACTTGCATGCACAATGTAAGGCACACAGCTCACAGAGCTCTCATCTGAATTGGTTCAATTAATTCTATCAATATTTGATGAAAAAATAAATTGCCTTTCTGCCACAGCACGACACACAACTGAAAAGAGATAGACTGTTCAAAAATCTTAAGCAAACCCTAAACTCCAACTTTTCGAGAATTCAGCCTAATTTGCAGCTGGTAACAAACCCAAGCAAGGAGGTCAAACTGGAATGCTGCAGCTGTTGGAGTTTGCTCTGTACTCAGTGCACGCAGCACGTGGGTGGGAAACAGCCCCGAGCCCACTCAGTGTAATGAAAAACATAAATGTTTCAAAATGGGTAATGAACTCTTACCCTTAATGTAGTTCTTAAAAAGCTAAAATCCTAACACGGAAAAAAGCTCGGCAACCTTATTTGAGCAGGATGTACAAGTGGAGGACTATTTTCAGCTGTGTTCAATTGGAGGCTTATTAAGTATTTACAATGGCATACTATAAGGAGATAGGAGAAAGTGCACAGCCCATGTTCATCTTAATGAAGGAACATGTCACATAGAGCAACATTGTGGCTCACTGATGACTTTTTAATAGATCTCGGACAACAATGCATCTTTCTGTCGTGGAGAAAAAGCTATTAGGCATTGGCTGAAATGCCAATGCTTGTTAAATGAGTACTCACCACCGAGCCGCAAAACATTTCTCACTTTTCTCACCGACATTTTCACTAGCCCTGTGTATAAACGTTCAGCTCCAAGGAGAGCACATACAATACGAGGCAAATGGATTTTAATCGGTTTATTCGGTCATTTAAGTGTAGCCCCTTAGTTGTTGAAACTTGAATGCCGTATTTATTACCTAGCAATTGGAAATGTAGAAACTGCTGTCTCAGGAAATATATTTGTATTTAAAAGGGGAAGTTAACCCCCTAAGTTTCTTTGCAATATGTTAACTAATCTAAACGTGGCATTCTGATTTGTATTGTTTATGGAATATGAGTTAAACAGCAAAATCCACCTGTTTTTAGCCATCTCACGGGGCGACCATTTTGTCACTTCTGTCGACTGAAAATGACATCACAGTTACTCATCAGGTAACGACCAATCACGGCTCACCCCTTTTCTGAAGCTGAGTCATGATTGGTTGTTTATCTGAGCCCTGAGCAACTGTGATGTCATTTCCAGTCGACAGAAGTGACAAAATGGCCGCCCTATGAGATGGACAAAAAACGTGTGAATTTGACTGCTTAACTCATATTCCACAAACGCAATATGAATCAGAATGCCACGTTTAGACTATTTAAGGCGCACCGAACATATTCTTTTCATGAACATTTTTGAGTTGACTTCCGCTTTAAAAAATATTTAAACAGTGGGCAGGTGGTTAACACATCTGCCTCGCATTCAGAGGTTCTGGGTTTCAATCTTCACCCAGTCATTTCTGGGGTTTTTTCTGGGGTACCTGTAGAAAGTGAATTTTTTTAGTTTCAAAAGACAAAGTGCACACTTGACTTTTGGTCTACTGCCAGTGAATGTTGTTTTTGAACTTTGGTTTGCAATATCTGCTGTAAGCCTTTTTCTTCGCAGAGCCACACGGGCAGATGAAAATCTTGGTATAATCATTTTCATAACCGCGTGTTTGGCTTTCTCTGCAGACTGCCATGGACCAGCTGCACATGCACTTCACCCAAGCCATCCACAACACTGTGTTCCAAGTGGTGCTGGGATACGTGGAGCTCTGCGCTGGCAATGCCGATACCAAGTTCCAGAAAATGCAGTATAAGGATCTGTGTACGGTAAGACACCGATATCCACCAGCACCGTGTATATGTGTGTGCAAAAGAAGAAAGGGCAACTTATCTGGGTGTGTGAGGTGACGGTTGAAAAGCGCTATATAGTGAAGCGATGTGATACCGTACTGCACATAAATATAAATCACGGCATTGCCAAGTCATAACGTATACACGTTCCTTTTCGTGTTTGTGTCTGAACTATCATCTCGATCCTACTTTCAAATAAATCCCATAATGCTGTTTAGAAGCCGTAACTCGGTCAATTTATCATGAACTTACTGGGGAGAATTGCTGTGTCCCCCAGAGATTATGCCGTAGAAGGTTATTGGGAACGGCTCCCTATGCCCGTGTGGAGTGGACAATTTGTTTCTGTCCCTTTTCACACCGTATTCAACTTCTGATAGTTTTCTTCTTCACACTCGACTTGCTTGTTGACTTCTTGCTGTTGGGCTTGCGCAGCTGTCATGCGGCAGATTTTGCAATGCTCTCCCCTTTACGTGTCCTCTCAGTGCTGCCTCTCTTGTTTTTTCATCACCGGCTGGACTTTTTTCCCTCTATATGCAGTCAATTTGACTTAACAAAAAGCAGGATTTCAGGACTTTTTCGCTATACCGTACATGTTGAACTCTGACCAGCTACAAAATTAAATACACCTATGCCGTCTAATGATAGCCACTAGAACAGATGTGTTTTTATTTGCTATACATATAGGATTTTGACACTGGCAAATATGGGTACCGTATTAATGATACATTATTATAATTGGCATTGTTACAAAACTGCACCGTGACATGATGTAAAAGTGTTCTGGTGACCTAATTTCAGACAGTTACATGAGTTGGCAACATTTTCTCTACTGTTATGTGATGATTAAGAGCAATCCTTTTCTTTAGTTTCTTGCTCGCTTGTTTTAACACCTCACAAACCAAAGTGAGCAGTTTTTGCACTTGTCTTGAAAAATGAAAACTTTCATCCCTCAGTTGAGAAAGTAATTGTGGCGGAGCAAACACATTGATTCTCTGTTCCCATTATAAGCAAAGGTTGAATGATGTGAAAGTGCACGTTAGACCCTCTGAACTCCCCTTTTTAATTGTATGACTTAAAATTCAAGAGCAATGGGAACTCTCTGAGAGGTCACTTAGGACTACGGTAAGGCCATATTAATTTTACATCAGCATCCCATCATTATTGGCCAGACTTGCTATCAATCTGCTGGACGTCTCTTGCTGGAATTCTCTCATTCCAATCTTTGGAGGTGAAGTGGCTAGAAATTTTGGACTTTTTTTTCTCTTCAGTGTCATACCTTAAGTTTTTGATTTATTTAGGAATGTATTAACTGCACATTCATTCTCTTTTTCTCTTGAAGTTACTCCAAGGCTTTTGTATTCATGCAGGTGGAGTTGATTCTTCATATTAAACAATACAGAGCTTCTACATCAGCATTTTTTTCGCTTGATGGAAATCGATGTCTTTGTTTTAAGGTCTCTCACGATGATGAACCTTCTATGAACCTCGCCGTTATGTGGCTAGTTTTTGAGAAGACGCACGTTGAGCTGATCCAGACTGAAACGGGGAGTTCAAAACTGCGTTCCCATGGGAAGTCCCCGTCTTCTTGCCAATTCTCTAATCTGGTTTAGTCTTCATCAAAACACTTTGATGATGAACTGAAGCTTCAGGTTATTGAATAATCGAAGCACTTTTAAAATAAATGGCGGCTACTGCCTTTTTGATAGATAGACGAAAATGTTTTCACTCACAACAGTACGACTAGGTGACTCCAGTCCCACTGTCTGATTTCTTCTAATGGTTCCTTCGCTTTATCTGTCAGCTGAACACAAGAGGACACTCAATGTAGCATGTCGAAAATTGAGGTGAGCTTCAAATAATTCAGAACGGTGTGGAGCCAAAGTTCCTGCTTCCCTTTAAATGAATTGTGTTGTGACCTGGCAGTGTTTTTTGTAGTTTTGTCAACTAGAAAGACATTAATGGAGGACATCTATAACATTTTATGTTCCGTTCTGTTAGTAATGTTACACAAAAGTGGAAATTCTCTTCCAACCAGTGACTAGAGTGACTCAAGTGTCACTCATTTGTTTATTATCATAAGTGAAGTGTGCAAAAATGTATACCAGTGCTTTATCATTTTTAAAAGTCTTTTTGAACATTGAAATAAACAATTAAAAAAAGGCAACAAAAATACACATTTTATCATCGAAACCTACTTGAGAGAGATTGTGCACTGTTTTTAATCCTTTGCATCTTTACATTTTTGGATTTTTTAAAATTAAAAAACAAGTTTACTCCCCTGCTTACCCACGGGTACCCATAAAATCCACACTGAGTTGATACGGTATTTTTAAATATGCATGAGCACATGCAGCTTGGTAGATATGAAGTGCATCATGTCAGGTGTCTAGCTGTGTTCAGGAAATCAAACGGTGGCTCTATTCTGTCAAGAAAGCTTGATTCCAGCAACAGTCATTCAAACGGCAGCATAGATGTTCCACACCACCCAGTTGCTCACATAGTCCACAGCAGTGAATGTGTGTGGGTGTAACCGAGGTTGTTTTCCTCATCAAACCCACAGACCCACTTATACTCACACACCTCTTCCTGTACCTTAGTTGCTTGGCAACATGCTGCTGACATGCTTGCTTGACTTGTGGAAAATATGGAGCGTTAAATGTACGGCACATCTAGGTCTTGAAGATGTCTCCTACATTGCATTGTGTGTCTGTGTATAAAATGTTCCAACATTCCTTCCATCCATCATCCTGGGCAAGGTTGGAGCCTATCCCAGATTTTACTGACATACCCAATAGTATTTTAGCACTTAAACATATCTGAAAAAGAAGGAAGAAAATATTTTTACAAGAAATTAGTCAAATGCTGTATGAGCATGCAATGCTCACATTTTATTCATTGTTTGTACAAAAAATATCCACTGAAGCTTAAATGTGATCATTACGCGTTCGTTTAATTCCTATTAAAATTAACTTCATTTACAGATATTTGAAATTCTTAGTCGGTCACCCCATGAAAGGACAAATCAGATATACAGTAGGTTCATTTGGCGCCCTTTTACCGGTAATTGCAGATTTTTTCCAATGAGTCCATGCATTAATTTGCTCTTCCATCAGTACATTTCTCGTGACACAGAAATTAGATGTTTCCCGACAGTGTCTGAATAATGAGCCCAAGCATTAATTAGATATCATATGAAGCACAGCCGCTTATGTTGTCATTGTATTTTAACTTCGTTTTTGCCTCATTTTCTTTCAAGTGAAGTAGATTATAGCAATTCATGACACAAAACGGCACCGGTGACTGTATTATCTCTCTGTTTGCAGCATATCACCTTGGACAGCTACATTCCGTGTCTCACGGATCTATGCAAGGCATTGTGGGAGGTGATGTTGAGTTACCACCGCACGATGCAGTGGCACGAGGAGCACGACAAGCAAGTGACCACGCCCACTCCAGGTACTCCACTATGCCACCTTCTGTTTGATTTTATGTTCTGCATTTGAAGTTGTAACATTTAGAGATGCTTGTTTTTGATCAGCTGAATGATTTGATCATTTCTAGAAATATCCATGAGGAATTACAATCTGGCTTTAGAGATAAACACAGGCTATATATATATAAGTACAGCTTTTGATACTGTTAATCATGGAATACACTTGTAAATCTACTTCACAAGTTGATTGGTTTGTGTTACTGTTTTAAACTGGGTTCAAGCCAGACTTAACAACAGAT
Organism: Filicampus tigris; assembly: GCF_054856515.1. NCBI lineage: Eukaryota > Metazoa > Chordata > Actinopteri > Syngnathiformes > Syngnathidae > Filicampus > Filicampus tigris. The sequence continues at coordinate 9,014,492 of NC_141234.1, read as the reverse complement.
ACTTTTTGTTTTTAATAAGTTTTAATGAATACTCATCCATGAGGTATGAATTGATATCGAGGTGCCCCCCAAGGTTCAATTTTAGGTCCACTTATTTTTTTTTATTATCCACATGCTACCATTTGGCATCATTGGGAAACTCTGGACACACTTCCAGTTATATGCATGATACACAATTGCCTATACTGTCCCTGTTTAGCTGTAGTTTAAACACTGGGCCCTATTTTCTTACCAAAGAGCAAGTCAAGCGAAAAGTGCAGTCAACTCTGCGCATGAGTGGAGTTTTCTTTCTTTTGGTATTTTCGTCGACTGGCACAGTTACAAATCGTTTGCGCTTCCTGGGAGTGAACACAGCCGACTTGATTCCCGACCAATCGAAGCGGCCCCCCTCCCTCCTCCATCTCCTCTTATTTCTGGTCTTCCTATTAGGAATACTGTACCCTTAGACCTATTCCAGAATTCAGCTAGACAAATACTGACAAAGACCAGCAAGAGAGCTCAGAGGACAGCCACACATCAGTGATTACTGTAATTGATATGACTCAGTTTTAAGAGTTGTTGGATGACTGTGTGAACACTGGATGAACTGTGAATGATGCAATTCTGGAAATGTGGAAATGCGCCGTGTGTGACTTTGGCTTTGCTTCCTTTCAGTGCTAATTGCAATAAGCACCTTCAGCTCCTACCATTTGATGGTTATTGTCGCCTATAAAAAAGTTGACCTATATCGTATATTATGTTTTAATTTACGATGTATTTCACATTCTAAGAAACTGCCCTCTAGATTCCAAAATTCAACTCTCCCATAAAATTAAGCAAATAATTCTTAAAACAAACAAGGCAAATTCATCTTTATGAAGTGTCAAATTAACTAGTTCTCCTTTTCTTTGTTAAATCAGATGACTTCATTCCATTGCCCACATTCCATTAGATGAATGGGGATATCCTGTGGTTTTGAATGATTGGAAACATACTAAGTCCTTTTGATATTTCATTAAATGTCATCTTCCCTATGAAGGAAAGGACATGCACCTCGTTTCCTGCCAAGAGTGCCATCAATCATCTCGGTAGTTGATTGGCTTTCACCTCTGTATAAAGGTGTCCCTGGCCATAGCTTTGTCTTGCATAACAGTCTCTCTTAATATGTGTGTGGTCAGTCACTGTAGTGATTTACAGTGCATATGCCGTCTCATTTGTTCAACAGTATTTTGAGGTGACTTTGACCTCCAGCTCACACTAGAGGCCACCTGTGTTGTAACAATCAAGCCTGCTTTAGATTGCTCCTCCTCCAGTGTCTGTCCTCTTTAATCTAACTCTGGCACTTAATATATTGAGTTGTTCACTGTAACGTTTAACTAATGAATCTTGTCCCTTGATAGAAGGAGAGCTTTTCACTGGCTGTCACTCCGGCTGTGATCATTTTTTTATTTCTATCTGACAAGATAGATTTCCAACTGTAGCTCATACCTGGACACGTTTCAGTCACACTGAAGGCCATCAAGCACAAAGGTTAAGTGTGTGTAATAATAAATGAAAATGGCCAATTTGTCTTTACAGGCCATTGGTATAGGCCTTGGATCCTGTGTTGGAATGATAGCAGGGTGATTGTTTTCCACCTACGTTGCGGTATGAAGAGTATATTTGCTGATTGGTGTTTCTTGAATGTTTGTATTGCGATTGTCAAATGTAATGGGACTTATTTCGTTGTTCATCTAAAAAAAAAACTGAATGATGTTGACTATAGACAGTCAAAAGCATTTAAACATTTTTTTTTTATAATTTTGCCTGCGGCCAGGGACGCCCTTCCGCAGAGGAGAAAGCCAATCAGCTATTGAGATGATTGCCAATTGAACTTTAAATTGCGCTTTTATCTGAAAACGCATGAGAAAATCTAAATCATTTCCAGTTGGAAAGATTGTGATCATCTGAATCTGATCACGTGGACTTTTACTTATTCAACAAATTGGTTCATGCAGTACATAGAGGTTCTACCGCATGTTGCATAGCATATGTATAAATCAACATTTTTAAATAGGAATTGACTTTCTATCACATTTACATAAATACTGCCACTGTGCCATTATCATTACCATTGTTACTCATGATAAATGGCGGTGCAGATAACATGAAGAGATGGGGACATCTGTCATTTGCAATTGATTCATGCACATATAGTGAGTGACAGCCTAGCTAAACATGAACAAAAACACATTACTCCTTGTCTCATTTGTTTCTGTAATGATTGTAATCATAGGTCAAGAAGAGGAGGAGAAAAAATTGATGTTTATAGAAATTTACAAGGTTATTGTTGTTGCAGTATTTTTTTTTTATCATGATTGTTTTGTTACTTGTATACAAACAATGGGTGGAAACAGATTGTTTGGATACAATAATGTAAATAACTGTTACAGTGGAAGGCTTTGATTTGTACGGATTATGATGAGAAATGTGGAATGGCGCAATTTAGACCGACTTGATGTTAAATAGTTTCATTTATCCCAGGAAGTTGTTACAGTAGACTTGATTCCTCTTGAGATTCCCTCCCCCTACTTTTCTTGGTGTGGTAATTTGGTTTGAAATCTAAAGTAAGGCGGAGTAGAGCTTTCCTTCTGTTAATTGTATTCCTCACAGAGAGATTAACTCCTGTCCGGTGGGTATCACAGTGGTGTGCTCACATACGATAAACGACAGTGTGAACATATGTGATGCGGGACAGCCTTCTCTACGTGCTTGATATATAGAGCATTTGCAATAAAAATCCTATTTCACCATATGACGGCGAGGGTTTTATTGCACACTGCATATCAACGCGTTTCACAATGACCTGCTTTTCAGCGGCACAATTTATATTTTTGGTGTATTGGCGCGAAAGAACAACCTCAAAGGCTCCGACGGTTTCCTCTGGGCTCTGACAAATCCATACTCGCTGATCCCTATTGAACCAAGGTTTCACCGTCTTTTTTTTTGTCGGCAAGTTTCTTTGTCTATTGAAAATGACCTTGGCACGCCCATCTCCAGGTCCTCTCATCAATCACTCTTGCTTCTTGCTCTCCATTCTGAGTGGTCTCGGCCGACGTGAGGTGGTGGGCCAAACGAAGGATTTGGTTTCATTGCACCACCTGACCTGCAAACAAGGCAGACTTGGTGTTGAGCATTTCGGTCAGGAAGAATTACCCATGCTTCAATGATTTCATACTTGAATGCACGCGAAAAAAATGGTTTAAAAATAATCAAAGGTTTTTTTATGTCTCTCTGGCCTTCTGCCCTTACATTATGTCATCTCCTATTGAAATGAGTATATTCAGTCATGTTGAAAAGACACAACCAAACAATAGAAAAGTGGAAAAATGTTTTGTTTCTCAATCTTTCTTTATTCTCCTCTCAAATGCATAGAGGATGCAGTGGCGACAGACTCTGATGAGTTGGTGATCGACCGCACCTATGTGAAGAAGAAGCTGGAGCACGGACTGACACGGATCTGGCAGGTTGGCTGCCAATTCTCTTCAGAGGTTCCATTTCTATCCCAAATGACACGTTTTTTTGCTCTTGTCATCAGGATGTCCAGTTAAAGGTGAAGGCTTACATCCTGGGGACCGACATGTCTAATTTCAAATATGATGACTTCATTGTGGTGTTGGATGTCATCAGCAGGTATTATTTAATGGTCTTGCTTGCTCATTTGTTTTTCATCATTACTGTACATTACGTTTTGAATCATTGACCTTATAAAATATGGATTAATTCCAGGAGGGATACACTGTGCTCATCAATTACTAGTTTTTTTTTCTCCTTAATATTCTTGTTCCCGTCCTTAGTTACACTATTATTTGTTCACAACATCAGATAAACACAAAACAACCTTTGCACACAAGGCAATGCCCAAATTCAAACAACAATCCAACCATACAATCCTTAATTATTTTTTACTTAACCTTAATTAGCCTGAACCGATACAAAGAAGAAAGGCACATCTGCTCAGTGTTTCAGAAACTAGTCAAGCGTGTTTTGAGATAAATGTGTGGAAGGAGTCAGCAGTCTTAGGAGGACACTTTGTCTTAATTTACTGCGTGTCTGCATCTTTGTTTTGAAGGATTTTGAACCAAATAGATTCTTAGAAAAGACGCTTGCCGTTAATAGTTGATGTATGCCATTTAATGTGTAATGTATGGTGTAAATGGAAGAATAATCTATGTAGTACATATACCTGCCCAAAAAGTCCCTTTTGATCTATTCTTAAAGCGGAAATCAATCCAAACATTTTTTTTTCAAGAATATGTTCCCAGCAGGCCCACTAGTTGAAACACGGCATTGTGATTAATATTGCGTTTGTGAAATATGAGTTAAGCAGCAAAATCCACATGTTTTTAGCCATCTGAGGGCGTGGCCATTTTGTCACTTCTGTCGACTGAAAATGACATCACAACTACTCAGGGCTCAGGTAACAACCAATCACAGCTCAGATTCAGTAAACCGGTCAGCCGTGATTGGTCGTTGGACCTGAGCCCTGAGTAGTTGTGATGTCATTTTCAGTCGACAGAAGTGACAAAATGGCCATGCCCCCAGAGATGGCTAAAAACGTGGATTTTACTGCTTAACTCATATTTCACAAACGCAATATTTAATCACAATGCCATTTCCTCAGTCTTATGAGTGACAGCTGGCGAATGCCACCCATGTCTGTTGACAGGCTCAGCTGTCAATCAGCACACAATTGCACACTATGCTGCGGTGCACTTGCTCCCTCTGCAATTGTACATCATCAAACTTTTGTTGTTTCACATCGAACGTGGCACGAACGCTACAATATGGTCCAAAATGGATCAGTTTGATGGAGGCCCATGAGAAAAACTGTCAGGGAACTCATTCACACCAAAACAACATTGGGCACCCATCTGCATCTACGCTGTTGAGCTATTGACTGTCAATCCCCCTAAATTGGACCTTTCGCTTCATGCTCAGTGGAGTTGCTGACCAAACCGTTTTTGTACTCGGCACCACCATGAAATCCAGTTGACAATTCATATTCTTTTGCTCCCATCTCTTAGAGATTTGTCCATAACTCTCCGCATTCTCTCCTAGGCTGATGCAGGTTGGTGAGGAGTTCTGCAGCAGTAAGTCGGAAGTCTTGCAAGAGTCCATTAAACGCCAGAGTGTCAACTACTTTAAAAACTATCACAGGTGGGGTAATTGTGACTGTTCTCACAAACCTCTCTGTTGCTCGCGGTGTTGCGTTAAAAGAGCAGCCAATGATCATCACTTCCATCCTAACGGCCTTGACTGAACTCAGTTGACATCTCATTACAAGTTGATACTTAATGAGCCGGAAGCACATTTATGTCGTGATTATATAACTCTTGAATATATATGCTCTCACGATGGCAGCGCTACATCATGGCAGAGCCTCATCTTGATCACCGTTGCGATTACTTTCTAAGAATCATTGATAATCGTAAACCAGACTGGTATTAATCTTTCTTACTATGACAGAGAATTGGAATGCAAGGAGGCACGTGGGTTCTATGGGGTCGCATGCCTGTATAAGGGAGATTAGTCGTAGTAGTCGTGATCTCAAGGTGAAAGACCCACTGAGAATTTATAAGATGGTATACCGAAGTCTTTCAAATTTGTGGTATTTGCAGTGACATTTCGCACAGATACAGTGTGAATCAGCATGCCGTTTTTTTTTTTTTTTTTTTTTCCTGCTTCATAGCTCGCTCATTGCAATACCGCATCCATTTAACAGGAATTTATCATTATCAGGGTGAAAACAATGGATATTTGCATGAGCTGGACTCTCAGTGAACATATGTTTGATGTTTTCAGCTTTTGACCCATTTGCTTTCTCCTTCCGCATGGCCTTCAAAGTGCATTGTAAAGTGCCTCGAGATAATTGAAAAAAATGATTAATTGAATAACTTTAAATGTGTCATTTAGTCAGGCTATTATCTATTTTGTCTGCAAAGGCTTTTAAAACTTTTTGAAAAGCTGTGACTCATTCCTTTTTTTTGTACTTTCTTTTGTAATTTCTTAGGGCACGGCTGGAGGAGCTGCGTATGTTTCTTGAGAATGAAACATGGGAACTTTGCCCTGTCAAATCCAACTTTAATATCTCACAGCTCCATGTAAGTTTAGCTCGTTCCTTGTCATCCATTGCAGATGCCAAACACTGCTAGGTATAAATAAGGAAATAAAACAGTTAATGCTGGCTCATTTATCAGAATCATCTTTATTGGCCAAGTATGTAAAACACGAGAAATTTGTAAGTAATTTGCTCTCGAGAAATTTGTAAGTAATTATATAAGATCAAAAGATGATACAATTACAAAGGGAGGTAATCTGAGATTCAATCATTCTGAGATTTCATCTGTTTTACTTTTTTTTTCTTTCTTTTTTTGCCCTGTCACATCTTTCATGAACCAGGAGTTTAAGTTCATGGACCAGTGTCGCTCCCCTCCGCTTTCCCCAAGCAGACAGGGTGCATCCTCTGCCATCCATATCCAAGAGGAACTATCTCTGTTCCAGCAATTCCTGCAAGACGGAAACCCCTTTGAAATGCACATTGAGCAGAAAGAGGAAGAGACAGAGGATGTGCTGGCATCTAATGGGGTGAGTGCCAAAAGACACCATATTGTATTCAAAGACTGAGGTGAGAAAATATCTGGTACCCTTCAGCAAAAGAAGAACATTTTAATCCCACCGTGGTAACTGAAATAACAGTGTGTGGTCTCTCACCAAAACAACAATGGATCCTTCTGTTGTCCTTGAAAGGGTTCTGTGTAAACCTCTGAACATATAACATTCTCGATGATAAAATAATTAGTTGGAATGATATACGTTATTTACTGTCTATATTTCAAACGATTGTTCATCATTCATTATGTACAGTATACAGTATATAGAGATTTGTCTTGTGTTGACAGTTTACAGCGCCTACCCTCTGATTGAGTCAAGTCAACATCAGTGAGATGAATATGACTAATTAATGAGGCTACCTGTTGAGATACACCACTGTTTATAAAGAGACAAGTTGATTAATTGTCACACAATCACTGTGGGGCTTTCGGAGGTTTGTATCAGCACCCATCCACCGATTGAAATTTTAAATGACATGCGTGTTATCAGGCACTTGGGATTCTGTTTGCAAAGCGTTTATGCTTTGTGGGCCAAGAAACTCGGAGATAGAAGTGAAGTGAACTTCACAGTCGTGTTGTTGTTAGAAATGTCTGAAATTCAAGCTTGCCAGGCTTTTTTATTTTATTTAAGTAAATTAACTGCAAGCAGAACACTTATATGCAAACAGCAAAATGTGTTTGCTGTCTTTTACTGTGAGAGCATTTAATGAGGACTGTGGACATAAGATATATATATATTTATATTAGAGGACTTCAATTTCATTCCAGTTATTCTAGTACATTTTCATCTGACTGCGTGATTGTGATGAGATGAGGACACCAATGACACTTTATTGTGATAATGACCCATATGTGGTGGAGGGACAGAGCACTTGTCCTTCAGTGTACAAAACATTCAAATTGACAGCTACGCTAAAGAGCCAGGCACACGGGTGGAGTGATTGGTTCCTTGCACACTCTCTCTCCGCCGGAGAAGACTTGGCTTCCTGTGTTTGCACCCATATATCACACTAATAGAGGTACACTGTTCCAGTGTGGACAATTTTGTAGCGTCTCCTTAAAAAGAAAAAAAAAAAAAAACATTCAGTTGTTCTGTCAAGGTCTATTTGTGAATGATACTCCATTTCTCTTCCTATTACACTGATTATTTTTATACGGCTATATTATCCTTTTAAAGTCATATTGCCTTATCGAATGTGTCAGGCTTTCAAAGCCCAAGCGTTGTGCTTAAGCCCGTAATACTCGAGCTGCTGTGATGCCTGCTCTTACAGTTTAAGGTGGGCCAAAAATAAATATATTGAATTATTTCTGGTAAGCTGCGACCAAATTCTTATCTGGGAGGGGTTTCATTTTATGACTATGTTCTCAAAAGGATAGAAGCTTATTATTTTTGCAGTTGTATGCCACCAGGACGCATGATTTGTCTTTTTACTAATTAGACATTTCGGAAGTTACGGGCCATGGAAGAAGTTTTTATCCTTTTAACTACCCCTATAGAAAACCCAGAAAATGTCCCATTTTGCTTTGAGTTACAATATGGCCATCTCTATATCAATGCGGTTCTAGTTTACAAGTCTCTACAATAGGTTCCCCTTGTGTATTTTTCTATTTGGCCTTTTCTCTTTTCTAGCGCTGATCTTTCTTTTTTTGTGTCACATTCTTTTTGCGATTTTAAAGTACGAGTCTGACGAGCTGGAGAAGAGCGCTTATCAGGATTACGACAGCGACAGTGACGTCCCCGAGGAGCTCAAGCAGGACTACGTTGACGAGCAGACGGGAGATGTTCCCCTCAAGAGGTCAGTCGCACTTTTCATGCTGTGCGGTGACACATGAGACACACAGGGGACCGCGAGTGGAGTTTCATAATAAGTTCATGCGTCTATCTTTTCTGCTCCCAGGTATTTGACATTTACTGACACTCCAAAAAAAAAAAAAAAAAAAAAAGAATGATCAAGCTCAGTTGTATAATGAGGATAAGCGGTGTAGAAAATGGATGGATTTGTTATTTCAAGTCTACAAATCACCCACTCCTTTTTTTTTGGTTTTAACACTCTGCATATGCATAATTTTAGCTCACCTCTTTGTGACCCTGCTGTGTAGGCAGAAAGCTTGCCATGAAATCATGAAAAATTCTTTTTCTTTCCACATTGGTCATTATGGACCAATTACCGTAGTTGCTATTAGGGCTGGCAAGATCAATCGACTAGTCCAGACTAGTCCATCGACGGCTAATTTTATGATGAATGTTTACTGAGGGTACCATGCTCGAGTGGCCGTATAGGAACTGGAAGATTGCTGCTTTGATTCTACAACAATATCAATCCAAGCAAGCTATTGTATATATATATTATTAGCTTTGATGGCATACTTACAAAAGCAGCTCTTGTATTGGACCTCTTTATAGTGCAAATGTATCCAATGTTAAGGTCAGTGAGTTTAGATGCATTTCTCTTTTCATATAAAGTTGGATCACATCGGGTTTCAACAGACTTCCATAGCGAACAAAACGTGCAATACTATTACTTATTCAGGAGCTTGTCAGTTCAGAGGCATTGTTATCGTATGTTGTATTGAAAATGTCCTGTCATGAAATGCAAACTCGCATATTAATTGCACCATTATGTATGTGCTCGGAGTTGAATGTCATTCTTTCACAGGTCCGATACTGTTTTGCCCAGGCACTCGCCGTCACTTAACCCCTGCATTTTTTTGGCGGGTGTTTATTGGCCTAAAGCCACTAAAATGCTAATATCCCATTATTTTAAGCAGGAATACCTAATGTTTCATTATGAACTGGGTCGTTTGGTCACGTCTGGCAATTAAATGCCCAATGTAATTCTTGCTGGTTAATGTAGCTCAATGATGTGTGTCAGGAGTCCAGGTCCTCATGCTCACCAGTTCAGAGACCTCACCCTAGGGGTCCTTTTGTCCCTCCGACATTGTGTAATGGGTTCTGATGGATCAATTAGAAACATTTCCACCCTCAATGAAGTTGTTGTCCAGCTCTTTTGCAAAGGAAAAATAAAGTTACCACCTCTTTTGTCATGTCACGTCTCCTTTCCGTAACAGTGTGTCTCGCGAGACTATACGAAGCAAGAAGAGGTCAGATTACAACCTGAATAAGACCAACGCCCCGATCCTTACCAACACAACCCTCAACGTCATTCGGCTTGTCGGTGAGTCCCCCTTTTTCTGCATACATGCACATCCCATGCTTGGCGTGTTCTTGGGAGTGGTGTGGACAGATCAATTTTGGTAGCTTGTGCTTCTCTGGACACCAATATTCTCACTAATTAAGTCTTTTGCACATCAGCACGTTGCGCTCTCTGCTGCTGCTTGTGTGACTGAGAAGCAGCAACAATGGTTAGCCTTTGCCCTGAGCTCTGCCCTTGCACTTCTAAAGAGGTACTTAGATGTCCGTGTGACATTACTAAGTACAGTATGCAAATGGGATGTGATCCAGCTACGGCCCTCATGGTTCAACTGGGATATAATTTATTGTAATTTCACACTTTTAATCTCCTGCAAATTTGAATAAATAACAGGAACTTTTCATTTATGAGAAACTGACTTGCCTGGAAAATGTCCACTGTTTGATACTGGGTTATAATTTGGATAAAAGTATTAGGACGCTGCAGGAACTGGGTCCAGCATTTATAGCAATCATTTTTCCCTTTTCTAGGAAGATTTTCTACAAGATTTTGGAATATGTGGCTAGAATAGAAAAGGGATTTCCCCAAAATGATATCACAAAGTTGAAAGACCTGAACACCTGGAGCTTTAAGATGTAATGAAAGTCAACCCTTGATTGTTGATCTCAATCATGATAATATCAAAAACGTAAAAGGATTTCCAGCACGTTCTAACGGCTGATGCTTTTGTGTCTTGTCAGGAAAATATATGCAGATGATGAGCATTCTGAAGCCCATTGCCTTCGATGTGATCCACTGTGTGTCGCAGCTCTTTGACTACTACCTCTATGCTGTTTACGCCTTCTTTGGACGAAATGACATGGTACAGTATTGTAGTGACTCCTCTATAAAAAGACTCTTTTTTTTTATTTTCAGTCAGTACTCAGTGGTAGGGTACGTGCATAGTGAGGTTGCGTGAACGAAAAAATTCTGCACCACTGACTGAGATTTGGACAGAGTAACCTGAAGGCTCTCCCTCATTTTGACAGATTATTTTGCCATAACAGCAACAGTAGCTCCGCTGGGAGCTGAATGCTTGCAGGCGAGAGAAAATTCCCTGGTCAGTCTTGTAGATTTATGATCTCACGGGTGAATTATTCCCTTATTCCAAAACTCTCACTCGCTCTTAAATGGAGCTTGTGGCTCCAGTCTGCATTTTGGCTCAGAGCACAGATTCTGATTTAAGAATAAAATGGCCCAAGCATAAACACATTTACCCCGTGTAATTTTACCTTTGGACTTATTAATTAATGCCATAAATTGTCTGTGGTATTCACCCTATACAACTACATCTGTGATTTGTAGGGTGAAACTTCCACTGCAAATTATCCTCCCTACTTCCCAAAAGAAGCTGTATAGCAAAGTATGTGCAGTTTGAATGAAAGACAAAGGCCAAGGGCACTGTACATAGACGCATCCGCAGAGGAGGAAATGGTGTCAAATAAAGGAAAACAGAGTCGTTTAAATGCTTAAAGCGGAAATCAACCCAAACATATTTTTTTCAAGAATATGTTCCTAGCAGTCCCATAAGTTGAAACACGGCATTCTGGTTAATATTGTGTTTGCGGAATATGAGTTAAGCAGCAAAATCCACCCGTTTTTAGCCATCTCCGGGGGCGGCCATTTTGTCACTTCTGTCGACTGAAAATGACATCACAACTACTCAGGGCTCATGTAACGACCAATCACGGCTGACCTGTTTTCTGAAGCTGAGCTTTGCTTGGTCGTTACCTGAGCCCTGAACAGTTGTGATGTCATTTTCAGTTGACAGAAGTAACAAAATAGCCGTCATCAGAGATGGCTAAAAATGAGTGGATTAACTCTTATTGCACACACACAATATTTATCAGATTGCCTTGTTTCAACTAGTGGGCTTGCATAGAACATATTCTTGAAAAAATATGTTTGGGTTGACTTCACTTTAACAAGAATTTGCATGATGTTGTATATGATCTGGTTGTGGTCGCCTGGTCATACTAGCACTACACAAATAATCTGTGTGACCTTGAGGCTTTTTTAAAATGAAGTCTTACTGTGGCTGACATAATTTAAAGGTAAACGAGAGAGGCAAATGAAATGTGAAAGTCGAATGTAACAACTACGTGTATGTTGTTGCTTTCCACTGGTTTGAGTGTGAATGGTTGTCTGTCTTTATATGTTGTGTATATGTCCAATGCGTAGTCCTTCACAAAAGTCTGGAGGGGTTGGCACATCTGCCTGTGACCCTGAAAAGGATATACAGTAAAAAAAAAAAAAAAAAAGTCTGGAGGGGTTGGCACATCTGCCTGTGACCCTGAAAAGGATATACAGTAAAAAAAAAAAAAAAAGGATGGATGATGTAGGTTTTATGTTCATTGGATTATCTCTGTGAAAATACCATCTGAATGATAGGTTGCAGTCCACCCCCAACTCAGCCCAGGCCGCATCTTATATACTGTGCTTCACAATGAAACAAAACACATTTGTTTGCCGTCACCCTTGAGAGAAAATGTAATGGTAGCAAGAGGAAAAAGACTTCCCGTTGAGCTGAAAGAGATAAAGAGGTGGAATGCTCCACAGGGGCTGCTCTAATACAAATTATTAACGCTTGTATGCATGTGTCATGTGGCGGTAAAATAAGATAACATGCTAGTTTCATCTTCAAACTTCTTTGTCCATCTTCCAGCCGCTGCAACACATTATTTCTGTTATTATCTGCTATTTTTGAGTACCATTTTATGAACCATCCCATTACATTAACGGTGTCACTTAGCGAGGCACCTACAGTAAAATGCTAATCACTCCATGAATCTTTGAAAAGCATTTATGCTATGCACATATGCTGCTATTTTGACCCAGGAATTACTCTTTCTGCTCTGCCAAGATGGATTTGTTTGACTTCTCCGGTTGAAGAGTCAAGGTTGATTAATATTCAAAAGGGAAAATACTGCATTATATGTGTTTATTTTGGCTCAAAGAATCTGCTGAACTAAGTCTGTCACACACATGCGAAAGATGCATTATTTTCTCAGAACAGACTTCATAAATAATCAGGCGTTCATCTGTTTGGACTTAGTGGAAAGACCGTTTTGGACTCCACATTTCAGACTTGGATGCGTCACTAAAATATCTCCTTTGGAGAGAGACAAATTACAGATTAAACAGAGGAGATGAGCGTGCATGGATGTGTACTGTGCAGATAGAAATGGCAAATATGAACTGAGTCTGACAATGTTGCTCTAGCCCCTATCCCACTGACGGGGGAACGTTTCCGACTGTTGGCAAAGGTAGAAAAATGCGCGTTTGTGTCGGGGTTCTTTCAAGCTCGCAATTTGTCCGCCAAAGGGTCGTCGGACGTTCGTCAGACGTGCGCAGGTACTTCTATAAAAAGGGGAAACATTTTATGCAAATTTTTGAAGTAAGACCAAAACTTTTCAATGTTTTTCCTGAATATTTTTGGACACATTAACCACCAAATGGGGCTGACAAAGTACATCAAAGGCTTCAAAAGGTTTTTAAAACTAGCCAAACTGAACCAGACAAGTGCCACAATGACTCGGTATTCTCTATCAAGTTTTGTGTCCTGTTTGAATGATTATGTAACTTCACTTAGTTCACTAACTGTCTTATTCTTTTTTTGTGATTGTCAGTTCAAAGGCACGTAAAAGTTGAATTCCGTTTGGAGTGGATTCAGATCTTTTTGTAGTTCTGACTTCATCCTCAGTGTTTTAATTTTACTGTTTTTTTTTTTTTTCCCATTTCTGTGGTCCCTATGTCATCTATAGCCTGTCCCAAGCCCGTCTTTGCCAACTCATGGTGGCAGAGAGTCGGGTATGGCCCGAATGGTGGGCCCAGCTTGTTTGGTAAGAGTAGAATGAGGCCCGCCTTGCGCATCCACGCCCTAGTCAGCACTTGTGTGGTGATTTGAAGGTGTGCGTGATCTGCTTCCTCAACTGACACCAAGTGCATCTGAAAGTAACTTCAGACTTTTTTTTTGTAGTGCTTCCAGTCTCTCCACCCTCTTTTGTTTACCTGTCCTCTGCAGTAGTTGGTGTGAATGTTTTATTTTGACGTGTGCTCCTTATAGTCACCCCCTCCCCTTGTTGAAATAGGGTCAGCTTGAAACCCAAAGTAACGATTCTCCTGTCTCGGACAACGTGACATGAGCGCAGATGTGTATGCGTGTGGCATGCCTTCACACTTTCCTGAAGTGTGCGCTCTCATACAGCAAGGTGTTGCTGACACTAACATTGCGCGAATGTCCGTATGTGTGTCTGTTCACAGTATGAATCATCGGGTCTGGGCCTTATCAGCAGCAGACTGCGAACCACACTGAACCGGATCCAGGAGAGCCTCATTGACATGGTACGACTTCAGCACACCGTCTCCTCACTCTCATGCGTCCGCTTTCTCCTTAACAATTGCTCATTACCTCATTGCCGGGCTCATTTTCTGACACAAACATGCTCTCTCCTCTATGGCCTCTACATTTCTCTCCTTTTAATGCTTTTTCCCTCTATTCTCTCTCACCATCCCGGCCATATACGCGGCCTTATTGCCGAGAGAGCCCGCAGCTTATGTTGCCACCAAATACATTATGGGTCATCATTATGTGGCTACTGGTCACTCACACACGCATAGCTCCCTCTCTCTAAGTGACCAGAGCTGGCCGGATTCGTACGTGTTGTTCCATTAGGGCCTTCAATGATGACAATTAGTCTGATGCTGTCCATACTCTCATGATACCAGAGCTTCCCAACCCCCCCCCCTGCAGTCTGGCTCGTCTGATCTATGATGATCCCAACGCCGTCTTTTTCACTTCTGCTTTTTAGTCGTCTCCATTTTCCAGGTTTTAATCTGGGATGCATCTGCATTGCCGCTGAAGTTTTGTTTCCAGGTAAAAACATCGGAACTTTTGATGACATTTTTGGCTTGGTTTTAAAAAGGGTCTCCTGTGTGCTGTCAGAGTTTATGCAAATTATGTTCACTCTGCCTTTCAGTTGTGGATATGTATTGAAAATATTTAAAACAGGAATTGCTTTTTTTAGGTGCGTGTGTGTGGCTGCATTTATTCGCCTTGTGTAAATCAATGGGTGCGTATTTTATTATTTAAAATAGAATTAGCATATATATTATGTTAAAAGAAATCAGTCTTGGAAGTGTACACAGCTCCTGTGTTAGAAAAATACAAATTGGTAACTTTTTAATCACAGGACTGTGGCATTTTGCCACAGTGTCTATAGGACAAACAGTAAGAGAAGGTTAACATTTCAATTACAGAGGTTGAAGTGCATGCATAAATACAAAGATACAACAGAAAAAAAAAATTTGCTTAAACCAAAATTCCCTGCTTGCATGCTGAATGGAGTATCCTGCAGATGTAAGCGCGGACCCCTCCCCCCACCGAAAAAAACAACAACACCAAAAAAAAACATATATTTGACAGTGCAGCACAGTGGCATTTTGCTGTGATAGCAATGTGGGCTTTTCACCGCAAAGTTCACAGATTCAGGGATGCCCTGAGGAGGAGGCAGTAAAAAAAAGAAAGAAAAGTTAAAATGGCAGAATAAAACGGAGCAAAACAACACTGAAAGGGGGTGTTACTTGTTTCAAGAGTGTAATGTGAAGATTCCTCACAACACATACAAGATGTACACCTCAGTAATTAACGGACTTGACTACAATCTTCAGACTATCTTCAGAACTGTGAGAAAAGATTGAAAATGTTGAAAGAAACAATAAATATGCCAGCATTAAAATTCACTTGAATAATGGATTTTTTCCTACACCCTATACGTTGGTAAAATTGTTATAAAAATTATAGTATTTGTCAAAAAAGTATTATATATCTATGGTAGATATTTATCATACATTACAAGCATTTTAAACATTATTAGGCAATTTCAATAGACATTGATTCATTTGTGTATTCAGGAATAGCAGGAGCCATCTTAGACCAATGGTTCAATAATTGAAAGTGCGATTGGAAATTACACAGTTGAATACAAATCTTAGCAAAACCTTTTACAATTTTTTTATATAAATAATGCTCTTACTGTTTGCGAATTACACAGCCGTGCTGAGAAGGAAAAGTAATTGTCGGAGTTGGAGAGATTTCTTTGAGTGAGCTCTCAACGGCCGGTAAACAAGTCGGCTTAGTGCGCTTAAGGCCAATTCTAATGAATTCCAATGAACTCTTTCAAATAAAAGTACTTCATCTTGGTGATTTGTGGATGATGGTGAACGTTGTCAACAAACTATTTAGTGAGTTTTCTGTGAAGGAATCAGGAACGCTGTCAAGAAAAATCACATGATCACAATCTAATTAATTCCCTAATGAATGAATTCGTTTTTGTTTTATTTGGCTTGTATGTAGTGCAGGTGACTTTACTTCCACCCTACTGTGGTTGAGTCCACAGGCGCAGTCTTGCGCTTGCATGCAAATGCACACACGATGTACTCCAGAGATTGGGCAGGTTGGACCTCATTTTTAAACAGATTGTAAAGTTAATTATACACTGCATTTCAATTGAGCTGTCAAATCCTTGCGGTTATGCTCCCCTGATTTGACGCCGCAACAGTTTGATTCTAAAGCCAGTGCGCTGGTAATGACTCAGAGTCCCACATGAATGGTGGCGGGGTACCATCTCATTTCATCTCAGGTACAGAGTGGCCTTACCTTAAATTGAAAGATCCGCAGGGAAAAAGAGTAAAAAACATCATCCCCTAGTTTGTGCTGTGTTGCTCTACCTCCCTCTCACCTTTTTTTCTTTTTCTTTTTTTTTAAATCAGTGTGCCTTCATGATAGCTTGTTGTCATTTTGAAATATAAAGCTTGCTCAAGGAAGAGCGGGAAAAATGTTGCGTCATTGTCCGAGGCACATTTGCTGATTTAAATTCTATGTTCGACTGCATAGTCCTCTTTGGATTTTAATTGATATTTGGAAGGGATCCGCTGCACCGTATAAACTAATGGTATCATTAATGATGTTTCTGGGGGAAGATTTGATGACACGACCGTATCAAATTCATGGCCGTTGCCCATCTGTGTCCACGGTGTCCCTGGTTGAAAGTTCAGCTGTGACAGATGTTGAGAGCCCCTTGCTTTAGGCAACATTTAGAGCTGCCACACACTTGGATTTTCAATGAACAACAGATTTCTTAGTCTTGTCCTCCTTTTATCGCCTTCATTCCCACCCCGTTGATGTTAATAATTATAGGCTTTTCGAACTTTAATAGTGCATTATTTTGTCATGAGACAGGCTGAGTTATAATATCACTTGAACTAAAACCATAATGCATTTGATCATTGTTCGAGGCTACAGATTTTGAATGGGGTCATGAAATGTCGTCAAATGTCACTAGTGGTTTCACACGCATGTATTCAGTCACACATTGTACTCTCCACCCAGTAATTGGATCGTCGCCTTTCAGAGCGCATCACTGCCGACATCAGTGTCTTTGTTGTGGCCTGCTCACTCGCTTCTAGTAAATGGTCCAACAAGCCAGAAGGGACTGGCGTTTGACAGCGGTTATGGATCATAATTAAGCTCTACGGTACAACTGCATTTGTCAGAATATCCCAAGTATTGACATTTTTCAGGGGGTTTTGAGTGGAGTGCACAAAGCGTCCTCTGAAAGGTTCAGCAGTAGGTCATGTTCCTTGGCTGTGATAAGGAGACAGTTGATCCCCTTGGAGGCACTTTCCATTGCTTCAAAGTTCCCTAAATTTCCACTGGTGACTCATCACAGCTCCTGTGGGAAGAATATATTGCTATGCATGAATGCGCTGGAATTTAAATATTTTCAACTCTTGCTCCTTACACCTTAGGTTTATTCATTGCGACAGCTGGAAGGATCCGGCCATCCATACGTTGAAGTGTCTTTACAGTAGTGGCTTTAAAACCAATTAGATAGCTACTCTTCGCCAAACAATTAGTTGAATTAACGGTAAACATAACTATGTCCGTCTAACAAAACACTAACAGGAAATTTGCCCATTTTGGGGTATTAATGTTGTCTCTGAATCCCAAGTCATTTTCTTCATATGATTCCATTAATATTTGTCAGCCTAGATGGCTCCAAGGGGTCAGTGGTTGTCAAAACAAACTAAAGACCTTTCGTTGAACATGTTTGATGAGAAGAAAATTTCAGGTAATTGTGTGGCAAAGAGGTGCAAAAAGATCCACTTGACAGTAATTGCCTTGCAGCCAGTCCACTTGAGCGGACCATAAATCTCCACGGGATGTACTGGAGAGGAACAAGCAGTCAATCATGATAGATTGAGACACTTCACCTAAGAGATCATGTTTATAACCCCCCCCCCCGCTGAAAGCCTCATTTATGACAGCTGTGATGATACGGTTTGAATTCAGTTACCCGTAATTAATAGTCCTTTTTTCTCTTTTTATTCGAAAATGGCAAAAATGCGAGAGAACCGATACCATGAATCACTTCAGAAAGTCATCGTATTCTCGGATTTGTAATTTTCAAGTGAACAAATCCTGCTGCTTTATCGTTTGATCGGTTTTAAGAGGAACAACGGGCATAGACTCTTATCCCATGTCTGATCTCCCTCCTCCGTCAGCGCCTTACCCCTCTATGTTTTGAAATTGATAGCAGCAAAGTCTCCCAATGTCTCCTTTATTTCCAATGGGGATTCAATCCTTTATTTTGAAATCATTACACAAGGGTAGATAAGCTCCCAAGCTTTGATGGCCTCGTCGTCTTTTACCGAGCTGGTGGTCCACACGGGAGAAGTGTGTGTGTGTGTGTGTGTGTGTGTGTGTGCGTGTGCGTGTGTGTGGTATTAATACCTACAGACAGAATCCAAACAACTTTCCCTTTTGCACGTCCACAGAATATGAATGACCTAAAGAATATTGACGCAAGCTCTTCTTTATTACTCACCGACAGGCTCACGTAAAGAATTCGTTCTAGAAGCTTTGAAAAGGATGTTATACGATTGCCGGGAAAACTTTTCCATCTTTTCAGGAGCTGGTATGATCAAAGATGTATAACTTCATGATATTGCATATACCAAGAGAGGACAATGTATCTTTATGAAGGGGAAAAACTGGTTGTACAGTTTGTTCTACAAGACTTATTCGTGTTGAATAACTGCAGTATTGTTCTATTTATCGACATATATAACGCATGTTTGAAAAATCATTGCTGAAAATATTTGCCCGGCCGCTTTATTTTATTCAATGGGAGTCCTCCCTCTGAAGTGTTTAAATGACAGCAGACTCCAACGTAAGAATAAGACAATTCTTACTTGTTGTATTTAGCGGTACTAGTAAAGATCTCCTGCTACTCCGTGTCCTGATTAGATAATTACGATAATCAAATAGACGTCTCTGGAACGGAATATATTAATTCATTTCTGAACACTGTCGCGTCTCCTGTACCGTATCAATTATTAGTTTTAGACTGGTTTACACTTTGGTAATTTGGTCTGGGCAAATTGGGCACGTTTTATTCCTAGCCTTCATTCATCTTGTGTTTCTGAACGACTGAATGGAGACAAAACACATTTAAAGTCTTAAGCAGCTGGCTTTGTTTGCCAACAACCGCAAAGGCGACTGACTGTTCTTGAGTCATAAATTACACAGGATTAAGAAAATGTGGATTATTAATCTTTCAGTTGTTGGAACATTTCATAGAAAGTAAGATTTTATTTGCAAAAGTGAAAGCGCAGCACATGATTTGCGTTGGTCTATAAAATGTTTAACCCTTGAAAGGACACTCATTGAAATTCAGCATTTCAACTCTAGACTTTTATTGTTGTGCCCAAGAAAGATTGCTGCAGTTTTAGTGTCTCATGAGTCGTGACTTTGAACACTTCTAATCTGTTTCCTGTCTGGAAATGATGTTGCAATGTGAAATCAGGTTTCCTTCTCCCAAGACTTTTTTGCATGTTTCTTCTGGCAGTTAAGGATGAAGCTATATCTGAATAACTAGTAAAAGTAGAGACTTTAATAGTGGATAACGGATGTTGTTGTGTCAAACACTGCCGTTGTGATGCCCACATTTATTTTTAACTTTGTGTTTTGTATTTCAACGTAATTAGAATCCAAGCTTTAATTCATTCTTTCGTTTGCACACTTTTTTGTTTGAAAACCATTACAGTGTGCGCTAATAGTGGTCGTCCAAAGCATTAGAGCCACAATGCCCTGGAGTGTGCTTTGTGAGAGGATGATGTGGAACACTACTGATAGCAGCGGAGCTCAGAGTCATTTATTAGTTGCCTGATTGCCATTGATCTGCCGGAGGCCGTTTCAGAGAAGCAAAGCGCAAAGGTGCTCACACGGCCGTGTTGCTTCTCATAGACATGCTTCATAGGGAAAAAAATATACGCAGTTTCACTGCTCTTTTTCTTTAGTGCTCTGCCTTAATGGTCAGGTCCTAAGATGTTCCGCAGCACATTTTCACGCTATATAAATGCTGTATATCATGGATTAACTCAACAGTGAGGCATAAAAAAAAGCTTTGTGCATCTCTTTGTCTTGCAGGAGGCAGGCAGTGAAAATCCAAGTGTGCACGCTTCCACAGAGGACAGGAAAGAGAAAGTGCCGAGCCCCCACCTCAGCCAAATGGTGGTCCTCACCAACAGCGGCACGCTTTATGGGCTTGCACAGAGAGTGGTCGCCACCGAGTCCCTGTAAGTATCCCTTCAAAATATGTAAGCAACCTATGTTAACGTTCAATATAACTAGATTAATAAAAGGTCAATTTTAGTGCTGTCAAGCAATTGAATTTGTTTCACTAATTAATCTCAAAATGTTCCATAATTGATCGCAATTAATCGCATTTTTCATCTACAATTTTTTACGAAGCTTGGAACTGATATTTACTTGAGTATAATCTTGGAATTAATGCGGAAAAAAACGTAAAAGTATATTTCCATTCAAAGACTGTTCTAATAGCTTTCTTTGATCCTTGAATATAATTCTCTTCCTGTAAAATACAACAGTTGAACAATGCACCCAACGACGTACAACTAACAGGGTATTTGAATTTGGCTTTGCAAAGTGTGCCAAATATTTTGGATTTCTCCAATGAGCCGTCGAGCAACCTTTTAAAGTAAATCTACGTAAAAGTCCGTCTTTGTGACAATGATTCTCCTCTAAGTTTGGCTGCACAGTGAGCAGAGGTCAGCTGCAACAGAAAGTAAATAAAATTGAATTAACTGAGTTAATTTTTTTTAGTGCATTAGAAAATTTCAATTAATCTCCATAGTTAATGCTTTAACTTTGACAGCCCTAGTAAATGTCTATAAAAACAGTAAGCACATTTAAAACTCATAAGGTCGAGAGGACATTACTAAAGGTGATTAATAAGGGCTATGATGAGTTAGAATTAGTATTGTAGACTGATTTTAACTGCAATAATTTTGGTCTTCTTTCTCAGCGTGTTTTTGGCTGAGCAGTTTGAGTCGCTTCAATCCCATTTGGACACGATGATGCCTGCTGCCAAGAAGCCCTTTCTGCAGCAGTTCTATTCCCAGGTAGAACACACAACATCCTGCTCCTTTTTGTCCAATTACCAGAAATGTTATTTGTCACTGTCAGCAACAGATGACTCGATCCAAATCGCTAATGTAACAAGAATGGCATCAACCAAGCCTTCAGTCGTGATCAAACGTGACCCGTTTGACATTTAAATGTCCAAGCAGCTTATTGTTACATGAGGTGATAATTCTTTACAAAGTTTTTTGTGCTCTTTTGAGTTTAACTGTCATATTTTTTTCCACTCTTATTCTCGAAGCACTCACTCCATTTTCAACTAGCACTGACTTTTACTCCTCAAGAAACCAATTTCTGCTCTAGTAGCAACGGCCGAGTAACTGTGTGCTATTCTCTCTGCGTTCTGCAAAGAAAATGATCTGTCACTCAAAATTCAGCCAGCTGCTCTTTTCCTGCCACTTCCTTTTGCAGGCACTTGACATTTCACATGTTTAAATGATGACTGAATGCCATGTTTTGAAAATGTTATTGCATATACACAAACCATTTGCATGCACGAAGAGATACGGCCCCTTACTGCTTATATTTGGCCTTCTCAAATAGCACCACACTAGGACTCAAATTTTCCCATAGTCATAAAGTCATGACCCATTAGAATGGCGTCAATGCACTTCTTTTTAAAAAATGGATTGAAAGAACGGCCATTCCTATTATGGATGTATTCTTGTCCGAAGATTATATGTTAACTTTTTCAATTAAAATGTATTCCTGTCATATTAAATGCTGTCCAAAAAAATAACAAATAAAACATTTTTTTTTTTTTTTTTTAAATCGAATTTGACCAATTGACAATTCAGTGTTCCTTCTCTCAGACTGTGTCTACTGCCAGTGAACTGCGGAAGCCCATTTACTGGATCGTGGCAGCCAAGGCCATCGACTATGAGCAGATGTTGCTCCTGATGTCTGGCGTTAAATGGGATATTAAAGAGATCATGTCCCAGCATAACATATATGTGGATGTGCTCCTAAAGGTAATGTTCCTTGTGAAATGTGCACATGGTGTGACATTATTGCATCCCACATTGGATTCTATCCATTTTCTATGCCGCTTGTCCACAACATGTCATGAGTGAGCGTTTACACCAATGGACAGGTTTGAACATGCATGTTTTGGGAATGTGGGAGGAAGCCAGAGAGACAGGAGAGCCTCAGACAAGATTCAAACACCAATTTTTCCACTGTACTGCCTTTGATTTTATCAATGTTATTACTGGAACCAGATTGTCTTGATGAACAACATTCATGGTGCATCTACTGTAGATATACATTAATACACTGTCCATCTTAAAACCAACTTAGACGGTATGTAATTTTTGACTATACCTCAAGATCAATAGTAATTCATTTTACTCCACAAACATTAAATGCAGGATTTGACAACAAATGCACATTTGCTATTATGTTTGCTGTAACTTAGTCATTCTCGTCCTTGCGACGAGAACTCAAGATTCTTTCTGTCACACCGGCAGAGAAAAAATGGAAATTTGTTTAGTGGTATTGAGCCAAATGGCAACAGATCATGCTGAGCAAACCTTTTTTTTTTTTTTTTTTTTTTTTTTTTTTTTTTAAACTTTTCCAGATTGAATTTGTTGCCAAAGAGGTAATATGGAACTGATTGTAATCCAATGGAGTCAATTTTTGTTTGTTTGTTATGTTCTGTTGTTGTGCCCACGGAGACCTGTGTTCATACTACATTGGTCTTGTCTTGCATTTTTTTTTTTTTTTTTTTGCAGACAGTTATGTAAATAAAATGAACATTAAATCAGTTGTGCCACTGAGGTGTAATATATGAGTTAAATTAATAACGAAATAAAATATGAGTTAATTATAACGTTAATTAATTTACATGAAAAGCAATTCTTTGTTCCATGCACTCTGATTTCTAAAAGCTATCATTTGCGATGGCGTGAACCATTTGGAACATAGTGGAGCAAAGAGCTCCTCTAAAGTTTTAGACATTTTGTGTGTGTCACTGAAGTGAAAGTAACCCACTAAATATGCACCTCCATGCATGCTCATTTTGCATTGGAAGGGGAAGGGGGAGGGGGAGGTTCAACTGAGAGGTCAGAAAAGGTTATCCGAAGTGTGCAGCTGTGAACCGGACTCACATCCCTGTTAAGGAATGTGTTAACTCACATACCCGCCCCAAAAGTCCATAGATGATGTATTTATGAATGGAGTCATGCATAATAAAATATTCTGCTCAGAGGGAAAAGTATTTTGTCCCGAAAAAGGAGTTCAACTCACCTCTTGAATTCCTGCATGGCTCACAGATCTTTGTCTGGCTCTGGCAGTGCTGCGCTTAAGCCTAACTAATTTAGTTCATGAGCTAAATTGCAATCCCCGAGTCACTGGCCGGGATTAAATCCTTCCGGTGTCAAAATGGTCCACTTGACGGACTGACATGGTGCATATTACAACTGGCATGTACCTTTCCCCATCGGGCACTAATAACCCACTCCAACAACTTGTCACATACACATAATGCAAGCGCATTGTGTCGTGTGCATTGATTGAAACGAGCGTGCCACATTTTTTTTTTTGTTATACTGCTCGCAGAGAGAGATTTTATTCATGAATTCAGGTTTATCACCAGCATTCAACAATGACATTGATTTGCATATAAAGTGGCATGGAGATGCTGTAGCCTCCAAATTACTTCATTGAGAAAATGCTGAAGTAAGAAACTATTGTGAGGCTATTTAAGATGGAATAACATTTCATTCAAAGATACCAAATTAAATACAGTTGTGTGTGCCAGCTATCAAGGTTCTGGTTTTTGCTTTTTCTCACCCATCCTTGTGTGGATTTTCTCCAAGTACTGTGGCTTACATGAAGTCTCTAAATTGTCCATAGGTGTGAATTCTCTACACATGCCCTGTGGTTGACTGGTGACCAGCATTTTGGATAAAGGTCAAACGTCTTGAACAACCAAAACGAGTCCGCTTACCTCGATTCGCCTTTTCCGATAAATAGTGGCTGCCAGATGTATGTATGAAGGTATAAATAAATGGATGAGGATGTGCGCATGATAAGCGTACAGCAGGGGTTCTTTCATGCAAGTGAATGCGTTATCTGCTGTAAACGCTCTAATACGTGCATCTTACTGATGACCCCGACATGCGCCCAACTGCTTTTCTATTAACTCATTCAGTACCAGACATTTTTAGAGCCTCTTTTACCCTAAGGTTTGAAAAGAATTTGCAAAAATATAAACAAATTCCTGGGATTAAATGGTTGGACTGTGAAAAGACGTATTAATATGTCTTTGGGATTGAATGAGTTGAACTGGTTTAGTTGGAAAAGTAAGATTGAAGGGTAAATATTCTAGTCACACCGTACGATGCTCACTCTAGAGAAAAAATGTTTTGGCTTCTATTGAACTGTGTTGTTATACTGCTATGTGTGTGTGAAGTACTGTCTTACCGTGACATTCATTGGGGTGCCATAAAATGGCGGCAAAGCACTGTTTTTGCCAAACCGAAGCTCCTCACCTCATTTCAACAAAATTCCTTGGCACCAAGATGCCACAAGATGGTGTCAAAGCACTACCTTTGTCTAAAAGTATGTTCCGATCTGGTATATACAATATAATCTCTGATGATGCAAAAGGGGCTTCGACTAAAGTTAGTGTTTATATTGACAATATTTTGTCTGTTGACTTAAGATGATGACTTTTTTTCTTTTTCTTATACAAAAGGAGTTTGAGATGTTCAACAAGCGGCTCGGTGACATCTCCAGACACGTGCGCATTCCGCTGCCTGTGTCCAATGTCTTGTGGGAGCACTGCATCCGCTTGGCCAACAGGACTCTTGTAGAGGGGTAAGACAGTCATTTCGTTTGTAGCCTCTCAAGCAATATCTGCAGTAACCCATGTCAGTCCAGTCAAGCACTACTTTTAGATCATCCAAATATAAATACACTGTGTGTAAGTATTTGTGTGTGTGTGTGTGTGTTTGTGTGTGTGTATATGTATGTATATATATATATATAGATATAGATATAGATAGATAGATATAGGGGTTTAAAAAAAAAAGTTGAAAAAAATTGTACACACAACGCAACATTTACATATTTTGACACCCACATAAATCCAAGAATCCTCCTGTAGATGATGATGCTGTCCTGCGCCCAGAAGCGCATACAGTCTACGTCCAGCCCACACAAGAGTGGTGCAGACTCTCTTTGCAGGATTCCTTTGGGATTACCCTTTCACAAAACAACTCTACATTCATCCCGTCTCCCTTGCTTTGCTCTGCTGCCGTCTCTTCCAGACTCATTCGGGAATTGCATGACACGGGCCACTCGCGCTCTAACTGTAAAATGCTCTTGACACATCCCTCTGCAATGCATTTCATTACTTTTTTTTTTGCTTGTACGCACCAGATACAGCTTTTGATAGGTGACAGGAAGGGTCTGTGTGTGCGTGTGTTTTTTTTTTTTTTTTTTTTTTTTTTTATAGACTACCTGCGTCCTCGTGGATGAGTGGACGTGTGGAGTGGCTTGTTAAATCGGAGGTGTGATGAAGCCCTCTCATCTCTCACGACGCAACCTTTCTGAGTGATGATGATGCG
Source organism: Filicampus tigris (assembly GCF_054856515.1). NCBI lineage: Eukaryota > Metazoa > Chordata > Actinopteri > Syngnathiformes > Syngnathidae > Filicampus > Filicampus tigris. The sequence continues at coordinate 8,988,589 of NC_141234.1, read as the reverse complement.
AGGCTGCAGTCAACCTCATTGCTTATGTCCTCTGGTGACGGGTACTTTCAAAAGTAATACACTTAAAAAGTGTGTTAGTGACATAAAAATCTACATTATTGGGCACATCCCCGGAAAGGGAAACTTAATGCACTTTTCCTCACTTTGAGTAAATTTAATTTTGAACTTATACACACTAATCATGGTAATGTCTCTTTGTCTGCCTGCATTCATATTGTCTACCCTGCCCCTGTTTTGCTTTCCTCACATTTCTCTGAGCATTTTCACAATACAGAACCCTGCAAATGTATTTCCTGCATATATTTGAAACAGGTAAGGTCACCATTTTGTTCCGGTTCCCCTTCAGCTGATCAAAGCTCTTCCTTGGGAGGCATTAAAAGGCATATGCTGATCAAAGATAACGACACTCAGTGATGCTCGCAGCAAGGTCGAAGTCGTCCTGAGTTATTTTAACTTGAAAAGTTAAGGCAGCAATACCTAAACATGGATCATGGGCTGATACCAAGGCTTTGGTTCATCATGAAATTATAACCTCCAATCCCTGTCACTATGGTGCCTTGACCCTCACCTGCCTGTTCCAGTTTTGATGGCCGGCTGTTTAATGTTAAAATAAGACTTAACTACACATTACTAAGATGAGTAAAAATCAAAAACAAATGCTTCTTCTGGAGAGCTTTTCTAAGGCTCCAGGTGAGAACACAGAAGAACTGAAAATGATTGAATGACCAAATGCCAGGCTCCCACTTCTGTGAATTTGTAGTCATTATACACTTAATTATACGGTGAGATAGCCCTGATATGTAAATTTTCAGAATAATGCCACTGTATTTTAAAAAGTGTGGAAAGCTCAAAATCTTTATTTTATTTCGATACGCACAAATGCATTAGAAGAACTGCACACTCTGTTTAAAATGAAAAAAAAAAAGTAATTTATTGTTTCTTTTCAGTCAGAAAGTGAAAGCTGTACCAGGTAGTGTCTGCATTTTTCTTAACAAATTAAAACACACGCATGAAGAGTTACCTTAGCTTTGCATAAGAATTGTTTTCTGAGAAAGCAAAATTAAACATTACCTAAACAGGAAAAGGTTCAACCAAACCATATGTACATCTAACAAAAGCTAGCTAACATAAAATGCGAAAACACATGCTAATGGTAATTAGCACAATTAATATGGTAATTATAAATGTTTAGCTGGGATAAGCTCTAGCTCACCTGCAACCCTAATGAGGATAAGATGGGTGGATTGATACCTAATGTTAAATTAAACTTTAAAAGAACATTCACCTTGCTTAAAAGTTTGCCCTTTAAACTTTAAATCCTCTGCATTTTCCACAGTAAAAGAACCAAATGGAATTGTTTTGCAGTCAAGCGCAGCCAATCCACGTTTGGCTAATGTCAGCTTTCTGATGAGATTCAGCAGCAAGTTCCGAGCACCGTTGGCTTGTGGCGCCTCCACGGCACAAGGGGGTCTGTGATTTGCCGCTCGAAAATGAAAGCAGCGCCGTGCCATCTGGCAACGCGAGCGCCGCGAAATGCGGCTGGCGAGCCCGAATGGGGTCTGCCCGCGTTTAGGATGGCACGAGTCAAATAATGAGACATTCTCCAGTGGCCAGACACATGTGAATTTCCTATTTCCTGCCCGCTCTTTTCTAGCTATGCTAATGTGAAGAAATGCAGCAACGAGGGCCGAGCCCTGATGCAGCTGGACTTCCAACAGTTCTTGATGAAATTGGAGAAGCTGACTGACCTCAGGCCCATTCCCGATAAGGAGTTTGTCGAGACCTACATCAAGGCCTACTACCTGACGGAGAATGATATGGAGCAGTTCATCAAGAACCACAGGGTGAGGCATATCCTCAGTCGCGCTTGTAAACGTAGACGTATCGCTTTCTTGCTGAGACGGACTGGCAGTTTACCTCGGGGGTAGCGTTGCTCTTTCGACTGTCAATTTGAAGCATGTTGCTGACAAACTTAAAGCACCCCCGTAAATGGGTTCATGCTAATGTTCAACTGTGTGGCCAAAAGGATGCCTGTTGTATCAAAGCTATATAATACAAGGGTGGGCAAAGTATCTGCCTCGGGTACCCATTTTTTTTTTTTTTTTTGTCAGGAAGACAAACAACAATAGTTGATACTTCGCATTGTATCAAAACAGTGAGAATTTAATCATGTCCAATCACTAATTAAGGACACAAAAAAAAATTGATTTTGCTGACAGAATCCTGCAAATGTATTTCCAGCAATATGGCGCCTGTTACCAGCGTTAGCGGCGAATGGTTAGCAGCAATACACAATTGCAGTTCCTACTGATTATTTTTAACAAATCAGGCTCACTCAAACGCTCCGTTTTAGTCGGCATAATTGCTACTGTGGGTTTGATGTCACTTCGTCCCATAATCACTCGCTAATGTTTCTAGCGAGGAAAATACAGTTTGCTGCTATGCACAGCTTAAAACTAAGTACAAAAATGTTCATGATCTCAATATGAAAGCCAATAGGTTGTTCATTATTATTATTATTCATAATTGTTCTTTAAGTAAATATGTATTTATTCTATCCAAATACTCGATTATTCAATCGAATTTTCAATAGGATATCTGAATACCAAAATATTCGACCGCTGCTGCTCTAACTATTCTGTATTTGTTGCATTTTTATCCGTAATTGATTTGTTTTTATGTATTTTTATTCATTATTTAGCTATAATCGCTAGCTGATTTTTTTTTTTTGAAGTAATAAAATACTTAAACAATTTTGCATATAGACCTACGTTAAATGTTTTAAATTAATTTAATTAGGAGAATTATTCATGAACTATAATCAAATGAATGTGCATAAAGCATAGCAATTAAAATGGGAATCAATCATTGTTTATTGTTGTTGTTATTATTATTATTATTATTATTATTTGTTTATTTGTATTTTTTTTTTTCTTTTAACCTATTCTGGTATAGGACCTGGCCTAAAAAATAAATAAATAAAACACATCTTCTTTTCTTGTCAGGAGTACTCCATGAAGCAGCTCGCAAACCTGGTGAACGTTTGTCTGGGCTCCCACATAAACAAGAAGGCCCGCCAGAAACTTCTGGCCGCCATTGATGACATTGACAGACCCAAGAGATAGACCACATCTAAATGTACCAGGCAGCTTGATGAGATGTAAAAACAGTAGAAACGACGGAGTCCTTTGACATCAACCAAATGATTTGTATGATGGATGTAGTAACTTCAAGTTCATATCTGTACCACAGTGCTCGTTGACCCCATTGTTGGTTTTTTTAATCATAACTTCTCTGCAGTTGTTTTTTCCAGTTAACTACAAGGAAAACTGGAATTCACCGTGTAATAAATTAGGTGAGAACTGTGGATCCGTTGCAAAAAATCACATGATGGTTCACATTTATTTTTATCGATTATGTCTTACTAGTTATTCACGCACTCCAGCTAATGAGAACTAGGTAGTTGATTTTGTTTGTTTGTTTGTTGTTTTGTCAAAGAATCTTTAATATAATTGTCATTTACAGTTAGATTGTATATATGCACCACCTAGAATTGACTGTGTTCATTATTTTGTGGGAATGATGTGATTTTACCTTCCAGGCACCATATTATGAATTTGCATTGGAATACTGCAAATGGAAGAAAAAAAAGAATCTATAAACGTAGGTATTCCCGATCGCGCATCATCTTTAGAGAAAAGAAAAGTGCAAATGTGAATGTTTTCAACAATGTCTGTATTTATTTCCGGCTCTTTGTCTTGTTTTGGTGTTTTCTATAACAACCAGGATGCGTGCTGTGCTGTTTCACTCTTTATCATGTAATGCATCAAATGAAACAAATACAAATAGTACTTAACCATCCCAACAATATGTCAGAGCTGGAATTAGGGTTGAACCACAATTATTGTACCATAATAAACCAGTGAATGCACACGCTGCACGGAAATGTTTGCTTATATTTGTTGAACTGCCTCACATTAGCCGTTTCTATTCAAATGTGCTTGTCTTCTCTAATTAAGTCATTAGCAGCTGCGCATGCTAGTTTGGAAGCACCCTGTGATTAATTGAGACACGGCAAGAGCAGCGGCCATGATATGAGTACACGCATCACGCGGGGAACTTTAATTTCTTTCCTGCGCTCTCCACCCACACTGTATTTCCCAGTTGTTTGCACATTCAAAGCTTTTATCGGGCTGAAAACGTCAAGAGGCGTGCAGAGAATTTGCAGAGGTCATCACATCCATTATGATGGAGTGGTCCATGCATGATTCATGGTGCACATCTTGAGAGGCTCACCAAGTCGTCGCCTGTGACCCTCATACTTTCTATACTCAAGCAAATATATATCTCGAGATACTTGCGGCACTTCACCCATTCTTTGTCACGGCTCGAAGTTCAGGGAAATATAAAGGGCGATTTTTGCGCCTTCTTTGCGACAATAACGGGCAATAATGCAGCACTTTACTGTATACATCATTCTGGGAGTTTATTTATTTATTTACACTCTGGTGTCTGCATTTATTTCACACCGCACAAATTCAGACATTAGCAGTTATGCTCCAGATTTTAAATAGTAGGCACACTTGATTTGCCTTAGTGTGTCACAAAAAAAAAAAAAAATAATCACATGGCGGACCAGGTCTGGCCTCTAGGCCTTGAATTTGATATTGTATTAAAGTGTCAGCAAATGACTGCGCATGCCTCCGAGGGTGGTGCTTGCACAGCTTTTCATAACGCAACCTTTATTGGTTTAACTCTGAATGTCTGCCCTTTATACGAAGTGAAGCCACTAAACAAGCTGTTCAGAGTGAGGAAATGATGTATACAGCACTGTCTCATACACGAGTTCAAGTTAGACACAGCTCTGGATAATCAAATAAACATTATTTAGTTGTATTTAAATAACTTAATGCCGGTAATTCCCTATCTTGTTGACTGGCATTAGAGATGGAGACGGCTAATTGGATGTGCTGCTTCGACTGTGAAAACAGCGCCTTGAGATCGTTGTTCCAGCAAGCAGCCATCGCTAATTTGCTGCCTGACTAGCTGAGCTCAGGCGGAATAAATGTTGTGTGCTCGATGACATGAGCAGAGCGGCGAGAGCGCTTGAACGCAAGGCGCTGCACTCAACGCTGACAACACGAGTAAACACTTTAGGTTCAACTGGATAAGAGATTCCTCACTATGGGTAAATAGGGATTTTTTTTTTTTCCACCTTGAAAATAATGTTTTTTTTAAACGTAACAAACATATATGTAGCTCTATGTATACTGTATATTCACTTTGATCAAGCGTTTTTTTTTATTAGGTCTTACTATATTGTGTACGTGTATATAGTATATTAACCTTTCTTGGGACTTATCAATGGTTTAATTTTGCAGCTTTAACCATTTTTACCCTCAGAAACACGACTCACATCTGTGAGTAAAGATGAGCATGCGTAAATCACGTAGGCGAGTATGAAGCATTCTATTATGCCACTAAATAAAACAAGAAATTCTTCACAAATTCCACATATTACTCAGTGTCCTGACCCCTCATCGTCACTGCAAACAGGATAATAGAGACAATCCATTTTTTTCCCACACTTTTCCTGATTGGGTTCACGAGTGAGCTGGAGCCTATCCCAGCTGACTTTCAGCGAGAGGCAGGGTACGCCTTTGATTGGTCGCCAGCAAAAAGGAGGTCGGATTGTATAGACACACTCACATACACACCTATTAGTATATAAAAAATACAAAAAAAATCAATATACAAATATGCTTTAAATGAGGAATTACATTAAAAAAAAAAATTCTTTGAACTTGAAGCCGAGAGAAGAAACCTCAAAGAGGAGAGAAGTGGTTTGCATTTCTAGCGGACCGCAACGCAATGAAAGCAATACATCCTCATATACTGTACACTAAGGTCGTGTAACAAATCTCATCATGTGTTGAAAATGTGCTTCCGAGCCAGAATTACCATATAGACTAATATTTCACACGCCAATTTATGCTGAGTTCTCTCATGTTGCTCTTATAAGCGTGCATGTTGTATCATGGCAAGGACGGGCATGCTCTCCGGTATGCTTCATTACCGCTAAAGCTGCTTTTAAAGCTTTATAAAAACATACAGAAATGACATATACAGATAGAAAGTTTTTTTTTGCCACTTTTTATGCGTTAATTCAATGGACATTGTGCTGCTCCTTTTGCGCGTCCTTCAAAAGAGCCTCCTCATGTATCCTATATGGACCGCATAAACCACAGCGAATTTGGACAGGCTTAATGTGAATTTTGAAAACTTTTGTAGCATGCAAAATTGTTTTTTAATAGACCTCATACAGTTTATTGATGTGTTTTTCTTATTCAGTGGCCTGACTCTCCTCACTCTTCAAAAGGTCTGCTCTATGCATGACGAAGACTTTAACCTGTGCTGTTTGCAAGCAGCACAGCTTAAAGGACAGTAAAAAACAATGAAAAAAAAACAAAAACGCTTTATTGATTTTTTTTTTTAATGAAAGTTGTGCAATAAAGGGCAGTTGTGTCATGGAAACCCCCACCAACAGGCAAGTGCTCCAGGGCCCAAATAATTAGCATTTTGCATTACAAATCTCATTAGCATGTAACAAGGGAACAAGTGCTGAAGGGAAGATATGATTGAGGAGGTTATCTTCCCGATGAAGTACAAACTAAAGATTGGATAGGAAAAGAATCATGAATACTCACACCACTGTTCTTTAAAAAAAAAAAAAAAAAAAAAAAAAATTCCCCCTGTTTTTCAGAATATTTTTCTCTGTTTTTGTTGTGCGTGTAGCACTGCGGATGACACTTCACTGCCGCAGCTCTCCTCCTTAGACTGTTGGAAAAATATGCAATTTAACAAACGCTCCTTTTTCTTCATTTCTGTCACATCCACTTTTGGACTGAGAATGCCTCGGGTGTGTCATTCTTCTGCTCCATCGCAGAATAAGATGAATTTGGCAAATCCGTGATCGGCTTCGGGGCATCCTATTATGTGTATCAAGCTTTCGATAATGATCATACAGAGAACATTGTCTTCCAATAGTACATCAAATGGGGCTCGGTCACACAATGCTCATTTAGGTTTATTGTTAATGAGTGTTGCCGCATAATGCTGAAGGAGATATTTCATAACGCAATCTTTGCCGCGATGTGCAGACTTGTGGGATCTCTGAAAAATATTGATTGTCATGTGCTTTGTGGATTCAAACTCGCCGAGCAACAGCTGATGATTCATCCATGGAAACAGTGAATGCACTTGATACGCTTGTCGTCTGAGGCCGGTACAGTATACTATTTGCACCCAGCCACTGTTGTTAAGTTTACACTCAGTCGGGCTATCACTCACGAGCAGATAGCGGCTGCGTTGCAGATTAGACGGAGTGAGGAAAGATTTTGACGGTTTGATTTTGTTGTCTTTGAAGCGGCTCCACCGAGCCCAGCAGGGGAGCCCGACTGTCACATTATGCAGGCGGCCATACTTTTATGTATGGAGAAAAAAAAAAAAAAAAGAACGCCAGGGGATTATTTATTTTTTTTAAATTACCATCACTTAAAAGAAAATACTGGTGGGAATGGGCTTCCATATTCATACATAATGACTCTGAGGATTTGTCTCTTTACACCACCAACAAATTATCTTTCTAAAAATATTATATACGTGACTGATCTTATAGATCTGCGACACGGTTATGAATATAGCGATTTCTATCCGTACATCACAGTCTACCATTTTAGTGTGCATTTAGTGTAGACACTGATTTGAAACCCAATACACTCATTTGTGCTCATCCCTCATTTCAATTCTTAGCCATCCAATGTCTAATTAGATCTGCGGTATATTGGGAAAGGTCATTTAGCTTTTTGGCACAAATTATGCACCCAGAAGATGATTTCCTGTAAATGTTAACTTGTTTCTTTTCATTTTGCTGGCTTATTAGATTTTTATCATACTGTGCCAAAAATAACCAATTCCTCCAACCATTTTGTATCGATTGCATTTGTCAGATGGCAAAGAGGAGGCCGACACACACCTGCGTGGTAAAATGTGTGTTTTTTTTGTTGTTGATTTTTTTTTTTTCCAGTTTCAAAGCTCTTGTTTTACCCACTCAAGACGACTTTTACTGCCAATTTTCTGCAGGTTTCCACCACATTGAAGCCATCAGGAGGCTCCATCAAATGCCAGACAAAGCCAAGAGCTGACATTTCACAAGTCTACCTCGCGACAACATGGAGGTTATTCCAAGCTGTGACTTCCTGCAGAATGCGATCCCGCTCATCCATCCATTTTGAGCAGAAAAACATGATGAAGGGGTATGTGCATGCAATTATGGAGATTTCCATCTCATTGTGTCCTCATTGCAGCACAAGTCCTCCATCTAAGCCCTCATAAGCAAAACACTTTGCATACAATTGAACTTGAAAATTATTATATAAGATCTATTCCAGGATTTAATGTTTTTTGTTATTGCCAGAGTTAAATATACAATATTTATCAGAGGAGCGAAGGTGCAGCTCCACAGGCGTCAAACTTCATCATTATCATCATCATCACCTCATCAAGCTCATAGGGCCAGTGAATGAATTCAAAGGAAGATGGTTTGTCTTCTTCTTTTGGCGGCGTCATTAGGATTCAGCGGAGCCTGAAATTGCATATTTTACACTGGCATCTCTAGCAAGGCAGAAATTATCGGCATAAAAGGAGTGAATGCGGCGCCCTTAGTACGATAACAACTGCGACTTGAGGTGTTTAGAAGAAATGTCTGTCAATTTGGTCCTGCTTCAGCCAACAGAGGCATGTGCTGATGGTATGAAAGGAGACTTTAGTATGAAAGAGGTTGGATCACAATGTACAAGTAATGAAGTACAGCGGTGCCACAACAAGCAGCTCTTTGGCACATGGTCAACAAATCTGTTGGAAGTTTACTGTCAAACTAAACATAAAACAAAGAAAATTACACATTGTTTATTTGAAACAGCCAACTTTGCCTTAAAGTCCGCTAGCTTAATGCTAACCCATGATGGGAAATGCTATCATCGTGTGTTAGCATTTAGTTAGCTGGGATCCAGTGCTGGGACAGGCTCAGTTTAATTTTTTTTTTTCTTTTTTTTTTTTTTACTCAATTTTAAAGCTGCTCTTAAAATGGGCACACTCCCTGTAAGCTAAAGTCACCCTTTGAAACCCATATTGAAACTCTGACTTTTTTTAAAACCCAAAGTCACAGGTTCTTTACATTTACATTTTTACTCAATGTAGCCCAGTGGACACTGAGCCAAAGCATTCAGAAAAGCTGATAAATAAATAAGAAAATTATTAGTTATTAGAAATAAATACTTTGATTTGCATAGTGTTCTGTGAATAAATTAGGGTTCAATTTAGGAAAAATGTTGTCTTCGATACTCTACCTGCATAAAGTACCTCGATGCCGATACTGACAAGGTACCTTGACAAAAATCTAAAATCAACAAAATTATGACTGACAAAAGAACTTCAACTTTTATAAAATGTGTTATTAATTCAAAGTATTAGGATATGCCTGATAAGAAAATAAAATTTTAAACATTGTTAGACATTTATGAACATTTGCACACATGAGGGAGGGTGAGATACAGTAAATATATTACACTGTTTCTTTTTATACTTGATTATTAATATTTTATATACTACATGTAAATTAAACTTTACCCTTGTATGGTGTTCGTATTTGTTACTCAGCCAGTGTTGATGGGTCTGGTGGACCCGCTGGAGTTTGGTGTTTTTGAAACAACACAATCAAATACATTTCTTTTAAAATACTCAACAGACGTTTACTATATACCAATTGCAAATTATATGTATGTATATATATGTGTGTGTGTGTATATATATATATATATATATATATATATATATATATATATATATGTAGATATATATATATATATGTATATATATATATATGTAGATATATATATATGTAGATATATGTATATATATATATATATATGTATATATATATGTATATATATATATATATATATATGTAGATATATATGTAGATATATGTATATATATATGTATATATATATATATATATATATATATATATATGTAGATATATATATATATATATGTAGATATATATATATATATATGTAGATATATATATATATATATATGTAGATATATATATATATGTATGTATATATATATATATGTATGTATATATATGTAGATATATATGTATATGTATATATGTAGATATATATATATATATGTTTATATATATAAATATATATATATGTATTTGTATATGTGTGTATATATATATATGTATATGTATATATATGTATATGTATATGTATAGTGTATATATATTATTTAACCCCCTGTCTAAATTTCAAGACTTTTTTTTTTTTTTTTTACTTCTGTACAACTAGGTTTTTTTTTTTTATGTTTTAGATAAATGAAAATAAATACACAACTGAGATATGTTATTTTTTATTTCTAGCTGGCAACTGAAAGTTTTGTGCCAACACTGGTCTCTATTTGGGACTACTTATAATTCCCTCCACCTTGACGGAGATGCCAGTTCCACCACCTTGCTTCATTGCAGGTATGGTAACAGTGTTTGCACCTTTTGGAATTATGGCCAAAAGTGTAACCTTGGTTTCATCGGACCAAAACACATTTCCCCACATGTGTTTGAGAGAATTCTGACAAAGAAATGTGAGGAAAAGCATACCAGAACAGCTAAACTTTATTTTGGGTTAATCAGAGGAACTGTAAATGGTGGCAAGTGTGTGCGGACTCCCCCTTTACTTGAGTTTGAATGTGATTGGCTAATTCAAAATACAGCCATATCCCTAGTTAAGAAGCTGTGCACAGTTGTGCAACCAAATTATCTCAGTGGCTTATTTTTACATGTCCTCCCAGAATAAAAATAAAAAAAAAGAATTATGCAAGTCATAGGTCACAATGATGGGAAAGGTTTTGAATAGATTTAACTTAGTCTCATTTTTTAATATCACAAAAAACTGGCATTTCAAAAGAGGTCTGTAGATGTTTTCGTTATATCCACTGCATGTGTGTGTGTGTGTTTGTGTGTGTGGTAGGGTACCACATCTGCGCTCATTCGTACACAGAATCTCCACATCTAGTTTATGACCAGCATTCTATACCCTTTTTATGTAGTAGGTGAGATTAAAAAGGATTGTGTTGCTCACTTGCTGTTGATGATCATCACGATCACACCAATATCATCACATCCTCGCTAACAGATTACATTGTCATCACAGTTATTTCCGTCTCCTTTTGACACGTCAAAAGTCTTACAAGGCGTTGTCACTAAGCAGCTGCAATAAAGTGATAGAAGTGACTCCCTCTCCTTCCCTGTCGCTCTTTGAACCCCTCGTCCACATTACGGCCGGTGGGCTGAACAAGCTAGTCTCACATTCAACACTAACCATGTAGCGTTTGTTGTCAAAACGATACACTGTTGCTCTGTTGTTTCTTCCGTGAACTGCTCAGGGGATCTCGCCCACTTTCAGCGCCACCAGTTCAGAGTCGTCCGTGTGGCGCCCGTTCAAGTGTTCGCTGTTGCCGTCTTGATGGTACAAAAAGGGAGGGACCTCTGTAATGGAGGTGGCCGTGTACGACGTGGAGCGCATGGAACAGTGGTCCTTTCGTCTTTGACCCCACTCGGTCTTGTACTGCATCCACTGTCTCTTCAGAGCGGCTTGTACCTGCGCACAAGCACGCAGTCGATTTGAACTACATGGACGCAACATACCTGTAAAGTTTGTTAGTTTAATTTTGACCACCACCAGATGGTCACATGCAAAACAATTAGATTCAGCAGTGAGCCCTCTAAAGCTGAACACAATCCTTATACTGCTTTTGGTTTGTTTCAATTCTAACTTTTCTTCATGAGAAATAATGATAATAATAATAATAATAATACATTTATTGAAAATGTTCATTATCGTACACTGTATGTGAGACCATCCTATTGCTGTCATTTCTGACGATGCCTGAACACACTGGTGCAAAAATGGTCTAATTCAATAAAATGACAAAACTAATTGTCGTTATGAGCCAAGAGAGTGACGAGAACGTCCATGTAGAGCATTGCGCTTGGCATCACAAAGACAGCGTGAATGTTGTTCGTCTCACTGACCTCGCACCACAAAGGCGCCATTGTGTACGTAATGCTGGTTAGGCAGTTTGGCCTTGAAATTAAAAAAAAAAAAAATATTCAAAAAAAAAAAAAGGGCGGGGGGGCTGAATGGAACAAAACTCCAGAAGTCCAAGTCCTGATTAAGGGGCCGCAGTTGGTCGGTTAAAGCAAACAAACATTTTGATTCCATCGTGACAGTTAGTGTGTTAGATCACCCTCATTTAAGGTCGACCTTCTAAAAACGAATCTTTCAAACATCGTTCGCACGAGCTGTTTGTGACATTAGAGAAGATGAGAACCCGACCTCATTTCAGACAAGAGCACAGCCACTGTGATTAATTACACATGCTGAGTACTCAAATCTGCACCTCTTCCCTGCATCGTTCTCTACATTGAATATTTACCAATATTTCTTACAACTTGTCCATTTCAGGTTCAAACTCTCATGTGACTTCTGTAAGCCTTCACCACATTTAGCTTTTACACTAAGACCTTGAACTTGAAAGCAGCTGTTGTACAATGAGACGCTGCAGACGTCATTACCACCTTGTGCTCAGGTTTGATGGATAAATCTAGTCTATTCAGTTAATCAACTTGTGAACAACGTACCTGTCAATTTATTCGTTTTCCCCGTATTTTGTACGTTTTTTGATCATTTCAAATTGTGTACGCCGCATAACAATTTTTGTACGGGAACATTTTTTTTTAAAACTCATTTTTTGTTAGACCGATCTCGTCTTGCTCATTTAGGCTCTACATAAAATGATCTCAACCTCCTAAATGTGTCAAGCAAGCACTTCCTCACTGAAAGATTATCACCTGTATGAACTAGTTTATGGCCACACTTGTGGTTAAGGCTGATTTGGCAAGATAACAACTGGAATTTCCCCATACTGTGTACTGGCGTGGTCAAACAGAGAAAAAGATAAGAGGGTGCATTAATGGAAGTCTTGCTCTGCTCTATGAACACAGCAAGAGACGAATATCGCTCACCTCGCCATTGAAGAAGCAAAATATGGTTGCCACCAGTAAACCCTGCAAAACAAAAGCAATTGTTAAATATTTAATAGCACAAGTTAAAATATGATGGGTTTTTCTAATTAAATTTATATCTCAAAACTTTCATAATCAATTAAATGTTTCTCCACCACCTTATAACTGTGGTAAATTAAGTTTACAGGAATGCATGATGTGCATATACCAAAGCATTTGAATGGTCTCATGCTATTATGCACATGGAATATATACAGTAATTCAGTTCAGTTTCGTAAGTTTAAGTAGAAGTCAACCCACACATATTTTTTTCAAGAATATGTTCCCAGCAAGAATATAGCCCACTTGTTGAAACACGGCATTCTGATTAATTTTGCGTTTGTGGAATATAAGTTAAACAGCAAAATTCACTCGTTTTTAGCCATCTGTGGGGGCGGCCATTTTGTCTTCTGTCAACTGAAAATAACATCACAACTGCTCACAAGGATCAATCACGGCTGACTTGTTTTCTGAATCTGAGCCGTGATTGGTCGTTGTGAGCAGCTGTGATGTCATTTTCAGTCAACAGAAGACAAAATGGCCGCTCCCACAGATGTTTAAAAATGAGTGGATTAACACTTATTCCACAAACGCAATATTGATCAGAATGCCCTGTTTCAACTAGTGGGCTTACATGTATTCTTGAAAAAAAAAAAATTGTGTTGACTTCCCTTTTAAATTCAGAAACATGTACAGAATTATGGACACGCTTGTTTGAAGCTTAATTTTGAGCACTTTCCAAATACTTCTATCAACCCTGAATACATTCAAATTCAATTTTCAAGCACACCAAAAGGATCCAAACTTAACATGCTGTAAAGCACGTGGCGAGTGAATTGACTTTCTCCATTTTTTTAAAGATTAATTCACTTTCACACAACTTTAGACACATCGCTTAGTAATTGTCCTGCCAATTAATCATCATTTAGAGGCAGAAACCTAATTGCTGCGTGGCCTTTGCGCTGTGTGCGGTCGACATACCTGGTAGTGCATGAGTATGTGCATGATGTACTCGTAGACCTCTCCCACCAGCCTGTTCTCCGGCCTCCAGGGAAAAATGACAAATTGTATTCCCAGGAGGGGCACCAGGATCAGCGTGGCCCTCACAGCCTTCATGTACATGTTGGACTCGGCACGGTGTGTATCTCTCAGCTTGGTGACCAGCACTCTGATGATGTTGAGCAAGAAGAAGAGATTCACCTGCGGAAGGAGGGAACATTCACAGAGGATTTATGGAAACAAAATGCAAATGAATAGTGTCATCATACGCCAGCACGCATTGCTTTGACAATCTACTGCGACACATGGCTATAAATAGAACAGCGTAGACTTACAAGGAGAGCCGCCACTATGGGACCGTGAACTGCATAAAGAAGATGAGTTTCCACACTCATCCAACAGCTACAGAAAGAGTAAAAAAAAAATAAAATAAAATACATCAGTTAATGTGGTCTGAGGTCCAAAGCGTACATCAATGCGCTCACAAAAAACAAGTGTGTATCTTTTTGTTGACAGGTTTGGCAAACGTACTCACTTGTCATCAAAAAATTTTGTTCTTGCCACAGCATGGATGGATGCAGGCACGAGAGGAAAACCTTGGAGGATGAAACGATGGCAGATACATGAGGGCTCAAGGGAAATGCTTCTATTTGTCATGAAGGCCAAGTACGCAGTAAGTACTTTTCATGCATCAACGCTATAGAGTCGAGGAATCATGTGTTTATGCCTTCGATATAAATAATGAAGCAACCCTGAAAAAAGCAGTTCTAGCTGGTTGCTGGTTATCAGCTGCCTCGTGCAACTGGTACCCCTTTAACCACAGACCAGATCTTTATTTGTTTCACAGCAACTTGATAATACAATATCAGAGAGCAAGAAGACCAAGCTCGCTTTGCTTATCCTCAAACTAGAACAAAAGCTTATATGGTTTATAATTAACGCATATTACCTTTTATAACTGCAAAGAAATTACATTCTAATGCTTCTTTCTAATTAAATATTTTGCTTTGCAGATTAGAGTCTGAACCATTATTTTGCCTTTTTAAGTTGGTGATAAGCATAAATTACAGTGTGAACCTTTTATTTACAAATGATCTGATTATATGATTTCTGATTTGCGTAAAAGAAGGAAAAGATCAACTTTGTCTAAAACCTTCCAAATCAGGTTATTTTCCCCTCGGGGGTTCCGCTGTCCACCTCACACTTCGAGCCGTGAGCAGGTCCATCTTGGTCAATTTTATTATTTGTATGAGCAGCATTTGAAAATGACCTCAAAACAGGAAGTTGCCGAAACACACCGAGGTCGACTCACCCCAGCCAAGGAGGTAGTACCAGTGCAAATGCTGCTCCTCTGCAAACACAGCCACCACGATGAGCGTGTGCAGGTAGATTCCTTCACAGAGCATCCAGAAATAATTGCATCCCAGCATGTACATGTGGAAGAAGTGCAACACCTTGCAGCCTACCTGCAAAGATGGCCCACATAGGGACGTATAAATCATTCGATCAGGTAGTTCAGTTTAAACAACCATTGATTTTTCGATACTGCTTATCCTCATAAGTTTTGCGGGTTTTATGGCCAAAACTAATTTCATTAGGCCTTACCACATTTTTCCACATGCATTTGTGAGAGTTCAACTCAGATTTTGCTCAATTTAAAAGCAAATATTTATTTCAATTTTTTTTCCAGTTGAGTTTTACAGGTTATAGGTCACATTGATGGGGAAAAAAAAACAACCTACGTCTAATGTCTTTGCGCCACAAAAAAAAGGGTGTTTTTTGAACAGGGGTGTGTAGACTTTTCCTATGCACTGTATTTCAAGTAGATGACTTTTAGAAGCATTGTAATTCTTCCTGTGAGCAAGCTGATACACAAAATGGATGAATGGATGTTTTGCTGTCTACTTTGAGTAAAGGTGGATTCCGCTTTTCTGACACCGCAACTAATTGCCTGTCTCAGGGGGCTTTTTTGTCCAAGGCGGACAACATTACTCACCATGCTCCAACCTTTTACACAAATGTCCTCCTCATTTAATCACATTTCTGTGGACTCCAAACAGAATGCAGATATTCCCTTCAGAACCTTTTTGAATTGCAGATGAGCAAGATTTGTCTGCTGCCACGGACAATGTTCTGCTTTGCAAATCAAGCCGCGGTGGATCATGTAGATCTATTCTCCTCGTGTCTTCAGCTTGGAAATTGTGAGGGATCTCTTACAGCAAAACATAGCCAAGTGAAGGAAAACGTGTGCTAGCCTGCTACAAATCAGTAATTCTAAGTCACAAGCAGAGAAATTAGGCGTACTAATTTCAATATTTCGTCTGTAAATGCAAATAGGCTTGTCTGAGTCCCTCAAAATTGGTGCAAGTGATTGCTTTGTACGATTCCTCTTGAAAACTAATATCCCGTTTCACGTATTCCATCCTTTTGATGAAGGGCAAAGAGGTTTTTGGACTGCCGTGTCGCCTCCTACCACTGCGGTGCTTTTAAGTGCTTCCACTTTGATTCGAAAATCATTGCGACTAAAAGATATCATGACATTGTAGCAGCAGGTTTTCGTATCAAAGGCAGATGCATGTGCTGTCATGTTGTTTGTCTTAGTCTGGCCAAAGATTCTGTGCCGGCTACTGGGGCTGCGTTTCCGGAGATTCAACGCCAAAAATTCCATTCCTCTCCCCTACCTCTCCCATCTGCATTCAAGTATTTTATTATTTTTGGTGTATTGGGTCATGATTTTAATTGTTATGTAAATTACACAAAGCCATTTTCTTACATTTTAATTTTGAAAGTTGAGAGGAAAAAAGAATAGGGATGATGATTTTGAGAGCTGACTAACATCTTTTACTCATTCCAAACAGGATTAGTTCCTAAAAGGTTTATTTATGTTCTGTCCTAGTAGTGAGGCATTCCTGCAAGACAGATTTATCATCAAGTACTAAGATGACTTTGGAGATTTGAATAACTCATAAAATATACAGGGATTTTCCAAAACAAAAAAAAGACATAGTCCAGTAACACACAGCTATACAATGTCAACTTTTGCAGGCAAGAAATAAGAACCCTAAATTCCACACATAGACAAACTGCGCTGTAACCGTGTTATCACATCAGTTGCCCTGAGCATAGAAACATTTTATCATTTGCATTTAATATAAAAAGTGTGCACATCCCTATTCAAATGCCATATTGTTTTTTCATTTGGAGACTCAAAATGGACCGTGTTTGGGGTTGCCTAGAAACGTGTCCGGTATTTACCTCACCTTTTGCCTGAAATCAGCTCTGATAAGTTCCAGTTATCCATGATGGTAATGAGGAATCGAGGTTCAGAAAATGGATGGATGGATTTTCTAGCTTCATTTTTCTTTCGAGCATGAATAATGAACACATTGCACCTAATTTCCCACGGTGGAACTAATCTTCCTAATAGACAATGGCATTCGTTTATTGAACAGTACTGTGGAAATGCTCCAGCACAAACAAATTTCGTTGTGCTGCATGTCAATATTTGATATATGGTGAAACTCACAGGGTTTCGGCCAACTACTTGAGGATTGTTGACCACAGCGACTAAGTAGATGATGGTCAGGGCGGAATTGAGCACGTAGGAGCAGAAAAGGTTCTTGTGCAGCGTGATCCTTTGGCAGCTCAGACTCCTGAGTGATGAAATGATTAGGAGTGATATGTCAACATGATGACATTTAAGGACAGCATTATGCACTTGCCGCAAATAATATTACAGTGATAAAATCTTATCTGAACCTAAAGCGGGGTGCGAAAGCTGAGAGATGTTGCAACCAATCCAAATTCACAGCCTTGTGAAAATTTGAGCCTGTGTTTTGTATTCTTTGTCAAATAGCCTCCTACAGGCCTAAATATATAAACATATTATGTTTGTGTTGACAGGGGTGCACATGTTTTTACTCCCATGAGTACAAGGAGATTGTCTTTGGTACTCACTAGTGGTTCAACGGATCACATAAGCCACGGTTCGGATCGGTCACGGATTTTGAGTCACGGATCAGATCGTTTTTCGGATCAGGGAAAAAAAAAAGATACGTGGAACTTTGTCTTCATTTATTTTATAAAACGCTTTTGCCGATAAAAAAAAACGAAAAACAACTAATGTTTGATACTGCCGTTTAGGATTTAAGAATGCAACGTAACGCAGGATACATTCTTATGTATACGTGTTTTTTTTTTTTTTGATAAAATAAATGAAGACAAAGTTTTATTTTTAATTTTATTTTGTTCATTATGAAAAACACCATGACGTGTAATGTAAGGCACCTTCCTTTAACCAATGACCAAAATAATCTAGGTCCGCAATATAAAAAATTAAAAAATAAATAAATAAATAAAATAAGGAAGCCAAGCAACAGCTGTTGAACTACCAGCCAGGCACTTGTTGTTAATGATAACACCTGTTAGCCACTAACGCCGGAGACTTGTGCCGTATCATACAATGACAGCGTAGTTACCTAGTGGTTTGTTAGCGCCCTAAGTGCTTTGTTACAGCTCTTGCTGTTATGAAATAACACTGACATAGCGCGATATAAATAACATTGTATTGTATTGTATAAAAGATGATCCGTTGCAGCACTAGTGTGTACAAGTACGCAAAGGCGCGTCGTGACACACGTGACATTACACATCAGTAATTTCTGTTGCGTATGCGTCCCAGTTATGTGCACCCCAGTGTATTGAAGTAACTACTGTATATGTCTTATATATCTATATAGACTTTTGCGAAATATGTAAAGAGAGGGGTGGTTGTGCACTCCGTGACAAATTTCCACCTAAGGCGCCTGACACTGATGATCTACATGTTGTTTTGCAAACTGAATATAGCTTCAGCCCTCCACATTCCCATGTAAGCCTCACATCTGGATCTTCTAACATACCATCAGGCCTCCAATACTTGAAAGTATTCTGCTCAGAAGAAAGCTGAAGTAAGCAGAAACAAGCCCCGATCCAACTTGTCTGGTTGATTGATTTTCCCTATGCAGGTCTGATGATTAGTGATCCTGCTTCTGCTAAGCTATGAATGATGGCGTCGAAAGTTTTGCAGCACGCTGAGGGTGTCGGACAGGATCCAGACTCCATAACCGCTGCTTTTAAAATGGCAGCAAACGGTTTACAAGTGCAGAGTTCAATAATAGCAGGGCCAATGGAGAGCTGTTATGTATTATTGAACAACAAAAGGAACCCCAGTTGCCATTAAATTAAGTAGCTAAATAAAATTAAGTACAGTCAGTAAAGCGGCATGTGATTTGGGTCGGCTAAAATGAACACTTACTAACTAACCTCTTCTGTGAAACATCAACACAATCTAGTTGGAAGCAGGTGAATATAAAAGACACTGGCGACAAAACACGTCGCATCCTTGCGAGGAAAAGCGGCAAGCGAGCATTTGAGGTCAAAGCTCCCATTCATTGTCATCTCATCACATCAGCATTATGACAAACTGTGTCTCGATGGTGCCACAGCTGCCGGTACATTTCTAAAACAGATGTGATATTGGAGGGAGGTCGGGAATGTCACAGTACCTGAAGTAGAAGAAGATGGTCAAAGAGATGAGCAGGGAGGCTATAGATATGGCATGACCAACAATAGCCATATAAAAGAGGATGTACGCTGACTGGAAACAAACACATAAACAAATAGGATTTCATGTTACGGCACTGAAAAATGTTCCCAAAAATGCAAATCACTCTGTTTTTGGTCGTCATTTTCAAACAAGCCAATTGTGTTAAATGTAAATGAAAATGAAGGTCACACTAAATCAAGTGATATGAAGGGCCCTTTTTATTTCAATGTCAAACGTGTTACAGTATATTATTTTAAAATATGGAGGTCTGACTGAGACATCATTTTTGCAAGTTACAACTGAGAGGTGGAAAAGTGCTCACACACAGTACAGTAGTACCGATTCAAATGTTGTACTTAAGTAAAAAAGTACAGACTCTGAAATGTACTTTAGCTATCAAAACAACACGTTGCCATAGTTTTGCTACAGTTGTCAAGTAAGTACCGGTAAAAAGTACCAGATTAGATAATTTTGGTATGTTGAAACCTTTGGGTTTTTATCCTGCCAGAAAACACAACACATTCACCACAAGTCATTCTTGTAGCCGACAACGTCAACAAATTCTCATAAATAAGGCCCTGGATGGGAAATATTTTTGTTTTTTTGAATCTTTTGCATCATTGTTGAAATGCTCCGTGGTTGCTGTTTCTCTATGCTTTCCCCGAGAGCTTACCCAATCGATCACGATCTTAACCACTGTTGACTTTACCTTAAAGCTTTCTTACATTGCCGTAATCCACTGAGGTTTAAAAAAATGATTGAGTCGATTTTGACAAAGCAGTAGCAAGAAGTGCCGATCGGTCGTTAGAAAAATGAAGACTAAAAGTGCAAATACCTGATAAAGTAACAAAGTTGTTAAATATCTTTCAGTTTAAGACTGAAATACAAAAACCAAAGTGCAATTTAAGTTACTAAAATATTATTAAACAGTCTTTGCTAACGGTTCACATTATCAGCGTTACCTTCAACTTTGCTTTAGTATTTTCATTGCAGAGGGTATAGTTTGACCAGGTTCTGTTGGTGTCAGGGTGGCGAAACCACTGCCCATCATCCCCGCAGTACTTGGTTGCCTTTTCTGCACATATAAAAAAATATATATATTTTCCATACAAAGTGACTATTACAATTACTGATACTGGCATGCTGCTTACCTGTTGGGTCAAAGTCAACAAAATAATTGGGGCAGTTTTGGGAGGTGTAGGTTCCTGCCGGCGTATCCCCCCAGCACAACCAGCCATCCCAGTTGCGACTGCAGTACACTCCTGCTGCGCCAAAAAGAGTGTTAAAAAAAAATAACTTGACCTAGGATTATTCATATGTTACCGATGTGAAGAGGAATGAGGTCATTACTCGATTTGTTATAAGGAGGATCGCGTTTCATTTTCTCAAAGCATTTATACTGGCTGTCAAGGATTTTAATCTTCTCAAGATCCTGCTCCTCTGGGTCCACCACTGTGGTCTTGTCTGCAAAGTCTTGCTCCGTGTCCCCTGAGAGCTGCGCACTTGCCCCCTGCATGGTCAGTCAGGATCACACATACTGCATGTATACACAAAGGCTACATTTGTCCAATCAGTATTAACAACCTCAGTTATGCTCGTCAATATTCTCGTTCATCCGGATCATTTTATTCGTCATTCTCAGGGCATTAAATCGATCGATCTGTTCAGATTGTCTTAGAAGCTCTTTTTCGATTGTCATCCTGTAGACTATATTACAGATCTTGTAACCAACAAAATATTCTGATACATTTCAAACCTGCTAGCATTCTGAGACAGAGGCTGGTTCACCCCAAAGACTGGATACCCACTACTCAGAAAACAATCTGTTCTATGCTGTCAATTGCAGTGAGGAATGGACTGAAATATGTACTGGGGAAACCAAACAACCACTGAGCAGGAGCATGTCATAACATAGACGGGCTACCGCATTAGGTCCTGACTCAGCTATCTACCTGTCCCTCAAAGAGAGAGTGAACTATTTGAGGACATACAGCACAGTAAATATTCTGGGCAGAGAAGACAGATTGTTTGAAAGATGAGCGAGAGAGGCAATCTACATTAAGGTTGAGAAACCATCTCGAGAGAGGCGAGAGTGCTAACGACACCACCTAGCTCCCACATACGATGCCATCCTTTCGTCGCTTCCAGAGAGATTCAATGATTAAGCCTCTAACAAATAACAAACAAACAGCCACTTTTGCCTCCACAACCAACAACAGAATGGAAAATTAGCGACTCTAATTCCACCTAAATGACTGTTGTTGGTTGGCAGACGCTCTCTTCAATGCATCTTAATGACTGCATCCCAAAAGAGTGAAGCCATTTGAAATTTTGAGTGCGCCTCTATCTAACGGGATAAATAGTTGGGTTTCCAGAGCTGTCCTATCGAGCCTGTTGCGTGACCTGATGAAGCCTGCTCGGATGAGAGTCAAAGTGTCTTCTAAGACAACAAGAACAGTCCAGTCGCAATCGATTTAATGCCCTGACAGTCTCAGTTACAAATAAACTTTGATAGTAAGTACACTAATTATCCTATTCCTAAATCACCTCCAGCTTTTCCTGAATGTCGATGGCACAGAGTGTGAAGTTGGTCCATGTGATATTAGACTCTGGGTGGCGATACCATTGCCCATCTTCTCCACAGTACTTGGACGCCTTTTCTAAAGAGAGCGCAGCAATGCATTAAACATGTCACACCACGTACTGAAACCCTAAATTAAGATACTGTATGCCACTAAAGGCTCAATTTCAGCATTGGGCAAAGCTTGCAAGTCCACAGTTTGGACAATCAAAGGATTAACCCCCGTGTGTGTGCTTTATTTCTCATCCTTCAACCAATATACCGGTACACACTTTCTCTCCTCTGATCGTTTTCAAACCATCAAAATCTAGTCTCTGTGACTTTGTCTCCAAGATATCTAACCTTGCCTGTTAGTCTGATGAGTTCATTTCTAATCTTATCCTCCCTGGTCAATCCTAAAGAGAGCCTCTTCATCTCCACCTGCAGGTCTGCCTCCTTTCATCTCTTCAGTGCTATGGACTCCCACCCTCTGTCTTATAAATGTTCCCCTTATCCTAGCAGGGAATCTTCTGTCACATAACACACCGGTCACTTTCCTCCACCTTTTCGAACCTGCTTGGATCTGTTTCTTGACTTCAGGAAATTAAAAAAAAAAAATAAAATAACGTTTCCCTGTCACCCTCAATTACACATTACGAGGACTTGGAATCAGGGGTTTGTAATTGTATATTTAAAAAATGCCAGTGCAAAAGAAAAACATATTGCTAACCTGTGGGTTGTGGATACGAAAAGTAATCTGGGCAAATTTGGGTGGCGTAGGTTCCTGCTGCAGTATCGTCCCAGCACAGCCAGCCGTCCCAGTTCCGACTGCAGTACAGCCCTGCAGCAACAACAAAAACAAACGTGCTGTTTGTGCTACAGACATGATAACAAACAGAACATTAAATCGTGACACTTCATCAGCTTGTTACCTGATTCATTAAAGGCGGGGTCTTGGCTCATTTTCAGAAGGCATTTGTGTTCACGCTCAAGCAGCTTCTGCTTCTGTTTGATCAAAAATAAAAGTATGCATCTTTCAAAAAGTAAGATGAATTTGTTTGGAGCTATTTTTGTTCATTTACAAAGACTGATGAATCAATAGCTCCCGAGAAAACTGCAGATACTGTAAAAGCAAGTGCACTTAGACTTAACATTGTAGTCTCTGACAGGAAACCTGAGGTCAAACTCAAACAATGAACAAAAAAAAAAACATCATAAAAATCAATTTCTTCATCCAACTGTGATGGCTGGAGACATTGTCTTTCCTCAAATAACTAGACCTTACTCTTTTATTTATTGTGGAGTGAAAAGGAAAATGCATTTGCCCTACAATAGTTTTGTATGTCTGTTACGTGCTTGGAATCCAAATGGAACTTGACCTACTACTGCATCTTGCGCTCATTTAAGGGGTTTTATAACTGTGTCCTGTCCTCGCACATTGTGCCGTGACACCTTGGTTTTGCGTTAGTA
This sequence comes from Filicampus tigris, assembly GCF_054856515.1. Taxonomy (NCBI): domain Eukaryota; kingdom Metazoa; phylum Chordata; class Actinopteri; order Syngnathiformes; family Syngnathidae; genus Filicampus; species Filicampus tigris. The sequence goes on along the minus strand of NC_141234.1, from coordinate 8,964,781 downwards.
GAGGTGACCTTCAATGAATGTACAGTATAAAACGAGCAAGACATCACCCTTGTCGTCTTCCCATAGTTGCTGGTGCAGAGGGTGTAGTTGGTCCAAAATCTGTCGCTCTCTGGATGGCGAAACCACTCGCCGCCCTCTCCGCAGTATTTACCTGCCTTTCCTTAAGATGTAAAATTTTCCCAACTTTCAGCACAAGATATTGTATTTCGTATCCGCGTAACATTGACGTTTGTGTCCAACACATGAGTATGAAGACTTAAAATGCAAAGTCGAGTGCTCACCTGAGGGTTCAAAGTTGAGAAAATAATCAGGACAGTTCTGCGTGGCATAGGTTCGCGCCGGGGTGTCATCCCAGCAAAGCCAACCATCCCAAATATGACTACAGAACAATCCTGTCACATTGGAACACTGAAGTCAGAATTCAACTATAGAGACATAGTTGTTTGACATACACTACAAATACATTACCTGTTTTATGATGAGGTGAATGTTGTTTCATTTTCTTGAGGCATTTTTCTTTGTTCTCAAGTATTTTCGTCTCTATATTTCTAGTATTTTCTATAGTTGGTTCATCTTTAACGTCCATGAAACCATTGTAAATGTCCTGCATGCACAGAGAAAATAAGACTTAGCCAAGACCGTGTTCTCACAGGATGACAGTGGTTGCTTCTTTCAGTGCCTTGAACGCAAAAAAACTTGTGTGCAAACACCTCGGTTATGTCCTTTGAGGCTTCTTGGCAAGTGGATCCTTTTTGGACCCATTTACCCCATCGGTCACAATATTTAGTCACGTTTCCTGCAAATTGATACAAACAAAAATGGATGATTACTGAGGTCATCAAGCTTTTATGAACAAAAAAAGTCTCATCTCCAAAATTATGAAGAGATTCTCCAAAGTTGCCTAAAGTTCCATTTTCTCTGACAGCTTATCAATTGTACATGAACAATGTTCCACAATTCTGAAGTCACATTTGTACCAAGCGTTACTAATATAACTCAGGAGGTGCAATGACGAAAAGACAGATTACTGCACGTGTTTGATGAAAGGCATCTTTTGTTCTTTCCACTCTATTCCCTGAATGATGATTTATCACCCAACCTATTGACTGCAGTGTGTCCAACTTCAACCTTTACCACTGCAGTTGCCACCCCAACTGAAGCATGCCTAAAGTTGGTTTACAGATCAGCCACCGGCCTTTGGCTACTCTTAGAAACAAATAATATGTGCTGCTTGGTCGAAAATTGAGCTCAATCGGATGAATTGCTGTTTTTTGAACCAATGTGAGAAATCTTACCGGCAGGATTGTGGCTGGGGCATCTCTGTGTTATAGATGTACCGGCTGGTGTTTCTTCCCAGCACAAAAGGCCATCCCACATTTTTCCACAGAAGGTACCCACTGAAGAGAGAAACAACAATTTTAGGACTTGACTTTGGCAGATGTCTATGACCAAAGCATTCACTCAATTCATGACAGCATAGAGGACCCTCGCTAGTGCCATTTGAATGGTGGAAAAGACCCTTAGTGACAATCTAAAGCTGCGGTGTCAAACTGCACAGGTCACATCGTAGCCAAATATCTAGTGGAACCCTAATAATTACCGTATCACATTACATAGCATTTAGTTACTATTGATTTTATGAAAAGTAACAGATGTTGGACAGAAGTTAATGACAATTTGAGGTGCGGGTCTTGGTCTTGAGTTTGACACAGGTGCTGGATCCCCAGCCTGATGTAGCAGTCAATTTGGGCCTCTCACCTCTTCTGTTTTGCTGACTGTCTTTGTTGGACATATTGAGACATCTGTATTGACTTTGTCTTGCCTCTTCCCATCTCTCTTTGCTCATTCTCGGCTCGAGTGATGATTCTGGAAAGGACACGGTGCCAGCTGACACCATGCACTGTAGGGATGATATGAAGGATTAGTGAGAGCAAGCAGAAAGAAAGCATGTCCTCATGGGATCCATGCCGATATGTAAATGATAATAGTTATGATGTTATCTAAATGTGTCAATTTCACACCTCTATGATAATGAGATGTCTGTTGTGTAATCTAAAAATTCAAATGGGATGTTTCAAAGCTGATTGAAGGATTTCTCCGCTTTGAAACTTTCATCATTCACCATTTATGATATTCCTTCAAATATGTTTGCCAAAGAAACCACTTTGCTTCAAAGGGTTCTTATCTTGGCCTGTATTGTTTGCATTTGGAGGTAGCAAAAGATGAAAAAGCCTGCAGGGTGAAATACTGATTTTGATAATGGAGCTCACTGAAGGGAAAAAATCCATTTTGTTATGACTTATCTTGCGAACTTCAATCTGGGGAAAAAAAAGCTTCTTAAAGGACTAATCCCAAGCATTTCCTTTCTCTTATATAGTTCAGAAATTTTAAGACTTTGCCAGCCAGTCCCCGCATCCCTTATCACAATAGAGACGCACAGCTTCATTGTCTTTGGGGTGGCTTTTCTCATCGGACGACCACATGTGGTGCTTGAATGCCGATTCTTGCGAGCGTTGAGCAAAGCTGTCACTGTGCGCTGACGTCCCATGTAGCAGTTTAGCAGCCGTACATATGATGTCACTCCAATCATTGAAGTAAATGACGTCATACATACGACCACCAGGCCACCACCAAGATCAACTGAAGGAAAAGTACCAAGGACTCGTTTTACCAGTGAAATAAAGACAATAAGACTTAATATACAGTAATAAACGTTTCATATAAAGTTTACCGGTAGTTCATTTTCAAAAGGATGAATTATAGATTAACCGGCATCCCCCTTCCACTCCCCACTTTATATCTATAATATTTCTGCATTAATTACCAAGAAAAGATTCCACTCCAACCTTTTTATTGGTTATTGTAACCCTAATAATGATAATATAGAAGTAAATTTAAACTAATGCAGATGACAGAACAATTCTGGATGGGTGCCCTTTACTTAAAACTTGCAACCTCATTCAAGTGTGAACCAAATATTCTGCTCTTCTGGAAAGACAGACACACACACAGCATGTTACATAATCCCACTGCCTTCTTTTGTTGAAATATTTTCATATACCCGTTTAAAATTTAAAATTGGCAGCATTCTTGAAATGAGATGTGACCTTGTGCTTCAATAGAAAAGAAAAAACAATTAGTAGTTTGGTGTCAACTTAGACAATGCGAGATGTAAATACCATGAAATGACCTATTAGTTCTATATTTTGTCAAAGTTGAAAATGGTGACCATTTACAAACCACACATGCACTCTTGTTTCCGAACCTGTTTTAATCTACTGGATAATGATCAAATATTAGGGTTGAGTGAATATCAATTATGAGATTTTTGCTGAGAAAAAGTCACTCGACCACAACGTATTACATGTCTAATGAAAATTGAATTCCATACTAAGACATTTTCTTCATAGACTTACTTAAACTTACCACTAAAAGACAGCAAAGGCTCCAAGGGCAGCAAACAGCTAATTTCATATCTTCCCCTCCGATGTCTGTAACAGGACAAGAAAGACAATTGCAAAGTTCATCAACCGGCTTGTGAACCGTGAAAGTGACTGATTGAGCAAACATAATGTTGTTTCGGATCAGGATTATGGCCTCTCAGGAGAATAGTGTAGCTGGGAATCATTAATCTGAAATGCAAAGCAGTGGAGTCGAAGGCCTGCAGGTGTGTGCGAGACAGAGACGAAGCGTATCTATGAGTAGGGGGGGAAAACACAGCCATAGTTAAATGTAGAACAAATGGAGGTAGCGCAGACAGAGGCACGTTGTTAGTACTAGTAAATCATCTGATGCTGGGCTTCAGCAGATCTGACGGTTTAAGCGGCTGGAATTCACATTCTGGTCACTTTCTCCGTGTCACACAGATTCACTACAGGAAACCCATCGGTCAACTGTTGGGGGAACAGTTAAGACGATCAGGGAGGTTATCAAGGTTGTCCGTGGCGACCCACTAAGCAGCCTGTTCAGCATGGACAACTCCTGCAAGTCACTGTGAAAATGCCACTACCAAGAATGTTTTTGGATGGAAGCCTCTCATTCATAATAAATACCTTAGTATGACAAAGAAAAGACCTCCGCCAAGGTCCATGCCCAAAAGAGTTTCTTAAAAATGTTCCATTCCCTGTCCCCAAATATGAAAGGGTTTGCCCTTGGCGGGTAAGTTAGGTGAAAATCTCTTTTCTGAGCAGATTTCTTATAAAAAAATATTGTATTAAGTCAAGTGGAGCCTTATTTACAGAGAAGTCCAGAGAGGAAATCTCTGATCGCAGACGAAAGAACTTTCTAATCCCTTTTTTATAATTTCCTCAGATATCAAATAAACTCACAAAGAAAGCATTACAATTCTGTCTTTGCTAATTAAAGTTGTCACTTAGAGCTGATGGACAAATCAACGCTTCTTTTCTTCTATTTGAGCTACAAACGTGGGTGGGTGAAGTTCTGCCTGAGGTTGAGAGAAGCATGAATAAGAGCGTGCGACTGAAAGCCTAATTGGTAAAAGCTGAGCCCAAAGGCGAAGCTCAGATTTTTACCGGCGAATCTACATCCCTGCTCTCACCTCAAGTCACAAGTCAGTTAGTGACTGTGAGCACAAGGTCTGAATTGTGTTTTCACCCTGAGAGACAAGTTGATACGGAAGCCAGCAAAGGTGGTTCAGGCACCTTTTATGCATTCCTCCTGGCGAGTTACCGGGAAACTGGGAGGAGACCCTGGCGTAACCTAGAACATGCTGAAGGCACTTTGTCTCTCAGCTGCCCTCGGAATGCCTCAGTGTTCAGCTTGGTGATACTAGAGGTTGAGTTCTGGTCTGGATCCGGATAAACGAAAGACAATGGGTGCATGGATAATTGTCAGAGAACCAATCATCAGACGTAGAAAACAATTCATACCCAAGCATCGAGGTGTCTGTTTTTACTTCAAGGGCAATTTAACACTTGAGAGATGTAGAGAGCGCTGGTAAGCTCAGTGATGGATGCTAAAGACAGCTCAATATGTCTGGATAGGAGAATCTCTGTTACCCAATCTCTATGAATCTTTTTGTGTTGTTGTTTTGACCAGACAAAATAGTATCCTCTTGCCAAGAATATTGTAGCTGTGACATGTATTACCGTGAAATATTTTCCCCACCATCTTACGTAAATGAATTTCTCGACTTGAATTGTTCATATGCAAAGTAAATATTCCAATACGTTGTGTGATCATTATGGGTTGGATGTGAATAGAAAGATGACTCACAAGGCAGACCCCTCATCGGACCATGTATCCATGATGCATTAAAGACAACTTAAAACTCGAGATTGAGTCCAGGCATTTGTTAGGAAAGCGGGAGATTTAACTGAGAATGACAAAGAGAGTGCTTTGATGTAATCAGACATGACGTCGAAGACCATTGTGCCGTCTGCCTGTCCGGTCATTGTTTACTCCATGAAGGTTGTATTAGAATTCCCGGTAAAGTAGCAGATTCGGCTAATTTGATAGCATTGATCTTTTGAGGATTGAAGAAATGTAGCAGTTAGGATTTAAGAATCCGGGAACATTTCTGCAATGACTCACTCTCGGCCCATCTATAATTGATTAGGCTGGGCATGTGACAGTTTAGCCAAAATGGTCCTCTGCAATGGACTGTCCCACCACATTACTCTTTTCTCTATTCCATATGTCTTAAACACTGACCCCAGAACACCTTATCCCTAGCGCAGTATGCATGAAAAAATGTGAGGTCATGCAATGAATAAATGAATATACATCTTACTTTTATAAACTAACAAAAATAATTACAAAACTAAATAAAAACTAACTTTAATAACAATAAAAAACAGAAGATGGATGGATGGATATTATAAGGATTTGACCCAGTATGGTGGGTCAGATTTCTTAAAGCTGCTAAGAAATCGGTTACCAGGTTATCCGTATAGCTGTGGTTAAAAACAATAATAGTTATACTCCCAATCTTGAAACCCGATCTACCAACATTAAGGATGCTACATTAAACCTACTCCAACTTTAGAAACAACAAAACTCCAGAATGGCGACTAGCTTCAGCTCTTCAGCCAGCCCAAATCCTATCTTCAACCCAGTCTGATGGGTAAATACAATTAACCCAACCGTTAGTTATCCAATCTGCTCTAAATCCAGTGATTGGGTTCGGAAAGCAACCCAATGTTTTTTTTGGGGGGGGGATGTGTACTGACTGCCTTGTCCCCCGACCAAAGTGGCGGACTGCTACAGTTATGTGATGAATTATATTGTAACCTGGTACATCAATTCATAAGTCCTGGTTTAATCATTCTGTAAACGGACACTTTTCTAGGCACATCTACACAATCTACTATGAGATAACAAAATAGAAGAACTGGATCAAAAAGTCAATTTGACACAAGCGAAGCACTTCGTCTAGATGTAAAGAGGCGTTTCTAACATGCTGCTTGGAGTGTCATCCCGCCCATTTCATTTTCATCTCTAGAGCACCAATACACTTCAAAGATGCATCAATACATTTTCATATCTTTTTCTGTTCCGGCTCTTTCATTACGCTGACCAAAGCAGACAGAGTCACTGATGCATTTGATTTCTACTCGCGGTATAGTGTGCACTGACATGCACCGTGACAGCCCATTTGTGTTTCTGACGCGGGAGCACTGCAGCGGGGTCTCACAACCCCGGCTTTCTTGTGTCACCATCACTGCCCCGTCACTCTGGATAAGGTCATGTGACATCACTTTTCCAGGCTGCGATGGAGTACAATTGAAGAGCGCTCGGATTAGTTTGATGAGTGAATGAACATTGACAGATTGTGGTTGTCACCCAGTGCGTGTCGTACGACTTGCGTGTTATAGGCGGACCTTCACGCTGTATCGACTGAAGAGCGCCGCAGAGTGTCAAGCTCAATTTGTAAATGTTCTATTAGAGTCAATTGGATTGTGTGAAACCCGCTATTTACATATTTATTTGACGACAAATGCTCAGTTGACCTTGTTTTCTTTGCTCAGCAGACATTTATTACATTCTATATTCAGTGTGAGATCAAATAGTTAAAATGACCAGTGAAGGATTATTTCCAGGGAGTACAACGCAGTGAGGAATAAACAACAAACATGAGACCGTACCAGTTTCTGCATGCGTTTATGGGACTGTCATCTCCTCCAGCATAACAAGAGGCAGAAATGTAGTTTTTAATACCTTTCCCAGGAGATCACTAGTTCCCATGGCACTTGGAATTAAAAGCTACTGCTCATGCTTTATTTATTATCTTGCTTTTGGGCACTCTACAGGAAAACATTTTCTTCCAGCATTTGAGCATTCTCGAAGCCTGTCGTTTATTCTCTGGTGAGCAGGAAAGAGTGGTTGCAAGCTGTGAAGCAGAAGAGCATTGTACGCTTTTGTGTTCCAGATGCTCAAAATGAGCCTCCTGTGATAAAAGGACTCTCTTTGGTGGCTAAGTAAACACTTGATTTATACCTCTGTTGAAAAAATAAAAGTAAAGACTGACAGAGCAGTTGGATTTTTTAAAGAGATTAGCGGCAACGACATGGATGTAGTACAGAAACATTCTTATGATTAACTTCTGAGACCTCATTCAGATCCATTAGTAAAATGTCCATGCTGGTGTTGTGCCCTTTTCTGAATTCATCCGTCAGTCTGATACAGTGCATCAAAAGGCAGGCAAATGTGTGTCTTTTCCCCATTTTGCTTTTTTTGGGTTAAAAACAATGACTAGTGTCATGGAGCAGTCTGTTGAAAGATATTGTAAATAATCATCTGTCAAAACTTCATGAGGAATTTATTGGCCAGGTGGAAGAAGCTGAGGAATTTTAGATGGTGACAGTTGGAAATTGCATATGACTGAGTGCTTCGGCTGAGTCACAATAACAAGGCAGAGGTACTGTACCACACGTAAACTGCCGAAAGGGTTTCATCAGCCTGCATCATCTTGTTTTCAAATGGACAGTAAACTCCCAATCTGCTGAGTAAACTTACTATAAGTTAGATCACACTACCAACAAGTGCCAACCAACCTATTTCAAAAGTGATGGGCCATCAACCATGCAAACAAATGAGGAGGAAGCTGTTTGTGAACAAATAATTTAGTAATTCCAATTCGTCTACCGATGGCAACACTGTAATAAATAACTAAATAAATAATCGGATGAACTCAAAATTTCAAAACAACAGTCTTTGATTAAAAAAATGTCATTGTGCAATTCAACTAAATATTTTAATTTTTGCTCTTGTGGGCTTTACCCGCAAAAAAAAAGAAACGAGAGTTTACAGAAGTGTTGTCTAGATTGAGTTTGTTAGCATTAAGTTAGGTGTGCAAAGCAAAGTGAGTGTTTTAAATACATAACATGTAATTATCTTTTTTTTATTTTTTGCTTGACAGTAGAGTACCTGTTGCGAGGCAGTTGTCATTGCTCCAAAGGCCACTAAAAAAAATTATAAACATCACACCCACCTGACAAGTGTGGCGTTTTAACCTTGCATTTGTGTGCAATACAATACATTTTATTGGAAGTGTTTAGTAAAGTGTGTCGAAATTGTCTTTATGCTCCGTTTTGGGTTACAGAGATGGTGTGTGTTACTTTCAAAAGTGCAACATATCTGAATCAGATGTTTTGTCTTGTTTGCTGTGCAAACTGCAGCAGAAAAAAAGGAAATGCAGAATTGGCGTAATTGCAATTAATTAGTGCTAATGTCAGCAAATCCTGAGGCCACTGAGATGGTGTGAGTAGAAGAGACACATTTGAAGGGAGGACTGCTGATAGATTTGGATGACAATACACAATCTAGAGCACCTTCTTTTTCTAATAATGCACAGCTGCATCCTGACTATATTTCCTTGATAGAGGCCACTTGTTAATTTTTAGGCTCAACAAATGTTCATAAGAAACGTGGGACGGATTTGTACCTTTTATTTTGTAAATCAGTAAAATGCATCTCATATGCATTCGCAAACTTTATTCACCCTAGAATGAAGCAGCATGTCAGCGTCAGGACACTTTGCAGCTACCTCACCCTGATACCAGTAAACAAAAAAAATTTCTAATACAGGAGAGGCTCACTTCCTGACATTGACATTTATTTCCAGCTAAGTGTGTCATAGTAGGAAAAGGAAGTACATTATGTCAAAACAAAGGCATTAGTTTTCAGACCACCTTCCTTCTCACCAATGTCCACTTGACCCTCCCCTAATTGCTCATCTGCGAGGCCACCACTGATATGTATTCCCCTCATGTATCACAAGTAGATTAAAAACCATGCATGTGTCAAATTTGACATTTGACATCTATCGTGGCAAAATCTAATTTCTCTCTGTTTTCAGTACATGTTGGCATCAAAACACATTACCCACTTCGGGGATTAAAAATAGAAAAGGAAAATGCATTCTGTGCCTGTCAAGCTCTTGTCAAAGCAACGGGTGGCGTTATGTCAGCTAACTGCAACGCCGTGCTAGCAAATCGGAAGCCTGAGGAAAGTCGTTACTTGAATAGTCACCATAACAAAATGAAAGTCACACATGTAAACAGAGTATTACTCAAAAATAGTGATGGTTGAGCCTTATAAGACCATAAAATGCCTTTACATATGCTGGCATGAAAAGAGTTGTCCCAAATCATAAATGAACACAAACACTCTGTTGTCGCAACTTGAGTCGTTCTCACTTGGGCACAAATAAAGGTGTTTCTTTTCCAATCTTTCCACCAATCAGTAATAAAACGGATGAAATCCCAGCACTTCAAACCGTATTGAAGGGAAATGTCGCACAGGTGTAACATGGGAGTATTGGCAGTGAAGAGATTTATTGTACAAGACTGAGATAAAAGAGAAGCTCCACTGCCTCAAGGACGACATACAGGCACAAAATGAATCCCGCAGGGGGAGATCAGAGTCCCTAAAGGCAGACGTCCACCCAAATCCTTCTACTCAATCTTCAACTTAAACAAGGCAATTGAAAACTAGCGGTGAGAAAAGGCTTATCCGCATAGAGCATGATGGGCACTCAAGGGGGGGGGGGGGGGGGGGTCCATAGTTCTGTACACTGGAATAGAGCAAACAAATCGAGCCACGTGGGAGGAAATAGTAGCTCAGTCTCCAAATCTTTTACCGTAAGCTTGCTGTGTGTCTACTGTTTGTTCCCCCCTGGTGGTACAACTCATGTAACGCCTCCCCATACCTCCCAAGCTTCTCCGAGGTGTTCCACACTAGAGACGTTTCTGCAGAGCGTCTGATAAGACCAATTGGACTCTTATACCCATAGCCTCACACAGCAGCACACAACAGTGGTGTATTTAGACAACTCCTTACTACTACATACATAAAAACCTAAAACATCACTCTTGCCAACTATAGTATGTAGTTGCTTCTATTAGAATAACTTTGTTTTTTTGCTGTGGTGTAAATGAATCAACATAAATTGACAGATTTTTTTTTTTTTTTTGGTGATACATTTGCGCAGCCATGCGGTCAAAATTATCAAAAAGTGGCATCTCAAACAGTAGTATGAATTATATTAGCCAAGTTCAAATGTTCGTCTGTTATCACGGTTGTGTTTGGGACACCTTGATCATGACCGATGGGAAAAGCCACAAAAAAACAAAAACATAAATGGACATTGGCAGATGCCATCATTGAGCTAATTTCCATATAAATTGTTGTTGCTTCACTCATTCTTTAGACTTGGCAAAAGGAAAAAGACAGCAAAGAACTTCAATTTCTATGTGGAATTGAAACGGTTGTCAAAGAGTTTGAGGTGGGAGCTAACTTGGAAAGGCAATTTTGCGCAACCAGTCACAAAATAATGCCTATTTAAAGATTTTGAGGCACATGCGTGAAATACTCATTTTAACCCGGGTAGATTTTATTAAATTCCAATGCACAGTGTAATATATACACAGTAGGCGTAATTATGCATTGTTTTTTCGCATTGTCATATTTCTTATTACTTTACTTACTGATTGGCTGGGACAAATCTTGCAGTTTTACGTTCTCGTTTTCAATCAACAAAGTTATCTGCTGCTTCAGCTTGCCGCTCAAAATGGCCTTTATGGTGTGGAATATTGCTTGTATGTGCTGCACAATCCCATTGCTCTATTCTAAAAATACTGAGTAATTGTTGAAAATAGCATAGGATTATTTATGTGCGATAAACGGCATTTTAAATCTGCCCTGGTTCTGTTTATGCATATTCAAAAAAAAAAAAAAAAAGGACTTTGTGTGTGGGTGTACGCCATGCTGTTTTCTTCATTTCTCTCGGTTACAGCTTGGCAAGTGAGAAAATAAACATATTTCCCAAGATGCTTGTATTCCTATCTATAATCATATTTTAGTGATTTCATTTAATTAAAAAATATATATTACGGATATGGTTTAAGAAGGGCATAAATAGTGAGCTGATGGATTTAGCAGCCGCAGGAGTCAGTTAGAAAGCTCATGGTCGAAATGTTTTTAAATCTCTATTTCACAATAATATGCAGGAAATAGTTAAATTATTTACTAAGCCTTTTTATCCCATAATGATTTTTATAAGTGATGAATTAGTCCTTTACAGTATATTATACAGCGGAAGCAGCATTCATGCTGTTAATGTCTGTGAGGAGTACTTGGATGACACACACAGATGCAGAAACTTTCCTAATGGGTCAATGTTAAAGACTTGACAGATCCCTTAAAGCGGAAGTCAACGCAAACATTTTTTTTCAAGAATATGTTCTATGCAAGCCCACTAGCTGAAACAAGGCATTCTAATAAATATTGCGTTTGTGGAATAAGTGTTAATCCGCTCATTTTTAGCCATCTCTGGGGGCGGCCATTTTGTCTTCTGACGACTGAAAATGACATCACAACTGCTCACAACGACCAATCACGGCTCGGATTCAGAAACCAGGTCAGCCCTGATTGGTCATTGTGAGCACTTGTGATGTCATTTTCAGTCGACAGAAGACAAAATGGCCGCCCGCGGAGATGGCTAAAAACAAGTGCATTTTGCTGCTTAATTTATATTCCACAAACGCAAAATTAATCAGAATGCCATGTTTCAACTAATGGTCCTTCTGGGAACATATTCTTGAAAAAAAATGTGTTTGGGTTGACTTCCACTTTAAAATCAGAAATAAATTGAATAGAATTGTTTTTGTCCCAAATGGCAGGGGCACTATAAAACTTTGTTGCAGTATTGAAGGCCCAAACTGAATTTTCTGTTCAACTGATGAACACCAGAACACACACGCATCCCTCCAACTGTCTCTTGCCATAATTGCAACCATGCCAATTCTAATGTGTTTGTCTGAATACCAACACTTGGCAAAGTGAGGCAACAATAACTCAGAGAAAAAAAAAAAACCTGGCACAGGGGGATGAAAACGGTAAATTCTAATTCCATCTTGATTGGTGCTGCCTGAGGAGATTTTATTTATTTATTTCTCATTAATGAAACGCGGGGTCGCTCGAATCATTTCCATACGCCACTAAACCGATTTTTCATTTGCTCTGAATAACAAATTGAATTGCTATCACTGTGGATGCATGTCTTTCGCACAAGTACATAGTTTGTTTTCGACAAACATAATCTGTTTTCGTGGTGCTGCAACTCGTATTGTTTTCCAATAAGCAATATACAGTACATGTAGGAAATGCTCTGATAACAGACACTTGTAAAGCATAGAAAGTGTGATGTACCTTTTTCATTCGCATCATGCTTTTAGTCCGTTTTCACACTGCATTTGTCTGCCTAACTCAAACCTGACTAGTTGTAAATGTCAGACGAAACAGAGGAGAAAATCTCTTGTACCTTTGTCATGCCCTTGCATTTACAATCAAACCACACTATGTTGACTTTAGCAAAGCCTGGATTAATGTTTTGAGTTCCGAGTGGTGACTATGACAAATGTGCCCTTTCCAAGTCCTTAAATTTCCAACATTCATTTTCACGACCCTTCTAGATTATGTTCGGAACTGATGGCTGCACAAATGTTGTCCAAGACAGTCTTTTCTCAAAGAATGGGTTTGACATTTGGGGATACACGATAATTAACTTTCAGTATTGACTTACTGGAAATAAAAACCATGATAAGTTTTTTTTTGTTGTTTTTGTCCACTAAGTGTTGTATGGAGCTAAGCATGGACAATCTCCATCCATCCATCCATCCATCCATTATCTGTACCGCTTCTCCTCACAAGGGTCGCGGGGCGTGCTGGAGCCTATCCCAGCTGTCTTTGGGCAGTAGGCGGGGGACACCCTGAACTGGTTGCCAGCCAATCGCAGGGCACACAGAGACAAACATCCGCACTCACAATCACACCTAGGGGCAATTTAGAGTATCCAATCAACTTACCATGCATGTTTTTGGAATGCGGGAGGAAACCGGAGTGCCCGGAGAAAACCCACGCAGGCACGGGGAGAACATGCAAACTCCACACAGGGAGGCCGGAGCCGGGATCGAACCCACGACCTCTGAACTGTGAGGCGGACGTGCTAACCAGTCGACCACCGTGCCGCCCATGGACAATCTCTGATTTAAATATTTTGTCAAAATGTACTGACCAGTGTTGTTGAATATCTCAAATCCTCTATCATCCTGCGGTTTACGCTTACAGAAAACAACGGCTATGGGTCAAGCTCTTGATGGGTTCCATCTTCTTCACATGAGCTGCTGGAGGGATTTTATTGCACACGGCATGCTTTTTAATGAACACACAACCTATGTTTTTCCTCTTTTCTGTGTACCAGACAGCTTTACCATCAAACAATTAGAGCTCAGAAGAAGAGAGTACATTGAAAATTATCCCACTGTTAACTAATGAGGAGATGTGCACAGGCACATACGTAATGTTCTGTACTGCGACTATGACAGCCTGGCTTATCGCAATCTATCAGTCGTATCGAAATTAAGTTTCACTATAAAAGCTCACCATGCACAACACACTGCTTTCTTTTATTGTAAACGGCTTTTGAAAGTATCTGTGTTGAACTGGATGGTTGGAAATACAGTACTGAGATGGGGTATGGGTCTGTTCTTCCTTAAAGCAGAAGACAAGTCAAACATTTTCTGTGCCCCCACTAGTCTAAAAATGGCATTCCAGACTCCTGACTAGCGATTTCTTTTTTTGACAAAAACAAACAAATCCAGCAGTAGGAAATGGATGACATTAGCACTACTCTCCTTGGTACTTATGCAGCATCGACATTTAAAATGATCACTAATGTGCCCGCTCACACAAATGCTAAAGGCAAAAACAAAAAACAAAAAAAAGGAAAAACGAGTTCGTCACAGGGTCTTCATGCCATAAAATCATCAATTTACAGTTTCTTAATCTTTTCCAAACATCGCTTCACACAGTTCGGTGTCGCCGTGGTGCTCCATTAAGCAATGCTTGTTGCATTTCATTTTTTTTCAGCCAGCGGCATCATTAGTGCAGAAGTAAAATAGTCCACGAGAGCGCACTGGTATCTGTGAATTGGTCATTAGGAACTAATTGCGAAGGGACTCCAGAGATTATCGCTAATAAATACTATTCAATATTCGTTTTTAACGGCATATCTACTCCCATCCCATGAAATTCCTTCATAGATTTCAGTTTTCATAGCCCCTCTTCGCAACCACACATTTTTGTGTTCTTTAAAGTGATAGATGACTTGAATCATGCAGGATATTTACATCATTTTCATCATTAGAATAAAGATTATAGAAGTTTGAAAGCAATCATCTGGAGGGTCCATTATCCAGTCAGTCCTTAAATGGTAGTACTGTCACTTTACTTTAGAGTTAAACTATGATCATGAAGACAGATCTTGCAGGAGAAGGAAAGGCTCAGAGTGTGCTAGTAAGACAGATGGGCAGGGACCAGGCTGACTTCCACTGTGTTCATACTCTATGTTCAAGGTAATCCTTCTTTTTATAGATGCGCTTGATGATCACAGTGAGGGATGGGCCTCCACTTTTAAAAAAGGCTTGCCCTCCAGTCCACATTTTCACAGGTGTTCGCATTTTCACGTGTTATAAATACCGCAACATCGTAGCTAGTTTCGTATGCCCATCTATGGTATTTTGCATTGTGTGTTAGCATGAAGCCAGCAGTCTTTAGTAAGTTGTATGGGTTGGTTAAATACATCATTTGAAATTAAACTTAGACGAATCCATTTTTTAACCCTCCATTTTTTGTTCAATTCAAGACAAGAATTGTATCTGGAAAAGCTTGCACATCAGGGTACCGCCGTATAAGGTATCATTGTAGTTTTGCTACCAAATGTGTTTCTATGAAAATTTGAAAAGTTTCATAATCAGACAAGAACTTGAGAAAATTAGAGCATTTTTGTGTTTTAGATGGTGGACCTTACCCGTAAAGCTTTGAACGGTACTATTTTTTTAAATACCACCTTTTGAAACAAAGTTAGTAGGTGCTTCACAATAAAAAGTCAATGAGCAAATTAAAAGTATTATGCAAGCTATACAAGTATAGCAAAATACAAAAGAATAATGATAATTAAAATCAAATACACAAAAATGTAATGCCCACAAACTTTTGAATATCAAGTGGTTTTTGAACTGATGTATGATTTTAATACTATGTAGAAAAAGAAACTTTTTTTTTTTTTTTTTTGCTTTAATTCATTGCATCAACAACTTCGGGCAGAGTCACAGCATGATCACAGATTTGGAAAGCCCTCATCAAAACTTTGTATTCCCACCTCCCATTTGGACCCTCACATCATTTGTCCCCAATTGCACTTATATGAAATTGGAACGGAGACACAGCAGCGCTATGGGAAAGCAGCGATCAAAGTATTTAGTTGCTGGACTTGAGCCGCAAGTCATTAACTATCGTTCTCCTCAGACCACTGAGTAAACTCTACGGGGTCAGAGGGGTGGGATGGCTTGTGGGACTGACGGTTTCAAGCTGCACACAGGCAGGGAGACAAAAGCAGGGCGGTGGGTGCCCTTATCACAAAAATGCACCCTAACCAAGAGAACGGCTATAATCATCTTCATCATATTAATATACAAGCTCTCCAACAGAATACAATTATTGAAAATGAGGGAGGAGAAATTAGCAACCACAAAAATATTTCAATTAGCATTAGGCGAGATAAGGAACAAATAGAAAAGCACATCAATGGGAATAAACAAAGATAAGGCTAAGTGAGGGAGAAAAGCTTTTCAGAGAACATTGCAGGAGCGCTGTAAATTCATCTCTTGGCACAAAAAAACCCTGAAGTGTCTTTTGGAGATCCTTTAGTCAGTCATAAAGTCTAAACATCTTCCACCGCTGCTTTTTTAAATGTGTGAATCACAAGCATCACGTTCTCTGATCTTCAGATGAAAACCAGAAATGTGGAAATAACCCAGA
Organism: Filicampus tigris; assembly: GCF_054856515.1. Lineage (NCBI taxonomy): Eukaryota > Metazoa > Chordata > Actinopteri > Syngnathiformes > Syngnathidae > Filicampus > Filicampus tigris. The sequence goes on along the minus strand of NC_141234.1, from coordinate 8,948,440 downwards.
AAAGGCCAGTGATAAAGGCAAGGGTTGCTTTCTACAAGATTGCGTCTCTTTTAGATTTTTTTTTTCTAGGCTCGCCTCCATTATAGTTCAATTGAGGACAGGGCTCTTGAATTCTTCCACACCAAACTCGTTCAAGTGTGCCATCCAAAAATATATTTGGGAGAATGAAGTATTGAGATGCAGGTAGAAACAACCCCAAATTGATAAATAATAATTTCTGACAGGGGTGTCCAAACATTTTCCTCCGAGGGCCATATACAAAAGTATAAAACGATGCATTGGCCGCTTTTTGATTTGATTTGATTTTTTTGTACTTAAACTTATTAAACACCTTCAAATCTGTCAATCAATCAAGCAAATATACTTTGTTTATTACCATGTAATTATTTTAGCAATAGTTTGGATTACATTGATTTATGATGCATTACATAATATATTGTACTTTGATAATATGTACATGTGGTAGGGGTGTAACGAAAACCGAATTGAATGGGAAAATTGGTTCAGATTTATATGACTGACTCAAATTGAATTATTCCAATTTAAAAAAACTGTATCGAGATGCGTATCGATTGAATTGTCTTTTATTGGAGAGATACGCACCCATGTATTGTATGTACCTGTATATACATAATGAATATGTACCTGTACATATGTACCTGTGAAAAACACTTATGTCCAGTTTGGGGAAGAAAAAGAAAATGTTCACGTTAATCCGATGTCTGTAACGCGTAAACACCATTCACGTAAAAATAAGACAATTGAAAAAAAAAATGGACATAAGTGTTTTTCACAGGACAGCTACGATATACAGTACGTACTGTATATATGTATACACTATATGTATATAAGTAATCATTTAAAGTATTGACAAGTTCACTCATATTGTAAAATGAGAACAAAATAGTCATTGCTCATACCCTCTCAAACGGACCCGTGCCGTATCGCTTCGAATCGTAATCCCTCTGAATCCAACCGAATTGAATTGTTCCACTTTGATATGAAGCATCGTTGAATCGTACCGCGCAGCACCCCGTGTATCGAGATATGTATCGAATCGTCTTTTATTAGAGCGATACACACCCAAAATATGTCGTCTTGTCATAGACTAGTAGCTTGTTGTCAAATTATTACATGCCCCTTTTCAGTCTCTGTCAGTCACAATTTCCCCCCAAATCTTTTGGAAATTAAAGTGTGATTGCTATAGGTTGCAAATAAGTTGATCATCATAGTTATGCCCTTGGCTCACATCAGCACATTTTTTTCCTCCTTTTTCTTTTTCTTTTTCTTTTTCATTCCTTCTCAACACTGACTGCTTTTTTTTTTTTTTTTTTTTTGGCAATTGTTTTGACAACCACCGACAGTTATATACAGACAAAAAAGCCAACCACGGAACCCGAACGGCCGAAGCAGCATCTTAGAAAGCGGTCGAGATGACTTCTTAGAAAGGCAGCTCAGCAGTTTCCCCGGATGCGGGCAATCAATCCTACAATCCTTAATACACACGCTATACGACTGTTGACCCCGCTAGTGATAGCGAGTGGAAGAGAAGAAACTTAAACGATGGAGGGGGGGGGGGTGGTTCGGGTGTGGAAGAAGGATGAAAGAGAGCTGAATGGCAAAGGAAATCAATAAGCCGTCTGGCTGTGTAGGGATCATGTAGTCAAAATGACCAATGTCTCCTAACGCACACACAGTACTGCCCTTGGGGGCGGAGCGTTAGCAACATTCATCGCTTCCTTTCATTCCATCCCTCCTCAAAGGCCACCTGCAATTTAGACAAGCCCAAAATGTTACTTTCCGTAATATTTCTTCAAGCCACACGATTAATTCTGTTTGTCCTCCAACTGTAGAATCTCTTTCTCCATTTGTTCGTTTAGTAACTCTCATGGTTAAAGTTCTTTCAATGCTCTTCACACTAATGTCTCTTGATGCTTTCATTATTGTGCAAAATATCAGGCACATTTATTTATTTTCTGAGTTTACCAAGCCAGGATACTCCGACTCCACCTTCAGGCCGGGCGGTTTTCGCATTCACAAATCAACAGTCCCGAATGCTAAACAATTGCTCACGTGACCTTTCATGTTTTCTTCCACATGAGGCAAATGATGTTGTATTAAAAGATGACGCTTTTTTTAAATTGTTCTGACATTTTGCAGGGATGAATATAGAGCACAGGCGTGTCTGGCGTGTATATCAATTTAAATGTCAGTGTTGATCATAATAATAAGGTGGAGACAAAGATCTAGAAATGAACGTTGCACATGTTGAGGATTGGACGTGAACACGTGGAGCACATGGAACATATTCTTGCAAAGAACATTTTGGACTCGAGTTCTCCTTTTAAGGATGCATGCTTGTATATATTGTACGTGTTGTATTTATCATAATTTAGCTGAGAATGCTGTCATTGACTATTCTCACTTGAACTTTGTGACTAAAAACCCTAACTGTACATTTTCGCTCCAACTCTCAGGCTTTTTTTTTTTTTTCTCCCAGCAAGATGCGTTCAAAAAGACACACACACACACAATTTTGTCAGTTCTGTTCTAGCACCACCTATTGATAATGCTGTCGCAGTTCACTGTACAGATGTTCTTAGTGAGAGGTTGGATGATTATTTGTAGCTTCGAGGGGACGGACATAAATTGTATTACAATTTAAGATACTTTTATAAATCAAATGTATTTTCGTCTTCAGTGAGTTCAAGCATAACTTTTACGAATAATATCTACCCCATCCAGCACCAAAGATGGCAAAAGTACTCAGACAGATTTATGTAGACAGAAAATCGACTTAGTTATAATACCAAAGTACTGCCCAGTGCTTGATAAACAGCTTCAGATACTCCGATAACAGCAACCATGAAATTCAATAATATGACAACAGAGCTTCAGCGACATTATTTGCTTTGATTGAAGTCCATAGTTGAGTAGCATGGAAGATGGACAAGGTCACACATAATCCGCTAGCGGGTTCAACTTGCTCAATAGCAAAGCAAACGTTAGAGCGGGTAGAAATTTTACTGCGGTGGAAATGTAGCATGCCGTCTAATGGCTTATCACCGAACAACACGTCGGCAAAACAATCAGTGAGGTGTTCACTGCGCTACTGATGATGTTAGCAGAATAGCTTGTTAGTATGGGGAGGGGGGGGTCAAAGGTGATGGCTTTTCGACTGCGGCACGTTCAGACGTTCTTGATGAGCGCTGATGTGTTCTACAAGTCGAAGCTACGGAGTCAATTAAGCCCCGTGTCAATCGAGCCAATTAAGATGGCGGCGCAGACAGGAAGAGTGACGTGCGAGCGCCGCCGATGAATAAAACATGCGGCATTAGCGTGATTACTGGAGCGAAATAAGATCAGGTAGCAGGTAGTCTCCTGACCTTCACTATTTGACGGATCTCAGTTACAATTTGTCAGCATGTGTGCGCGAGCGCACTCCTGCCCATTTGTCCATTCTTACGTTTGAGTGCCACTGAAATGTGTCACACAGATGATACATTCTCAACGGCCTGCGTGGTTTTTTTGGGGGGTTTTTTTTGTTTGTTTTTGTTACGATTAAGCCTCTCTGTCTCTTCCTCTGACCTCTTCAAAGACAGCCGGTTGGGGAATGATGAATGACAAAGTGATCGGCGAGGCACACAAAGCGGCGAGACACGTTGGCAAGTCTGCAGGGCGCTGCACATATCTCAGTCTGCCTGTCACCGCCGATCTCCTCATTGATGTCTCCCTCATTCTGAGCTCTTACTCTCATCCCCCTCATCTTCCTCCAACAGCCTGCCTCCGTCTGTGGCTATTATCGTCTTCTGTAGCGCACACCAGGGTTCGGGATGTTCTTGAAAACCCGCGCTTGATTCTTGTTGTATGTCATGACAGCAGCCAGTTAACACGGTCGAGTCACCTCACGTGAGAAACTTAACGTTGCTTATGGGCTCAGGTGACCTGGTGCCTTTGCTTTCTCTATTTGTAAATATGTGATCAGTCTAAAAGTGAACGCATGCATAATTACCGGTAATTTTATAGCAAGCTGCTCAAGTGACTCATTATTTTTAGTTATTTAGTTCCAGTATTCTTTGAAAGGAAGGGATGTACTCCAAATATCCTCTAACTTGAATATTGCATTCCACCTCTGAAATTAGCGCTTTATATTGACGAGAGAACAAGTAGACTCTGGTATTTCCCGATGAAACTATGTCCAGATCCATAAGAGTCGATTGCAATACCACTGATTCCTGCAAGGACTCCCCGAATGAGTTTTACTCCTCCATCCTCATGAATCAGGCACAAGCATGATCAATCACATTCGCTCTATTTTTACTTTGCAAAAATAATGATAAGCAATCGGGGGAAGTTGCTTCACACAAATTAGGCTTCAAAACGCTCCAACAAATGAGTTCAGTTTTATTTTAACAATGTAAATAATGACTTACCGTACTCCGAGAGATATAAATAGCAGCAGCCACAGGAATGCTTCAATCGGGGGTAAAAAGCATCTCCTTCCAGCAAATCGCAAAATCAATCAAAACTTTTCCGTCCAGAGTGATTAAAAGCCCCAATTATCAAGCAATCTTGCAGTTTTTTTTTTTTTTTTGCGGGTGTCTTGTCTACCTTTCACTGGGCATAGCCTCAGGTCTGTGTGCACGGAGCAGTGCGCCAATGTGTGGCCGTGAGGAGCTGTGACAGCCTTCTGACTGGCCGCTCCTCTTGCACCGGCGATCAGCAGCCTCCGCTCCTCCTCGTCTCGGCTCCCAGTGCGCGCTTATGCCTGTGTATGTGCGTGGGTGGATGCGCGACGTGGACACCCCCCCCTAGCGTTTAGTTTAAATAAACCTGCAGGGAGCGAGGGGGGATTACATGTGTGTATGCCGTATCACACCTAAATTAAACAACACCGACTTAGAAATATCACAATTGACATGTCATGGTGATGTTATGCAATCGGCTTGCCTCATGTACAATATAGTATAAGATTTTTTTTCAATAACATGCATGAATCACTAGTTTTACTGGCTTAATGCGGATGTCAACCCAAACATATTTTTTTCAAGAATAATTGAAACACATCTGATTGATTTTGCGTTTGTGGAATATAAATTAAGATGCAAAATGCACTCATTTTTAGCCATCTCCGGGGTCGGCCATTTTGTCATCCGTGGACTGAAAATGACATCACAACTGCTCACAGCAACCAATCACGGCTGACCTGTTTTCTGAATCCGAGCCGTGATTGGTCGTTGTGAGCAGTTGTGATGTCATTTTCAGCCGACAGAAAACAAAATGGCCGCCCCCGGAGATGGCTAAAAACGAGCGGATTAACACTTATTCCACAAACGCAATATTTATCAAAATGCCTTCTTTCAACTAGTGGGCTTGCATAGAACATATTCTTGAAAAAAAAAAAGTTTGCAATGAATTCCCCTTTAAGTACAAAATTGATTAATACTCACTGAAAACTGCTGTTTTACTTTTGCCAAAGATTTGATAAATTATTTTGACCCAGCAGATTGAGTTGAATATTAGATTTAGGCGGGCTGAAGCTAGTTACCTATTTTGGATGGATTTATGTACTGCAGTTGAAGTAAATTAATGATGTAACTTTCTTAGAAATTGTCAGTGACGGTTGGATGACCCAGCAGTTATAAAGGGAAATCAACCCCAAAATGTTCTTTACAAGAATATGTTCTATGCAGGCCCACTAGTCGAAACACGGCCTTCTGATTAATATTGCATTTGAGGAACATCAGTTAAGCAATAAAATCCACCTGTTTTTGTCCATCTCAGGGGGCAGCCATTTTGCCAAGTGCTGTCGACTGAAAACAACATCACAGTTGGCTCAGGCAATGACCAATCATGACTGAGCTTCAGAAAACAGGTGAGCCGTGATTGGTCGTTAACTGAGCCCTGAACAACTGTGATGTCATTTTCAGTCAACAGAAGTGACAAAATGGCCACCACCTGAGATGGCTAAAAACGGGTAGATTTTGCTGCTTAACTCATATTCCACAAAGGTGGTAATAATCAGTATGCCATGTTTAGACTAGTGAAGGTGCTTAAAACATATTCTTGTAAAGTATTTTGGGGGGTTGACTTCCACTTTAAGAGTTTAATGTAATGTTCAGGACAAAAGTCTAGTTACAATATCCAAAGTAATTTGTGTGTAAATACAGGGCATTTTTCTTGTCTGTTAGTCCATTGTGGAAATGTGATTGTTGGAAAAGAGACAAAGGCAGAACATCTGTTCAACCAATATTTTAAATCGACTGTATATTACTCTTGTCTTTTTGTTCTTAGTGACTTCACAATCAGGCATTTGTCCGTCGTCACAAATATAACATTAATCTGTCTTACTCGCATGCATGAGCATACACAAAGGCTCTCCCACAGGCACGCATGCACGCTAGTGGACATGTGGCTGCATATTATTGATGTTTTTTAACCGCACCAGCTCTGTAGCCACGATGATGAGCAATGATGATAAGATAAGTGAACATTTGGTCATCTCGCAGCAACTCTGACATGTACACTATACAAAGAACAAAAATGGACAATTGGTCATTTAATTAGGGTAAAAATGAAGCCAGGGAGTTCATTCGTCGACATGAACATGAACTCGGAAGTAGGCTTGCATATGGCACATTCCATTTTTTCCGCTTGTCCAATAGTTTGAGTTTGCCTTACATATTTCGTGAAGCAGGAAGTAGACTGACAATTAGCATTTTTTTTGTGTACATTTTGTTAACAGTTGAACCTTGGAGGAGGTATGCACTCGACTGAGTGCTACTTTGGTTTTTCCTGCTCCTCCAACAAAAGTCATTCTGATCGCACAGCGCCATTATCTCATTAGCTGTGCCTGCTGGCATACCCCCACATAGAGTAGTCACATTTGCTGACAGAATTAGTCCAAAACCCCTCATTACAAATGTTGGGTTGATGGCCGGTGGATCAATGAGAAGAACTGCGTTGTTTTGTGAGACGCAGTCTTTGATTCGGGGGAATAATGATGCACACGAAAAGACTGAGTGAGCGCAGCGGCGGCTCTGTTAGTGTCGCTCTCTGGCATGAAGAAATGCCGTATTTTTTATTTTAGTCCTGGAGAGACTGCAATCCAACAAGCCGGGCGATGAGACGTGACTGATCGTGCATGTCGATGATGAAACGATGCAGTGCAGGCAAAATGCATTTTATAAAGCATCTTTCGCAGACAAAAGTCACAAAGTACATGTCAGGTACACATGATATGGAAGTAAAAAGAAAGTAAACTCACATGGTTAAAGAGCAAAGTCTTCAAATCTTTTCCAAATTGTTCTACTTATCAAAGCATTCCACAGTTTTTTAGGAGGGTGCGTGGGACACTTAATAGATTGACATTGTTGACCTCTAAAGTGGAGGTCAAACCCAAAATTTTCTTTCGAATATTATGTCCAATGCAGCCCTATTAGTCTAAACATGGCACTCTGATTAATATTGCATTTGTGGAATATGAATTAAGCAGTAAAATCCACCAGTTCTTGTCCATCTCAGGGGGCGGCCATTTTGCCACTTTCTGTCAACTGTAAATGACATCACAGTTGCGCAGGGCTCAGGTAACGACCAATCATGGCTCCGCTTCAGAAAGCAGGTGAGTCGTGATTGGTCATTGCCTGAGCCCTGAGCAACTGTGATGTCATTTTCAGTTTGCAGAGGTGGATAAATGGCCACCGACTGGGATGGCTAAAAACGCAGCATTAATCAAAATGCCATGTTTGCATATTATATATTATAACGATTTTTTGAAGTTGACTTCCCCTTTCAAAATAATCTGCAAGTATGTTTTTTGTTGCAGAGTGTTTGCCTTTGGAATAATGTCTGATTTTAAGGTTTTCGGTAAATAGGAGGATCTGTCCGTGTCCCCGCCTAATCACGTCGTTGCTGTCATACACACTTTGAGAATTTGTCACAGTAACAATCACATTATATTTGTTTCTCAGGCTTTTGTGGACTTTCTCTAAGCTGTTTACCAAAAGGAAATCCTGCCTGGGGTTTTAGGCACAGACGAGGAGATCCATGCAAAACAGGTACTGATGTGGCCAGTCACGCCGGTGTTGTTTTTCTGTGGTAGCGTACGTTTAGCCTTCTGTTTTGTTTTTCGTGGTTTTTTTTTGTTTGTTTGGTTCTGTCCAGGACTATACAAATAAGTGTATGTAAATTTAAAGCCTCATTTGTACCTATAAAAAAACTGTAGTTTCATTCATCCATCCATTTTCTTTGCTGCTTAACTTGATTCGGGTCACAATAGTAAACAATGCATTAAACAAGACATGGTCAAAAGCTTAAGGAATAGCGAGGTCAGTGAATGAACGTGCTAAAGACATTTTCATCATAACATTGACTTGAATGAAATGTTGCCAATCATTTGAGTGCCTGACAAAGTTACAAGAACAAAACACACAGTTGAAAGGTAATGTTGGCACCACAATACAGCCCAAATTGCGTCCAGGCTGGTCCACCAATATCATTAAGCACTGGCGTAGGTAATATGGCATTTTTGCCAAACAAGCGTACACTGATTTTGATCAAGTTGTTCAAAACAGAAGCATTTAAAAGTTGGGCATTCAAAACTTTGGAGAAATGACATGACGTTGACCCTGCAAAGGTTAAGCTTAGCGTAGTGTCAAATATTTCTAGCTTTTTTGTGAGTATCATATCATGTAGCATTTGGTGATTCCACTAAACAATATACAGTAGATGCGTGCCGCTGGCGAGCTGCGTCTCTGCTAGTTCTCAGCAGGCAAAGTAGATAAGAGTTTAAACAGTTTGCCGCCCGCTGTTCTAAAATCCAGTTGCTATCACCTATTCAAAAGACAATCTGCTTGTTGACAGGATCCTTCCCTTCAGTCTTACGGAAAAAGCGTTCACTTGTTTTGATCTGAACAGTTTTCCTCTGCACCGGCGCGTCTCACTGATGTGGTTGGAAGAGTTGGAGGCCACCGCGGTTGTTCATTTTCATAGTAGTCTGCAATAACAAATAATCCCGACACTTGAGTGAAAGCAGCGGATTTGTTTACAGCCTCGGGTTGTCTGCTATAGTCTCACAAACGAACCACGGATGAATCTTTGCAGTCAAGTCCACAGAACGCCTGGAATCAGATGGAGTGCAAGAGTTGGAAATGTGGCAACTTTGCTAGAAAAATCAATTGCCGCAGCGATACTGAAGGCAAAGCAGGGTGTAATCACTTTTGGGTTTAACGAGGAGGTAGCGGCTAATGGGAAGTTCAATTACCATTGCAAATAGGTGCTCACGCACTAACAAATTAAATTGGAACTGCAACCAATTCTCTGTTAATCATCTATTAATCATTTTTATTTAAATCTGCCTGTAAGGTGTTGTGTGCTAGATTTTTTTTCCTGTGTAGACAACATCATTTTGGCAGCAGATGAGAAGTGAAGAGCAGTACATATACAGAGTTTTATCACCAGATATACATCAATCATTATGCAGTGATAGGATCTTATTTACCCAGAGTAGGGTGAGGGATGCTAATTTTAGGATCACATGACTGCTTGGGGGCAAAATGATTAATGGTTTAAAAAAACAACAACAACTAAATGCCTTCGGACAGCAATTTACTTGACATAAAATAGTCAACAAACCGCCTAGCTAGAAACAAACAAAATATGACATTTCCATAAAATGAGTAAACATTTTGGCAGATCTTCTTTTTTTTGTTTTTTTTAATGCCAATGCAAGGAAAACACAAAATGGAGAAGAAGAAGAAAAAACAGACACTCCTACAAACCCACATTGTTAAATCGCTGCAATGAGTCACCACCTGAAAAGCTTTTCCAGAAACTCCATAGTGCAAAGTAACACTGGGCTGTAAAATACACGATTACTTACACTTTTGATTTCATTCTAAAATGCAGTCATGTCATTTAAAGCAATGTAATTAACTCTTCATTGTAATTTAATGGAAATTCTGTTGCGGTACTGACATGTAATTTAATTAGTTTAATGCATTAAAAGTGCCACCAGGGGTCAGCAAGTAATCTCTCCCTCTTTAAAAGTACACGTTAAGCCGAAGCAATTCTCAAACTTTAACATTATCATGATTTAATAAATTGACAAGTACTTTAAACTCTGTGCTTCATCATTTCACCCTTTGATGGTTTTTAGATGAGTAACCAAATAGCCTCATATAAACAGATGCAAAGTGCAAGACACGTTGTCAAAGTCAACATCATGCATGCAATTCATCTTGGTTTAAAGAAGAAAAATGTTCCACATTGCAAGTGTCTATTAATTACATCTTAACAAGCGCTAAACTGCGCTGCCTAATGTACTGCGCCGAACGAAAGTTGGACCTATTCATCACCACACTCCGAATCCACATTGGATCTATTGTGATCACTATCATACTGTTTAAACCGGAAGACGCCTTTTGCATTTGTCATCATTAAAGTGCGTTGGAATTGCTTTGCAACCTTCCACCAACCGCACCAGCTTATCTCTGCATCGCCTCACCTCCTGAACACACATTTACTGGGATATTTATTGTCAGGGAAATACGGACAGGAAGGAAATGTTTGTCTCACATGGGAGGAGTCTAAATCCATTATGTGACAGGTTAAACACGACGCAGATGTTGAGGAGCCGAGCATAATGGGAAAGTCCTTGTCTCGTGAACAAATATCAAAATAGCTTTGCATTGTTTCTTAATGTCCCGGGACATTTAAAGCGGAACTAAACCCAAACATATTTTTTTTCAAGAATATGTTCCCAGCAGGCCCACTAGTTGAAACATGGCATTCTGATTAATTTTGCGTTTGTGGAATATGAATTAAGCAGCAAAATGCACTGGTTTTTAGCCATCTCAGGAGGCGGCCATTTTGTCTTCTGTCGACTGAAAATGACATCACAACTGCTCACTGTGACCAATCACGGCTGACCTGGTTTCTGAATCTGAGCCGTTATTGGTCGTTGTGAGCAGTTGTGATGTCATTTTCAGTCGACAGAAGACAAAATGGCGGCCCCCTGAGATGGCTAAAAATGAGCGGATTAACACTTATTCCACAAACGCAATATTAATCAGAATGCCCAGTTTCAACAAGTGGGCTTGCATAGAACCTATTCTTGAAAAAAAAAATGTTTGCGTTGACTTCCGTTTTAATGATCAAATATTACTTTATACCCACAACACAGGAAGGAGTTTCCTCTCCTGGCTTCTATAAATATTTGTGGCGATGATAAAATCTCACAGCCCTTCGGAAATTATGATGGATGAATCGGAGCTCTGAGGAAATATCTCCCTTCCATTAATATGAGATTTCAAATGCGTCACAATTCAACTGTCAAATCCACTACGCTGCTATAAAAATCAACTATGTATTCCATGCACTAACCCAGGTTCCATCTTTGCAAGATGCTTCATAGCCTAACGTTAGCTATCGCTACATTACTTGAACTTCTGTTGTCTATTGAGCCAGCAGCTGCCTCCCCTCCAAATATGCAGCAAGGTCTGATTAAAGCTGGCAACGGTCATGATTTCTTCCTTCCTCATTATGTGCTGAGATGACTAAGTTCCTTAGAAGGGGCTAGCGGGAAGGAGTGAAAGTCACCAGAAGCCCTTTGTCTGAACTTTTTGTCTGCACAATTCCGTTTCTTTAAACATAATGAAGGGCCTCGTTAGGTGAGACAGACTGAGTTACTCAAATATGACGGAACCTTAAAAAAGTATATTTTTTCTCATGTAAAATATGTGCATTTACTTAGTCGTGTGCTTGGGCACATTTTGTGTAAAAAAAAAAAAAAAGAAAAGAAAAAAAAAAGATTAGATTGCTCTGTTGCACTGAGCAGACTGCCTCATGTCCTGTTCTATGGTTATCAGTACGTCATCAGACAAAAATGTGCTTGTCTTTGTATGTAATTTCTTGCAGGAAATAAAACCAAACCACTATACAACCAAATAGAAAAAAATACTTTATAAAATAATAGATATTTCTACAAAATTGTGCTTCGGACAGTTACAGTTAAAACATTTGTTACATTCATACAGTCTCAAAAATGCAGCAGAACATGTTGCAGTCAAAATCAAAAATACAGGAATGCTTACTGAGCAACAATACAAATGTGTGTACAGGAGTCAATCGGTCTACGCTTGCAAGAAAGTGATGCGATTTCGTCTCAAGCGTCGTATTTTGCCTCTGCTGCTCTTTTTCCCTCCTGAAACAAAATTTGGTGAAACGTAAGTATTATACTGTTAAAGTGGATTTCCCGAGTAGCAAGCCACTTTTGAACCCTGCATTCACAATAACCGAGCAACAGTAATAGAATTTCTTGAATTTCTACCAAAGCCTGCCCACACCTTTAACACACACGTCCATGCAGCTCTGCCTGGAGACGAAATTGTTGCTGCTCCCCCCGCAGCCCGAGTACGTGAACTCCTCGCACATCTTGGTGGCCTTGTTGTAGTAGTAACGCGGTATGGAGGCAGAACATTTGCCTTTGTCAAGAGGGTCCAGGCACAGCACAGGCACCGCTGCAGAATAATAATAATACACAATTATTGAGAGGAAAAATCCAAAATGTTCTCACTCGAGGCCTCTGAAATCACTCACTTTTTCGTGGGTTGCAGTACTCGTTGCAGGAGGTCAAGTCAAGGAAGCGGTTGTCATTGCCCTGGCAGCCGCCGTAGTAGAAAAGCTCACACTGCATGCTGGTCATGTTGAAGAAATAGCGGCTGAAGAGGGCTCGGCAGGGCCCCTCCTCCATGGGAAATCTGCACATCTGAGGGATCTCTGGTTGGAGGACAAACGAGAGGTTGGATCAATCTGATTCTGGTTTACACTCGTTAGGAACATCTGGCAGAGACGTATGCTGTAAAAAAAAACATCACTTGTGTTTTTGTGGGGGCTATAACAGTAATTTAATTTGAAGGGAGTTGTTTTCACTTAAATCTTTTCGTTGGGGGGGCCAATACAAGGGACAACAGTTGTGTAAATGCTTCGCTCTTTGTCGTGAAATGCGGGAAAGCCAATTTTAGCAGCAGCAAAATTTAAAATATTTTGTTGAATTGAGTGAAAATTTTATCGGTTTATTGCCTGGAAATGTTTCAATTCAAATAACTTCATTTTCAACAGAAATAAATCATCTGTAAGCCCTTTGTCTTTAGAGTCTGAGGGTCACAGTTTGAGTCCTGCGGCGAATAAAAAAAAGCCAACTAGATGTTGGAAAGATGCCACTACTGCCGATGTGCTCTTGAGCAAGCCCCCTCTATCCTGCTACCAACTTGACCTGCAGCCAGGCACCCCCCTTGACTCTGACTTTGCTTCTTGCTTGACCTTTGGTGCTATCCTACCAGTACAATTTAATAATGGTAGCAAATTAATCATAAGGTAACCAAAATATTAGAAACCTCTTTTTATGATTGTATTTCATTGATTTCTCATGTATTTATAATAATCGAAAATTCTACAAGGGGGAATTCAACTCACACCCTGCTGTGAATTTGGTGCATGAAGCGCTATATAAGTGCACACCATTTACCTCGTATCAAATTGTGCAAGTGTACCTAATAAAGTGGCCACTGTGCGTACAATCGAACAGCATGGTGAATTTGCAGAACTTACAAAACTTTAGCTCACATATATGAACTTACTTGGGATTCTAAAGCATGTTTTGTGGCACTCATGATAAGTCTTGAAGTTGTTGGCGTTGCCTTGGCACCCTCCGTAGTAGAACAGCTCGCACTTTTGAGTGATGGTGTTGTAGTAATAACGTCCCATTTCGGCTCTGCATGGACCCTCGTCTACTTGGAGGAGGCACACACCTGAAACAAGCGCACAAAAATACACACACACACGCTCTAGTTGAAATATTCACAACAATGCAGAAAAAGAGCACAGAGTTGCGCGTTCGCGTGTTACCTCGGGGACGCAGCGCCAACGCTTTGTAAAAAGAGGACAAAAAAGCAAACAAGGCCAATAAGCAAAACTCCATTGTTCTTCCAGTGTGTTTCGCTGCTGCGACTCTCCGAGACAACGCCTGTTTTATAGTGTTGTGTTTCCCTCAAGGGGGGGAAGCTCAGGGGCGGAGATGCAGTGACTCAGTGTGATCCCACAAGCAGCTGGTTGAGTGCCAGGAGAAATTCATAGATGACATCACGTGGATGTTGCAATCATGACGAAAAGCAATAAGTGACTAATTGCATATTCAAGCTATACAGTAGGAAATCAAAAGTTGATTTATCCTCCTGGGGGGGGGGGGGGGGGATCTCTAATGAAATGAGTGAAAAAATATGTACTTTATCAAATTGTGACGTAGAACGGTTTCGGCCTGATAATTAAAAAGTTAATAATAATGAACAACTCACACAACCACTTATCCCGAAAATATAATTTCCTGCTTTTTTCATTGTGACTGTTTCCTTACAAAACAAGTCATAAATGTAGACTCATGATCAGGATTTGTTTTCTCTGGCATGCTTGGTTTTGCGAGGAGAAAGTAAGCGCCGGTAGTCCTCGTTTCCGTTGTTCATAGATTACAAGAGTTGTGAAACGTGTAGGTTTGCGAGATAATGCCAAGAATCGCCTCTTTTGGCACATTAGTCCACCTTCTTTAGTGTTCATCGCCTTTCTTATTCTTTTGAAGTTGATGTCGGTTGGCAAAGCTTTGTGCATTATCAGCAACAAAAGTATTCAAATTTTAAAATGATCACTCCTGAAAAATCACTATATCCCATCACTGGTGAGATATATTTAGAACTTGTCTGATATTTGGGGTCCACGTGATGCCTGAGGGTACCATGTTGGGGACCATTTCGACCTCCTAGTTGTTCTTTTTCTTTTTTATCTGTGATGATAAATATGCAGTTATTCGTCTTCATTCATTTGCTCCCAGGGTGTTGCAAAAACTGCCTTGCTGCAGACAAGAATGCACCTTGGCAGAAGAAGGTTAAATACTGATAAGCCCTTTTATCAAAGTGATCCGATAGAAGGCACGCCACCTATGACTCATATCTAGCTTAGTCCAGAAATAAAGTTGGAAAAAGATTTTGCAGCCTTTACATATCATTCAAAGAAGACTCCCAAAATAAATGTGAATGATGAAATTTACCCTCCTGCCAAAAACATCCTTAAGATCCAGGCATGTTCCCACAGCGGTCTTGTTTCAATCAGATTAGAAGATTAGGATCATTCATGCAGATTAGTTTATAAACCAGATTTAACGGAGGAGAGGGATTCTTCTGCAGGACTGTCCCAGTGAACGACTGCTGCCTGCAAGCAATCGTGAGTAGCGTTTCAAAGATTATTCCTAGATGCTCTTCAGTGATTTATCTTGAAACTTTTTCATGTGTTTTTTCCCCTGTTAGACAATGCCGGTCATAAATGTAGAGGACCTGACAGACAAGGACAAGGCTCTGATGGAAGTTAACCAACTTAAAATCGAGGTGAAACTTCAAAGGTGGTTGGTACGTTTCTCTATTTTTAATGCACTAAATGAATAATTCCGTGCTTGCTCGGTGTGATGTGGCCAGGCTTTCAGTATTTAAGGCCATAACGGCAATTGAGAGAGACAGACAGGAGGAGTGGTTTAAGTAGAATAAATTGTTGGATCATATGGAATGATATCTGCTACGTGTTCCCTTTAGACGTCGAAATGCTGTGAGGAGATCAAGGACTACATTCAGGCCGGAGTGGATGAGGACACTCTTGTCAAAGGCATTTCAGAGGAGAAGAACCCCTTTAAGGAGAAAGGTGGCTGTGTCCTTTGTTAGACTGAACATGAAGTGTTCTTCATATCTCTGATTAGCCGCCAAGGACATTTTTCCTGCCCTCTCAAGAAGGATTTGCAGACTGAGAAGACTAGAAAGGCATAACGAACAAAAGATACAACTTCTTTGTAAATCACATTCCTCAGCTTCTAGCCAGAACTATACAGGCTGTCTTTTCCATTTCACTGAAATTATTATTTATTTTTTTTGTTATATAAGTTATATTTAATGCTTCCCTCTCATCTGTAAACAGAATAAATAATCTAATGTGATGCCCAAACAAAGTCACCTCATTAAATGTGCTTGTTTATAATTCAAACTGACTCCATTAATCGTTTCTGAAAGTTCTATCTTAGCAGTATGGACTAATGTAGAGAGATATCAGGGCTAGAGAAGCCAAACATTCCAAAATATACTAATAATAATAACATTAAAATTAATTATAAAAAGAATAGAATCAGTGGGGTGTAAAGCACAGTTGATGCATGGGGCGGCCACATGGATATGACGCCCCTTTTAAAAATATTATCAATTATGTGGATTGGATGGAAGATTGTGCCATACATTATTGTATGCCCCTTCTAATGGTTTCATTTGATGCCCCTTCGGAGACGATCATCACTTGGGTTGAGTGGTTTGGCAGCTGGGAGATTTTTATGGTTGATATGTGTCTGATGTATTGCCTGGCAGATATTTTGCTACCGTTTTTCTTTTTTCATGAAATTGCGGGGTGGGGGATTTCAGGGGTGGTGGGGGGTAGGGTACGCCTACGTCAGTCCTCCCCTTTGCACCGCACGCTACTGAATAGAACATAACTTTATCTGTCACCGGAACAATGAAAATCAGTTAGGTATCTCACAATTTGCATGGCTGTTGCACCACTCACACTCATTATTATTATTATTATTATTATTATTATTATTATTATTATTATTATTATTATTATTATTATTATTATTATTATTGTTATTATTATTAATTGTATTTTAATTGTAATAATTATATTTTTAAAGTGTAGTAAATTTCTTTTTTATTCATCTAAAAATGTATTTTCTTTTTATTCGGTGTTCGACTCAGCGCCGTGATATGCTTCTGCGCATGCGCAACAGAACCAAAACAACAATGGCGCTCCGCTGTGGCTATGTGCGTTCAAATGCGCTTGTTAGTATCCGTCCTTACTACAAATGTGCTTCGTTTGGCGTCCGCTCGTTTGCTGACCACGCGTCGTCCCAAAGGGTTGCAAGCAGCGCCCCGGAGACCTCGATCGACCACGTACTCTACACACGAGATCACTTTGCCTTAAAGGAATCCCTCAAAAAGGTACGACCATTCGCAGGCTTTTTAGCGTCATGAAAACAAAAGTTAATGTTGTCTTGTTTGTGACACTTTGCGTCTATTTGGGTCACGACGATGGAGTGTCCGGTGTTACTGTAAATCAGCTGCATCGCATTAAAAGTGGGTGAGAGGTCAATATGTAGTCACTATAAATACGCACTCGCCGGACACATTTTTAGGTACACTTGTATTGTTTGCAATCTATATAAGTTCTCTAGCCAACATTATGTCTTAAGTAAAGTGGTGATGCTCTGTTTTGAGGTATTGATTTAATAATATACAGTAGGGGGAATTGACACCTAGCTAAATTAGATTTTTTTTTCCCAAGAAATTGAGTCATTGCATCGCTGGAAGACCCACCATGGTTCATGCTTGGAAATTACTTTATTCACCCTAAGCCCAGTTCATTGGCCCCTCTTTGGAAAACAGAATCAAAACTCAAAGTTTCCATCTGCATTCTTTACTGTCTGGATGGTGTTCTTTGGCTCAGACTCCGTTTTTTTGTCCTCTAAATAAGGCTGGTGGAGTTGGTGGCAAATAACTAATTTGACCACAATACTTTCTCCCAAGCGTTTTCTGAGTCATTAAGATGTCCATTTACAAACATAAGGCATGCGTGTACATGTTCCTTCTTAATAATGCTTACTCGTGCAAGTTTTCTGTCCATTATGGTGCAGTGTGTTACCAACTGTTTTCTTGGTGACTTCATCCCAATTGCCTTCAGACCACTAACAAGTTCCACTTTTTTGAGGCTTCCCTCTTACCTTTCTCATCATCATCCTCATTGCACCACGCAGCATCTTGCATGGATCTCCAAACAGGTGGCAACTGATGGTCATTTTCGGTCTTCCACTTTCAAATAATAACATTCAGCAGAGGGGGAAATTATCATGTCATGTCCCCCCACCGTATGCATTATTGTTGTAGTGGTGTAAAACTACATTGCATCATATGAAGAGTTGCAACAAAATGGGTGAATTAATATCACTATTAATGCAGATTGTTTCATATACATTAGCGCTTGTGTTGGGCATAATTAGTTCATAAAGGTCAAGCCAGTGATTGCATGTGCAGAAATTGCATGGGAAATCAACTCCGCCTTCCTATTTCAGTAATGATCAATCCCCACCCGACTGGTTGCAGCAACACTAAATATTGCATCACTCCACCTAACAGGCATCGCTTAATGTGCCTTAAAAAATATCTGCCTGGATCCTAATACATGTTTTTCAATGTTCTCTCATGGCTCCAGCTTCACCAGTACACAAAATCATTACACTCTGACCGTGATTTTGACTTTATACTGGATAGGGGTTTTAAATTTAGCAGTCAGGTTGTGTGTGCCCTCCTATTTCTATTGTCTGCTGATAGTCTCACTCCCCAGATGCTAACCTAAATCAATGAGGTTTACAGTACGCCATCTTAAATGTATGGCGAAGCAATAGTATGTTGTTTGCTTGTGTTTCCTCTCAAAGAGACGGTTGTGTTGAGTGCGTGGGACTCTGGGTTTTGTGAAGCTGCCCATCAGATATTGTGGAGCGATACGCACAACATTTCACAACTTTTTTTGTTTTGTAAGACTGGGAAGGTGTGGAAAAATTTGTTGAATTCTGCTATAAGAGGTCATGTTGCGTATATGAGGGTTCTGTTTGTTTTATTTGTGGGTGATAAAAAAAATGTCCACCCATTACTGACATTCATACCATTAGTTATTTGGACTATGATAAAGCAAAGAAAAACAAGTCAAAGTAGCAAAGATGTTCTTTTTTTCTTCTTTTTAACCTATTTAACTTGGCAAGATCCTCAACAGTCATTGTAATTCTGCTATATGCGACTAAAGAGTAAAATTACAGCTTCTTATGACTCTCATTGTAATATTATGACTTTTTATTGTAACATTACAACTTTACTTTGGTGAAATGTGGACGTTATTCCCTTAATTCTTCACAAGTGATTATGAAATTGTGACATCCATCATCCATCCTGTCACGTCCTGCAACTGCTTGTCCTCACTAGTGTCGTGGGTGAGCTGGAGCCATTCCCACCTGACTTTTGTGCCGCTTTACGAACTGTGTCCTAACACTTGCCACAGTACAACTTTCCTGTCGTACTGTGCTAAGAGCATGTGGTGATATTTTACCAAAAATGAGAGGTAGCATGGTCACTTTCTAAATAATAAAAATCTATCCCCAAATACGATAAAAGCACAAGTGATAAAAAAAAAAAAAAACGATGAAACTTTATATCAAGTCAGTCCACAACAAAGGATGGGGAAACACAGTATTATAAGAAAATATCAATATCAATGACATCATCGATTAATCGCCTTATAGATTGTAGTCATAGTTGAGCAGTCTACTGTATGTTTTTTCTTATAATTTTCTTCAATGTTGGTCTGGTTAAATATTTAGTGAAAGTTATGGTCGTAAAAAACAACAACAATGCCTTAGTAATCAGTCTGTCTATTTTTAAAAGCAGACAGATATTTGTAGATAAGACGGGCAAAAAATAACAACTGCAGTCTAATTTAGGGCAGACAGCAGAGATGTTGCTGTAAAGGGAGGGAAACGTACTGTGTGACTAAACATTCAAAGGATGCCGGGAGGTTGAAAATAAACTAGCGCTGGCAATATGGGGAGGATGAAAATGCGAAAGGGAAATACAGAACAATATGCTGTTAGGCCAGGAAAAGGAACTTGAGGCAGCATGGTTTAACATAAGAATCCTCTGTAGCATAACGGAAGTTTGTAAAAAATGGAACTGTATATAAATTGAGTCATAGGAAATCCTTCAGTGAGTATTCAAGGTCAGACTTGCACCGTGCCAACGTTTCCACTGCCCGTGCTGTTCGCACTTGGATGTTGACGGTGTGTGCAACAAAAACAAATTATAGGTGTAATATGAGAAATACTCCTGTTTTTGAATTGACTGTTGTGTGTGAACATCTGCTTCACCATTTCTTAGCGTCAATAAAGACAACACGTGCACCTCATTTATGCCAGCATCAAATGTTTTTTTCTTTTTTTACCTCCTTTGCAAATTTTCTGGATTTGCCGTGAAAGGACGTTGGTAAGTGAAGATGGTCTGAATGACTTTGATTCGACAAGGAGGACTGAGTGAATGTTGACTGCTCCGTTAGCTTCTTGTGGTAGCAGCTGGTTAGTGAATACGGTCACACTTCTGGGCCCTGCTTTATCTTTTTATATTGGTGAATACTTTAACCACATTCCTTACAGTTAGTTGCTCTAAATGATCATTTCCCACTAAGTATTGTGCTTTATTACTTCAATTTAAATGCATATCAATTCCAACCCATTTTGGCGTAGCCGTGTTTTGGAATGCTGCACTGTTAAGTTAGCATAACAATTTTCACAGAGAAGGTCACGGTTGTGTTTTATGTCTGGTTTACACCCCACATCGTGATCTTTCTGCAATACCTGATAATGCATCGCTCTTGACCCTGGATTAGCACACGGGTCTGCTGATGTGAAAGCGTCCTGGTATGTAACACAAATAGTCCACAATAACCTTTGTGAAAGCATGCAGCATCCCTCCCCAACGTGCTGTATGTTTTCCGTTCCAGTGCACGGTTGTCCCTCCCTTTCCCTCCTCAGGATCTGAACTTTGAACACGGACGACTTAACCTTGGAATAATGGCAGCCACTGCTTGTGTTTTAGTGTTTGCCCTCACGAGTGTAACAGCAGGTTCGTTGGGGCCCGAGCTTTTCAAGGTTATGCTTTCACTCGCTAGTGCAGACTTGTCTTAACGGCTTAATGTAAGAACAATAAAGGAGGAAGTAAAGTCCATAATCCTTCAGGAAGCGGAGCCGCCTCATTTGCATCGTGTTATTGGTTGAGGCTTATTTGATGATTCCCAACACCACTAAATATCGGTTCTATGTACGTTATTGCTGATTGCCACCAAAACATAACTCACATTTTGGTGGTTTTTTTTCAAAGAATCCAGTGGGAAACCATATTGTGGCATATCAAGAGCAAATTGTGAGGCATTTGAATAAATACAGGTTTTTGAATCGTCCTGTTTGTGGCACCTGAAAACGGTATGGATCTAATTTGATATCTAAAAGAAAAAGATAGAGAGACGACACGCAATATTTCATACTGACCTACTCCTGGTCAGTTTCAGCGGAGTGGCCTTTACTTTGGGTTCCGAGTGGCCACAAAAATAGTGCTGTAGGAAAGTCACAATAGGTTGGTCATTTCAAAGCACTTTTCCAGGTGCGGACCACTTCCCGTTTTCTCAGATGAGTCATGTTGCCAAAATTTACCCGCTCCAAAGATAATTTTAAAAACCAATTGTCCACCTGCTCTTCACTTTTTTCGGACTGTGGTTCATGACTCACAGAATCTGCTGCTCTGATAAAGACGAGATGAATCATGACACTTTGCCACTGAAGAGTGATTGCTCTCCAGGTTGAAGAATATTATGCAAAAAAGTGGAATCCATTGTTTCATCCTCCTTTTGTGAGTCAATTGTTTGACATAATTGTTATACAAGCAAACATGATGCTGTTAGGTTTGACCTTCTTCAGGTTGACCTGTGGATGAGAAAATGCATACTTCCACCCACTTCCTACTAGAGAACCTCAAAGCTTTAGGACGAGGGCTGACTATAAACTTTTGAATTGAAGATGTTGTCGTGGAACCATTGGGAATAAAAATATGACTGAATTTACTTGATCGAATTGGGAAGAAGGAAACTCTGACTTAGTGGTTAGCACGTCCAAAGCACGTAATGGGCGATTAGTTGATTTCCAGATCCAACCGTTACTGCGGAGTGGTAACGTTGACGCACCCACCCCAGCTAACTTGCGTCCAAAGTTAGCCAGGGGGTAGGATCGAGTTCCCTCGTAGGAATCAACAATTAGTCACTGACGACACAACTATCTTTTGACTTCGAAATTCTGCCAACCTCTTACCACAACAGATGCTTTCTGGTCTGCACTCCCGAGGATATGATCCTCATTTGAACTTCAAACATGCACTGTTTTTTTTTTTTTTTTTATTATTGTTGTTGTCGTTGCCAAAGCAAGAGGCACGCTCGCTCATTTTTTTTAAACACTTCAGTACTTTGTTAGAACATTTTAGGGGAGGCCCGTGTCTGTTCCAGCGTGACTCTGCCCCAGTGTTCAAGGCAATTTCCAAAATGGCATGGGGCCAGAACTTGAGAGCCTCAAACGTGTTTATTTAAATTTATGGAATTAGTGAGAATTGAACAAGCTCCCCCACAAGTCTTTCAGTAGTCTTCCTGTGTTTTGTTTCCCGTACGTGTAGCTGTCTGAATGCCTTACCAACGTTATCTCTCTGGTTCTTATTTTAGCGCTTGTTTTACACTTCAGCGTTCTGGTTTGGGAATTGGGCCAAATCACACATCTGCTTTTGGCACATCGTATGTGACCAGCCGAGCCTGTAAAAAGTATACACAAGGGGAAATACCCATGTGTGCTGTCACTGTATTCATCACCGCCGGCGTTATAGATTCACCGTGTAATGCATTTTCCCAGGCTGCTCTCTATTCATTGATATGTAATGCATTTTGTGGCTGTCCGCTAGAGATAGATTACATAGATTTTAGGGGGAGATGTGTGCACCGCACAGCAGGAAACCAATGTATGCATGTCATGCCATTGAATGTAATATTTCTCTTGTTGTGGAGATTCTTTCGGGTCGGGAGGAGAACTAAGAGAGCAATTGAGCCATTTGTTGTTAGATATCACACAACGCTGAATATTCACGCCTGTTTTCCCCATAGATCATCGACCAGGAGATCAACCCAAATGTGGATCAGTGGGAAGCGGAGGGAAAATTCCCAGCCCATAAAATCTTCAAGATCCTAGGAGATGCTGGTTTTCTTGGAGTCAGCAAGCCAGTTGGTGAGATGTGCATCCTAGTCTGTCTCTCCCATGATCAGGTCTAAAACTTCATCAAATTCTTTTTTCTTTTTTTTTTTTTTCACTTGACCCAACAAGCCGTAATTTCTAATATGGAAGACATTTGTTTGCTGTAAAGAGATCTGGAAAGGCGTTCAAGGTCCACCCTTGTGTTAGTAACCTTGTTTAGACATGTTTGTCGGCAAACTGCAAAGTATATTTGAACCCGTCGAACAGCTTTTCAAATGCACTTGGAGCTTGAATTTGTTTGTTGGCATAAAATGTCTCCATCACAAATGCGTGGTTCGCAATCGCACTGAAACATTTTCTCACACTTAATTCAGATGGAATGATTAAGAAAAAAAAAAAAAAAGATGTAGTAGTAATGAGTGAAAGTGATTACTCATTTGGGGCCCCAATCCCAGTGACGTATGTTGTCTGGATCACTTGTCATTTCTATGATTAATGTGCAGCATATCAAGGAACTGAAAATGAGCCAACATGAACAACACATCAATATTTTGATTAAAAAAAAAAACATGTTAGAAAATGATAACTCTGTATTTTATCAAAACTGGACCAAAAAGAATTTTAGTAGAGGTGAGCAGTTCGCTGGTGCTTCTATTTATTTATTTTATTTCTTTGTGACTATTCAAGCATTCTGATGAGAATCGCTTTGAAGCGTCCTGCAACAGCTGTTGGCTAACATCTAAACCAGATGTGCACCCAGATGCGTCACTGATGGAGTCGGGAGTTGCGAAGGGTTTCTTTTTGATTTTTTTTTTTTTTTTTTTTTTTTGCAATTTATTTTTTCTTTCCTCATGCTGAAAGTCAAGCGTTCACGCAACTGTTAATTCTGCAATAAAAATGTTTCATAGTTTTACGACGTGCAATCTGTGCATTTCGGGCACTTTCTCACCGTTTCTCAAACTCTCCCAAAGATCTGAACGAGTGACTCGTTTGTGTGCTCTTGTGAAAATGCAAAAGTGACCGAAATAAATGTCTGAATAAATACATCATTCAAACGAGTTAAGATTATATTTGGCATTTGAACTAATTAAAAGACATATTTTTTTTGCAGCCCTTCTATGGGGAATTACAATGTTTTGTTTTGCTGTAATCACATGAATGTGTTGCTTCAGAGCATCAACAGTAAACAATTAATGCACTTTAAGTCTGTGGAAGATTTCACCAGGCGTGTGTAGGTCAGGCGAGAGGGCGGGCGAGGGAATTAAAATGTGCTGAGTACACACACCCCGAGCATTAGTTGACAGGATTAGAGAGCAATGACCTGGGGGACGACTGTGCAACGACTCAATTCAATTAACAGGTAGCAAAGAGTCTTTGCGGTGATGCACCGCACAACAAACCCATTTATTTGATGTATTTGCCATGGGAGCACAGGTAGACAGGAATTCGATGAGTCTAGCTCTCAGGATGCAAACAATGTAAACATGGTGATGGGGCCAAGGGAAAGCAGTGTTCACAATAATACTGTAACGTGGTTCAGTTCTCTATACATTGACACTTGTCATGTAGTTGCAGTTGATAAAGTTAACTATATAATACAGCGTTTGAATTTAACTTTAGCTCAGACGCTTACAAAGCATCTCGTTTGTATGTTACCATATGTTATTTGTTATGTCTTGGTGGCATCTAATTACAACATCTTCATTTGTTATGTAATCCATAAAAATAGAGATCTGCGTATGTTCCGCAGTAGATGAAATATGTTGCTCTTCCCTCAGTGTTACTTTAAGAAACAACCACCGGCATGTTGACATGACCTACATTTCTCATAATCTAATTTAAACTACATCGAAAGTCTAGCTTGAGCAGACATGCCCTGTAGCTTCCCCCCCCCCAAAAAAAATCTCCTGTGGGTGCACTGATGTCTCAGTTTGGCATTGATGAATCTGAGTTTTCTCTGCTGGCAATCATTTTTGCACCAACGCATTTTTGTTGTTGTTGTTTTTTTTTTTCAGGCCTTGAGCATATGATCCAAAATAATAAACAATATACTTGGATTTGCGCAGTCTGTTTATGACTTTTGCAGCCATGATTTGCGTGCGCACGGAAAGTCCACGTTACCTGTCAAAACATGGGAACAGGAAGTTTTCCTAAGAGAGCCGCGTCAGGGGGAGACGACAGTGATGACCCCTGGCACCCTGCCTGGCTTCCTCTGTCCTGACAGGGAAGAACTCGTCTTTCACACCATGGCAACGTTAACCTGGTTGACAGATAGGAACTGGCAGCCAAAATTGTTTCCTATCCGTTTCGCTAAAGACGCTTGTATGATTCCTGCTTTAGTAATAGTCTGACGAATGCATTTCATCGTTTGGTTTTCCCCACGCATATTACTAACACTGTGATGTTGCGGTATTATACTGACTATCCCATCAATAATGAGACAAACATGATTGTATGATGTACATCTGAGGTGCAGGTATTATTTTTTGGGTCCACTTGGGGATTGCTGTCCTCACGTTACACTGTAGTATCTGTGACTTTGAGCGTGCGCGGGTGTTAAAAGGCGGGGCCTGGCCTGGTGAGTGACATGGGCGTCAGTGAATGAGATTGTACAATTGGTTGGCTGTCAACTGGCCAAGCCACTTGGTATGTGCTCAAATGTATTTGATACTTAATTTTTCAGTTATCATGACTTAAGTCAGCACAGTCGGTTTTAAATTTTTTATTTTTTTTCCCCCTCCCCTGAAGTTGCGTTCCCCTGCAGGGTCGCCACGAGGCAGGATACCTGCAGGTTCGCAACCTTTGCTCCAGTTCAGCCCGATGGTGCTGGATTGGGTTGAGTCAACTCGGATTCAACACCAAATTGGTTCCTTTACGTTGAGGCCGATTCCAACGTTTGGCATAATACATTTCCGATAAATCTGATAAATCGGCCGATTAAGAAAAAAAGATGACTAAACGTATTTTCTGGTCCTTTGGTCCTCACGCTTACAACAATAAAGAGATAGATTCCAGGCAGGCCTTAGCAAATACGATATGCTTGAGAGCCCCACTATCAAATTCCTTCACTTCATATCAGAACATATTTGTTTGACGGTGGAACGACAGCAATTGAAGGCCGAAGCTGAGGAACATCTGCTGCTCAGGAGAAGCACGAGCATATTGGATTGACTCTTGAGATTTGAAGCCTACTTGTTTGTTTTTCTTTTGCTTGTTTGTTCAACTAGACAGCCCGCTGTTCAGTTTTAAGCGGGATAAACCTCGGCGCTTCCTTCTGTCCACATGATCCACCGCAGGGTTTCCAGCGTGCACTATCGTGCTCCAGCTGCACCTGTTTCCTCTTAGTTTTGGCTAGCTCTCTTCCTACCCCCACACTTGAGTTTGCTTGGCCTACTATCGCTCACTCCAATGCCTGTCCCCAATTTTCCCTATTGTCCCATTAATCCCTTGGTCTATCGCTGACAGTGCTTTTCATTATTCCATAACCAGTCAGGCGGGTGGTACATATGCAAGGGTTGCAGAACTGTGTGGTAAATTTGCCCTTAATTGTTCATTGTCAGTCAGTGCTAATATCCATCATACACTGGACGGCTTAAGTTAAATTAGTTTAGTGCCAGGATGTATTTACCAGGGCCAGCATGAGATGATGATGTCCATTTTTGTGTAGGGTGGCATTGTTTTTATTCAGGATGTGGAAGTGTGTGTGGTAGTTTGATAGGAATGCACTCACCAGCCGTAACAATCGGTAAACCATCTGCACAGTGATATTTGATACACAAAACTAGGGCCCCTATTGAATAATTGGACGGCCGATTTTATTGGCTTATCTATTTTTAAATCGTCCATTTTTTTCACCTTAACACATTACAACATAAGACAAAGATAATGACATTCAAACCCCCGCCCCCCCAATAAAAGTTCCTTAGAAGTAATGTGGTTAAGAAAACAGACTCCAGTTCATGTGAGGTGCTTTAACGCGCTTTAACGATTTGTCTCCATGTTAGCTACCCTAAACTGCAGATAACTGACTCTTGCGCATCTCCCCAACAGTGATTTTTACTTGCCATTAGTCCAAATCAATGCTAAAAGATAATGTTTAATTGTGCGGTATTTTTTTTGCTAGATTATGGAGGCATGGGACTGGACTACAGCTACAGTATAGCAGTGTCCGAGGAGCTGGGTCACATCCGCTGTGGAGGCATCCCCATGGCCATCGGCGTTCAGACCGACATGGCTACGCCTGCGCTGGCCAGGTAACAATTCCTAAACCTCCTGCACCGCACGGCTTAAATCCTTTGTTCTCGCATCCGCCTACGGCTTTGGCATCATGCCTATAAGGAGATGCTTATTTAGCCTTGCAGCTAATCTGCCTCCAACGCTGGCCTCTTTTACTTCGAGGATAACAATACTCAGTATGACAGCTTTGTGGGGGTTTTTTTCCCCTCACAACACTAAGTAGTAGCCTCTACATACACATACAGATGTGTTTCAAGCAACAAGTAACACCTGTATCACAGCAACTGAACCAAACTTGGTGGCAATGAAAAATTCTTAAAGTCAATTTTTATTGAAGTCAACCCAAACATATTTTTTCAAGAACATGTTCTCAGCAGGCCCATTAGTTGAAACACGGCATTCTGATTAATTTTGCATTTGTGGAATATAAGTTAAGCAGCAAAATGCACTCGTTTTTAGCTATCTCTGGGGGCGGCCATTTTGTCTTCTGTCGACTGAAAATGACATCACAAGTGCTCACAACGACCATTCAGGGCTGATCTGTTTTCTGAATTTGAGCCGTGATTGGTCGTTGTGAGCAGTTGTGATGTCATTTTCAGTCGACAGAAGACAAAATGGCCGACCCCAGAGATGGCTAAAAACAACTGGATTAAGACTTATTCCACAAATGCAATATTTATCAGAATGCCCTGTTTCAACGAGTCGGCTTGCATGGAACATATTCTTGAAAAAAAAAATGTTTGCATTGACTTCCTCTAACAACCATACCCCAAAATGTAGCTGTGAAAGAGTTGTGACTGATACAGATTAATGGGCCTTATTCGCTAATACCATATTATGAAAACAAAAATCCTTCATATGTATAAGACCTTTTCTAAATTAAATAATAATTCAATTATAATTTTATTGAGGGTTTAAGAATTAATTTGATTTAAGAATTTAATTTAAGAGGCCCATGAAACAGTTCAAGAAACATACACATGTTGATCTTTTAAATATAAGGGGAGACTCTTGTACCAGTAAAAGTCGTTAGTCGTCCATATTTATGGAAGAGTGGGGATGGTGTTCACTGGGGGAGTTTGAGTCCAGGATGTTTTACTTTTGTCACTTCTTTCCCTTTGGTTTTGTTTGTCGTACTTTAATTAAATCGCCTTGGACTGGTCTATGATGTATTGTGTATGTCTTAGTGAAATTTCTCCCTCTTGTTGCCTGTTGCTGTTATTCTCTTGCAGTAAAGTGACTTCTGATGACATGAGACGAAGCTCATAGAGCTAGGCGAGTACCGTCTCATGAGTTTAATTAGGGGAACAATTCTTGCCCGAAACGAGGTTAAAATAACAAGAGTATTGAGGAAAAAAATGGATGCAGCTGTAATTGCCTTAAGCATGGCAGGATTGTCTTAAAACATTTTTTTGGGTGGGGGGTGGGGAGCGCTTGTCTGAAAGTCAGTGTTGTTGACTTTATAAACCAAAGTAGTAATATATCAATTGCTTGTGCAGGTTTGGTTCATCTGAGCTCAAGAAAGAGTTTCTGCTTCCGAGCGTCCTGGGGAAGAAAGTTGCCTGCCTCGGAGTTAGCGAAGTCGGAGCAGGTTCTGATGTATCGAGTAAGTTCCTGTCTTTGCCTCTTGAAGTCATAGAGACAATTGGACCACCTTCTAATGTCTTTTTTTTTTTACACTCTACCTGGCATTGATCCAGATATTAAGACTAAGGCGGTGAAAAAAGGAGATGAGTATGTGATCAATGGCG
Organism: Filicampus tigris; assembly: GCF_054856515.1. Classification (NCBI taxonomy): domain Eukaryota; kingdom Metazoa; phylum Chordata; class Actinopteri; order Syngnathiformes; family Syngnathidae; genus Filicampus; species Filicampus tigris. The sequence continues at coordinate 8,919,505 of NC_141234.1, read as the reverse complement.
GTAAGATGTGGACCACCAGCGGCACCCAGGCGGACTGGATGTGTCTCCTCGCCAACACCAGTGACGGCCCCGCACACAGGAACAAATCCCTCATTTGTTTGCCCATGAACCTGCCAGGTAGGATCAGCGTATAACGCCGGCGCTATCAGAGCAAGTTGTCATCGTCGTGGGTCTGCTTATCGTCTTTTCTCGCCTCCCCCATTTTAGGAGTGCACATCGCTCGGAAGATCGACAAGATGGGCATGTGGTCGTCAGACACGGCCCAAGTGTTTTTCGAGGACGTCAGAGTTCCCTGCAAGAACCTGATTGGCCAGGAAGGCATGGGCTTCACCTATCAGATGCTCCAGTTCCAAGAAGAGAGGCTCTGGGCTGTGGCCAATAGTGAGAGAGCTTTCCTCCTCATTTGTCCTTTTGCGCTTCATGTCATCCATTTCCCACGTCCGTTACTGTCAGCGGCACATTTTTACGATGATTTCCTTTGCACTGCCGAGCAAATCAACAAGGAGGTTGAGTTCACTTGAGGTCATGCCATCAATCTCGCGTAAGGGGGGTTGGTTTGCGTTTAATTTTGACAAGGGTCAGATAATGTTTTCTGAAGAATTTGGCAGAAGTGAAACGGTACATGATGGAATTTTTTAATTTAGCCGTGTTTATTCAAGTGTTATGCATGTGGTGTGGGAGTGATTTAGAACTGCAACGTGTCATACTAAGAGGTGTTTGTGACATTTTGCAACTTCAGTTAGCTACAACTGAGCATTTTTTATACTTTATGCAGAATATTTGGGCATTGTTGGGAATTTTTAATGCCTAACTAATCATAAAGGAAAAAGCAGGACATTCTCGCCAATAGTAAGTGTTCAAATCCTCATGTCTTCCCTCTGAACACCTCCAGTCCTGACCACAATGGACGTCATCATTCAGGAGACCATCGACTACACTCGACAGAGGAAGATCTTCAATCAGCCGGTCCTCTACCACCAGGCGGTCCATTTTAGGCTGGCCGAGCTGCAGACGGAGGTGGAGCTGCTGCGTGCCCTCCTTTACCAGGCCACATGTAAGGTCTAATAATCTTCCAAATCCAAATCCAAATCTCAAATATTGAATAAAACACCTGTATTCCTTGCTTTGTGGCGGGCTCAGCATTGTATGTCAAAGGCAATGACGTCACCAAGATGGCGTCCATGGCCAAATTAAAGGGGGGCCGTCTGGCCAGGGAAGTGAGTGACAGCTGTCTCCAGTACTGGGGAGGAATGGGCTTCACCAGTGATGTGCTGGTCAGCAGATTCTATAGGTATTTATTAATATGTTCAATATTTTGTACAATTTATGCGCAATACATTTTAATTGAACAATTATGTCAAAGTTTCCCCCCCATATAGTTAAAAACATTGTTAATGTTGAACGTGTACATATTGGCTTACAATAATATGTAATACTTTTTAGGAATAAAACCTATGCCTTGATTTTGATGAACACTTAAAAAGAAAATCAACGCAAACAGATTTTTTTTCAAGAATATGTTTTATGCAAGCCCACTAGTTGAAACAAGGCATTGTGATAAATATTGCGTTTGTGGAATAAGTGTTAAGTGTTACTTGTTTTTAGCCATTTCTGGGGGCAGCCATTTTGTCTTCTGTCGACTGAAAATGACATCACAACTGCTCACAACGAGTGTCACAATGATCATGTGACATTTGGTTGTTCAAAGGGCGTGTGGCACTGTACATGGAAAAAAGAAAAACTGACACCCTTTTTACTAACTTTGCACTTTTCAGAGATTCCAGGTTAATGTCCATCGGTGGAGGGGCAGATGAGGTTATGCTTGGAATAATCTGCAAATACATGGACATTCTACCCAAGAAGTGATGTCATCAAGGATTTTCTCATCAATTTGCTAGATAACGGGAACTTGTAGAACAAATTTTGACGTGAAACCAGAAGTGTTTGATCATAAGAAGTCCGGGTCATTTTGGTTGGATGAGGTTAAAAGAAAATCCTGGCATTTAACGTGCCGTGTGAATAATTCAGTTAATGCTTTATTATGCTTTATTAAGGCATCCAATTTGAAATTTGTAAATATTGATTCATCACTCGACAATTTTTTTTTATGTCAGTGTGTTAAAAAAAATACAATGTCCGTTTTAATTGAAGGAAACATCTGATAAATGTTTATTGGTTAAAAAGATCATAAAATGTTTATTTACATTGACAATTTCACATTTTTTCTGCTTTCTTCCACAGATGTCACAAGTCTGTAGTATACTGTACCATTCATTTCTGTGAGTAGATAAAATGTCTCTCAGAGAGAATTGTATAACTTGTATTATGCATTATAAAACTAAGAACATACACAGAGCACCCATTTCTCCTTTTGTGAACTATGGCATTTCTCAACTCATCAAGTTATTTTCAACTGTATGTCACGATGCTGAATCTCATGACACCAGTACCTGTACACAGATCTAATTTTGCAACATCAGCAGTGTATATTTGGGGCATAAAATACACAGAATAATATAACCATTTGGCTTCATGAATCATCTTGGATCGTTTTTATTGAACTTCAGTTATTCTAAGGTTTGTGTTCAAAGTTCGACAAGATCCAGCTGTCACCTCAACTTGATGAACCAGTAGAGTACAAAGAAAACAAAAAGGCAGAAGAGCAGCATGTAGCACAGCAGTTTGGTCTGACTGCCTCTGGACAGCTGTTTGACTCGGCCGATGGTGGAGCCGAGCAGGCCGCCTGTTGAGTCGAAGTCTGTGTCCTAGTGGGGGAAATGGGGACAAAAGAAATCTTCAGTCTAAAAAATTCACTACTCATTAACAGACAGTGGGTGAAAGTAACTACTGACAAGCACAATTTACCAGAGATTGACAAATGTTGTTAATATTATAAAAAAAGGTACAGTTTATTTACAAGTTCCCAGGTTGTTATTTGTGACATGTTTTTCATCATAAACAAAACCTGCCCTGCCTCAAAAGTGAGCGTGGACAATTTTGACAACTATGGTTATACCATTACTAAAGTACCATGACACCTCGCGGTCAAAAATGACCAGTTTGTTTCTGTGCACTTTGACAGAGAGCAAACAGTTATCCAAAAACAAGTACTTGAACTAATAAACAGCTTGAAGCTCTTTATTAGCTATTCCTGCACAACATGTACAGTATTTGTAGGTGGAAAGAACAAATGTCAGACGAGTGCACTGCAAATATTTGAGCTTGTCTGACATTGAAAAGGCTGAACATTTGACAAGATGCTTTAACAACTCCAATGTTTTTCATGAAATGTATTTCACACTCCAACTATTTAGTCTACATAACGAATGTTGACTCAATAAATAGTCATCACATACCAGTCATCTCTGTAAGGCTGATAACACTAATCTGTGATTCCAACACTTGAAAAAGTGAATACAAATTAGCCGCTCACAAATTCCTTTTAGGAATCGGGCAGCTCACAATAGATTCACTTGGTTGTTTAAAATTAATTTCACATTTGATGCATGAGCAGGCACCACAGAGACATAAATTGACTATTTTTCGTAATATGGTATGTCTCCTTTTTTAAAATTTACTAACACATTATTTTCATAACTAAAGAATGTAGATTTCAACGATTTTCAAGTTGACTAATCAGCCATTCTTTTGAATACGACAGTATAAACTCACCATCTCATCCAGCATTTTATTCTGGTACTTCACTTCCGTTCCTATGTCGATAGACAGCTGAAAACAAACGTGTAAGTACTTAAGTAATCATGAAGTAGATATTTAGGAGACACAGCACGGTCGCATTTTAACTTTCTTACACTTTTCAAAGCGCTGACTTTGGCTCTCAGTCCCTCTTGTAAGTGTTCATTTTCCTCCTCGTACACACTGTATCCACTTGCAACATAGTGTCCAGATGCTGCATCACCTTGATGACATAAATCGGGAGTACGTGTTTATTAGGCTGATATTCATTCACAAATGCATTTGGAAAATTACTAATGACATAAACGTGGGCCACGAAAAAACAATTTTCACCTAATTAGCAAGGCACCTGCTAGCTCGCCGACACAAAAATTAACATGCGTTGCATTCTGTACATCATTTCTCTATCGGCTAGCTAGTGCGGAATCCACTTAAAACGTTAAAAGGATTTTCTTACCTAAGCCGGCGCGCCTCATTGTGAAACACTGACGTTAACGCTGTATATCACTCTTTGTGTGAGTAAACTATTTATTTAAGAGTCATGAATATTACACCATAGACGAATATTGTAGTGTTGTCAGTCTGTCTGTTGCTTCCTGTACACGTCAGCATCCGACACGTCATCCTCGTCAAACGGTGGACGAGGAGGACCACAAAGATAGCGAAAGCGACATAAAATCTTGTTTATGAAACAGCGGTCTTCGAGAGCCTCTATCGAACCAGATTTGGATGTCTCCGTCCTCCAACACACCTGAGTAAACGATCAGCTCATCAGCAAACTTGAATGTCAGCAACAAATTCTTCGGAGGCAAGATATTCCCTAACCATGGCATCTTAGAGTAGTGTTCTGAAACGTGACCACCATAAATTGGGCACAAATATGAAATATCATCAGGAGGTTTAATAATGGGGCTTAAGTGCACATCGCTCTGTGCTGTGTGGAAATTTCAACAAGCTCCTCCACACTATTTACAAAATCCAAAGCTGCCATTTAGTACTGTTTTTCTTTCCATAGCCATCCATATATTATCCACCACCTCGCTTTGCACCAATATTTCAGAAGACAGCTTTCATTGATATGGGAGATTAGAATGACAACCATGACTTAGATATATTGAAAGCCACTATTTCATAAATAAACATCTCTAAGCCCCTATATCTCCCATAATGCCGCTCAAATCTCAGCCAGCCCGTCCCTATGGATGCCGATGGGATGTATTGCACTGTGATGACCTTGACACAGGTGTAAAAAAAAAAAAAAGACAAGTATTGATTGAACTGTGAGTGTGTGTCTGACTTGCCTTTGTGGATCTGTGAGGATTAAATTCATCAGATGGTTCTTTAGACTGGGAAAGGACATTTGGATCTAATCCTTGCAGAATCTTGCAGGATGCAGAGCGCCCCCTAAACCAGCAACAGCGTCATGTAAGTTGTCGCGATGTGGCAAGAACGAATTTTGCACAATTTTTGCATCATAATACCAAAAAAAAAGAAAAAAAATCCTTTGTAGCCATGTCGTCCGCGGTGCTTTGCAAAGTACCGTCGAGGTGCAAAGCATATAAAACGAATTGAACTAAAATATTGTGTTGTATAACAAGGTGTAAGAGTTTTGACATGTACGGTGCAACCAGACCATGAAATGGAATTTTAAATTGAATTCTAGCTGGGCTAATGTTGTTGAAGCAGAACAGGACTGGAGAAGGTGACGAGTCCTAACCTGCGTAGGGTTTTCCATTAATGATCGCTCTTGTCCATCCATCCATCCTACATTGTTCCTATATTGTTTGTCCTCCCTAGGGTCACTGGTGAGCTGGAGCCTTTATCCAAACTGACTTTGGGATTAGAGACTGCGTTCACCCAGGACCGGTTTCATTGCTCTTGTGATCGTCATGTAATTGCAGGTTAGGTGCATTATTTTGTTCGGAAAGCAACACAGTAAAATGTGTAGGGACCATTAAACTGAATCTTTGCCATTTGCATCCCTTAGGAATAAAATCACATAAATGAACAATAAAATTAAATGTGAAATACAATTTTATTAGGCAGCATGTTTGATATGCTTGCGCTTTCAATAAATGCAATTTAAAAGATTAATTTAAGCAACATTGAACACTGGAAACACAGCATTTGTTGCCTGTCCTGCTTCCTAAAATGTGACTTTAGAATGTAATATCATAATTTAAATACTGTAGAGATATTACCTTTTCTGCATATATATCATCCTCCTAAAGCCAAGTATATTTTCTTAAAATATTTACACACTCCTGTTTTTTTACGATGTTATGTGTTTAATTTTGTTGTTGTTGAGTCACTGTAATGTTCTTAGTGTCAACTTGCTAGTTGGCACAAAATGCCATGTGGCTATATTTCATGTATTGCTAATTCTATGCTAAAACCTCACTTTTTTCAGTCGCGTTTCTCAGATGGGGAGTGTCAGTAAACAATCACATGAAAATGTTAAGTTTCCTGACAAGGGCCACGACACATTTTCAATAGGCAGAAATTTACCGGTAAATTTATTTTTCGAGCGACAGAACAAGCAAATGGTACAGATTCTGTAGAATGACCGATAGATTTATTGTTATGCCGTAGCCTAAATCTTCACACAAATCACTCTTAACACACCCCACACCACAGGATAATCACTTGGAGGCACCCGATGAGTGTGCCCTTGCTGACTTTGATCAGAGTGGAGGCAAAATCCTCTAATTCTCTAATTATCTCGACGTGTGAGGGTGGGAAAAAAAAATCCCATACTGTTGCTTCAAGTGACTTTGGCACATTTATGCCTTAGATACATGGCAGACAGGGATGAAGAACAAGGTGTGCTAATACTCCAGGTCAATAAAAAGATGGGGTTCAGAAATGGCCGTGATCGAGGTCACGTCATCATTAATAACAATCTCAAGCTCATCCATTATGCATGAGGATCTCCCCAGCCTGTAAAGTATCTGACTGCCATCTGGCAAGACAGGACTGTAATTAGCCGAAAATGAGAAGTGTTCACCTCTTACCGCATAATACTGCAGATTTAGCAGCCTAATTTCTCCGGAGGACGCAGCAATGAATGAGTCGGGAGGAGAGGTGTAAGGAAAACTCGCCGCCAGGAAAGATCAAAAGGATGTTATTGCGCTTCTTACTAGCCGTCTCGGGGGAGAGGATTTTTGATTCACACTCAACGCAGCTTTGAAGCACCGTTAAAAGAAGTCTGCTGACACCGTAGTCAGGCTGCAAAATTGTCTGACTTGTGAATTGTCATGAAACGAGGATTTTGATATTGACTGGAATAACGTGTGGTTCCGTGCGGCCTTTCATTCATCCATAAATGGGTTTTATGAGACGCAAAAGGAGAATGAAATTGTGTTATTTGGGGCAGTCACGGGATAGCGAAATATCTGCTGCTCAGCATCACAATAGGCATTATTTTCCTGACTCGTATGTGCAGACTAGCCATATCCTAGAAATGTGAAGGACATGTGACTGACAAACACAAAAAGAGGGGGGACGCTGGGAAACGATTTTCCCAGCGTACATTTAATCATTCAAATAAAGCATTGAAAATTGGCTTAAATGAGCGAGAAATGCGGCCATTTAAAAGATCACATTTTATCTTCGGTGTTGCTGAATCCCCCTGAGAGCATCGGCGTCACTCCTCATGAGCAAGAGTATAACTCAAAGTAAAATAAGACGTCGCCTCACTGGCACCATGTTATTATTCACTCCTATCATCGGCGCGCGAGCGTGTTCGTGGGCAAGTGTGTGTGTGTGTCCATTCTCGGTATCTCCTTCAATCCTATTAAGTGCTTGCCAAATTCTCACATTGGCATGCTCAAATTGAACTTAGATTCACAATTTGATTCTAACAGGGAGTCCCTAGGCGAAGATTTAAAACGCCATTGACGACTGAAATTCAGCATTGTTGACATCAGTTTAAAGCCCCTGTAAAGTGAAAATCAAAATTGCGAGAAATTAAGCCATTCTCGCCGCTCTCACATCTGCTGAATGCGCTGACACTACCTCATCTCTCAGCTGTCAGTCAAATAGCACTGCTAGTCCTGGAAAAATCACGACAGAGGTCGTACACATCACATTTTGACGAGGATCGGAGTAACCATGAACTTTTGTTCCAATCCACCTGCTTGGGGTCCAAATGGGGCTGTCGTGGCATTATAATTCCTCTCATGCCTACTTAGTGTTATTCTAGTTTACACTCTGTGTTAGACTGGGACTGACGGGGAAATCATTAAAGCAACTGGTTATTTTTCCTTCATAAATGCCGCACACGCACGGGTCCCGGGCTCTCACACGAAATCATTTGTGCCTTAGTTATTATCAGGAGGTTGAGGCAATCTTAAAATAGTGACTAATTGATTAGCTAAGGGAATGGCAGTGCAATCATTCCGTTCTGTTGCGAATCAAATACAATAACAACCTTTACTGAAATCATGTTAATGCCAACCTGTTTACCCATCCTTCCTTTTCTCGAGCCTTTGTCCTGGAGCCTGCCTAGCTGACTTTTGGCGACAGACCAAACCCAGAACCTGAATACTGTCAGACAGATGCCCACGCTGCTCCTCTACAGCCTAAGAGTTTGTCAGTAAGGCAATAGGTGCTGCCCCCTGCAGGGTTGGATCATCAATGCCAAGGTTAGCGACGACACACCACCAACATGTACATTATTCGACTTCTTTTGCCCAATTATTCAAGCAGTGGCCCTTTTGCCGCTTGTGTGCATGAGAAACGTTCTGAGCAGAAAAACAACATATTCGCAAGAATGAGTCATAAAGCAGCCAGCAGCAAAAATATGCCTTTGATCATGCAAAAAAAAACAAAAAACTTTTTTTTCCAACATCATCTGCTGTCCTCATCTTGACAATTTTAACAACTTTCAAAGTTGAGGATGTCATTTCATGGATGTGCGGATGCACCATTGAGACATTTAAAAAACAGCCCTGTGAGCTTAACTCAATTGTCACGGGCACAAACAAGGTCTTCCAGCAAAGGAGCGAAACTAAATCATCCGACCCTGATGTGAACTCAATTAAAAAGGCGTTCTATGAACATAAAAACAGTTTATAGCACACGTGTCGCCAACGTTGTGGTCGAGTGCACTTTGCCTCCGTACAATAGGTCACTTCCCAGCTCGATTGGCCCCGCAATAATTGACTCAACGCCTCGTCGGTGCTCAGCATGACTGCCTTTGACAAATAATTCATCGTTTTCTGAGGAGTGCAACGAATGTCTTTATGGTAATCGGTCTCTGGGGATTTGTGGCGCTTATGGAATACTTATTGCAACTTGAGTGGAGTCGGCAGTGGAAACAAGCTGTAAACATAGATAGCTTGAGATACTGTATTGATCCTGCAGGGGAGACGTTGTTAACACTGGCAAGATGTAACCATGAAATAAATACGGCAAGAGCTCAACAAAAAAACATGTAATAATAGGTCAATTACTGGGAGCACATTATTGTATTTTGCTAAATGTGAGCAAATTTGTCTGCTGCTTCCTTAATTGCTAGAGAGGTTCTTGGCTAGAGACGAGTCAAGCAGCCCCATCTGAATGCTGTTTGTAATGCTCCACATAACACCGTGACCCACTTTTCAACCCGCAAAGTACAATTTCTCTGCCTGAAATTTAATCTGATTCAAAAGAGCGGTCCCGGTATTATTTCTGGTCCATGTTTTTCCCCCCCAAAAGAATAGAAGAGCTCTGGAATTTGTTATGGTCCCTTATGGTATTATTGTATCTTTCTATGGCAGCAAGCGTGTAGTAAATGTGTCATGCAACGATGCCCATTTAGAACACAGTGGAAGCACAAAAATAGATACATATATACAGTGCTCAGCATATATGAGTACACCCCCCCCTTGAAAAATGTAAAGATTTTATTCAAACTCTCAATGCACATAAGAACAATTTCCAAAATGTTGACAAAATATTTTTTGTACAGTATGTGTTCAACTCCTAACATGAAAGTAAGGTTCATAATATAATGTATAAATTTAAAAAAATCTTAAGTTTAATCAATTTAATGAGTGCAAAAAAATGAATACACCCCACAACAAAAACGACTCGATCTAGTATTTTTTATGGACAGCAACATGTCTGCTGGGCCTGGAATGAACAAGTTGTCAGTCTTTTTTCTTGGGGTCTACTTATTTGTGCAACATGGTCTTTAATAAATTTAAGAAAATGACTTTTTTTGTGTGTACAAATGAACAAATCTTGTTTGCATTCAATGGCCCACATTTGTGGGAGTATTGTAGTACAGTATACCACAGAAAATCTTGATTCTGAAATCAAACTAAAGGTGTTCTTGCAAACCTGTTGGGGTGTACTCATTTACATGCTGGGCACTGTACATATAAATCATGCGTGGTGCGTGGCGTAATTGCACAGAGGTGGTTTTGACACGGATTGAAAGGGAGGTCTGCGCCACTGTGGGAGTGGCCAAATTTAATCATGGCCAATCAAAGCAGCTCTTATCATTACCTTAACATGCGGCACCCTGGTCGTGCACTGGAGTCTGTGCCATAAAGTGGGCACTTGCAAACTCCATCATGAACTGATAAAAGAAACAGCAATAATATCAACAAATATTTTGCGGAATTGGTTGCAAGATAATTTTTTTGTGCAGTACATTTTAAACGTTGCCCTCATTCAGCACAAGCCCACCAACATTTTCCATTGGTGTTTGCGCATTGTCAAAAACGACAACAATGTGTTCTTTACCCACATTGTTTATTCCGTTTTGAAAAATGACAGTTTCGAAGCCTCGAAACATCTGCTCACACAGGGAGCTACTTTATTTCTGCAAAAGCATCCTGATTAATCATAGACCGGCACTTAAGCGACTTGTTGGGACCCGAGTTGACAGCATGCAAATGAAGTCCCGTTCCCCACCGCAACTCTGCAACAATGAGTCATCGCTTGATGTGGTGCAAACAAACATTTTTTTTTTCCTTTATCAGTCAGCCTTCAGAGAAAGATGAGCACTGAGGTTTAATGAAGCCTTAAATGAGCGGAACTAAATGAGTTCTTTAGGAACTAATGTGCTAAATTGTGACTGATTGCATGAAGATGTTAGGCTTATGGATGACAACAACGCTAGAAAATCGAAACGTCTGTGCGCCGCTCACTGTGTTGCAGTGCAGCTCATCTTATTGTACCATTGCACTTAATGTTGTGGTCTCTTGTTCATTTAGTATATCACATAAACAATTCAAGTTCAGGGACACCCAGAGGAAATTGAATGAGTTGATGGCAACCTAAGAAAACAAGGCGCAGATGCAGTTGATGGCTACTCGTGAGACAGCGAGTGGAACGGTTGAATCCGAGGCCTCCTGCGCATCGCATATCTTCCACATGAGTCTCATCATTGCTGTTTGTCACCTGATTCATCATCCAAAGCCTTACTTTGAAGTCCAAGATAAATAGAAGATATACAGGTCGATGCTCGAAAGTGCACAGAGGTGCTTTGAATGCTTTTTTTTCCCCCCCAGCAGTTCATGTAAATAAGCAGAGGTGGCAAAAGTACTCACACCCTGTACTTACGTAGAAGTAGACAAAAAAGTGGTGGTCAAAGTAGAAGTACCCGACTTTTACTTTCAACTCTGCCATCTCAGGGGCGGCCATTTTGTCACTTTCTGTCGACTGAAAATGGCATCACAGTTGCTCGGGGAATGACCAATCACGGCTCACCTGTTTTCTGAAGCTGAGCCAGGATGTAAGGGGGCAGAATTCACATCCTTTTTGAGTAACGAAACAAATGTGAGTGAATCCACCTGTCAAAAGTTAAATATAATCACATTGGGTTTTTTTTTGTTTTGTTTTTTTAATAATCACATTATGTGCAGCATAGGAGGTTGAAAAAGCCATCAGTCTACTTTAACCAAGTAAGGAGTAGTAAGTTATTTTTCAATGTAAGGAATACAAGTAAAAAGTCATCCAAAAATATTCAAAGTGCAGATACCTGGAAAATCTACTTAAGTACGACAACTGAAGTATTTGTGCTTTGTTACTTCCCACCCCTGCAAATAGAGACGCTAATATTCGTGTTTTGTAACCCCATGCTGTGAAGAGAACACCAAATGGACACTAATCACTTTGTGTGCCGCCTGTGTCATGCTCTCACCATCAAGTGTTTGCAAACAGTGTGAGCACTTTGCTGCGTTTCTCACTCCAACTCGGCAACAAAATGTTTGCATAAAAACATGTGATTTTGACGGAATGTACCTGAAACTTTGTAGACGTGCAGGAGTGAGCGTAAATACAGTTTCTTCAGCGTCTACTTTTTTTCCTTCTTATTTTTGGAAGAGATAATAACTTCTTGAATTACTAAATGCATACGCGAGGAAAACAAAAAGAAATACATACTGTACAATCACTGGTCACAATGTTAGGTCCACCTGCACAATCTGATGATTGTGGTTTATTATTATCCATGCAGCTCTTGTATTTTCACATTTTGCAGGTGTGCATCAAGTGCAAGCAAAAAACGAGTCCTTTGGTCCAGTGTTACCTTGACAACATCCTCTTATAAGTAACACGGTAATGTGATTTTATTTTGGAAAATACCCGTGTTACACAAAACAACATAGACGAAACACTTGCTGATAACCTTTTTTTTTAATAACAAAAAGTGCAATACTGTACTCTAGTGGGTGTGGGACTACAATACAGCAGGGGCATTTTACCACGGAACATTCCAAATTTGCACCTGAATCGGACCATAACATACGCTAACAGAGTAGTATATTCACGAGGTGAATATTTGTATGAAACCCACTCGTGGGCTATAAATATAAGATAAAAAAAAACAACAAGGACGATGGTAACCTAACTGAGCGTGCCTTGTCTTCCTGTGGTGTGACGACGTATTCTATTCTTACGCCGCTTTGCAATTGCATATTGCGCCATTCATAACCTCAAAACGTCGTATGTCGAGATTCGTAGCGACTGATGCAGTCGCAGTTGCTTGACATACTTGTCATTAAAATACTACATACCGTATCTTAGCTCTCAATACCTTTTTTTTTTTTTACATGAGAGTAAAAAGCAAGTGAGAGTTTACTGAGAGTACTGTCTCAGTAAGGAAAGAAAGGAAGAAAAGTGACGCATACACCATGTGTTGAATTGACAAAAGTTGAAGTCCTAGAAGGGTGAGCATCTTTTTTTGTTCAACGTTTCAACCAGAAGAGGATGCTGCTGTCTCAATTATGAAGCAAAGTAAGGGCCAAACTGCACACATCCCACCCTTTGTCTGAAAACAAAAACCAACAGAAGACAAATCAAGAGTGCGTTAAGAGTTTTATATAAATATAAACTTTAAGGAAGGTCCCACAAACTGCTTCTTAAACAATGCACCAACAAAAAAAAAGTTCAACATGAAGTGAGAATAAATCTTTGATAGTCTTTAATTAATGCTGCTTCCAAGTTCGTAGTTACATTTCAACACTAGTTTTAACAGTTTACATCAAGAAAAGGTGCCCCCCCCCCCTTTTTCCTTTTTGTTCTGCAGATGTTTGAGGCGGCTCCTCAAAAGGATTGTGGGAGGCGTTTTTGGACTGTGAGTAGTTCTCAAATGGCAAAAGACGTTTGAGTTGAGATGATAAAACGATGACTTTATATTTACTATTGGGGACGAGCAGGTAGAGAGATAAACACCAGAAATGGTTACCGGACTGCAGTCTCAACTGTTACCAGCGCTGAACTACGTTTCAATAAAAAGGGATAAGGAAGCTATTTTGAGGAAATTGTCTTCGTCGTGGCAGCGCAGCGAAGTAGTGGTTAGCATGTCACCCTCACTGTTCTGAGATGCTGGATTCAAATCTCGGCTCAGGCTCAAAACCACTCCAGTTACTTGGGATAGGCTCTAACTCACCTGTGACCCCGTTTGAGGACAACTGCGATAGAAAGTGGATTAGGGTCTCCTTTATCTCACTCAATTCCTTATATTGTTTTCAACATGGATCATATTTGTGTTATATGAACATATTCGTATTGTAGATACAAAGTTGCAATTTCCACCATGCAGGCTACAATCACTTAGCACTAAAGCATTGGTTTGCAATTTTTAAAATTCAATTTATTACGGTATTCTGAAAATGTGAATGAAGATGTCGTCTAGCTTTCATTTTTTTAGGCCCCCCCAAAAAAAACAAGATGAAGTTGTTTGAAGTGTACAATTTTGATTGATTAAATGAAACCAAAGAAACCGATGACTCCTATTGTTACCTTCCTGTTAACACGCAATAGTTTGCTCAAGAGTCCATGAGAGTGCATCGGCCAAAGGTGATATAAAGACAAAAAAATATGAAAGAAGAAAGCCATTTAGTGGTAAAGTAGAGAAGCATAAACAGACGGCCAAAGAAGGAGCAGTGAGAAAAGTAGAGCGAGGGATTGAGGACGAGTCAGCGAGAAGAGAGAGAGAGAGACAACGTGGCAGCAGCTTGTGTCTCATAGAGGAGGAGAGGACTCTGGGTTCACATGAGCATGAGTGCCCAGTCTAAAATATTATTATATAATGCGCTCAAATATTGTGTGCGCTCAAAATGATTTTATATCATCAGATGTACTGTAATCATCACCGTCATACAAAATCAGTAGATGTCTAATAATGGACTTACGTCAATGTAAAAGCTGTTCCGCAATGTCTTGCAACTCTTACGGCAGAAATTAATGAGTCTGGTGAGACCAAAGTCATCGTGTTATACTTAGTAAATGCACAAGCCTCTAACGGACTTTATCAGAAAAATCAGGCTGTCCCATTTAGATGGAACTTCCTGTTTAGTTCAAGAAAGTACAATTTTGCCTTTTCAAGAATCGAGGCACTTCTAACATTGACCTTGGCAACTAATGTGACCAATAACACGATTCGGAGTTCACTTATTTTAACATTTGCATAAAATCAGTACTGCAAGTCATACAGTGCCGCTCACTAGTGCTTTTCAGCAACCCCCCTTGAGAATAGAATTCATTTTTGCTACTTATAGAATTATTTGACTTCCAAATGCCAATGACCATATGACTATACAGTGTTTATGTGATTCAATATGTACACCATTTTATTCACAATTACTATCACAATACGATATGGCTGGCATAGATAAATGGACAAAGATGCATTACTGTAGCAGATAAACGATTTTCGGACCAATTAAATTAAAACGGGCGTTGGAAATTAGAGCTCGGACTCTCACCCAAAATCCGCGTTCGCTATGCATTTTGACTTGTACCAGCGAGTCCAGAATCAACTCAAATGGGTTACTAATTGTACTTTTGCCGAAAACACGTCATGGTCCAAAAAATAAAAAATCCAATTTAATGATCAAGGTAAATAGTGCACTTATAAAGTGTTTTCTCTTCATCAAACGTTTACAAACAAATATTCACTTATATCATTCAGACATATCAGTGTAGACTACACTTGCGCATTGAGGCAGCGTATTAAGCCACGGAAAGATTTCCCTTTTTAGTTTAGAATAACTTACTTTAACCTCCACGATCATGCACTGTACCCAGGCCAACGGCAGAACCCAAGATGGGTTTTTTTTCCTCTTTGGTCCCAATATGCTAGGATCCGTTCTGCCTCGATTGTGATTCTGATTCGATTCTGATTCACCGTTGGTTTTCAATGTCCAATTGGCAACTCAATTTGCCATCTCCGATTCATGCACGGCCCTACTGGGAATCAATGTTTTGCATGTCAAGACAAGATGAGGTATTATGTTTATGGTAGGTTAGTGCATTAATTATCAGGAATGTACAGAAATTGCACAGAAAAACAGCAGTTGGCTGGTGACCGGGCCAGGGTGTACACCACCTCTCACCTAAAATCAACTGGAATAGGCTCCACAGCTTGAAGATCACGCGCAATAGAAAATGGATAGTAAACGCACAGCTTTCCAACTTTGCCGACAGGAAGAAAACCATTAAATCTAATCTGGATAAAATATAAATAAAATATGAAGAAGGTAGTTATTGATAACTATTTTACCAAGTTGCTATTGACCTGTTTTGTCCCAACTGCCTATTCTTAATGTTTTACATAATTCTCTATGGACCAACATAAACAAATATTTGTGAAGATTGAATGTTGCAAAGTCCTAGTCTCTTTATGCGGTGTCTGAAAGGACTTCGAGCATGACCCAGGAAACATCAATTTGCCGCTGAGCAGACGGCAGGTAATTGAGGGCTTCACCTCTCTCGGGCAATTGCACACTTTATTGCAGCCGAAATGGGGGGGATTCTCTCAACAGGCAATCATAGGACACGTGCCTGTAAAGACAAGTAATAGCTGGAGAGCCACTGTCGGGAATTACACGTGTCTATATGACTGCTTTTGCCCTTGCAGACCTGTGCACCTGCATGATTTTATTTGTCTTTTTGATTTCAAAATGGACACGGGTAGATTTTGGGCATCCATCCATCCATTTTTTTAATTACTGTAATGCTTGTCCTCATTAGTGTTGCTGTAGCCTATCCCAGCTGACTTTTAGTGAGAAGCAGGGGACACCCTGGACTGGCTGTAAGTCAATTGCAGTTGTACCAAACCACTGTACACAAAATATAAAATAATGATAAGAATAATTATGAAAACATAATTAACCAAACAAAATGTTCTCTATTTAAAGCGGAAGTCAACCCAGACATATTTTTTTCAAGAATATGTTCTCAGCAGGCCCACTAGTTGAAACACAGCATTGTGATTAATTTTGCGTTTGTGGAATATAAGTTAAGCAGAAAAATGCACTCGTTTTTAGCCATCTCTGGGGGCGGCCATTTTGTCTTCTGTCGACTGAAAATGACATCACAACTGCTCACAACGAGCAATCACGGCTGACCTGTTTCCTGAATCTGAGCCGTGATTGGTCGTTGTGAGCAGTTGTGATGTCATTTTCAGTCGATAGAAAACAAAATGGCCGCCCCCAGAGATGACTAAAAAAAAGTGGATTAACACTTATTCCACAAACGCAAAATTAATCAGAATGCCGTGTTCCAACTAGTGGGCCTGCTGGGAAGATATTCATGAAAAAAATATGTTTTGGTTGACTTCCGCTTTAAAATAGACTGCGGCTTCAATGGCACTTGACATACAGAATGTGTAGTGTTTATTCTCGGAAGTAAGATGACTAAAATTTCAAGTAGTAAGACTTCAAGTATTTTACTGTTTTCACTTTTTGCTTAACTGTTTTCAAATTGGTGACCAAAAAAAAAAAAAAACACACACACAAAAAATTGTACACTTGTCATAGACATTAAGACTGTTTTTTATTGTTCATATGTCCTAAATTGTCATCATGTGGAGAGGTCCTGTGTTCATATCACGTTTCTCCCGTTCTTGGGTTTCTTTGGGTAATTCCTCCCGCATTCCAAAAACATGCATCGTCTTTTTCTTCAAAAATGTTGGGAATAAAATTGGTCTTATTTTTATCCGCGGCTATACTGATAGCCTGGTAACCCATTTCTCAGTAGATTGAACTCATCAATATGGGTCGTTTTTTTGGTTTTTTTTACATCTTGTTGGATCCAAATCTTGACCCAATATGCTCAATCAAATCCTCAACCCGATGGGTATTTTTGGACCCAGGGCTGGGTTAGCCATTTCACCCAATTTGGGTTGACTTTCACCGAGCAGTTTTAAGCATGTATCCCAGCTGTCTTTGGGCAAAAGGCAGACTGGTCAATCCTGCCTGTAATAATAATATCTGGAACGGATTATTGTACTGTATTTCTATTTCTCTGTTATTCCTATGGGAAAATCTGACATTTATGTGTCTTATTATCCGACTTTTCCCAGATTGTCACTGTATGCCTTGATAAGTCATCATTCAAAGTGCATCATCAGTAAACTGACTAATTGTATAGAGCCAATCACAAACTCAGGACGAGAAGCACGCTTCAGGGTGGATTTGAGGAAAGTGAGGGTAGGGTGGGAACATGGTGATGTAGAGAAATAGTGGAGGAGGACTTTAAATCGGCTTTTTTTTTATGTTCTCCTATTCTCTCAGCAGTGAAAGTTGAGACCAAAAAAAATTGGTCCCGCCTCCTTTAGTGTCCATCCACACGTTTGTGTTTCCACCCTCAAGGCGTCACCATGTGCATCCGCCCACCTAAACACACCCAGGATGGCACCAGGCTCATCCCTCTATCCGCCCCTCTCTCCTTCACTTTCTCCCGCTTGCGACCACCAGGGGTGCAGGACGTATACTAAAAACAAGCCTTTGGCTATGGAGATTCCACATGAGCTTCTTCATTCCTTCTCTCAGCTGAGTCTTCTCTCTGTTGGTGACAAGCTCTGCAGGCTGAGGCACACCGGCGGCTTGGGGGGGGGGAGGGGAGAGTTTTAGACCTTTTAAGATGTCTGTGGAGAATGAATCATAGGGGCCTGCAGAGGGGGAGATCCACTAGAGACACATCTGGCAAAAGGGGGGGGGGGGGGAAGATAGGGGAGGTTGCAGCAAAGCAATGAAATTGTCACCTTAATAACGACCCAGGATCAAAATCAAACGTTTCATAAAGGAGATTTTAAAAAATAATTTCAGAGCTTTGTAGATGCAAATGGAGGAGGCTGTAAATTAAGCATATGATGTCCCTCCCTAAACATTGTTGGAGCTCCCCACAGTAGGCGGGCAGAAGCAGCTAAACGCCAGCGCTCCAGTCACTTTGGCTGCTTTTGGCCTTGCGATGAAGTTTTTCTCTTTGCTTCGGTTAGAGCCACGAGAAAAGCTCCAGTAAGGGAGTTCGACCCAGCCACGTCATCCGCAAGTCTTTGTGGAGCAAAAACGGCCCATTTTCTAGCATAGCACTAAACATTTGATCTAATCGAGAGACGAAGGCACTGAAGCCAGGACACCGTTAAACTGATATCAAAATTACATACTGACATGTTGCGCAATTGTTCTCCTGATGTAAACTTCTCAAGTAACACTCTGTAAATGATATTCAATGACTTATATGTTCAACCTGTTATTCAATGTTAAAAAAACAACAATGTGGACACCTAATTGTTATTGTATCACCATCAGGTCATCATAATGGAGCATATGTAGAGAGGGAGCGGTCAAAGGAATGATGTTGGAAGAACACATTAACGTGGTTGCACATTTTAGACCACGCCAAGACTCGTATATCAGTATTCTCATAGCACTGATGCTAAAAACTATTAATATTAAAAGCTTTAAACTGAAATGATAGCATTGTATGACACCAATTGAGAGCGTGAGTTAGTATCTGCTTGATAAAATGAATTTCTGTGCATGTGGCAAAATGTGGCAATATGTTCCATATCAGGTCTGCTGGTGAGCATCGCGCTTTTCCTCTTTACCTTCAATGGTAACCTTTTGCGGTTCTATCGCAAAAAAAAAAAAAAAAAAGACATCCACACCATCTTGAGGCATCTTGGTGCGAAGGAATTATGTTGAGGTTTACTGAATAGTTTAGTTTAGACAAAAGCTGTGCTTTGCAACCATTTTGCGGCATTTTGGTGCTACGGAACTATGTTGTAGTGAATTGAGTAGTTTCAATTAGACAAAAAAAAAACATGCTTGGCCAGCATTTTGTGGTATCTTAGAGCTAAGGAACTATGTGGAAGTGAATTGAGGTTTCACTTTGACAAAAGCTAAACACTAAGCTACTGTATTTGAAACCTTTTGAAAAATCACAATATAATGACGCTCTTTTTATTTACACTGTACAGTATGTTTGCAACATAGTAGTTTTCTTTCATTTACAATTCCAAAGGGGTGTGTGTGTGTGTGTGCTTTTCTAAAATTTCAATGACGTTTATTCACTGCATGAGATGGACAAATGCTCCGGAAATAATTTTCAACACAGCTGCATTATTCCAATGCATGATAAGCAGGTATACTAATAAAGTGACCAGTAAACCTGATTATCACCCTTTCATTTTCTTTGGTCACATAAATATAAACACAAAACTCGGACTTTGCGCGCGCGCGCGAGAGTGTGTGTGTGTGTGTGTGTAGGGGTGTGTGTGCATGTTGACACTCGGCAGTGGAGGGCGTAGTGAGAGCAAACCCCCCTGATTCTTGCATTGTGGTCATGCTGTCTGACACAGGCTAAGAAAATATGGCAACATGGTGTCGTGACACACAGGCACACGCTCACCTGAGGGTGAGAGTATACACACACCAGGGTGTGAAACGTCTGTCAAGGTGAGGACATTTACCATATTTGTGGCTGAGTGTGAAGAGTAACTTTTAAAAATGACATATTATGCTCCTTTTTTTTTTTTTATCCCACTAAGACAGTTCTCAGGTGTCTTAATCAAAGGTTTCTGACACTCTTCTGTCAAAATACAGACAGAGTAAAGAATTAAGACGTATTTAATAGTCACTTGACACACTGCTTGAAATTATTGTACAATCAGCTCAATGATGTTTCTGACCCTCGATGGACTATTTTTCAAATAAGTGACGAGCAACAAATCTTTTTGGGTGGGAGACATCTGATGATTCGGAGCAAGAAATGTTTAGTCCTTTAAGTCCAGTCTGCAAATGGCCACCAATTAACCATATCCCTGACTACTATAAAGCGAAAGATGCTCCAACTCAATACATCAGCCGATTTATATTTAATATAGGCTTTCTCATAGGCCCTGCCTAAATAATAATAATGATCATAGGTGAGCGAAAGAGGTTAAATCACCTCTTTTTTTTTTTGTCTTTTTTTTTCTTGCTCACCAGTCAGGGCCTGTCTTTCCACATTTTTTTTTTCCAAAGTGCAACAGGCAGGTCACTGCTCCCCCCTCCTTTTAGAATTAAGGTCACTTAGGTCACAATGTCGCGCTTCTTCTTCTTTAAATTTGGTTATTCATAATAAATGTACTTAGCCAATATTTTAATCAAATAAATAAAAGAAAAATTTCTGGTATGTTTTTCCTATTTACAAAAATCAATTAATCTATTTAATTGGATAAATATCATGAGGTCAATGGAGTGTTGTATAATGTATACATTTTAGGGGAATAAAATGGCTATATTATTTATATACAGGATTCTTGATAAATTATTAATGGGACCCGGTTAAAGAGCAGGGCCATGGAGCAAACTTTCTCACCGCTGATTTTGAATGTTGAAGCTTTTCAAACCTCATTTTCCCTTTTAAAATCTATTGCATTCCACAGTAGGAATTTGCCATGCGTTTTTATCTAAAGTGAGCATAAATTCGGCAAGTGACAATTGTATTATAGCAGTGCTTGTAATTAATACTATTTGATAGTTCTTGGGCGGTCAGCTGTGTTTAGCCGTTCGCTGCTCAGTGCATATGCAACGGGCGTTTGAATAAAGGCTTTTGCAGAATAATAAGAGGAGCAGAAAGTTCAGGGAAAACCAGACATGTTCTCGTCCTCCCCTCCTCCATCCAAAGCTCACAGTGGACACGTGGAAGAATTTTCTGGTCATCATGAAGTTCAGCTTGGAAAAAAGAATGAGAGAGAAAGAAACAGAAGAGGTGGGAAAAGAAAAGATGTTTTTTCTTCTTTCCCCCTTGCTCAGACTCCTCCCCTGCATTATGAGTGGCTGCTGGAGATCATCTGGGCTACAAAGCAAAGTAGGTGGCACAGGAAGAAGAAGAAAAAAAAATCAGAGGCTGTAAAAAAAATGGAGATGTGGCAGGATATAATAATAGTATATAGGAAATAAAAAGAGAAAGGAAGGGAAGGATCGAAAGTGCGTATGAAATGGAATGATTCTAAATGAAGACTGCTTTGAAAATGGACATCAGTATTAGCACAGAGCCTCTTTTTTTTTTTTTTTAAAGCGACTGAGACATGTCCATACCTGCTTCACTGCCCTGTTTAAAACAAGTAATGACTGAAAGTCAATAAGCAAGACCCCCAATGTGTTTAACACACCTCCATTCACCTTCTGTGATCAGAACTTTGTCATTCTTCACCTTTTCCAAGAAGGACACATATTACATAAATTAGTAGGATATCCAACAAAAAGCATATTTCCAACATTTATTGAGGTTCTTATTTGTGTTTGAAATTTTGGGAGAAGCCCACTTTTTAGATGCTTTTCATTGGATGGTGACACCATCATTGTCTTGTGAACTATTAAAAAAAAAAAAACATCTAATTTGTTATCATTGTAGTTTACAGTAGTGTACTCCTTCAGAGTACAGTTGTTGCTAATGTTTTGATCTGAAATAATAGAAACACCTGTGTATGACTTACATGACTAAAATACAGTCGTGATAAACCGAAATGTACCTACGGTAGTTGATTAAATGTCAGTGACAGTTTTATTACCTCTGTCAAATCTATGTTTTTATTATTAATCTAATGTGACTAATTCATTTTAATTGAAAAAAAAAAAAAGTATAATGATTATGCACAGTACTGTTAATCGTAGGGACCCTTGAAAAAACAAGATGGCAGCCTCTCCCCCACAAGCAATACCTTTTTTTTTTTTTTTTTTTTTTTTTTTTAAATTCCATCAATGAGTTCGACAAGGAGAAAGAAGTGGAAGGAAACTCCGAGCAGGCTTAGCGGCAAGGAGTTGAAAGGGTATTTTAGAAAAATAGAGAAAATGGCCCCGTTTTCAAGATAGGCTTGAATGCAAGAAGAAGAAGGACACCAGAGAGCAGATTCTAACCAGATGCAAAATGTTCACAGTGGACGTCAGCCAGCAGGCATGTGCTCATGCTTTAACTATGTAATGGGCCGCCTGCTCTACCCTTAAAACTCCCTCCTCCTTGAACTCCCCCTCCCCTCTATTTACTTAAACCAGCCTCTCCGTCTTTCTCTCCTACATGTTTTATTTTTCATTTCTACACTTCCCCAAATCATGCTTATCCAATCTTCATCTTTCACACCTCGCCGTCTACTTCCCCTTGGCTCACTCACAAAAATCACCTGCGGTTGTTCATCAGAATAGATATGTTTTGAAAAATACCATGCCATGATGATAAAGCCATGTATCTTTTAGTCTGTTCTTGTTCATACATCTTATCATCCCAGTCAGCAGTCCACAGGTCGCTTTTGAGCAGACTACTCGCAGTGATGGTGATTTTCCATTGAGCGGTCGTCAAACGCAAGCGAGACAGAGAGAGAAAATCCAAAAAGAAGGAGGAGCTCTCCTGAAGAGAAAGAAGGGAGGGAAACATCTGCAATTCTCAAATGGAATTTCTTCCATCATTGTCCAACTCTCTGAAACCACTCACGACGTGTGTTAGGGGCCTCCACGACGCACATCGACAGAAATCGTTTTCAGAGTGCATCCCATAGATCGGATTATTACACTCCAAAGTAACTGTTAATCGTTTTCCAGTACCAAAAAGAAATTATTGGAGACATGTGAGCAATTTTTAATTTTTAATAAACGAGGTTTATTCGATCAAGCGTCTTAACAGTCATGCAAGAAAAACACACTCACTTAACTTTAATGCCAAATGAAGGACGTTGCATATTATGCTGATGCTCAGTGTCACAAAAAAGCCACAATGAGCCACAGAAAACTGGGACATACACTTTTGCAGTCTTGAAGCTGCTAGCAAGATTCACCTGAGGCAGCTACATCTCTAGCATGACTTTTCATGATGGAGTATTGCCAAAATCGAGATGTTACTACTGGTTTGATGTTGTGTTTTTTGTGGAATGTACATTCAATTAAAACAGCAGTCATTTTACAGCACTCCATATGTAGCCGTCCATGTCTCAAACACCAACATGATGTTAACATTATATACATTTGTAATCGTACAACTTTAGACGTGTATTATAAATGTTGTGATCATACATTTAAAAAAAAAAAAAAAAAATTTACCAACAGATAGTCCCCGCGAAAGATACCAAGAGGTGCGACCCACTCGGGCCTCCGTGATGTCATCAGGCCTGTCCAAATGGTCACATAGATTGGGGGGCTGACTTTATAGCTTTATTGTGGAGAAGTCAGCCCCTACAACTTAAAGACTAATGCGCCCACCACATGCACCTAATGTGTTCCAGGTGCCAACACACAAACACTCTCTCGTGCTCATATAACCTTATAATTAATATACCTTATACAAAAATGGTTACAATCCACACACGTACATTCATTTTCATAAGTACAACTTAATCTGAGACATATGTAGGTGTAAAGTGTCACGATCCGACAAACATATTTAGTGGGCGACGCAGGAAGTATTTGCAGTATTATTAAAAATGTCCAACTGAGCAGCAAGTTCCCATGGAGGAGTGAGTTAGTTATTTAATTGCGTGCATCCACACTAATTTACTCTAGATCCTTTTTTATAGCATCCCTGCGGTCTTTGTGAATTAATTTACAAATAGTGCTCGGAGGACTCTATTGTCACCATAGTATGGCATTTTTAACTTGGGCCTCGTAATCTCTCTCATTTGTCTTCATTCCTAGCGCAAGAACAAGCTTGATATTCATGAATATCCGTGCTTCTTCTTCCCAGTCCTGAAAGGAGGAGCCATGAAGTAGCAATTTTCCAAACAACTGTTTATCGCTGGACCTGAAACACTTCCTCTTTCCATTTTTTTTCTTCCCCCTCCTCCACTCCCTACTCAAGAGTGTTTTCTCTGGATAGCAATTGAACTGAGTTCTAAAAGCAAAGATCCAGACAGGCTGGGGAGAAAAGAATGTATATAAAGGTTGAGGCATGATGGGCAGGGAGAGAAATGATGATGTGGAGCTTGGGAACGCAGTCCTCAGCAAGGAAAGTCGCTATTGGCTCTCTGCTAAAAGTTGCTTGATAGCCAATTCAATGTCATTGGCTCTTTAATTCTGTAATTATTTATTACTTTTTTTTTAAAGAAAATATTCTCAATTTATCGCTGTTAATTGGGGGGTGCGCAATTGATCTGTAATATGACAAGATTTAAGTTGTAGACAGGATGAGCGTGGGGGGAGTCAAACATGGCTAGTTGCTTCTACTTTTTAAATTATTTGCTAAGTTGGCAACACCGCAAGTGAATCAGTTTGACTTCAGTTGAGTTGTACATGTCATTTGTGGAATTTATCTCACCCCATGAAAATCAAAATCAAATTAAACCAGCGATTTGGACCCACTGTGCCCCGGCACATTGGCATGCTGTGAGAGATCATCGGGTGTGCCGTAAGAAAGTATCCATTTACCAATGACTTCATGCCAAGCCGACAACATTCTGGTATTCTGGTAATTCTGAGAGCTAAAGAAGAAGTCACCAGGTTGGTTCTGGAGCATCCTTTATTCGGGTTCCAGTCCTCTGAAACGCCCTCACCATGGAAATTAAACGGCTCCCCCTGTTGAAGTGTTCAAATCTCGAATTAAGATTTATTCCTCCACTCTCGCATTTGTTGAACCCATAAATGATATGCAACTAGTCTTTTGCCTTGCCTTACATCTAGATTTTGGCCTGTTTTACTGCCGCTTCTCCGTTTTTGTTTGGTTGTGTGCAATGAGATTTTGCTCATGTCAGATACGTAACTATCAGTAAAAGTCATAAAACACTGAATGAGACCCTGGAGACATGTTAAGGTGTCCAATATTTTTATATTTTCCTCTTCATCCATGGTCTCGTTTGGACATAGCTTGTCAATGCAGGAGACTCCTACTGCTACAGTAAATGTATATTATCAATTATCAGTACAATCATGGCCGAATTGAATGTTGACCACATACATACTGATTGGTCATAGTAAATGTTGAACAGGTTTAACATTTATGATCATCAGTCCGATTGTTTTTTTTTTTTTTTTTTAATCGGAGAGGGGAGGGAAAAAAATCACTCACACACCCCACGCCAGAGGCTAATCAGTCAGTATAATCCTTCTAAGACATCTATGATCGGGCCTTTACTAACTTTGATTAGAAGGGGGGAATTGGGCTCAAACTACGCCTGATGATTGGGTACGTGT
This sequence comes from Filicampus tigris, assembly GCF_054856515.1. NCBI lineage: Eukaryota > Metazoa > Chordata > Actinopteri > Syngnathiformes > Syngnathidae > Filicampus > Filicampus tigris. The sequence continues at coordinate 8,893,931 of NC_141234.1, read as the reverse complement.
GTAGCACACATCAGAGTTAGGACACAAATGTTTACATTTATCACACTTTGCTGATGGAGGGATAGGCTGCGAGCTGGGAAAGAGAAATTCATAATCAGTTACTTTGCACTGCCACAAGGACTTCTACCTTGTGGGTGAGACTTTTTCTTTGTACCGGTAGTTTTTTGGGGGTTTTTTTTCAAATTGATTTTGGTTGATGCACTTCAGAAATCAGTCATCGTCGTTCAGCAAAAAGTCTTTGAGTTGCCACTGGTTGCTCTTTCCACCTCTAACAGGAGACGTCTTCCTCCCATTGCTCTTCCCTCCACTGTAGAAAGAACGCCTCCTCCCACAGGCTTAGCGGGTGGAAAAAATGACAAAGCAGCAGACTCAAATACTTGAGTAAAAGTGCTCACAGACACCCTGATCCGATGGAAGGGAGGGGGAAAAAAACTGTTTCAGTTGAATTTTTCGGATTTGTTGATTCCGATGAGGAAGACAATGCAAAGACGTGAGCTTGAGTTCAACATGGAACCCAGGAGTGTAAAGTTGCAAACAACACGTGGAAGGCATTCAACTGTAAACTGTACACGTACACACACACGCACCTCTTTCTCTTAATCTATTTCGATCCTGTCAGGTTTGTGAGCATGACTCCATGACAGTTACAAGTTTTTTCACGTCTGAATATACTAATGCAAACATTTTTCAGACACCCTCGTGATAAAAATGGTTAAAGTTGAAACACCATTGGCCCAATCTAGAGAGGAAGCTTCTGTTTTCCCCCCAATCACTTGAGTTGTTCATTTGAAGTCAGACACACATTTTGTCATCCGTCCTTTTCCTCCGGCGATATCTTTTTAGCACACGATTGTTGAAGGCGAAAGAGGCTGATTGCCCTCTGCAGGCACCCACCAATTGTTTTTTGGGGCGGGTGGAGGTTTGAAGGCTTTCAAGGTGACAAACACCTCGACTCATCAACTTCTCATTTCGGCTTACCGGGCAGAAAAAGGCACAAGCCTGCGGAGGGGTTAATTACATCTCTAATCATCTTGAGTTAGCCCCATTTAATCCGATTGATTGTCCCAGTAGCCATTGTAAGGGTTTTCAAAACAGTTGAAGGAAGAAGCATACGATCACTGGGATTAGTCAACCGACCTCGGGTCGAATCTAGAGTCGGTTGTCAATCATACCGTGTATTTGAACTTCATACGGCAAACTGAAATCAAAATAATTTCTTTACTGCATGAAAAATTCTCTGCCTGGGCTACCAGAATCCACTTTTTTTTCCCTTCTGTCCATCTGTGAAATCATTCAAGTGGTGAAGGTCTGCAGTAGTCGTTTCACTTCCTAGTTGCTACCCTGACTGCTGCCGTTATTTGAAAATTGAGTCTTTTTATACTATAAATACGATACTACCCACTATATTTGATTTTTTTTTTTTTGTTCACTTTTTAGCAACACTAGTAGTAGTAGATGTGAACTGAGTTTGGGAAACCCCTCAGACATCAAAGAAACTGTGATCTCAGGTTGTCTCTATTTTATTAGATTATATAATTTTTCTTTTTTGGAGGTTGGGGAGGGGGGGGGTCATTTTGGCTATACTTGAACTCTCTACATAAAACTAGGTAAATGTCTCACAATATTAATTCCCGCATTCAGGCAAAAAAAATGGAAGGTTCAGATGAATGTGAAAAGTACAAGTTTGGTATGTGAGCCTGAAGAGAAAGCAAAGAGTTTCCATAGTGGGGAAACGCAGCAAAGAGTTTCCTCCCTCGTGAAAGCTGAGCCAGTCCACATTGATCGCACCAAAATCAAAGGGGCGGGGCTAACGTAGGGCTGGGAGGAGCGAGCTAATGTGATGTCTCTCATTTCTATTTATGTTCATCTTTGAAGCTTTTCCTTTTCACGTTTTCCTCAACTTCAATCATATTTTCATTGATTGATGCTTCAAATGTATTTTCTCCCTCAACCATCCGTCGCATTCTTGAGCTCACCCTCAAATGGTCCAAGTGTATTCTAGAACTATTCTCTGGACCAGTTGGTCTGACTCGCGTGTTCTTTGTCAAACTTCAGTGTTTACCACAGAGGTTAGTTATGGATGAAGCACATTGTCTCTTTCTCACTTCTTGTGTCAACCGGGTCTCACAGTGCATTTTCCCAGATGTGAAATGATATATGGCCGTGTTCAACTTCTCTACCTCAACCTAGCCAGAGAGAGAGAGAGAGAGAGAGAGAGAGAGTGAAAGAGAGAAAACAAGAGAGCAAGAGACTCCAGACAGCTGAACTCACTTAAATGTGTTCCTCATGTGCGCAGTAATATGCGGAAAAGATTTCATCTCCCCTCTCTTTAAGCTTAACCCTTCAGAAGCCAACACCCTCTAATATAAATATATACAGGGTGACAAAAAAAAAAAAAAAAAACAGGCCCTGAAAGTTAAAGGCTGTAAAAGTTAAAGCATTAACTATGACGATTCATTGAAATTTTATAACTGTTTTATTTATTTCCTGTGGCAGCTGACCCCTGCTCACTTTTCAGCCAAACCTAGAGGAGAGTCACTGTCGCAAAGACGTACTTTTATGTAGTTTTACTTGGAAAAAGTTACTCGATGGCTCAATGAGGGGATCCAAAAGGATTTGCGCACTTTGCAAAGATAAATTCAAATACCATTTTGGAGTCATTTTCTCTGAAAGCAGTTGTATTTTTGGGTAAATCGTTTTTGTCTGTGGAATGAAAGTAAATTGTTTTGTTGTAGTTGAGATAAATTAATGTAGAAGTTGTACCTTTGTTGGAGTTAAGTTCTGTTGTTGAAGTCTTGACCTTATATGGTCCTTTTTGTTTAGTATGCCCCTCAATGGCCAGGTAGGGCTCTCCTTGGTGAGGTCAAGGGTTAAAAGCAAGATGGCCGCCTTAAATTAGATGTGTGTGTGTGTGTGTGTGTGTGGATAATGAGCTTGGCATGCAAGCAGGGAACGGTTGGATAAGGTTTTTCAAGTTCGGCATTACCTGAAAGCATTATTTGGATATTACGAAGCATTATTTGGACATTTGGAAGCATTATTTGGAATCAACCTGTACATGCCCTTGAAATTTATTGAAAAATGGGTCAAACATACCATATTAGTTGTATGTCTTTGGTGTATCATTCAACAGTTGTATTTTACAGGAAAAGAATCGTATTCAAGGATCAAAGAAAGCTATTAGAACAGTCTTAGTAATATACTTTTTTTTTTTTTTTTACACGTTAATTCCAAGATTTTACTAAGTAAATGTCTGTTACAAGCTTAGTAGAAAATTGTAGTTGAAAAATGTGAAAGTAGACAGATGGATAGATAGATGGACAGATTGATAGATGGATGGATGGATAGACGTGATTATTTTTAAGTCTGGACAAATGTGTTTTATTGCATTTCAATACAAAACAGTAAAAACTTCCTGGCCATAATTGACCAAAAGATAAAGCACCATTTGAGGACATTTTTTTTTTTTTTTCAAAACTGTATAGTTTTTTATTTGTTTTTCATGGCTTTTGAGTGACAAGTGCGATCACTTGTCACTATCTGTAGCACATTTTCTAACCTCCAACCCCTACTAGTGGTCTACAGTCCACAGCAATCCACCTTGCTGGTGAATTTGCATGTTTGTCCAATGTTGATGCTAGTTGTTGTCCTGCAGCAAGTCATTTGATCGAGTTTGGTTTGCTTCAAACTTGTGCTATAATTGCAAGTGCTAACAGCTCCAGTGGTTTTTGTGCTTTGAAAACGATATACCCAGCACGCTGTATGTTGCCCACCGGTTCGACATCCCTACCTAGCGGCTACATTAGCGGAGGCAACGTTACCATCAAAATCAATGCATGGACAATAAAAGTAAGTCACAACTTGCTCCATTCGCAACCAATTTTCACGAGGTTTACTTTTTTATATATATATATAAATACTGTATATACATGCATACAGTTCTGGAGTTTGAATGTCAGCCATCCTCTGTGGACTTTGCTAGTTTCCCCCTATGCTAACATTCTTGGCTAACCTCCTTCATTCCCCCCCAAAAAATATCAACGGTAGGGTTTACTGCAGACTTAAAATGTCCGTAGAAGTGAATGAGAGTGTGAAATTGTCATTTAGTCATTGTGTTTTGGGGGTTACAAATGGTGGTTGTGTTTGATTGCCGTTAGACGTTAAAGTAGACCTAGCCTGTTGTGCAAAGTCAGCTGAGAAGATGAGGACAAACACTGAATTGAATTGATGGTTGGATGGACACAGGTCCATCTCCAATGGTCATTCTGACACCACTTTGTCGTCTGAACAAAAACTTTTCAAAAAGCCAAAGGGCAAAATAATGATGCTGACTAAATATCAAATCAAGAGGTCTCTCAACTGTGACAGAATCAGTGGCAATCAGTCCTGTGCTCGAATTGAAGTAACGAGTTTGTCGCACCATTTCCTCCTTGTGGCCACCATTGAACTCTCCAAAGCAAAACGAAATGCCTTAACAGACATTCTCTTGCTCTTTCCTCCTTTCCTCTGCTGTCAGACCACAGCACAGCACTATCTAGCAATTAGTTGCCTGCCTTGGACTCGGGCAACATTGTATAGGGATATTTCTGTCACGTTTATTATGCCTTTGCTGACCAGACTGTGAGTCATGTGGACACACAGGCAAATCTAACCATGGGTTACTTCCAGCCAAGGGAGGTTCCTGCTTTGAATTCACTATCCTGCCTTTGACTCTCCACTTTCTCTCGCAGCTCTTGAGCTTTTACACTGAAAGAGAAGCTTTTCGTGAATTGATTTCACTTTTACAGTAGTTTGACAGACCAGAAAAAAAAATCGAAAAAGCAGCCTATAGCAAGGGCACAATTAGTATGTGCACATTGTACTTTTTCTTATTCTGAAATCTCTTTGGCAACATCCATTCTAAGCCCGATTTTCACTCTCGCACTCTGCAAAAGTGACCCAGCAGCTCTTTAATAATACCTCCTTCTCTTCACGCATCCCTCCGCCTAGCCGGTAGATGTGGTGGTGACCCGATGCAGACGTAGACGAAGAGAGGGGGGAGGGGGGGGACTCAGCGTTACTGTTTAAGGACCAAGTGAAAGAGCAGTCGGTCTGTCATTGGGTGGATTCTGCTTTCGGTCTCAGCATGCTGATATGCGCTCAGGCCTGTCGGGAGGAGGATTCTTTGACTCTGCCTGCTTTTGTGACGGAGCTTCATCACGCTTAACAAGTGACAGTAGCTGCTTCATATGAGGCGATTGCTTCAGTGCTAAATTTTTTTGTTTAGTTCATTTTTTTTTTCCAGCTCAATAAAGTCTCCTGAGCCAAGAGCAATGGTCAATACAACAAAAACTCCAAATGAGAAGCATATTATCCTAAAAAAAATACTGATAACTCCGATGACATCAGTAACAATGGTCAACAGCATACTTGAATAAGACTACTACTGACTACTGAAACATTATCAGTAGTCAGTAGTCAATCTTAACATGAAGATTCAAGAAGAAATGAGGGAATAGTATGTTTGGAAAAAAACATGCATTTGCTAATTGTTTTAATAAGGTATGAATTGTTTCCCCTTTACACTAGAAAAGAGTCACAGTTTCTCCTCCTTTGCGAAAGATTCACTGCAGAGAGAGAGGGAAGAAAAATCGACCAAGAATACAGACTGTAATTTGAAAACCTCAACCCTTGAATGTCTGCTGTGCATGTGTACGTACGTGCAGCGCCCTCTTTAATTAGCGCCTCCAGAGTCAGAGAGGGCAGAGTGTCTGAACCTTCTTATGCATCCCTCTCTACCGTTCTCTCTGGCCATTTTGGATCATCTCGGTACTTACCTCTCTTGCCCCGTGAGTCAATTCAGGACATTATACTATAGGTATGTAAATGAACGCTATCCATCCCGTTCACCACCGCTAACTCTATAGAAAGTCAGGGGAAACATTCCGCAAAACTGTTACAGTCAAACATGCTTGCGATCCATGATCCCCTCACTCTTTCCTCTTTCCCTCAGAGAAAGAAAAAGTACACGGTTGGATAGTGGTATCCACAAAGCTTCTGTATTCATCACCTTTGATTTATTACGCTCAACTTATGGACATATTTGTATCTTTTTGGACTCTGGAAAAAGTATAGGAACTGACCCCGGAATACAAATATAAGTCCTTCAGAGTGTACCTTAGTATGTGGAATACCTTGTGGGACCGATATTGTGTCCTGTTGTACTCCACCATCACTATATAACAGGGGTGTTCAATCCTGTTCCTCGAGGGCCGGCGTCCTGCCTGTTGTCCATCTCTCCCTGCTGCAACACACCTGATTCAAAGGTGCCGCCAGCCCTCGAGGAACACGATTGAAGACCCCTACTGTATAATATCAACTCAAATAAAGTAATTATTGGCTAAAGGTATTGGCTGTAACTCAAGCACCTGTCTTTCCAAAAAGGGTAAGATCCATTTGATTGATCATGTCTGCTTCACAGTTATGAGGTTCTGGGTTTGAAAATTGGACGGATGGTAGGTAGGTAGCGAGAATAATACTTTATCCATTCGGGACAAATTAAATGAACCAAATGAACAATGTATCAAAGCACTTTTGAAAGATGATCCGAACACATTCACACTCCCTTTTCAATTAGAACAATGTGATTTAAACAAAATATATATTATTGTTATTATTTCTCCTGCCAGCTAGCCAGCAGTTGAACTGCCACCCCGGACGCACTCCACCTACAAATCCCCTGCGTTTCCTTTGGCTTCTGATGAGAAATATGAAACCCAGAGAGGTTTGGTGGGGGGGGAGACATCCAATGGCAGTGCAGCACATCTGGAGGAATCCGTCTGTGGGGCTCACCCCACAGTATTTACAATATGAGGTAAGAAATGTAAAATGGACTACACCAAAGAGGGGGGGAATGCTGATTTTAATTATGAATCTAATTACACAAAAAGGGTCATCTTCTCTGTCTAAAGTTGACTTGTGATGTTAAAGCTGGGAAAAGGGAAAGGTGGCACTGTGGTCGTTGAAGAGCATTTAGTCACAAAATAACCGAGCTAGAACCAGAAAGCTTTTAGAATCTGGGTTAGCGCTGCAAAGTGTCAGGTAACGTCAGCTTGCAGTCATGACCCACACGACCCCTTGTCATTCTTTAGAGAAAGAAGCACTGCTGAGGAAAAACTCAACAGTCCCCACTCAATGCATACACAGTATATGAGGGGCCTTAGTGAAATTATTCAAGATTACTTCGCGCACTCATGAAATGAATGAAATTTAAAGAATAATAATAAAATGCTCTCATGCAAGTGATTTTTTTATTTTTTGAGCACATGAAATGCTCTTATGCGGACAAATGATTTTGCTTACCTATACATATAAGTGAAACCCTTTCTATTGCATGTTTTTACATCAATGAAACACTGAAGAAATGCTCTCATACATGCAAGGGTCTTTTTTTTTCCACACACACGAGCATGTAAAAAACTTTAACTTACATTAGTCATACTCTTACATACACTAGTGAAGTGCTCTGAAACGCACTACTGAAACGCTCTTATACACAAGTGATTTTTTTTTTCCATTTACTGTGCATGCACAAGTGTTATATGCTTTTACATGCACTAGTGAAATGCTCTCACACACACACCATTATCCACCAAATGCTCTCATATAAACTGATTTTTTTCTCATATACAGTTAACTACACTACTTAAACACATATTTCACTTTATTATGCATATAAGTGTGTTTCTTTGTTGTAGGAAGAATTTATGTCGTGTGTGTGTGTGAGAGTGTTTTTCCAGTTTATTCTTATTCTTATTATTATACACTTTTCAAGTGTTTCAAGTGCTTGTGTATGAGTGATATATTTTACTGCGTGTGACAGGATTTCACTCGTGTATGTAAGTGTTTCACATGTGTATGTGAGCAAAAAAACCTCACATTTGTATGAGAGCATTTCATTAGTGTTTGTGTGCGAGATAATCCAGAATTATGTCCCTGTCGGCTTCTCGTTCGTGTCGGTGTTTCATGAACGTGACACTTTCAAGGCTGATGATGTGGAGCTTCGCCGACATCTTTGCTCTCCTGCGTCTGGTTCTTTTTTTTCTCCCCCCCCCGAGCCGCTTCAAGCAAACATGAGAATGTAACTCTGCACTGAGTGGGAGCTCGGCCATCTTTAAAACACATTTCATCTCGCTCGCCCCTCCTACTGCCTCCTGCTTCTTTTCTCCACGCACATCTCCGTCCTTTGACTGAGCGAAATGAATTTTGAGGTGAATTTGGGAGTGTTCACTAGTTGGACAGAGGGGGGGGGGGGGGGGCGAATGAAAGTACACTTTTGTCCATGCAGTAGATCCATGATACAATCCCCGACAATATCTCTGAGTGATCATCTTCTCAAGAGAGTATGTTCATATTGAAGCAGTTAGCACTGTATTGAATGAAGTTGTGCTTTCTGTCTGTATGCATGCATTTGCCTTCCGTGTGATGAAAGACAGTATGGCTGTTCTGAGTTGATGGCATGTCTGGTCATGTGGACAGGTGAGCTGCAAAGAGAGAGAGAGAGAGAGAGCTGAGCGAGAGACTATAGTTTAAATGTGCTTTTATTTTATGTGCATTCCATGAATGGGCTTTTGCTTGTGACGTGGAATTGTTGGGAAGATGCATTAAAACACATGGTCCCCATATGGAAATGGAGAAAGAATTTTCACGAATGTGGCATAAACTGGAATACTGAGGAAAAACACGTTTAGGACCTTAAGTTAAATTCCGATTCAAAAGTGTTTCGTCCTTCCCGAAACACCGCACGGGACTTTTTCTCAATCCAAACGCGAGTTATTTCGCCTTTGCGCACGCTGGGTACTTTTTACGCACGAACGCGCAGTCAAAAGCGCGCCCTGTTGACCGTCGAACTTCGACGCGCCGCGCAAAGGAGAGAGAAACGTGGGCCTCCCTCTCCCCTTTTAAACGTCCACGCTGTCCACGTCCTCAAAAAGAATGGATCTAATTAAATCGATGCACTCGTCATCACGGGCTGGATTTTTTTTCTTCTTCTTTTCCTTTTTTTTTTTTTTTTTTTTTGCCAAACAGGCTCCGGTGGCGGCGGAGAGGAGGCTGGGAGATGCAGGACCACATGACTAGGCGAGGGAGAGAGGGATGGGAGTCAGGTTGGGTTTCTCGTCTCTCATTGGCCGGTGGGCTGACTTTTGACACGCAGACCCGGGACCCTCCTGCCGTATAAATAGGCCTGATAGAACTTTATTATTCTAGCATCACGGCTGCAGGCTTCTGCTCAGTTTGGAGTTACTCGCGTCACCTCAACTGTATGCCTGCTTGAAGGTGGTTTAAAAAGAGGGGCACAGCAGCACAAGGAGTCTGCATGTCTGTTTAGACATGCTCAGCTTTGTGGATACCCGGATTCTGTTGCTGCTTGCAGTAACTTCATACCTAGCAACATGTCAATGTAAGTTTTACAATATCTGCTCTTTTCTCTCCTGGATATTTCCACCCACGCTGCTTGAGGATCTTTTTTTTTTGGCTTTTGGTTTGGAACTTACTTCATCGTGAAGACAGACAGCTCATATCACTGCTGCTTTAAAAACTCAACGGAATGAGTTCGTGCAGAGGAATCTTCTTTTTTTTTGCCAAGGATACAATAATTATCATAGGAGTAGTTGCACTCCTGAGAGAGAGAGAGAGAGAGAGAGAGAGAGAAAAAGTTTGACTTTTGAACGAGACGTCGAAAGTAATATTATTTAAAACGTTTTTGTCCTAAAGTTAAGGGAAGAAAAGATTTGGGGCGTTGTACTTAATGTTCCATCCAGACATCCAAGGATGATTAATTGGAGGGGAAATACAAGAGTGTCTCCTGGTGGCCAAAGGTGCGAACTACACCTTGGACCCAATTTGATTGAGTTTAACTTTAGATCAGTTAATGAAAAGTCGAAATTACACAGAACAGTATCACGATACATTTTTTATTTATCACATCTATTCCATTTATCCTATATTTGACTATAACCCAATTGAAACTACAAATTGAGTCGTATATTATTTAACTGCAAATGCATTCCATTAATGATATGCATGACTTGTGCTTTTAAACAGAAACGTTCAACATTGAAATACCTTAAAATCTTGAGATGAACTTTCTCTCATCACTTAGTGTGCCCATCTGCGCCACCTTGTGGTCTAGTTTGGACACGTCGCTTTAGAGTTCAAGGGGAGGTCCTGCGGAGCCAAAAACCAAGCAGTACTAGCTGGTCCATTTTCACAGATGCTTCTGGTGTCCCATTTGTGCTAAAGCACATTGTAGCACTGTGAGATATAAACATTTGATAAGCAAAATGAGCATTTTAACAACTTGAAAGCAAAATCTTGCTATACACATTTGACTAACAAAGCAAATTATAAAGTACATTCAATGATACCATGAATTTATCAATTGAAGTTACATAATCCAAATGACAATTGCTGTTGTTTTTTGGGGGGTTTTTTATCTTGTTTGCGATGACTGGCTTTACTTGTTCTAAAGGCATAACGTGTCCAGGCCTGTTCGGCTTCATAGACTTAATACCAGCCTGGAATGCTTTGATTGACATTGCTGTTGAAAGACATTTAAAGTGGGCTGTGACCAATGTCAGCTTTAACTACAAGCACATGTCTAGCAAAGAAATAGCCACATTTTTTTCATAGAGAGAGAGAATTTAATATGATTTTAAGGTAGCAATGACAGTTTATTTTGCAGGTGTTTTGCTTCTGTTCTAACGGTGTATTCCCTTTTCTCTCCCCCACCCTCCTCCTCTCCCTCTGCCTCCTCTTCATCTGTCATCTGTGCAACGCTGCAGTCTTGGTTAGTACACACATGCATGCATACATGAACATATCAAAACAACATGACGTTAACAGTGTTTGTTACCTTGTCAGGTTTTGGGGTTTTTTTTTGCCTTCCAAAAAACACGTACATATCCCATCTCAAGATGCCTCTCGTAAGGTCCAGTGCGATTTGAGCAATCTCAACCGCAGTTTAGGATTTATCAAATTGTGCCCCCTCGACAGAGTTATTCTCCCTTCCTGTCCTCGGGTAGGCGAGGGTCCGACTGGCTGAAGACTGTGTCAAGGAAAGCTTAAACCGCCAGGCACCCTCAGGGGCCTGCATGGCACAAAGGATCCTTTCTAAGGGCTGCAGCAAGGGGCAGCGGCCTTCTTTTGCCTCCTCATCACTGCGGCCAATGATTACGTTTAAGGGGACATGTCTGATCTCAAATCTTGAACATTTCAAGCATTTTGAATTCAAATCTGCAGCCCATTCCTGGTGATTCTGCATTCAAACATGCCAACTCAGCAATGAGATTGCCCAAGACATAAGTTGGTAACACATTCAGCAGCATCATTTATATTTGACCGTCTGCTATATGTCTCATTATCATACGAAAGCACTTTTTTATATGGACATCATCCTCTTGGTGCTGAATTTGCTCAGTCTTGCTGTTGCTCAGCTACACCTGTGCATTGCTGTGCTTTACCTGAACGGGACCGATCGCGTCTATACACAAACGCCTCAACCTCAATGCTTTTGCAAGCAAAGCAGAGAGGATGACGCTTTATGACGATGTTCATCAGCTTAGTGGAAGATGAAACTTAGATGTATCTATCTTCTTTTCGCACATAATGTTTGTCTTATGCGTGGTTTAACACCTGACGGCATGGCACACCCGAGCAAGAGAGTTTTAGCGTAGAGGCGCTCAAAGGGCAACGTTTGTCCTGTCCCGTCTCAGAAAATGTCTCCTACCTTGCTTGTCCCGTGTCTGGAAGGTCAAGTTTGTTTACATGCACATTTGATTACCGTACTGCACCTGCTCTGCATCTAGTGCTTTATTTAGGGTAGCTTAGAGAGAAAAGGGCGGACGCTTTGAAGCAGTTGAGTCGCGAGACATCTGGTCTGTGTTTGAAGCTGACTGGCTTATTTTCCTGCCGCAGGGCCCCCGAGGAGACAAAGGACCTCGAGGTGACAGGGTAAGCTGAAATGGGAATTGCATCGTTTTGAACAATGTTTCACGTCTGATTGTTGTGGGTTTTTTTTAATTTTTTTTATAAGGAATGTTGGACGTAGACATTTGTTGACATGGTTTGACCTGCTAACCTTACTAGGCCACATCCCAGTTTGCATGACCCCATGTCAACATAGTAGCAATGCTATTGTTTTGTAATGTTTTTACTTCATTCAGCTAATAACCATGATATTTCTACCAATATTTTAGCAGTATTAGTTATGTTTAATGGAAACAATAAGAATGCATAGAAACAATAAGAATAATAAAGGAAGCTTGACAGCTGACCTCATGGCACATGTCTCTGTCGTGTAGGGTCCCCAGGGACCTGATGGAAAAGATGGAAAACCCGGACTTCCCGGCCCCGCTGGCCCCCCTGGACCCCCTGGACTTGGTGGAGTAAGTTCCCTTTTTTTTTTTTTTAAATTATTTGTGAAAAGTCAAACAACCTACAAAGAATTAAGTGATACTGTGTTGACTTTGGTGCACGTGTGTCTCTTCACACGTGTAACGATGCATGATTGAGCGATGCACCTAAATAGCATGTTGATGTGATCACATCGGTCGCACTCAGAGGTCAGCTGTGCGTCACACTGTCACTCTTATAATTGTGGCACTCAACTGATATGAGTTTGATAACATCACTTCCTCTTAAATTGGCACGAATCTGATTTGCAATGCTAATGTCGATGCTGTCAATCTTGTTTGCTGGCACAATGTTCTCCAAATCAATATTTTTGCGACATTAGCTTGTTTGCATGCACGGACTTCAACTATGTGATTTTTTTGGGTGAATAATGGTCTCTATTTTTGTCTTTTGCAGAACTTTGCTGCTCAGTATTCTAAGCCCCCAGATCCAGTTTCACCCATGGTGAGGGCCCGTGCCTTGTCACACACTCATGCACCAGTGCTGCATTTCAGCCACACGCCATTGAACTCAACGTGCAGGAGTTTTGTTTCAGTTCCAACACATTAGATGATTTTTTTTTTTTTCATTTATTGATTTTTGTTCATATCAAACCTGATTGTTTTTTCCCCTTAGGGTATGATGGGCAACAGAGGCCCTCCCGGACCCCCTGGACCCCCTGTAAGTTGAAATTTGGGCTCGGATCGCAATCTGGTGTTACATTTGTGCCGCTGGCATAGTTGTGACTGAAAGCTGCATTTATTATTTGCCCTAACAGGGACCTCAGGGACACACCGGACACCCTGGTGAGCCCGGCGAGCCTGGACAAACTGTAAGCTCATCCTTTAAAATGCTCTCATTCTAAATGTGAGGAGAACTCTTGTCATAAACACTCTTGTTTTACATCAAAGGGCGCCGTTGGTCCCCGTGGCCCCCCTGGACCTCCTGGCAAAGCTGGAGAGGACGTAAGTAAACAATGGCGTCAGCACAGATGCTAAGTGCTCTTTGTTGTTGTTGTTGTTTTCTTGGGATTAAATTGAGCCACTTTTCCACTTTCAGGGTAATAATGGCAGACCTGGCAAGCCCGGAGACAGAGGTGGCCCCGGCCCTCAGGTAAGCGTCTGGCCTGACTACTACTGACTTTCATTTTATGGAGCAATGCCAATTTGTCTGAATAACATTGCGTTGCTTGTTTTGAACTACAGGGTGCTCGTGGATTCCCCGGAACCCCTGGACTTCCCGGAATGAAGGGACACAGAGTAAGTATCACACTTGGCATGAGGCAGTCTGCACAAAAATGGCGGCACAAGAAACTAAAATTGCAGAAAAGTGGATTATTATTAATTTTTTTTTATATGGTTCAACCAAGAGATAACTACAGATGGCCTTTTATATTTATATTTTTATATATATATATATATATATATATATATATATATATATATATATATATACACACACCAAGCGATAACACATATAAAGTAAAATATTTGCTCTTGTATATCTGAAGCTGCATGATAATAGTTTTTTTTAACTGCATATATTCTTAACAAAAAATTTACATTTAAAACAACCACTCAATTTGAGGACATATAACAAACACAACACCATTCATTGCCATCTGTACATTTCCCTTTTGAATCCACCACATCTTCATGGCACCATTTTATTTATCCATTATACGATATCAACTGTAATGACCTTTTCTGTGTTTCAGGGTTACAATGGCTTGGATGGACGCAAAGGAGAGCCTGGTGCCGCTGGAATCAAGGTGAGAAAGTGGTCAACAGACTAGAACTAAGAAAATTCTCTTGCATATTACAGATGAATAAGCACATGTAGCAAAACAGTGAGACACCTTGCTCACGTTTATCCACCTTCTCCTCCTTTAAATGTAGGGTGAGGCTGGCGCACACGGAGCTGCCGGAAGACCAGGACTTGTTGTAAGTGCTGCTCGCCACTCAACTTTTTTTTTTTTTTTTTTTTTTTTTTTTTATGATATACTTTGATCAGTCAGCGAAAACTGGATCCTTGCCTTTTCATTCGTCGTGACTTTCTTACTACTTGTACTCCATTAGCGGATCTTTATTCAGTGAATGAACACGTCCGTGCTTTCCTCCATTCAGGGACCTCGCGGTCTGTCTGGCGAGAGAGGTCGTGCTGGCCCTGCCGGCCCTGTTGGTGCTCGTGGTGCTGATGGCAACACCGGACCTGCCGGTGCTGCTGTAAGTACCCGTCTCTGGGCTAAAGCTGTTTGCCACACACCCCAAAATAGCCCACGTCATACTTTATATGTGAGGCGATCTATTCTGACTGCGCCCGCTTTGGCTCTCCTCAGGGACCCGTTGGTGCTGCTGGTGCCCCAGGTTTCCCCGGTGGCCCTGGACCCAAGGTAGGCCTCATGTCACAGCCACCTCTGCACTCTACCTTTAGAATTTTTCATCCGTCTGATCAGCACTCTTGACTTCTCCATCTTCTGCTTCGTTCATGATTGTGCTCTCTGTGCAACTGTTCACGCAGCATATCCTCGAGTCTTACATTCCAAACTTGAAACCTTTCCAAAGCACAGATAAGCTAAGCTTTCGTGCGTTGATTGGATGTTTTCGGCCATTCACAGGGAGAGGTTGGAGCTGTTGGTGCTACTGGTCCCTCTGGACCTCAGGGTGCTAGAGGAGAGCCCGGTCCCAATGGTGCTGTTGGCCCCGTTGGTCCCGTTGTAAGTACACTACTGTTGCTCACTTTTTTTGGTCATTTTTTTTTGTTGTGGTTGATTCATCACTTGTGTTAGATATTTAGTGTGATTTTTTTTTTCCCCAGTCTTTCTGTTGTTTATGTATTGGTTATGTTCTCTCTTAGGGTAACCCTGGTGCTAATGGCCTGAACGGAGCCAAGGGAGTCACTGTAAGTGTTTGAATAATCGATATTATATTAATCATACATGGAATAATACCCAAAAGGTTGCTCGGTGGTACTGAAGTGTTACTAATGGCTGTGATTTTAGGGTGCTGCTGGCGTTGCTGGAGCTCCTGGATTCCCCGGACCCAGAGGAGGACCTGGACCTCAGGGACCTCAGGGTGCCGCTGGTCCCAGAGGCCTGGCTGTAAGCTCACATTCACATCATAAAACAAGAGCAAAAAAAAGTTGCACAGGTTCATGCGTATGAATGATGTTTTATTGTTGTTGCACATATTTTAGGGAGATCCCGGCGTTCAGGGTGTTAAGGGAGATGTCGGTGCCAAGGGTGAGCCTGTAAGTTTGAAAGACTTCCCACGCATTTTTTTTTTTACTCTTTTTTTTTTCTTTAATGCTGACGACTGGTTAATTACATTGTCCTCCATTTGCTGCCTTCTGCAGGGTAGCGCTGGACCTCAGGGAGCCCCCGGATCTCAGGGTGAGGAGGGCAAACGAGGACCTACTGGCGAGATTGGTGCCACCGGCCCCGTTGGTAGCCGCGGATCCAGAGTGAGTGAATACTGGCGGTCGTCGTCTCGGGCGCCATCTTGCTTTGGGGATCACCTGACAGCCCTTGTGTGTTTCCTCTAGGGCGCTCCCGGAAGCCGTGGAATGCCCGGTAGCGAGGGAAGAGTTGGCCCACTTGTAAGTCAAGCTTTACACATGAGGTTTGAGACTCCTCCGTGTTGCTGCTGCTTTTTCACCTCGTGGTCTCTGTCACGTAGGGTATGCCCGGTGCTCGTGGAGCCACCGGCTCTGCTGGAGCTCGTGGAGCCCCCGGAGATGCTGGTCGTGCTGGTGAGCCTGGTGCTGTTGGTCTCAGGGTGGGTATTGATTCCTCCATCAGTTTCCAAAACGAGCTGTAGCACAGACACGTGATATATGTCATTGGTATTATGTTAGCAACCCAATCCTGATGTAAAACAACAACACATTTAACCAGAACATGTTTTCAACAGGGTGTCCAGGGAAGCCCTGGAAGCTCTGGACCCCCAGGAAAGGAGGGACCTTCTGTGAGTAACCTTCTACACAAAATATAAGGCACAAAAAATAGCTTCCGTGCTCTGGTTGTGCTAATTGTCATGGTTTCCCTCCTGTAGGGTCCTGCTGGACAAGATGGCCGTACTGGTGCTCCCGGCCCAACTGGACCTAGAGGCCAGCCTGGAAACATTGGCTTCCCTGGACCCAAGGGACCCGCTGTAAGTAGAAACAAGATGGATGGCAATAGGACCAATATGAGGGAATCGATCAAGTATCTTAAATGCGCAACGCCATCCTAACTTGTTGAATCGAATGTTTTCTAGGGTGAGCCTGGCAAACCCGGAGAGAAGGGAGCTACCGGAACCACTGGACTGAGAGTAAGTCACATGACATACAACGCCTTAATGATGATAATAACGTACAATATCATTGAGCATTTTCTCAGTAGTCTGTTGTTCTAATCGTATAAACGTCTCTGTGTGTAGGGACCTGCTGGCCCTGATGGTAACAATGGCGCCACTGGCCCCATGGGAGTTTCTGTAAGTATCCGTGTGCCATTTAACAACTTAAAGACGTTATTTATTTATATATATATTTTTTTTTATCATAGCATGTTACTGTAACCTTGCTTTCCTCTTTCCTGTCATAGGGCGGTCCTGGTGAGAAGGGAGAGCAGGGACCTGCTGGATCTCCTGGTTTCCAGGTTTGAATCCATGATTTGCTACTAATAATGTAGGACGGTGATTCCCCCCCCAAAAAAATCCAATTATCCAGGTTAATTTCTGCCTTATTGAGGAAGCGCACTTAAATGATCCGCCTGCCACGATATGTCACTGGCATATAAAGATGAACAAAGATAACATCATTTGCAAACCAATTAAGTGCAATTGGATAACTTCCCATGCCACGCCCGATGATCTCTTACAGCACACTGGCTGGGGATCACTGGTTTAGGAGTATCATTCTACAAAATTCATTACTTTCTGCTTTGCAGTCAGACACGTATTAATTACAACCAACTCAGCCTACATACAGTATATTGTCATACTCTGTGTTTTTATACTTTTTCAGGGTCTGCCTGGACCCGCTGGTTCTGCTGGAGAGGCTGGCAAGCCCGGAGACAGAGTAAGTACACAGAAACACACACAGAATGATACTATTGCATGTGCATTTAACGCATACCAAGCTTAAACAACACCCGTGTCCCTAACAGGGTATCCCAGGAGACCAGGGCGTCGCTGGACCTGCTGGTGTCAAGGTATGAACTTTGTTTCCCCGGATTCCACGCAGCTGATAATAACCGTTGTTTGTTATTTGTGAAGTCTTATGCACATTACTACGAGACTTCCCACTGATAGCCTCCGTGTCCTACTACAGGGTGAGCGTGGAAACCCCGGTGCTGCTGGATCTGCTGGACCTCAGGGACCTATGGGACCCCGTGGAGCTTCTGGAGCTCCTGGCGTTGATGGTGCAAAGGTAAGATGTTTTGCTATGGAGGACCGGTCAGGCCAAGGGTGCGCGTGACCCTCAATGCGTTTGTACAGGAGTGCGCTCACAGAACTTTGTAAATAATACCAAAGAGGAATAACCGTAAAAATGAAAGGGTCCATCTCATTTGCGCTTCACAGCCAAAATGAAACCTAGCTTTTCCGATTGACTTCCAGGGAGAGCCTGGCATTGCTGGAGTTCTTGGTGCTCCTGGACATCAAGGAGCTAGCGGCATGCCCGGAGAGCGTGGAGCTGCTGGTCCCTCTGGAGTCAAGGGAGAGAAGGTCCGCAGCAAACGTCATGACAAGTCTATTCACGTGTATCAGTCGTAGGTCCGACTCAAACTCTCGCTCTTTTTTTTCCTACAGGGAGAGCTTGGACACAAAGGACCCGACGGCAACCCTGGAAGAGATGGTGCCCGTGTACGTGCCGATCTGATCCTCAATCTCTTCGCCCTCAAATCGTCGACATTGCTTACAATTTCCAAAGCAGAGACATGCTCTTCACCATCTTCTCTTATTGACTTGTAGGGTCTCCCCGGAGCTGGTGGACCCCCTGGACCCACAGGAGCCAATGGCGACAAGGCAAGTATTTGACAAAAGTAGCTAGAATGTCTTGGTCGTATCGCCACTTGACATTGTCTTTAATATTCAACCTCACTTGGTGGGGATTTTCAATTGCAACTACAAATAAGGTGTCATCATCAAACGTACAAGAATGACATGACATGGCTTCGATCAGAAGCCAAGAAGTAGCATTCATATCAACATACGTTCACGCCATCAGAAGATGATTCCACATGCATGTGCGGCCATATAAATACGGTGTGCTCTTCATACTTACACAGCAGCTGTCTTTTGTAGGGTGAGAGTGGATCTTTCGGACCCGCTGGACCTCCTGGAGTCCGTGGTGCCTCTGTAAGTTTTGAGAAATACCAATATCAGTATTTGTATTGATCCCAAATGTGGGCAATACGTTTGATTGAATAGGCATTATTTTGCTGAGTGCGGCTATCTTTATATTCAACATAGGGTGAGCGTGGAGAGGTTGGACCCGCTGGAGCCCCTGGATTCGCTGGACCCCCTGTAAGCTAACATCCTCACACCTACAACATATGATTTGTGATGAAACACTGAGGCCATGCAGAACAGAATTAGACACCATAGCCAAATTCTGTTGTTTCGTCACCCAACAGGGCGCTAACGGACAGGCCGGAGTAAGAGGAGAGCGTGGACCCGCTGGAGGAAAGGGAGATGCTGGCCCCTCTGGCCCTGCTGGACCCGCTGGACAAGCCGGACCTGCTGTGAGTATAACATTCATTCTGAACCAATGCATGTTGCTTTGTCATTTCAGGTCACAGCACTTGAAAGAGCTCATTTATCAGTCATTCACATGTTGATGCGTTCGAAATGACGGCTATGATTCGTAATCATCGGTCGACACTGGCGTGGAATTCAGTCTGACCATTTACCATGCATTTCAGGGTCCTTCCGGCCCTGCTGGACCTACTGGTGCCCGTGGAGACAATGGCCCTCAGGTGAATATTGAAAAAATGTCCATCATTTATTCCTCAGCACACTTATTACACTCACAAAAGTGTAACTAAATATTCACTTGGACTCACAAAGTGCTTCACATAAAATACATTGACAAATAACCCGGAATCACAACATTTTGCTGTTAATACACGAAAACCCCAAAAATCAAATCCGAATAAATGTACTCTTACCGTACAAGCTGCCTAAACAAATGTTTTAACTGCTTTTCGAAAACATCCACTCAAGAGGCAGCTAATTTTCATTGAGCCAGGGCACCCATTCAAAAAAATCTCACGGCATTCACACCACCAGACAAAAATGTCCCCAAAAGTATGATTACTGAATTACTGAAGATCTCATTTCACTTCGCTCACAATCTGGGCCAGATGAATTGAACGCAAAGTTGATGTACTCACAGGAAGCCGTGACTTATTCTGTGGATACACACTGTAGCTTAATTGTGTCTTGCGCCCCCTAGTGGAAGGGCATTTAATTTTTCTGCCTCTCACTATACTGTACATCGCTGGCATAGATGAATGAACACAAATATAGTTGTAATTGATAACTTTCATCAAATGAAGTGAAATTGGAGCATTCCTCGCAGCATGACCACGACTGCGCCGCAGCACCCAAGTAGGAATCAATGACCTAGGACCGCCAAATGTTTATATTTATCAATGTAAAAGACTCTTGTCCACGGGACCACATGTTGTTCGAATTGGATAATCCCTGGCTCTCCAAACGCAGCGGCCAAGGAGTAGTTATTTCTGAAAAAGTTTCTTTCAATGTGCAACAAAACTCCAATTTGTTGAACTGTCCCCGATGGATCATTTTTGTTAAAACCGTTCAACTGCCCCCCCCCCCCCCCCCCTTTCTTCACGCTATTATTTCCAACACATTTATTAGTGTCTAAAACTTGAGTGGTTAACATTTCATCTTCGGTGAGTCAGTGCAGTCAAATTTTCCATTTGAGATTCTTTATTGGATTTTTTTTTTTTTTTTTACTATGGCGCTATGATTGACCTATTTTTGTATGATAGGGTCTGACTGGTTTCCCTGGAGCTTCTGGCAGAATGGGCCCCGCCGGTCCTGCTGTAAGTACATTTTATCTTAGTTTGGGTCATTGAGAGCCCCCCAAAATATATACCCCAATTTCAAATATTCTCCTCCTCTCAGGGTATTGTCGGACCCGCTGGCCCTGCTGGTCCCGCTGGTAAAGATGGTCCCCGTGGTATGCGTGGAGACTCTGGTCCCGCTGGCCCCGCTGGAGAGCAGGGTATGGTTGGACCTCCTGGCCCCGTTGGAGAGAAGGGACCTTCCGGAGAGTCTGGACCTGCTGTAAGTTGAAAGTGCCCGAGCCAGATGCACATACATCCCCTCTAATAGTCATCATTCATTCATTTCATGATGTCGTGCTTTGGCTTAGGGTGCTCCTGGTGCTTCTGGAGTTTCTGGACCTCTTGGTCTTCAAGGATTTGTTGGTCTTCCCGGCGCTAGAGGCGATCGCGGTACTCCTGGTGGTCCCGGTGCTGTCGTGAGTATTGCATTTTTCCGACGAAAAGATTTCTTTGCAGCACATCTGATGACATCACTGAGTGTTTTTAGATTTCAAGAACATGCAGAGTACAAATAGTGAAGCCATGTACTTAACGTTATAATGTAATGCCACTTGACGCTTGCTCTTAACGCGCGACTCCAACCACAAGCTCATTGAATCGTTTAGTGTAACTGAAAGGGATTTGACAAATGTGCAATTTTGCCATGGTTAGTCATTGTTGACTTTGTCACATCCTAGGGAGAGCCTGGTAGACTTGGACCCGCTGGTCCCGCTGGTGCCCGTGGCCCCGCTGGCAACATTGGTATGCCTGGTATGACCGGACCTCAGGGAGAAGCTGGCCGTGAGGTACTATTATCGAGTATATAACACCATCTAATGCTTACATGTTCAAAAACAAATACGAGTGATGCGAAAGTACAAGGTCTTGGGTTTTAAACTTGAAATCACATTACAGGGTAACTCTGGTAACGATGGTCCTCCCGGCCGTCCTGGTGCTGCTGGAATCAAGGTACCCTACTCGTCCTATATCCATAAAGACGATGCGCAGACCAGAAGTATTCATATTTCCCGTTCTGATCATCACCTGCCGCGCTTAGGGAGACCGTGGTGACCCCGGTCCCGCTGGTGCTTTGGGACTTGCTGGCGCTCCCGGACCTGCTGGCCCCAGCGGCTCCGTTGGAAGACCTGGAAACCGTGGAGACTCTGTACGTTTCCACGGCCCGGCTTGCATATTACAAACGCCACCCAGCTTTTACCGACATTTCTTTGTGACAAACATTTATTGACCGTGATGTCAACACCACAGGGCTTTACCGGACCTTCTGGACCCGCTGGACCCGCTGGAGCTAGAGGTGCCGCTGTAAGTAGAGCCTCCATCTCGACAGAAGACTACCACGCAGATTCTTGGGAATAAAAATGCAACTGCTGTCATGATCTTATATGTTGTAGTAGCATAGCCATACTATAACGTTCAACACCTGTGATTAAATTCCTGTTCAAATGACACAGTGCGCTTGTATGTTTTCTAGGGACCCGCTGGAGTCCGTGGCGAGAAGGGAGTTGCTGGAGACAAAGGAGAGTTTGGAATGAAGGGTCTTCGTGGACATCCTGGTCTCCAGGGAATGCCAGGACCTTCTGTGAGTGAAGCATACCACCATGATACATTTAAAAAAACAAAAAAAAACATTATCCTTATAGCAGGATGATGGATCATTTATGACATCTTTGCATATAGATATATTGCAGACCAATGTCATTGAAAGGCATCTCTCCCTTCAGGGTGCCCCCGGTGACACCGGACCTGCTGGTGCTCATGGACCCGCTGGACCCAGAGTAAGCGAAACGATTTTTTTCCCCCCTCTTAGATCCGGGTCCATTGTAACCACTGCTTGGGCAGGTACGAGAGTGCAATATGATTGGATGCACTCAAGAAGGCTGTACTTTACTGTTCCCTTGCGTACCGGATTTTGTTTTCGTTACTCGAACATAGCACGAAGCAAAATGTAGTTACTGTAGATGTGATGAATCCAAATCTGACCAAGATGTTTCCCCCCTCTTCAGGGTCCCTCCGGACCCCACGGACCTCCTGGTAAGGATGGTAGAGCTGGTGCCCATGGCACTATTGGCACCGCCGGTGCTCGTGGAGCCCCTGGACACATCGGCCCTGTTGTAAGTACACGGCACAGTGAACTTTTCGAAAGACGGATGATGACCTCTGTTACATTGCGCGGATGCTCATCAAAGCTGGCTCTTATCTCTTTTAGGGTCCCCCTGGACCTCCCGGTCTGCCTGGACCTCCCGGCGCTGCTGGTGGCGGCTATGATCTGTCTGGATACGATGAGTACAGAGCTGACCAGCCCGCCATGAGAGCTAAGGATTACGAGGTTGACGCCACCATCAAGTCCCTCAACACTCAGATTGAGAACCTGCTCACCCCCGAGGGATCCAGGAAGAACCCCGCCCGCACATGCCGTGACATCAAGCTCGGACACCCCGAATGGACCAGCGGTAAGTGGGACATCTTGGAGGGATCGCGGCCGACATCAAAGCACGCGGCGAAACCAATCGCAAACCGTTCTGGTTCCGCAGGATTCTACTGGATCGACCCCAACCAGGGTTGCATCAATGACGCCATCAGGGTCTTCTGCGACTTCGCCACCCGCGAGACTTGCATCCATGCCCACCCCGAGAGCATTGCCAAGAAGAACTGGTTCAGAAGCACCGAGAACAAGAAGCACGTCTGGTTTGGAGAGACCATCAACGGCGGAACCGAGGTGAGCCGCTGCCGAGAGGCCGGACGACGGGAACGCGTTTGTCGTCGGAGCTCGAGAACAAACGCGGACTTGCGTTGCGTCTTTTGCAGTTCACCTACAACGACGAGACCATCAGCTCCCAGAGCATGGCCACCCAGCTGGCCTTCATGCGCCTGCTGTCCAACCAGGCTAGCCAGAACATCACCTACCACTGCAAGAACAGCGTTGCCTACATGGATGCTGAGAGCGGCAGCCTGAAGAAGGCTATGGTGCTCGGCGGCTCCAACGATGTGGAGCTGAGGGCTGAGGGCAACAGCCGTTTCACCTTCTCTGTGGTGGAGGACGGTTGCACTGTGAGTAGCTCTTTTTTTTTTTTTTTTCCCGTCACCATTATGCATAGCGACTGGGAGAGCCAGTGCAAGTTTTCGCTACAATATCAGCTCAGGGTTAGAATTGTTTGGGGCTTTTCGTTATATTGGTTTTTTTTTTTTTATTCAGTTAGCTTTCAGAGCGGGTTTGTTAGTTTTTATTCGTTTTTAGCACTAGCTTTTGTTTAGTGAGTGCAATTTTTTATTTTTTTTAACCACTGAGTACAATTCCCAAAACTACTGTGGGACCTTTTCTGTTCCGCAGTAAGACCGAAATAAATACAGTTAAATACATTTAAAATGTACTCCAAAAGCTCATGTATGGTATTAATTGACAACGATGAAAAGAGGATATTTTTGCTGTTATTACAGTTAGTTTTAGTTTCATTCATGTAAAATGTACTTTCAGTTAGCTACGGTTTCACTTTAGCACTCATGTCATTTTATTTCATTCATGAAAATATTTTTATTGTATTATTTCATTATGTCTGAGCCATGCGTCTTGGTTAGTAGCGCCGTTCTGATATTGTTTCTCTTTTGCCCGTCTACTTCCGCAGAGACACACTGGTGAGTGGAGCAAGACAGTGATTGAGTACAGAACAAATAAACCATCTCGCCTGCCCATCCTCGACATTGCACCTATGGACATTGGTGGAGCTGATCAGGAGTTTGGTTTGGACATTGGCCCAGTCTGTTTCAAATAAATAGACTCATGATAAATTAACACCCCAAAAGAGAGAAAGAACGAAAAAACAAAATCTCTGCCCTTCTTTCTGTGTTGTTTTTTTTTTTTAAAAAAATGCTGATTTCTCACTGCGCAACCACTTGCTTAAGATGGGCAACTATCGGAGAGGACTGAACGGACTGAACGGAGCGATTGTGCAATGCAAATTAATACAGCAACCCAAAGGAACGCGGGAAAACACCTTGTTGTGGGACATCATGTCATCCTTTTGTAAAAAATAAAAGAAGTGTAATAAAAACGCTGAAAGTAAGCATCACTTTGTGGTCTTTGTATATCTTCCAAAGAGGAGGTTTAAAACCACAATTTCCATGAAAATAAGGTTTAAACTACCTCATGCATGTACTTAAATAGGCAAAACCCGAGTCCACAACAGAGATGTTTGGGCTTCTAATGCTTCGAGCGTTGTCTCATATCAGAAGGTGCTCGGTAACTTGAAGCGGAGATCAATGGTGCTAATATGCAGCTGTGGACAAAACCACTTTTATCTGTATTATTTTGTATTGATCTTTCAGGAGTCTTGCATTAGTCCTCTGATACGCTCCCACTTTAAGCAGGTGGAATACCCCTAAACCTGATGTCTAGTATTTGTTTCATGTTTTTTTTTTTTGTTTGTCTTGAAATTTTTAGTTTGTTTTGGGTTTTTGCTCAGGCTTTTTACCCTTCAAATCACACATCCAGAGTTCATACTGACATCCCATTCTCAACCAATTCTGAATGGATTTTAGGCGGCCTATCTCTCTCCAGAATGACATCGCAAAGTCTATTGTACCTATTTTGTATATGTGAGATGTTTAAATAAATTGTGAAAAGTTCTGAAATAAAGCATGTCCAATGTTCCAAAACACACTACTCATTGACTTAAGTGCTTTCATGTTGACACAAAATTCAGTGTCACTTGTGTTGTCAGTAGTTTAGTTGATGACTTTGTCGTCGTTCACTTCAACTTTTCTATCACCGAAGCACAATCGGAGCGTGTTTTCTTTGCCCCGTTGTTTTTCCCCCATCAGCAACTTTCCATTTTCATTGACAGTCAAAACATGTTCACTCTGTTCTTGCCAATGTGTGATTACTAACATGTCTTTTCTTGTACATATGCATCCTTTTATGTTGCTTTCTCATGGCATAATACAAACTTGGCGTCCAAATAAATGACTACGATTTGGATCACCGTATAATCGCAGTGGTACGTGAATGTGCTCAACTTTGATGACATCTAGAATAACAACTTCAGACTTTTAGAAATGAGCAGAGCTAAAAATGACATCACACTATGGTGCAAGCAGCTACAGTGCCGCAGTAAAAATCTCAGCTGCAATACTTCTTGGACCTCGAGAGGGCAGGGTATACCCTTTTTCGGTTGTGTACTGCTCATGCCGACATGATTTGAATAACAATTCAAAGTTGCTGATCTGTAATTGATAGTGTGAGTTAGTCTCAGTTCATATGAACAAGATAACTACGAGACACAGACCGCAGGTCTCCAGCAAAGGTGTGCGGCATTTGCCAACCCGGATGTCAAAGTCGGTCATGTGAATCTAACCCACAAATGAGTATTTTGTGCACCCATTATATGTGACTATTTCATGGTCACACATTAGCATTTTATGTCCATGGTATTATAATGTTGTGGCCACATATAATGAAAAAAAACCCCATCTCATGTAATGTTTGGATCTCCATTGATGTTAGTGGATCTTGGAGCTCTTTTTATTTTATTTGAAATGAAATGAACAACTGAGGGAATCCTGATGTGACAAGGTGGTCCACCTCACATCCGCAGCGTAGCATTGCCAGCCAATCACAGGGCACACAGAGACAAACATTCACATTCAATCACACCTAGGGTAAATTTAGTGTGTCCAATTAACCTACCATGCATGTTTTTGGAATGTGGGAGGAAACGAAGTACCCGGAGAAAACCGACGATGGCACGCTGAGAACATGCAAACTCCACACAGGAAGGCCGTGGTCAGATTCAAACCCATGACCTCTGCACTGTGAGGATAACAAGTCGACCACCGCCCATTTATTTATTTATGTATGTAATGGAGCTTAAGTATCACCCAGGTGGGAATGTTGGTCTTTCTCCATGGTTGTAGTGGAGTATGTGTACCCCAAAATGTTGACCAACTGACTGCTTACAAGTTGGAAGAAATTTGTGATGCTAATTCGTCACATTGGTTGAACATGTCCCTATATGGGAAAATTATTTTCAATGTTTTCTTGGAGTACCACCATTTTTGTTTCATGAGTTTATGATTTTTAAATAAAGCTGCTCAACCGCAATTCAAAAGCTATTTCTGATTCTCATTACAATACAATACAAGTTAATTTTCATTAAAAACAATTCTGACTACTTTTCTTGTTTATTGTCTTTTTCATCCTCTTCAATTTTCTTCACGTTACAATACAGTTTGCAATATCGTCTTCAGGCGCTACGCCGTCGCCATCTCCTGGTCAAAATACGGCCTGGTATATTTGTTTTAGATTCCAAGCAGTTGTCACCAACATTTCTCAAACTGACCAGGAGATGGCGACAATGTAGCGCCCGTAGACGATGAGGTGTTAAATAGCCTGGTTGCAGTACTTTATGGCGTGTGATTCACTTTCATATTTGTGGCGTGGAATTGTGAGCATCATAGTCATCATGACTGGCCACTGGGTGGCGCTAGTGTGCAAAACGCCGTTGAAAAAAAAACAGGCTTGGATTGTCGGACGTGACGTCAGGCCTACCGGTGATTTGGCGGCAGGTGTGCACGAGTTGAATCATTGCATGCAGTTCACAGGTACGGCAAGATGGCGGCCGACCAGGTAAGTGAACACACGAGAAAATGTTTGTCGTCATTGCTTCAGCGTTTGAAGTTTGAACACTGCACGCCACTGCGCGGCCTCTTCTCGGGTAAGTGAACACACGAGTAAATGTTTGTCGCACGCCACTGCGCGGCCTCTTCTCGGGTAAGTGAACACACGAGTAAATGTTTGTCGTGGATTTCTCACGATGACATTTTGTTTGTTGCAGGATTTGCACACTTAAGGGATGCTACAGCGCTTGATGTTTGAAACTCAGCACGCCACAATTCACTTCTCTTTGCGTGATTTAGCAGCGCCATTGAACAAGCAAATTAAAAAAAATTTGGCTTGGACAGGCGCATGCGACGTCAGGCCTGCAATTCAATTGGCGACAGGCGTGCACGACTGGAATCATCACGTGCAGTGCACAGGTGCGGCAAGATGGCGACAGACCGCGTAGCATTTTGCAGGTAAGGTGAGCACACGAGCAAATGTTTGTCGGCATTTCTTTCGTTGGCATTTTGTTTGTTGCAGGATTTGCACACTTGAGGGAAGCCACAGCGTTTGAGCACAGCACAAAATTCACGTTACTTCGTTTGATTTAGCACATTGTGCTCTTTTTGTTTGTTTTTTTGCCACAATTTCAAATGTTTTTGGTTTGTTTGTTTTAAAGCTGGCCAGCTTTTCTTTTTTTTTTTTTTTTCTTTTTTTTTTTTTTTAATGGCACCTAATGGCTTTGTATTTGGCAATTGAACTGTCAGGTTTTTTGTTTGACTAACGTTGAGTGTTTATTAATGTGCTGGGTTATTCACCAATGTGCAATGTACTTTCTTTAGTGTTTGGTTGTAAACTTGTGAATGTGGTAATGTCTAACACTTCACGCAGATTGTCACAAATAAACGCTTTCCGCTCCAAATAGTCCAAAATTGCAACTATATTCTTCGACTGCCGGTTAAAATAAAAAAAGACCAACGCGCTCCGAGGAACCTTTTGCAAGCATTCATTTCATTTCTCTGGTTTCCGATTGGATTGGACACTTAATCCTATTTGGACGCTGCGCTGCCATTTTTGGACTGAAACTTGGATTACCTGCCCGCTTTACGGTAAATTGTGTTGAAATGAAAATATGAATGCTCTTATGTACCTGTATAACTAACATAAGGCAGAGTGCCAATAAGTATTTTTCAAGTAATTTCGCGGATTCTGTTTAATGCTAATTCAACCACAATGGTGTATTTCCAGCTGTGGCTTTCAATGCTCGCATGCTTTTTTTTTGTCAGAAACTGACTAGTTGTTACCAGTAATTATTACAAAAATAACATGTTGAGTTCTAAATGTAATTTCTGTCCATTGTTTGTCGAACTAAAAACCAATGCAGGATCCTTCAATACAAAGCAAGCAGGAGGACCTCAGACCAGGTGAAAAAAAGTGTACACTTTCAGTTCGTTTGTCATTTATGGATGGAACTGTGTAAACGTTGATTCTATCTTGTCTAAATTGATTTCTTTTTTGTCTTAGTTCCATTGAAGGGCCGGACTGTACAAATGTGCAACGTTTATCAGTGCCTCAACAAACTGTTTTGTGAATTCCACAAGTGAGCTGAAGTGACATGCTCACTGTCTACACCGAAAAGTCGCTCAAACTGAGTGGGAGGAAAGGTAAGGTTTTTTTTTAATGAAAGCGTAGTAATCAAGAAGCTCAGTCAGTGATCAACACAATGTTTTATTCTGAACGGTACGACCGTTTATACGTCTTGATACATCGGATGTTTTGTTGTTTTAGTGGGTGCTTTAACCTGTCACTGTTGTACTTGTTCTTTTCCCCTCCCCTCACTGTGTTGATGATGCAGGTTGTTGTCTGGCGCCAGTGGAGCGGGACGGTCCGAAGGCCACCAAGAACCGCTGGACGAGGGTTAGCGTTCCACATGCGCACAATGAAGTGAGCAAGCACACAATTGCACGTTTTGGAGGGTGGCCAGGGAGCCGGATGGGAGGAAAGGATGGATGGATGGACGGACGGGCGAGGAAAACCAGCCAAGTAGACTCTCCGGTCAAATTAGTGACACTCCATATTACTCTTAGATGTTTTTGCTGTGCGGATTCTGCACCGAGCGACCGGGATGAGATCTGGGGCGAACCGCTTCCCGGGGGCGTCGTCTTTGGGATTCTGCACCGATTGACAGAGGAAGAAGCGCTTCTCTGAAGGAGTCCACCTGCAGCCATTTGATTCATGAAATAAAGTCTCGTGTTGTTTTTCTTAACATTCTACAACACTGCGTTAATTGTTGCCCACTCAGCCTCCGTAGCAGCCTGGTCATCCTGGAAGCGGATTGGTCCCTCGATCTGCGGTCCTTTCTCCAGGTTTCTTCAGCGAAGCCCGCCCAAGAGGGGTTTGGAGTTTGTTTTGTTTTTTTTCCTCCCTTACCCGGCTTGGGCTTTACATTTGGTCGGCTGTTGACATGCTTTTGTAAATAGACGGCTATACAAATGCACTTGACTTACTGCAGGTCGGAGAAGCAGCTGGAGCCCAGGGTGTCAAACGACAGCAGCGCAACAATTACAAGCACACTTAAATTGTGCTTGTTTTGTAGGTGTGAAGGGAAAGGTGACAAAAAGTGTTTTGGTTGAACATTGTACTCTACTCGCACGAAAATCTTAAATCAGTCTAAGATGCAAATGTACTTGTACTTGGGGCGAGAGGCACCAAGATCCACCAGATGAGGGTAATGACGCCGACCGATCTGGAAATGGAAGAAATGCACAACTCCAGTTTGGTTTTTGTTTTTATTGCAGGGTGAAGAAGCCGCTTGAGACGGGTGACACCAAAGGCAACTAGAGCAAGATTAGAAAAGCACCAAAGCAGATTTGTGGGGTGGCAGAGGTAGCAAAGCACATGG
This sequence comes from Filicampus tigris, assembly GCF_054856515.1. Taxonomy (NCBI): domain Eukaryota; kingdom Metazoa; phylum Chordata; class Actinopteri; order Syngnathiformes; family Syngnathidae; genus Filicampus; species Filicampus tigris. The sequence goes on along the minus strand of NC_141234.1, from coordinate 8,863,931 downwards.
CAATTTGATATGCAAGGGGCATATCATTATTTTATGTATTTTTTGGTTGCAGGTCTCAGATGGCGCTGGATGGACTGAGGAAAAGGAGCGGTTGAAAAATGAAGAATCAAGCGTCACACGAGTATAATCCGCCTGAGGGGCGTCTGTAAATGGTGAACAGGAGGGGGCAGAGTAGTGAGCTTTGTGGTATGCCTTGGTCGCGCGCAGGTTGTTGTCGTTGTAGAAAAGATCTGATAAGGGTAGGCTGGACAGTGTGTTTTTGTTTTGTTTTCCTCAAGCCATGGTTGGACACATTTGTCAGGTTGAGTGCTCTTTGGTTGTTGTAGTTGGTCAGCTGGTTGTTTGGCTTGCCTGGATCCAGACTCAGAGCAACTTTTTGTTGTTTGAGGATGTCAGTTTGAAAGCTGGTGTGTGGGTAACAGTTCAGGCAGGCCTTGTAGAATTCTGTCACATTTAGTGAACAACACTCAACGTTTTTCAGTGTATTTCACAGTTGTAGAGGCACCTGACCGGACAAGTGTTGGAGAGGAACTGCACCAGGGTAATGAGTACATGGACAAATATGACGTCCGACGGTTCAAAAGTCAGGTAAGGGAAGTGGACAAATGCCAATAAATGAGACTATCGGGCTCGGCAATGTGGCCCAAACATGGCGATTTGTTGTTTTTGCCTGAACAGCAGAGCTTCGACCTTGGCCGGAGTGATGGTGGCAAATGTTGAGCTCTTGGAACAGGCGGAGATAACCAGCATGCTGCGTCTGTCTCTTCATCAGATCTTCGGCCATGATGAGCCACGGCACGGCCTAGTCCTTTTTTGTTTGTGGTATGGTTAATGTTTTTCCCCCCCCGTTTTCTTCCTTCGTTGATGACTGGCGGGCTGTGTTACAGGGCGGCCGTGGAGCGGGACGGCCCAAGAGGCGGCAAGACCGGCCGGACGAGGGTCATCATGAGCACACGAAGTGGGCAGCACACAACTCGTTTTGCAGGCTCGACGGTGAGTCGGATGGGACAAAAGGACGGACAGGCGAGTGGAACCATGAAAGTAGACGCTCCAATCAAGTTGCTGAGTGGATTCAGCAGCCGCAGACCGGGACGACCTCTGAGGTGGACCACTTCCTCGAGAGGCGTCACTCTGGAGGATTCTGCATCAATCGATCGAGCGAGCCACGTCCTGTGGAAGAACCGCTTCCCTGAAGGCGTCTTGACTGTCATGTTGAACTCTAAAATGAAATACTGTTAGAGTTGACATTGCGCAGCAGCGCATTGCGTGAAATGTTGCGGGAAGGGGTTCCGTCCGCCGTCCGTGCTCACTTCGCAGGTGCTGATCGGGGTGTGGCTAAGCTTTGTCCACTGTGGGTTTGCTTGAAGGGCTCCATGAACGCACATGACTTGTCGTTGCAGGATGGCGAAGGAGCCGCTCGGGACTGAGCCGGTCGCGTCCAACCACAGCAGCGTGACAAAAGCAAATGTGTGGCAATATCATGGCAATGGCCAAAGGTGTCATGGTGTGCTGTGTTGATGCTTGTTTTGCAGGATGGAAGAGGAGCCGCATGAAAGGAAAGGCCCATGCCAGGTAACAACACACCTGGCAACTCAAACAGGTGGCACAACCGCAATTGTTGTTGTTGCAGAGCTCAGACGGAGCGATTCCACCCATCAAATGAAGGTGGCACAGCCAGTTCCCAGTGTATAATCTGTCTGCAAGAGCGTGTGAGGAGCTGGATGAATCGAAAGGCTGGGCAGAGGGTAACAAAACATGGCAAATGAAGATACAAGGGACACAAACTACAATTTGTATTTGTTTTTTGATTGCAGGGCTCGGATGGAGCTGGACGGGACGAGGAGCAGTTTCACAAAGGAAGAATCGAGCGGCAAACGAGTAGAATCCCTCTGAAGGGCGTCTGTAAATGGTGAACAGGAGGGGGCAGAGTAGTGAGCTTTGTGGTATGCCTTGGTTGCGCATAGGTTGTTGTCGTCGTAGAAAAGATTTGATAAGGGTAGGTGTGGACAGTGTTTTTTTTTTTGTTTTTTCAAGCCGATGGTTGGACACGTTTGTCAGGTTGAGTGCTCTTTGGTTTAGCTTGTCTGGATCCAGAGCAGCTTGATGCGGTTTTAGGATGTTGGTGTATGCTGTTGAGGAAGGCGTCAGTCATATTGATCAACACAAAGCATGTTTCAGAGTTTTGGAGGCTCCGGACCGGACGAGCAGTAGCAAGAGACAACTAGCGGTGTTTGTTTTTGCAGTTTCGCATGGCGGAGAAGGAGCCAGATGGGTCAAAAGTCAGCTGGATGTGACAGTCTCACATCGGTGAGCCTGCAGTCGACATGAACCTTCATACGATTTTAGGCCATGATTAGTTTTTTAGTATGATTCATATTTCCTCTTCTGCTTCACTGGCTATTACTCGGCAGCAGTGGAGTGGGATGGCGTAAAGAACCACCAGTTGGAAGTATCATTCAAGCAGCCCATCGGGTGACAAACGCCCACCTGGTTCTACCGAATATTTTGCAGGATGACCAATGAGCCGGGTGGGGCTAACCGGCAATGAAACGAGCTCGTGACATACAACTCTATCCTCTGTTGCAGCAGCAGCGTGGAGAAGCCGCAATGGTACGAGAGTCACCTGCGAGAACCAGAACAGGGCCAGAAGTGTAAATGCATGCGTCCAAATCCAAGTGACAGTCCCAAAAGTCGGCAGGGTGGAAGAGGTGCCGGATGCAAGGGTAACAAAACGCATGGCAAATATGGAAGCAAGCGACACACAATGAAAATGTTGTTCTTGTCGCAGAAGGCCATCGACGTGATGAAAAAGAGGAAGGACGGCTCCAAGATGAACAGCTTCTCGGCTCTCGAGGTGAGCGTCAAAGTCGTGCGCGTTGACATGGATGTCGAGGCCTGTTACGAGTCCTTCTTTTTCGTAGCGTTCCCCAACGAGAGGGGCGGGCGCTCGGACAGCAAAGCGCCAACTTGAAAGGGAGAGTATGTTTTTCTTGTTTCGTGTTTGTCTCCTCTCTGTCACTAACTCACCGGGTGTGCACTGACTAACACTGACAGCATGATGAGCATTTTGTGCCCAGCTGTGCGTCAAGGCAACAATGCTTTGTTGGAATAAGTTGTTCTCTGAAATGTTGGTTTGACATGTTTGTATTTTGTTTTGTCTGAAGGGATGTGAAGCTTCCTTTTGGATGTTCCAAACATGCCTGTGTACTTGAATTAAAATTGTCAAATGTTTTCAAGTGGTCTTTTTTTTTTTTTTTTTACTTTGGCCAGGGAGTACATGTAGCCGTGTTTTATAAAAAATTATGTGCAGAGTGGCATTTTCCGAAACATTCCATAAGGCATTTTTTAAAAATGGCCTAAGGCTTACAACATGACTAAAATATAGTCAAACAAGGAACTGTTCAATATTTACTATACACATGCCTTTACAATATACATGGTAGTTTTTTGGGGAAATATGACCATGTATTCTGTAAAAAAAAAAAAAAAAAATTGTATGTAGTAAGGTGTTTTGTGGGGAAAACTAGGAATCATAACTAGTATATATATACTGTACATGTGTGTATGCAGTGGGTGTTAAATTTGAAGTTTCATTAGAAATGTCACTGAAGTGCATTCAATTTGCTGATACCTGCGGAAACCCTGAAAAATTATTTTGTAGAGAAAATTTGTTATTCCTCATTACATTGCGCACACTTATGTGCATTGTAAAGTGCAATACACACTGGACAGTTACACAGTTGGGGTTAAAATAGGTGGAAGGTGTCCGATAATTGTTTTCCCAGTGAAGGGACAGTAATGGTGAAAAAGAAATGAACACATCCCGCATAGTCCAACCTTCAATTACTGCATCAAAATATACTTTATATATACATTACACACGTAGTAGAGGGATAGGCATACACATGGCACGTTACGGCGGGGCTCGAACCGTTGACCTCACGTGTTTACCGCCTCCCGTCCATTCATCGTTGACAGGCGAACGTCTCGAGCCGCGGGCGCGACATTCGGCTCGTCAAGTCAAAAGTGTGACGGGGGTAATGGTTTCCCGACACCGGCTGTGATCATGGATGAAAGATCAAATCCGCATACCTGCTGCGCAAAACAAGCGAACCTTTATAGCAATTTTAATTTTAAAAATGTAATTATTATTGTGTGATACTGGCATATGTTTTTGAGCTACAAAAAAACCCCGTACCCCGTGGACTTGCAAAAAGCTAACATTAAATCGCACAGGGCGGAGTTTCAGCGTGGGTCTTAGCACACATTTGTACGGGTGAACGGTTAGGATTCTTTGCACATATCGCACGGTTAGGGTTAGTTACATACATGGCACAGACATTTATACATTGCACGGTTAGTTACATACATGGCACAGACATTTATACATTGCACGGTTAGGGTTAGTTACATACATTACACAAACATTTGTGCATGACACGGTATGGGGGGGTTCGTACCCTGGACCTCAGGTGTACGAACCTTAGACGCAATCCTCTCGCCTAGCGAGGACCTGAGGATGAAGGTCGCACCTCGTTCATTCATCCTCAACAATTGAACGCGGGCGCCGCTCGGAGTTCGACAAAGGTAAAGTTTTCCAGCGACCTGACAACTGCCAGAGCCACCGTGGTCGAGTGGTTAACATAACACTGCGGCAGACCCTCGGACTCTGGTACGAACCTCACGTACAGACTGTGAGACAGTAAACATTGACAGGCATTCAAATGTGTCCATGTGTTTGAACACAAATTAAATGTTGCAGTTGTTCTTTTTTCATGTTGGTTAGAACGCTGTGGGCGGGACCAGGTGGGGCGTGGCCTCAACCAGCCCCGCCTACCTCGGGACCCCGCCCACGAGGGATAGACCAGCAGACACTGGAAATAGACTAGAAGGTATTTTTTTCTTAATGACACCAGAGGGACACCAACAGACACTAAATAAGAGACTATTAAGAAACACCAACAGACACTAAGTAAGAGACTATTAAGCCTTAAGAAGGACACTAGTAGGGTAGGGGCCGGCCGAAGGCCGGCCCCTACCCTACTAGGTAGGAGACCAGAATGACACTACCAAGGTAGGGGCCGGCCTTTGGCCGGCCCCTACCCCTCTAGTGTCTTTCTTAAGGATGATAGGGGGACACCAGTGGACACTAGAAGGACACTAGAAGGGTAGGGGCCGGCCGAAGGCCGGCCCCTACCCTTCTAGTGTCCTTCTTAATGATACTAGAAGGATGCCAGTACACAACAGAAAGACACTTGTAGTGTCTTTCTTGATGATGATAGTGGGATGCCAACAGACACTAGAGGGATGTTAGTAGGGTAGGGGCTTGCCTTCATCTACTAGCATCCTTCTAGTATTGTTAAGAAAGACAGTAGGCCGGCTCCTACCCTACTACTGTCCTTCTAGTCTCTTTTCGGTGTCTACTGGTATCATTGCCGGATGCTGGTGGGCGGGGTCCCGGGGTGGGCGCGGCTGGTTGAGGCCGCGTCCCACCGGGTCCCCCCCACAGCATTCTAATCAACATAATAAAAGAACAACTGTAAAATTTAAATAGTGGTTAAATACTTGCCGTGCAACCCATGCACGGATTCGAATGCCTGTTAATGTCTACTGCCTCACAGTCTGTTGTGGAGGTACGGGGATTCGTAATCGAGTCCGAGGCTTTGCCGCAGTGTTACGTTAACCACTCGACCACGGTGGCTGTGGCGGTTGACCGGTCGCTGCACACTTTTACCTTTGTCGAGCTCCAAGTGGCGCCCGCTTTCAATTGTTGAAGATGGATGTCCGAGGAGCGGCTGTCGTCTCCAGCTCCTCGCTAGCCGAGAGGAATGCGTCTGGGGTTCGTACACCTGAGGTCCAGGGTGCGAGCCCCGCCATACCACGTCATGTGTAAATGTCTGTGCAATATATGTAACTAACCCTAACCGTGCGAAGGTATAAATGTCTGTGCAATGTATATAACTAACCCTAACCGTGCGATATATGCAACTAACTCTAACCATTGACCTGTACAATGTATGCTACGAATCCTAATTCTAACACTAAAATTCTTTCCAATGCAATTAATAACTGCAAACTAACTTTCTCTACTTTGACTGTGTAATATTTAATGTTAGCCTTTTGCATGTACACAAGTACGTTTTTTTTGTATAATTACATTTCAAAATTAAAATCGCTATAAAGGCTTGCTTTCTTTGCGCAGCAGGTAGGCAGATTTGATCTCTCATCCAACATGATCGCAGCCGGTGTCACTAACCACCCGACCACGGCGGACACGGGATATTACCCCCGTCACACTTTTGACTTGAGCCGAATGTGGCGCCCGCGGCTCGAGACGTTCGCCTGTCGAAGATGAATGGACGGGAGGCGGTAATCACATCAGACCTGCGCTGGCCGAGAGGAGTCACCCGGGAATTGTTCCCGTGAGGTCAACGGTTCGAGCCCCGCCGTAACGTGCCATGTGTCTGTGCGATGCGTGCAACCGACCCTAAGCGCGTATCTCTCTCCAACGTGTGTACTTTGTCTATATAAAGTACCTTTTGACTGTGTGGGCATCACAATCCCTTAGCAATTAGCAGACAAAAGAAACCTTTCACCTATTTTAACTCCAACCGTATAACTCTCCAGTGTGTATTGCACTTTACAATGCACATAAGTGTGCGCAATGTAATGAGGAACTAATTCTCTCAACGAAATAATTTTTCAGGGTTTCCGCAGGTATCAGCAAATTGAACGCACTTCAGTGACATTTCTACTGCAACTTCAAATTTAACACCCACTGCATATACACACATGTACTGTATATATACTAATTTTGTCTAGCCCCCCCCCCCCACAAAAAAAACACCTAACAAAAACACCTTACGTATAAAACACATTTTTCCAATTACACGCAAACAGTTTTGAAAGACACATGCACCCTCTAAAAATCCTAACTGAGGTTACGGAAGCGACGTCTGTTGGGCACAATGAATTAAGGTGAGAAACTTAGTTATATAAAATGTGAATAACGTGTGTTAAGCCTAGTTTAGCAATATTCTGATGTATATCGCAACTTTTTGTAACATTGCCCGCAATCCGAGCAGGCCTACTAAATGAGCCGTCCGCCATTTTGTCTCCAGCGCCATAGTGTGTGAATATATATATACTTTTTTTTTTTTTAAAGCAGCATTTGAGCAATTCTGCTCCAACCAAGAGGAATGTGTATACGATGGAAATGAAGCCAGCGATCATCAACAGGTCGGAGAAAGGCAAGCTGCAGACGAATATTGGCCATTTAGACATTTAGATGGTGTTAAAGGGTTAATTCCGCCTTAAGTGGAAATTCGGGCCACGTCACCAGCGTAGGAACGGATCTGGTTCATAACCCGAGGACCTCTTGTTTTGTCACTTGTACTCTCAAACCAAAGGACCACTCCAAACCACTTTACAATTTTAATTCGAGTACAAAGACACATTTGGAACAAAATTAAATAGAAACATGTCAAAACACTTTTGCAGCATTGTTGCCTTAACGCACAGCTCAGTCCAAAATCCCCATGAAGCAGTCAGTGTTGGTTAGTGCACACCCAGTGAATTAGTGACAGAGGCGACGAACAAACCAAGTGGAAGAACAAAGACATATACTCTCCCTGTTACGTTGACCCTTCGCTCTCCAAGCGCCGCCACACTGCAACATCAAAAATTGAATTATTTTGTTCCAAGTCACTCATTTTCTTGCCGTTTCTACTTTACCCGTCTCATTGTTCATCGTGCAAAACATTCAGTTGTGCGTTTGTCACCCGATTGTGTGCTTGGGTGATTACTCATCTGGTGGTTCTTTGGCCATCCCACTCCACTGCCGTCCAGTAACACAGCCTGTAAGTCATCAACAAGGCAGGGAAGAACGGGAGGGAGAGAAGAAGAAGCAGGGGGGGGGGGAAATCGAAGCAAACAGGACATGACATGACTCATCACGGCCGAAGATCTCATGAAGGTTCAAGTAGAGCGCAGGCTCACTCATGGCCGATCAGGCGTGTGCGAGACGGGCACAGTCGGCCGCAGCGGTTCCGTGCTGGTGATTTAGTGGCCATGTGGTTCGGGACGTGGGTCGGGCTCCTTCTCCAGCCTGCAACAAGTCAAGTGCGTTCGTGGAGCCCTTCAAGCAAACCCACGGTGGACAAAGCTTAGCCACACCCCCTGATGAGCACCACGTGAAGTGAGCACGGACGGCGGACAGAACCCCTTCCCGCAACATTTCACGCAATGTCAACTCAAACAGCATTTCATTTTAGAGTTCAACATGACAGGCAGAAGCGGTTCTTCCACAGGACGTGGCTCGGTCTGTCTGTCGATGCAGAACCCTCCAGGACAACATCTCTCAGGGAAGTGGTCCGCCTCAGAGCTCGTCCCGGTCTGCTGAATCCACACAGCAACTTGATTGGAGTGTCTACTTTCACGGTTTCGCCCGTCCGTCCGTCCTTTTGTCCCATCCGACACACCGTCCAGCCTGCAAAGCGTGCAACCCGCTTCATCGTGCGCTCATGATGACCCTCGTCCGGCCGGTCTTGCCGCCTCTTGGGCCGTCCCGCTCCACGGCCGCCCTGTAACACAGCCCGCAAGTCATCAACGAGGAGGGAAAAACATGAACCATACCACAAGCAAAAAAGGACAAAGCCGTGCCGTGAGTCATCATGGCCGAAGATTTGACGAAGAGACGGACGCAGCATGCTGGTCATCTACGCCTGTCCCAAGAGCTCAACATTTGCCACCATCACTCCGGCCAAGGTCGATGCTCTGCTGGTCAGCCAAAAACATAAACCGCCATGTTTGGGCCACATTGCTGAGCCCGACAATCGTCTCATTTATTGGCATTTGTCCACTCTCCTTACCTGACTTTTGAACCGTCGGACGTCATATTTATCCATGTACTCATTACCCTGGTGCAGTTCCTCTCCAACACTTGTCCGGTCAGGTGCCTCTACAACTGTGAAATACACTGAAAAACGTTGAGTGTTGTTCACTAAATGTGACAGAATTCTACAAGGCCTGCCTGAACTGTTACCCACACACCAGCTTTCAAACTGACATCCTCAAACAACAAAAAGTTGCTCTGAGTCTGGATCCAGGCAAGCCAAACAACCAGCTGACCAACTACAACAACCAAAGAGCACTCAACCTGACAAATGTGTCCAACCATGGCTTGAGGAAAACAAAACAAAAACACACTGTCCAGCCTACCCTTATCAGATCTTTTCTACAACGACAACGACCTGCGCGCGACCAAGGCAAACCACAAAGCTCACTACTCTGCCCCCTCCTGTTCACCATTTACAGACGCCCCTCAGGCGGATTATACTCGTGTGACGCTTGATTCTTCATTTTTCAACCGCTCCTTTTCCTCAGTCCATCCAGCGCCATCTGAGACCTGCAACCAAAAAATACATAAAATAATGATATGCCCCTTGCATATCAAATTGCCATGTGCTTTGCTACCTCTGCCACCCCACAAATCTGCTTTGGTGCTTTTCTAATCTTGCTCTAGTTGCCTTTGGTGTCACCCGTCTCAAGCGGCTTCTTCACCCTGCAATAAAAACAAAAACCAAACTGGAGTTGTGCATTTCTTCCATTTCCAGATCGGTCGGCGTCATTACCCTCATCTGGTGGATCTTGGTGCCTCTCGCCCCAAGTACAAGTACATTTGCATCTTAGACTGATTTAAGATTTTCGTGCGAGTAGAGTACAATGTTCAACCAAAACACTTTTTGTCACCTTTCCTTTCACACCTACAAAACAAGCACAAATTAAGTTTGCTTGTAATTGTTGCGCTGCTGTCGTTTGACACGCTGGGCTCCAGCTGCTTCTCCGACCTGCAGTAAGTCAAGTGCATTTGTATAGCCCTTTATTTAGAAAAGCATCTCAACAGCCAAATGTAAAGCCCAATCCGGGCAAGGGGGGGAAAAAAACGAAAACCAAAACCCTCTTGGGCGGGCTTCGCAGAAGAAACCTGGAGAAAGGACCGCAGATCGAGGGACCAATCTGCTTCCAGGATGACCAGGCTGCTACGGAGGCTGAGTGGGCAACAATTAACGCAGTGTTGTAGAATGTTAACAAAAACAACATGAGACTCCATTTCATGAATCAAATGGCTGCAGGTGGACTCCTTCAGAGAAGCGCTTCTTCCTCACGACCTGCTCCTGTCAATCGGCGCAGAATCCCAAAGGCGACGCCCCCGGGAAGCGGTTCGCCCCAGACCTCGTCCCGGTAGCTCGGTGCAGAATCCGCACAGCAAAAACATCTAAGAGTAATATGGAGTGTCACTAATTTCACTGGAGCGTCTACTTGGCTGGTTTTCCTCGCCCGTCCGTCCATCCATCCTTTCCTCCCATCCGGCTCCTTGGCCACCCTCCAAAACGCGCAATTGTGTGCTTGCTCACTTCATTGTGCGCATGTGGAACGCTAACCCTCGTCCGGCGGTTCTTGGCGGCCTTCGGACCGTCCCGCTCCACTGGCACCAGACAACAACCTGCATCATCAACACAGTGAGGGGAGGGGAAAAGAACAAGTACAACAGTGACAGTTTAAAGCACCCACTAAAACAACAAAATATCCGATGTATCAAGACGTATGAACGGTCGCACCGTTCAGAATAAAACACATTTGTGTTGATCACTGACTGAGCTTCTTGATTACTACGCTTTCATCAAAAAAAAAACCTTACCTTTCCTCCCACTACAGTCCGGCCTTTCAATGGAACTAAGACAAAAAAGAAATCAATTTAGACAATATGGAATCAACGTTTACACAGTTCCATCCATAAATGACAAACGAACTGAAAGTGTACCCTTATTTTCACCTGGTCTGAGATCCTCCTGCTTGCTTTGTATTGAAGGATCCTGCATTGGTTTTTAGTTCGACAATCGACAGAAATTACATTTAGAACTCAACGTGTTATTTTTGTAATAATTACTGGTAACAACTAGTCAGTTTCCGACAAAAAAAAAGCATGCGAGCATTGAAAGCCACAGCTGGAAATACACCATTGTGGTTGAATTAGCATTAAACAGAATCCGCGAAATTACTTGAAATACTTATTGGCACTCCGCCTTATGTTAGTAATACAGGTACATAAGAGCATTCACATTTTCATTTCAGCACAATTTACCTTGAAGCGGACAGGTAATCCAAGTTTCAGTCCAAAAATGGCAGCGCAGCATCCAAATAGGATGAAGTGTCCAATCCGACCGGAAACGAAATGAATTCTTGCAAAAGGTTCCTCGGAGCGCGTTGGTCTTTTTTTTTTTTAACCGGCAGTAGAAGAATATAGTTGCAATTTTGGACTATTTGGAGCGGAAAGGGTTTAAATGCAAATCGTGACAATCGGCATAAAGTGTTGGACAAAACCACATTCACAAGTTCGCAAAACAACAAACAACCAAATAATATACATTGCACATTGAAGAATAACCCACCACAATACAAATACATATGAGGGGAGAGTTACACATAGGCAAGGTGACACACCCAAAAAAATAAAAATTAAATACATCTTTGACCCTGACAGTAAACTTCATAAAACCAGGAAATTAGGGGGAAAAAAAATCCAGAATAAAAATGGATGAATAACCCACCACATTAATACAAACACTCAAAGTTAGTCAACAAAACAACCTGACAATTCAATTGCCAAGTACAAAGTGATTAGGTGTCATTAAAAAAAATAAAAAGCTGGCCAGCTTTAAAAACAAACCAAAAACATTTGAATTTGTAACAAAATAATTCTAGGGCACAATGTGCTAAATCAAACAAAATAAAGTGAATTCTGTGCTATGATCAAACGCTGTAGCTTCCCTCAAGTATGCAAATGCTGGAACAAACAAAATGTCATTGTGAGAAACGCAACAAACGACAAACATTTGCTCACCTTACCTGCAAATGCTACGCGGTCGGTCGCCATCTTGCCGCACCTGTGCACTGCACGTGATGATTCCAGTCGTGCACACCTGACGCCAATTGACTTGCAGGCCTGACTCACGTGCGCCAGTCCAAGCTATTTTTTTTCTTTTGCTTGTTCAATGGCGCTGCTAAATCACGCAAAGAGAAGTGAATTGTGGCGTGCTGAGTTTAAAACATCAAGCGCTGTTGCATCCCTCAAGTGTGCAAATCCTGCAACAAACAAAATGTCATCGTGAGAAATTCACGACAAACATTTTCTCGTGTGTTCGCTTACCCGAGAAGAGGCCGCGCAGTGGCGTGCTGTGTTCAAACCTCAAACGCTGACGGGCCCCTCAAGTGTACAAATCCTGCAACAAACAAAATGCCTACGAAAGAAATGACGACAAACACTGCTCGTGTGTTCACTTACCTGGTCGGCCGCCATCTTACCGTACCTGTGAACTACATGTAATGATTCAACTTGTGCACACCTGCCGCCAAATCACCAATAGGCCTGACGTCACGTCCGCCAATCCAAGCCTGTTTTTTTTTTTTTGATTATTTAACGGCGTTTTGCACACTAGCGTCACCCAGTGGCCTGTCATGATAACTGCTTTGGCTTCCCGTGGAAATTGTTGCTTCAATTTCGCGCCACAAATATGAACGTGAATCACACGCCATCAAGTACGGTAACTCTGCTACCATTGCACAACACTACATTGTCTTCGGGCGCCACGTTGTCGCCATCTCCTGGTCAGTTTGAGAAATGCTGTCGGTGACAACTCCCTGGAATCTAAAACAGATATATCAGGCCATATTTCGACCAGGAGATGACGACAGCGTCGCGTCTGAAGACGATATCGTGAACTATATTGAAACATGGAGAAAATTGTTGGTATCCTCTGTTGAATAAATAATAATAATAATAATAATATTAATAATAATAATATAATAATTATTAATAATAATAATGATAATAATAATAATAATAATAATAATAATTATTATTATTATAATTATTAATAATAATTAATTATTATTATTATTATTATTAGCTGGATAATAATAATAATAATAAAATAAAATAATAATAATAAAATAAAATAAGAAAGTAGTTATATAAAAAAAAAAGAAAATTAACTAATGAAAATCAGAAATAGCTTTTGAATTGTGGTTGAACAGCTTCATTTTAAAATCATAAACTCGTGAAACAGACAAAAATGGTGGTACCCCGTGAAAAAAATGAAAATAATTTGACCATAGGGACATGTTCAACCAATGTGTTGACGAATTAACTCCTATTGGTTGATCGATGTGTTTGTGCAGTGAGCACCATCAACCTACCCAATAAGGGGAATAGTTCAACCCAAGCGATAGTCAGGACAGTCCCCTTATTTGAATTACATTTCCTTCTGCATTTCTTGCTGGCATGAAGAAATGTTATTCGGAAGTGGTCGAAACTGCCATCTGACGTTCATTCTGGGTGAACGCAGCGTTGTAGAGCCATGAAAGCTTGTAAAGCGTGTTCAGAGGCCCTGAAAATGAAGGCAGTTGATGTTGATCCTGAGTGTCTCGGCCACTGGGTTCAAAAATTGTGTTCGAAAGACGTCCTCCACTTCCAAAAATGAGTGGGATGTGTTGTACTACATTCCCCCAGCAGAGAGCGCACTCCCTGTATGGTTGAGGTTAATACAGTATTTGGGTTTAGTTTGTCATTTTCAATGTGAAATTACGTGTTACTTTTAACAAAAGTAACCTCATTAGATTGTGCATGATTAAAGCCGCCAAGAAAATAGTTTAATACAAAACCAAAAGTAAAAGAAGGCACTTATGTCAAGCGTAGTCAAACGTTTAGGTTGAGACACGCCTCGAACTACGCTCTGGAGCCAGCCCTAAAAAATACTTTGTGCTTCAAGTACCACCATGACTAACATTAAGATACAGTGGTGTAGTATGTTTAATCCATTGATATTATTGTTAGCCACTTTAACATTATGCAGTTTGAACAGTAGTACTGCACTAAAAATAACTAATATACTTCGATAATGAATAAAGACCCTGTAAAATGAATCCAGAGATTTGTTTCTACGTGCAAAGAATCAACTACAGTCCCCTCCAAAAGAATTACTTTGTTTTTGTTGTGTATTGAAGATATTTGGGTTTCAGATCATAAGAAAAGATTAATATGAGACAAAAGTTCAGAGTACCAGCTTTTATTTGATTGTACGGGGTGATTTTAGTCCGATAAATTGCCACAAGAGGGCAGGAGTGGCCAGATTTTCACAATGGCCAGGTCAAGTCAGGTCCGCCCATGAGAGAGCCCACTTCGTATATGCAGCGCTTGAGTGTATGTGTATGATCTAAGGTATCACATATGCAAAAACAAACAAAAAAAAACATCGAAGTGAAAATTCTGTTTGAAATACCTCGTATCACAAAAAGCTGCGGAAACGAGTATTTTCAAACTTACCAATGTTCAAATGCTGTTTACTAAAGAATGGTAAAGTGTAGAAACATACTTTTTTTCTGCTGAAAGAAACTTTCGTTTGGTAGGTTCCATGCTTATATAGCTATAGAACTCAATCCGTGGGCCTTCAAAAATGAGTCAAAATGGTAAAAAAATGACTGGCACCGGCAGGTCCATTTTTTTTTAACATAGTCTGGCATTTAATGAGTTAAAATCACACTAGAATGATTGTAAATGTACTATTACATGTTTTCACATGCTCCTAACAACATTCACAAATCGTTTTGAAAATGTTATATATTTCCCACCTGTAGTTATTTCACAGTACAGACTGATTATGTAATATTACATTTTATCAAGGCACGCAGTTGGGGAAAAACGTCTAAAAGTGCTAAAAGTTTTTGCTTTCTTGTCAGATCTGTGAAGCTATCAACATACTACTGTCTGTTAGTGACCACACAGCTATGAGAAGATCCCCAAGAAAGTAATCAATGGAGGAGCCATTCGGGCTTATCATCTTAAAAAAAAACGGGGAAAACAATAGATGCAGTCTATCAAGAAGAAGCACTGAGAAGCCACATTAAGAAAAAGATGTTGCCATCATATTTGATTGAACTTAGATGCAGAGAGGAGATTTGTGCTAAATATCCTTTTTCATTAAAGAATATACACATTGGTAAATATCTGTTGCTTTTTCAAACATCTTTTGTAAAAAATACACTTAAAATTTGTAGAAAATATTTGCTTGATTGTTAATAAATGAGGTTTTGAGCAAAAAGAAATTGCAACTTTTATCACAACCTTTATTCCAACTTTGAGAAAAAATTGCCCGCGAAATCAGGCATTTTCGACCGCAACAATCATAAAGAAGTGCCCACGGAGTGCAGGAGGGACTGCTTTCATTTAGCAGTAAGTGTCATCGTGCAGGGGTCACAGATTGTGTATTGACACCCAGTAGCAAAGTATGGAAATGGGAGGAGAAAACGACGAGGAGGAGGGTCGGAGACGCTCCTGTGGAGAGTTCACAGCTGCTTGTTGTCATGGAGGAGCGAAGATGGCGGTCCTGGGCCTGGGCAAGCGTGAAATAAACCAACATTTCACCATCAGGAACGCCAAGTTGATATCGCTCGTGCTGGTTGTTTCACTCGTCATATTCCACACGGCTTCACGCTATTTCGGAGGTAAGTGGCTCAGCAGTCGCTTCGGAATGGGAACATTTGACACATGCTAGTTGCTAACGCTAGCTGGCTTTTCGTCTCGTTACGCGCACTCTACTTCGAAGGTGTTTGCCCAAAACTAAGACGCATAACAGTTTGGCAACATAGCCGGTCTCGCGTAGCGGTAGTAAGGATTTTGGCTCGGCAAAGTCTGGCCAGCCGACGCCGCGTTGAGTTAGCGGTGTTTACATGCACTGGCACCATGCTTGAGTGAAAACCCTGAAATCCCTTTGAGCAGGATATCCAGTTTAAGGTCCATTTTCTACTGCACTCTTTGTCCTCATCAGTAGAACCAGTTTGTCATATTAGAAACGCTTTCTCTGCTACTGTATTAACATTTGTGACATTTATAGAGCGATAATAATAATAAACTACAACCAGTTATCCAAAACTGTGCACGACTAGTCATGCTAGTTAACACTAGACGTTATCTAGTTATCTAGAATTTTCTGTCACCATACTAGTGGCACACAGTTACACAGTAGCAACACGAAGTTGTCCGACTATATTGTAATATGCCAAAGTTGACCTCGTGTGTAGAAATGTCATGCATGTTACAGAAAACGTCCTACTAGTTGCATGTAATTACATACTAGTAAACACACCGGTAGCAGAGTGAAAGCCTTTGGACATTTATTCAATATCATTATGTAACGGCCAGGGAAACAAAAACTTGGAAGTACTTGTTCTACATCATAATTACACCACCTGACGTGTTCTTTTAACCAAAGGATTCTATTATTGTCCTTCATAAACCAAAGGATGGAACAAACATTTTTACGTGTTCGCCTACTTTAATAATTATTGTGGAACTGCCTCTTAAGTTGTGCTCCCCTTTTTCTGTCGATGTCCATGGGGAGGGGCACGTTGCATCGCCACATTTGATGGAACGCGGTTGCAATTTGTACATACTAGTACCCACTTAGAACAATATTACTATTTGCTTTGCACTGCTTTCCACTCGTTGTATGACTTTTTTTGTGCAATAGATAATTGATAGAATGTTTGCAGCTATCAGTACTAACCGTATTTCAAAATCGTTTTTTGTGTTTGTTTTGTATCTGGGATCTCGTTATCCATGCTTTTATCCCAGTTGCTCAAAGCAACGTTGGATATAGTCAGTTTGATCAGGGTCAAAACATTTTAAGATATTACCAAATCTGGATGATGGGTGCTCTAAATAAGAATTCATATCACACTGAAGGCTACTTTAGTGTATAAAAAAAAAAGGTCTGGCGGCTAGCCAACATGGGGTCACTCAAAGTGTCTTTTTCATTTGATGAGAAAAAGCATAGAAAATATAAATGCTGCCCCACAAATCCAATCACAAAAATCACATATGCGTTACATGTGCTTCAGATTCAAACTGAAAATTTCAAACTTGAAAGTAACAAAATTAAAAAAAAAAAAAGTAGTTCAGAGGCTTTGTGTGCCTCCACGACTTGCGAGTGCAACATAACACTTGTATTGTCGTGCACAAAGGGTGAGGTCAATGATGTACCTAATCCAGCTAAAAGGAAGACATACTGTACCTCCCGACTATCCCTCATGTTGAGAGTGCACTGGAACTGAAGTAACAATGATTTTTGAATGTGTCTGTAAATATTACGTTTCCAATTAGCAGCTTTACAGCTTTTGAGACGGGGGAAAAAAAAGTCCTACTGCGCATTAGTTGCCTCAACAGTTTGAGCAATTATTTATTACGATATGTTCCACAAGCAATTACATGATAAGTGATGCCAATAATATTTGTAAATGGTTTAAAAGTGGCTGGTGACTGACAATGTATCCTATGAATGGGAGTGTCGTTTACACACAGGCAGCAGCTGCAGTCGCTCACAATGACACGAAAAGGATATGTCTTTCCGCCAGCCGGTACAGTAAGTCACCGAAGTGAAAACAAGAAAATGTCCCAAGTGTCCATCATTATGAAAATAAGTCGAAAGTGTCATCGTTGTCCATCGTCACAAAAGCGAGACGAGCAGGTTGCGGTTCTTGACTAAGAGCAGCAAATGAGTGACTCTCTGATGGCCTCCTTTATTTTGCTCTGTAGATGGCGACTGTTTTGTGCTTGGTATTTATTTACCAGTAGCTTCTTTGTGCTTTGACCCCCCTTAGGCGGAGATTCATGTGAATGGCTGCTGTCCAGCGGACGTTACTTGGGGGAGAATGTTTGGCAGCCTTATGGCTGCATGATGCACAAGTACAAAAGCATGTGAGTCACACAGATTGTGTTGTGTTATGCGTGCGTGCGTGCAAAGCAAATAACCAAGAGTAGATCTACAGCCGCATGCTATGCATGGTTGACAATGGTTGTCTTTGTGTGACAGTGAAGCCAAAACCTGCCTTTCTCAAAAGCGAGTGGCCTTTGTCGGAGACTCACGGATCCGGCAGCTGTTTTACTCCTTCATCAAAATTATTGAGCCCGGCCGAAGAGAAGATGGGAAGAAGGTATGCTTGGGACGACGTCATCTCAACAAAAGTTGACAACAGTTTGAGAACGTTTGCTTAAAGCGGAAGTCAACGCAAACATATTTTTTTCAAGAATATGTTTTATGCAAGCCCACTAGTTGAAACGGGGCATTCTGAGAAATATTGCGTTTGTGGAATAAGTGTTAATCCACTCGTTTTTAGCCACCTTGTCTTCTGCGGACTGAAAATGACATCACGACTGCTCACAACGACCAATCACGGCTCAGATTCAGAGAACAGGTCAGCCGTGATTGGTCGTTGTAAGCAGTTGTGATGTCATTTTCAGTCGACAGAAGACAAAATGGCCACCCCCGGAGATGGCTAAAAACAAGTGCATTTTGCTACTTAATTTATATTCCACAAATACAAAATTAATCAGAATGCCGTGTTTCAACTAGTGGGCCTGCTGGGAACATATTCTTGAAAAAAATATGCTTGGGTTGACTTCTGCTTTGATATTATGTTAAGGCGGGGGGAAAATATCCTTGACATTAGAACAACTTGGAAGTCAGCTAGTGTCACAGGATGGCATGTGTTGCACTTTATAGATCTACCAAATTAAAATATATAGCACAAACAATGCATGTTTTAAATAGTTTATTTTTTTTTTCTGAGTGATAAAAGAAAAACGATTGGTTGTTTTTCTTATTTTCCCTTTCACATTCACAATTGCTCTTTAACCAAGCAAACATAACATTCCAGACAAGAATCTCTTTTGTGTTTCATGTCTAATGGAAGCATGCGGACATTGCCTTTCAAGAAAAGAGCTCCTCTCTTTATGTGGTGAGCTGCTTTTTTGTGGAGTGTATTTTTTAATCAGCTGTGCCATCATCTGACAGGAAGTGATAAACATCTGCCTTTCTTTGCGTGTGCAGGACTTCCTGTGGTATCCAGAGGCCAATAACTCAATGAAGGAGCGTTTGGCATCATGGACACGCGTAAGTGACGACGCTCTACCCTTGTGGAAAGTCCGTTAGCCACAGCATTTTGTAATGTATGCAATATAATGCATTGCAGGAAGGCTCAGCAAAACCCGATGTTGTCATCCTGGGTGCTGCAACGGTACGTTGGTCGAAAACAAAGGCGGCGCGGCGCGGCGCGCTCGCGCGTTGGGTCTTCATCCTCTCTGTGTCTCCATTCGCCACAGTGGTCCATTAAACTGCGCGGTGGCAGCAGTGAGACTTTAAGGCAGTACAAAGTCAATGTGACCGCCTTGGCCGTTTACCTGGAGAGGCTGGCCCAGCACGGAGAGGTCTACTGGGTCCTACAAGGTCAGCTTGGAACACAACGCAAGCCTTGAAATATGACCGCTGGCTTGTCGCTTCACCACAGTGATGAATTTGACATCTGTTGCTGAGTTAATAGTCACTGAGCACTTGAGGTTTTCATTTAATTACGATTGGGCTCAGAGTTTAGAATTGCCGATGTTATACGGGGCAGCCTTCTGTTTAATATGGCGACAAGTTGGGAACATAACCCGAATTTGTCGGAAAGTGCTGTAGTCTTACCGCAAGCCTACGCCAAAAGAGAATAGAGGGCAGGCTACATAGAGTTTGGTGTATTTTCCCCTCCAGAACCAGTCAACGAGGAGGTGTTGCGCAAGGACCGGAAGGTGATCACCAATCACCAGTTGGAGCTCTACAACAAAGCGGCGGTGGACGCACTCGATGCCGCCAAGCGTAACAACAGGTCGCTGGTGAAGCTGCTGGCCGCCTCGCGCGAGGCGGCACTGGAGACCATCGGCCAATCGGACGACGGACTGCACATACCCGAAGGCGCCAGAGATATTGTAAGTTATCACGGGCGTCTTCAAACGTGTCAGTCGGTCCTATTTAAAGGACGTGACAAGTTGTCACTTTGCTTTTTTTTTTGATGAGATGGTGGGTACCACACTATTAGTGGACCAGAGGAAGCGGAGAAGATTAGACAAGCCTTGCGACTCTCGCCCCAAAGTCAACTAAAATGGACTATTGCTGCATTGTTTTAGGGGGCCATGGTGCTGATGAACGCCGTGTGCAACAAGCTTCACAGACCCATCGACGGCTCCTGCTGCCAAACGGTGCCGTCGCCCAACCTCCTCCAGAAACTGGCCGCGTGCCTCTTGGTGGCCTCCGCCCTCATCCTCTCGGGCTTTTACCTCCTTGGCAACAACCGCCACCACCGGCCCGTGCCGCCGGACATGGAGAGCCTGGAAGAGAAGAAGCCGGCGAGCGCCGTGGCCCCGCCGGGAATCAAGGCGCCGTTGCAGGCCGTGTGCAGAATGGGCGTCATCATGACCTACTTTTACCTCTGCGATCGAGCCGACCTGTTCATGAAGGAGCAGAAGTTCTACACACACTTGACGTTTTTTATCCCACTCATCTACATATTTGTACTGGGAGTTTTCTACAGTGACAACAGCAAAGAGGTCAGTCTCTGTCCTTATGGTGAAATCCGTGGCCGACTTTTTGACTTTTATTTTTGACTGAGTTCAAGTTGTCCCCACACAGACCAGATTGCTGAATCGTGAGCAAACCGACGAGTGGAAGGGCTGGATGCAGCTCGTTATCCTCATCTATCACATATCTGGAGCCAGCGCTGTGAGTTCCTCACGTCTTTTTTTCTTTTTTTTTTCCAGCACACATCGCATGTCATTTCAAAGACCTCAATAAATTCGCCTTGTTCCTTTCAGTTCATTCCTGTGTACATGCACGTGCGGGTGCTGGTGGCCGCTTACCTTTTTCAGACTGGCTACGGGCACTTTTCCTTTTTTTGGCTCAAAGGAGACTTTGGACTGTATAGAGTGTGTCAGGTGAGACGACACAGGGTGCAAGTAGTCACAACACTAAATTCCCCGTTAAAAAAAACAAATGGAACGTCCATTTGTCATTGTTGTTTTCTTAATGAATCCTTCCCCCCGCAGGTGCTTTTTCGTCTGAACTTCCTGGTGTTGGTGTTGTGTGTGGTGATGGACAGGCCCTACCAGTTCTACTACTTCGTCCCACTGGTCACCTTTTGGTTCGTCGTCATCTATGGCATGATGGCCTTGTGGCCTCAAATCCTGCAGAAGCGGGCCAACGGTAAGCATCGAGACGTCCAGTTGAATTTGATGAACTGTTGAGGAAAATTTCGGATACTCCGAAATGTGTGGCAATTTGAAGCTTACGGTGGTCCGGTGTCTTGCGCAGCCAGCGGCCTGTGGCATCTTGGTGTCCTCGTCAAGTTCCTGGTCCTTCTGTTGTTCATCTGCGTCTTGGCTTACTCACAGGTGAGCCTCACGTTCCCGAATTCTAATTTCATTCCAAGCATCAATATAAACCTCATCAACATACTTAAGGTTGGCAGCTTAATGGCCATTTGAGCGAATTGACGTGGATGCGGTTCACTTCGAAAAACGTTTTGTCAGCCATGCATGCCATTTACTTGCTGATAGTGATTGGTATCGGCGGCCTTTGCTTTTTACTCCTCGATACTGGCCATCCCTAATTCACCGCCATTGTCATTAAGAGTGAAACGGCATTTGCAAATCCACCAGCGATCAAAGTGCTACACTGGCTCGGAAATATGTTGAAGCCATTCATTTTTGTCTTTGTGTTCACAGGATTTTTTTAACACCGTCTTCTCCTTTTGGCCCTTCTCCAAGCTCTTTCAAGTGAACGGAAGCGTCTACGAGTGGGGCTTCAGATGGAAACTGGACAGATTTGTACGCTTTCCGTCACGACTTACTTTAAGGTTTGCGAGCGTGATGTCATACTTACTTGGATGTGTCGCGTGGCAGGCGGTGATCTACGGCATGCTCTTCGCCTTCATCTACCTGGTGCTGCAGAAGCGGCAGGTGCTGTCCGAAGGCAAAGGAGAAGCGCTGTTGTCCGCCTGGATCTCCAACCCGCTCTTCTTCCTCTCCATCATCACCTTCGTCGTAAGGGCGCTCGCCGCTTTGTACATTTTCCTGCCGGCAGCATCCTGCAAACGTCAATGAGGGCCAATGCTAGAACTGTGTCAGGAATTCTGAGTTATCTGATTGTAGGTAACCATACTAGAAGAATATACAACATTGCAAACTGCAATCACGATAAACAATGAATACAGCTTTTGTAGTGTCAGTCAAAACATCAAATTATTAACATAAAAGTAATGTGAATGAGTTGTCTTAAATTTGGCTTCCTAAACGGGCCTCATAGCTTCATTTACTGCTCTGACGTAGAGAAAAAAAAAAGAAATGTTTTTTTTTCCCACAGAAGTCTTGTGTACACAGAAACTCTCAACAGAAACTATCCCCAGTAAATCTTTTCACCTGACTTGTAAAACAAATTGATGAAAACGTCAAGCACGTCAACACTTGTCTCCTCCCATCATTCCAGACATATTCCGTGTGGGCCAGCAGTTGCAAAAATAAATCCGAGTGCAACGAGATGCATCCGTACATTTCTGTAGCGCAGGTATTTAATTGTCTCTGCTTCTTTTTTGGTCATACAATGCGAACTTCAATGGAAGGCATTCAATCTTTACTCATACACACACACAGATCTTGGCCTTCATTCTAATCCGGAACATTCCTGGCTACGCCCGCTCCATCTATAGCTCCTTCTTTGCCTGGTTTGGAAAGATCTCCTTGGAGGTGAGACACTTACAGTGAGAGAAAAAAAAACCCCTGATAAAAACAGCACAAAACTGTCATAGCCAAATGCAAATATTTTGTGATAATAAAAAATTTGCCCGAGATAAATCATTTCAAAACTTTTTCAAATAAAGTTCATATGTTCCAGTAGGCCTTTCCTGAAGGGTTTGTGTTTGCACCAAACATACCGGTAACTTTATGGAATCGTGGCATAAAAGTTCAACCAAGTCAATGGTTGCAAACAGATGTGGGAATATGTCAAATTTATGTTGTAATAAGTTTTGAAATGATTTATCTTGGTCTGTTTTTTTTAATCACAAATATCTGGCATTTGAATCGGGGTGTGTGAACGTGTCTGTGTCTGTTAAAAGATTCCACATGTACATACCTCTGAATGTCTAATCAGATAATCTTTACATACTGTGTGAAAGAAGATCCTCCATTTTGATAGCGTGTACGAAACAGTACGACTGATTACCAAACCGTTCAGTCCCTCCCACTTACTTGCTGAATCCTTTTGCCTCCCCCAGCTGTTCATCTGCCAGTACCACATCTGGTTGGCCGCAGACACCAAGGGCATCTTGATCCTGATCCCGGGCAGCCCGTCACTCAACATCCTGGTCAGCACGTTCATCTTTGTGTGTGTCGCCCACGAGATCTCGCTCATCACCAACGACCTGGCCCAGGTGGTCATCCCCAAGGACACCGCGGCGCTCCTCAAGAGGCTGGGGGGGGTGCTGGGCGTGGCCGTGCTCACCCTTTTCTTTACTAGAGACCGCCAGAGCATGCCCGGGAACTGAGTCTTGCTCGAGACTGCCGACACAAGGCGTGTCGTTCATCGAACACTTTTTGACTGCTGATAGTCGCACACTGAAGAACAATGTCAATGTCCCGCTCATTTAAAAAAAAAAAAAAAAAAAAAGAAAAAGGCATTTTTTTCCTCCTCTCAAAGTGAGCAAAAGGAAAACTGTTTTACAATTTACATTGCAAAGAGGGAGGGGTGGTACATTCTTAATAATACTAACAACAAAAAAGGTCCTATTGTTTGAGAATTTGAGCACTGAAGCGGTCTCGCAACTCGCCGTCCACATCGACCGAACTAAAGAAAAAAAAAAAGCATTCTGCTTTCTATTTTGACAATGGTGTTGTACAGTATTTTAATTGAAATATGGACCAACAAGTAGCTCTTCAGATCAAAACTCTGACTACCCCTTTTGTTTTTTTGTTTTTTTGGTGAGTAATCCTGTGCTAAAAAGTACTGTACTGTGGTCACCTGCTGTAGCTCTGAAACTTTATGTGATATGTACAGTATTTAATTATTTAAAATTAAGCGTATATTTTCTACTCTTATTTTATACTTTTCTTGCGCACCCGCCAAGTGAAGAAAGTAGTTGATTTGATTGATGACACAGTTTTTTTTTTTTTTTTTTTTTTTTTAAATCTGCCTCTTTGATCTGTGGTAGAACATGCACTGGTTGGCCAGCACAACAACTAACATCTTGCTCCAAACGGACTCTATTCGACATGCAACTTTGAGCTTTCCCCCACTGACTCCATACACGCAAGTAGCCACCCAACATGCACTGACTGGGCTAAAAAGACGAATTGCTGATATTTTATATTTACGCGTTTATTTTTTGTCGCCCTCTGCTACGCAGGATTTAGCACTTTTATTTAATGACACTCATTGCTGACAATGAGGCCACGTGCAGCTAATTCTCTGCACTGAAGCAGGTTTCTATCGAGAAAAGCAAAATATTTTGTCACGGTATGAACGTGTGATGTACGAGCTTTACTGCAAATGATTTTGGAAGTTGCATTTTGTATTTGTAATGAGGAGGCGTGATTCCAGTATCAGTCATTGCATTCATCTCCAATAATTGTTGAACCTTGATCTCATTGTGGAGTCCACAATCAAGATTTTAACACGGCGTTTTCGTGACTGCGGTACTTTGGCACTCCGGCCTTAATTGTTCCATTTTGGTATAGTGTAACAGGAACAACTATTTATACTCTTTGAAATATGTTACACATAATTTTTGTCATGTCTTAAAATGTGAAATGTATCCATATTTATAAATGAGTTTATTCAGCTGTACATGAAAATGATAACTTCATAAAATGTGCAGTTTTGGCTTCCGTTGTCTGAAATGGGTGGTTTATATTTCCTATTTGACCAGAAAGAAGAAATCATTTCTTTGAATGAATTTATTGATGTGGCCCCTTACATTTAATGTAAAACTCCTTCAAGAGGGCCCATGTGCAACTAAAGTACAAATACATTTGACAATTACTCCAAAATATTGAAACGTGACATTTCCACAGTGATGTGAGAAAAGTGTTAAGAATCCTTGAAAATGTGTGGGACATGCAGATTGGCACAAATTTAAGTGGGCGGGGGGTGGTTGGGTTGGAGAAAGCTACCTCAAGTCAGATCACAAATTCAGTGCTTCAGCCACCTTCCGCTCCTCAGGAATACCATTTACCTACAAAGAGTGAGAGAAAAGATGGTTAAATTCAAGCTTTTTGTACTACTAGTCCATAGCTACAAGAGCACTCATCAATTATGAATCATTTTGACTCCCAAATCCAATAGTCCACTTAAGGCGATAACATTGCCTACCTCCAACCTTCGAAATGTAGACATGACATAACTATCTCCTTTGTTAGCAGTGAAAAAGAAAAGGAGATTAGTAGACCATGCACACTGCAGCGGGCGCTCTGATACTACCCTTATCTCTCAATGGTTTTCAATCTTTTTATGCTGAATCATTAGTTTTCTTCACAAACAAGATGGAGGCTTGATTCTTAAAAATACATATATAAATACCATTAGAGGGGGCCACCACACTTTGAGTATAATTGCCATACATTAATCAGACATGTATTTTATTCTTTAAGAAGCAAATGGTAGCTTTAGTTATGTAACACTGCTGCCTGCCAATGTATGCACTTGATGCTGGACAAAGGTAACACAAACCTGATGGTTGTTGTTGTGGTATGGTAATCTGGTTTTGCAGGTTCCTGAAAACAAAGACATTTGGTGAGTGGGATTCGCACGCACACACACACACGAGCCTTAAATTGCCTGAGCTCCAAACCCATTACGGACAAATCACTTGACAGCTCGAAGCCCTTAAGCCGCGCTTGTATGTTTAAACCGGAAAAAGAAAAATCAAGATGAAGTTTCCTGTACTCACGTCTGTGTCTGCATGAGGGGCATGCTGGTGGTCTCGTAGTTGTCCGGGTGGATGGGCGGCACCACCTCGCCGCTGACCGGATTGAAAACAGGCAGCGTGGAGAGCGGCCAAGAGATTTCCCGGTTCTTAGACATGCTGCGCATCTCTTTGGTGGACTTCTGGATGGAGCTGTGGTGGACCAATTGGATGCTGGAGAGGCCAAAATTCAACACACAACAGTCTGTTATTGTTGTCTACCTCTTTTTATAGGTCTGTATTTATCTAAAAAAAATAAAAAATAAGATGAAATAGTTCTCTTGTATAGGTCTGTATTTATCAAAAAAATAATAAATACGAAGAAATAGTTCTAATTATTAGTGTATTTAGTCAGATGTGCACTCAATCTATAATCTATATATTGCATCTTTGTACCAGGGAGCTTTGTGGAAGTGATTAAAGAAGCGCAATTTAAACAAAAGTAGCGCATTGACACCATCTTGTGGTAAACTGGTGTAGAGGAACTGTTGATGTGGGGTGAAAAGTAGAGCTTTATCGCCATCTTGTGGCATGTACAGGCAAATCTAGACAGGGCTCAGTCGCTATGCACCGTGAATAGCTGAGATATAATTTTTTTTTTTAAAAAAGCCTTTACACACTGAAGTCATCTAATATTCTGCCTACATTTTGGAGCAGCCCCCTTGAATGAAAGGATGCTGACACACTGATGAGTATATGAATGGTGATGAAAAAGGAACAAGGAGGACAGAGGAAGGGAGGGGAAAAACACAGGAGAGGTAAAACACTTACGGTGATGTGTGCATGTTTCTTTTTTTCCTAGAAACAAAACAAAGATGGAATGAATTACATGCTAATAGCAGTCCTACCAGACACAACTACACTCAAATGGACACATTGGTGAGGTGACAATGGGACGGAGGCTCCCAAGCCAGTAAAAGGTGACATGGCATACAGTAGATGAGCGGTCGTCGCCGTGGCAACAGATGGACGGTGATGAAAAGCTGCCGTTCCGATCCAGATTAGCGCTAGTGTGTATGTCTGCACTTACAGGTACAGTCAACCAACAAATACTCGCAGTTCAGACCTCAGGCCAAAGCGTAAAAGTATTACTTTGGTGCCACCTTGTGGCATCTTGATATCAAGGAACTATGTTGAAGTGAGTTGAGGCGTTTCACTTCAGGCTAAAATATTGTTTTGCCGCCATCACGTGGTGTCAAGGGACTATGCTGAAGTGAGTCGCGGGATATCATTCAGACAAAACAGTGCTTTGGCACCATCTTGTGCTATCAAGGAACTACATTGAAGTGTGAGTTGAGGAGTTTCATTTTGACAAAATAGTGCTATGCATCCATCAATATGCAACTATAATATTCCCTTTTAGAGGATCAATCCCTGAGAGATTTTCCATATTTTCAGCAGGGCTCAGTTCACTGTATTTGAAGACCAAGCCACTTACACCCCTTCCCTTCGGCAGCACATGGTATAGCCCAGCATGAAGAGGAGAGCAAGCGCCACCGCCGAAGGAACGGCCAGCGTCACGATGAAGTCCGTGAAGTAGTCCCGGCTCTTCAGAGACTCCGACGGGGGGTTGTACTCCCCGATTTCAGGCAGCACCCCTGGACCCGGCTGTGGGCGTGACACGTATACCGGGACTACTTTGTTGATGTCAACCTAAATCGAAAAAACAAAAAAAAACCAAGTGTGTAAGTGTTTTAAAATTCATTTGAAGACATATTTTTAGTCTTCGGCTTTTGACTCAACATGAAACTGACACTGTTCTAGTGTTTTCTGCTGTCTACGTGAGTTTCATTAATTTGTGTTTTAATTTACTGCTTTCACTGTCTCTGTTGTTGTATTATTGCTATTTTGTTATTTGTAAAGTGTTTCGTTACAGCGGCAGCTGATGTGAAATGTGCTATATCAATAAAGTCGTACTGTATTGTATAAGTACAAAGTATTTGTTTACAAAACTTTCTTGTAATACGGAACACGATGTGAAAATTATTCCAGTCGTGTTGTCTGCCTCTTAGACTTAAATCTGCCAGTCGCTTTTTAAATTCATTTTTATTTTTACAAAAGTTTTTTGTGAACCAGCCCCTCTGTTCACGGAAATGTTGTCAGTGAATGTAGTGAACAGCTAGCGATGATGGATAAATATTGACTCCCAATTCAAGTGATGTGGTTGCTTTTAATCAAACAGGTCACGAATAGTTAGATTAAATTAAGTTTCCCTGCAAAATGTCTGAGAATCAGAACGTGCCACCTTACCAGAGAGATTTTACACCAGTCGATGTGAAACTGCGCTCGGAACTTCTTGTCACAGCTGATGACGGGCTCCATCTCCTGACTGCAGCGCAGTTGGTTGTGGGGGCTCTCCACTTCACGCAGGCATGACGAGAAAGGGACGTCAGCGCCCACCATCACGTACACGCTACGGATAGCAACAAAAGACGACAAAAAAAAAAAAAAACATTCATTGTTTAAAAAATTGCAGCAATTAATCTTTGATGTGAGCTCACTGGACGTTTCTTTGGAACTAATTTGCAAGCAGCAATGAAAGGGCCCTTGCAACTTTTTTTCATGGCAAATCCTCAAAATGATCAAACTTTGACATCACACTGACCAATAGATAGTGTGGGCAAATTTATGCCGTCCATCTGTTGAGGAGAGTCACTCTCACCACTGTGACACGATTCATTCGTGGGCCATGACAGATCATCAGATGTGTCGAGAGAAAATCATCCAATTACATTTTAATTGACGTATTAACGTATCTTTGTTCATCTATTCCACCAAAGTATAGTGAGAACAATTAAAGGCTCTTCCACTAGATGGCAGGAGGTACAATACATTTTTTGCCATTCATAAAATGTGTGAATACTGTTACATACTCTAATTTACAGTGTGACAAAGTGTACTTTCTTCAGTGTTGTCCCATCAAAAGATGGTAAATTAATACTCTGCTGAGAGTGTTGATCTAAATAAATATTGAGCATATTTACTCCAGCAGAATATTTGTCATCTGTTTTATTGCATCGCATACTCTGCTGTGTAATATTTTTGTCAATGTTCTTTCTTCCTACATCCTCACCCTTCCTTCAGGTTATTAATAGGCAGTGGTACACGTCCTCCGCGGTCTAACGCTGAGGTGATGTTGATGGCGTTGAGGCGCTCGGGCTGCCACACGTTCTTCACAGCTCCCAGGAAGTCTCCCAGCACCTCGCTGGCCAGCATCTCCTCAACGTTCATGTTTTTGATGTAAAACTCGGCCTGGTAGGGCAACGGGAACTCTACGGCGGGATGAAGAGAGCAGTGAAGGGAATGAGGGCAGATGTTAATCCATAAAGCTGCGCTGGCTCGGCTATCATCATTAGTCCTGGCTAGGAGATCTCTTCGCATGCTGCTGTCTGATTCCCTTTGCTCCAGATGGTTGATGACATCACTATACAGGAAGAGTGATAATAATTCTTTTTTTTTTTTTAATAATATCTTTATTCAGTAAATGTCAAATATAACAACAAATTGGTACATGCACTGTGAGTGATCAATGACGCGCTTAACCGTGTGTGTAATCTGATTGGATGTTAGCAAAATACAGTATTTAGTTATACTGTATGTATTGCATGTTTTCAAAGCAACTTACTTTTGATTATGTTTGTCGTCAACATTGTTCTTTGGAGAACTTAAAAGCACTTTCTGAACACATTGTAACCATATTGCAACACAGTGAAATGTACGGTGAACAGACCAATCTGCAATATAGCGCAGGATTGCTTCATACCTGAAATGACGCAGTAAATTGTCTGCGTGAAAGTGGATCTTGCCGAGCTGAAGTGACTTCAATTATGATATAAAACATTTTGAATAACCTTATCCAAAAGCCTTCTTGAATGTAAATGTATAATATATTGATAGGGTGGGGTGTTTTTACTTCATGAATTATTGATTATGACATAACTTTTTTTTTCCCTTTAAGAGGTGCCCATTAGACCATTCCAGAAGTGATTTAGCCCTCAGGATTTAATCGGGGATCTGCTGTGCGTGTGCGCGCTAAGCTCTCACACTGGTGCTTACCCTCAGTGGCCATGATGTTTATGACCAAGTTGTTCCGTGCTGTCTCGAAAGTGCGTCGGTTATAGGCGGTAATCTGCAACACACAGGGGTGAGGCTTTAAACTCAGATCATCAGTGCAGCTTATACGGCAACTCTCTGACGCGGGCTGAGCTCCGGAGGCCGGCACACCGAGCCGGAACGCTGCGCGGAGGCACATGCTGGGAGCGCTAAGCCTTTTGGGAGAAGAATTTCGACAGTAGCTTACAAATAAAGCATAAATAACATAATGGAATTAGGCTTGGTGACTAAAACCATAACATTGTACCATGCTGCTAATTAAAGACAAAACTACTCAACTGCAGAGGTGTTTACTAGGGGGAGCTCATGAGTTTTTGAGTTTTGAGTTTACACTTGTATAATAAAAGTAGATAATATATGATTTGTTATAAAATGTCTTTATAACATTTATCACGGGCCAACCCACAATAGGTGAAAATCCGTGATACAAACACCTGAAAAAAAAAAATAAAAAAAAATACTCTTACACATGCTTTAAAGCGGAAGTCAACCCAAACATATTTTTTTCAAGAATATGTTCCCAGCAGGCCCACTAGTTGAGACACGGCATTCTGATTAATTTTGCGTTTGTGGAATATAAATTAAGCAGCAAAACGCACTCCTTTTTAGCCATCTTTGGGGGCGGCCATTTTGTCTTCTGTCAACTGAATGTCAACAAAATGACATCACAACTGCTCACAAGGACCAATCGCGGCTGACCTGTTTTCTGAATCAGAGCCGTGATTGGTCGTTGTGAGCAGTTGTGATGTCATTTTCAGTCGACAGAAGACAAAATGGCCGCCCCCAGAGATGGCTAAAAACGAGTGGATTAACACTTGTTCCACAAACGCAATATTTACCAGAATGCCTTTTTTTCCCAACTAGTGGGCCTGCTGGGAACATATTCTTGAAAAAAATATGTTTGGGTTGACTTCCGCTTTAAATACATTTTAAGTAAAGTCAAGGTAGCACTCTATAAAACATAAACACAACATTTATCATTCTTATAATTCTCCTATTGTGCCCATTTCGCACACCTCTATGATGGTGGCCTTGCCCACATGCTCAGCGGTGGGGGATCCGTAGAGCACTCCGTCACTATTGGGAGTTCTCTGGATGTAGCGCAGCCAGCCGGGCCGGTCTGGGTACCCCTGGAGGTTGGTGTTAAAAGTGATGGGGTCATTGGCGGCGTCACCTGCAGGCAAAGTCGCTTTCGTGAGATACACTCCAATGTTCTGACAGGGCTCAACACCACCTCAATAACGCTCGTTTAGATCTACAGCACTAAATGTGAAGTGTTGCCAGCAAAGCACTTTCCGCCGCTGGAATACGATGAATGCAAATTTTGCATTCGTAGCGCGTGACTTTTAACGACGTGCACAAACCCAGAAAATATCTCAGCGCACTAAATCACCATATTTGCCAGCGTTGTACCTGATTTTGGGTAGAGAGGAAACTCCCCTTTGAAGTACTCTCTCTCTAGGACGTGGACGAACAGCACGCCTGCAGATGGGTAGACGTTACGCTCCGCGTGCGACCTCGACAAGATGGTGATCACTGAAACAGAGTTTGCATGTGTTACAAAACATAACGTATTTAACTAGTGCCTTGAAAGGGTTTCAAAAACATCTTGTCAGTGTACTGGATGAACATGTCTCTGCCATTAAAATAACCACATCAGATTAACTATTAGTAGTTGACGATAATTGATGGATCAGACGTGCCCCCCTCTCATGTTGTTAGCATTAGCTCTATACTACCAGTACTTTTCAGAGCGTGTGTGGAACGCTAACCTCCATTTACGTTCATCGCCTTGACTTTTTTAGCTGCTGACCGTTCCTTTTCTTGTTGCTAGTATATGTCACCACTTTATAACTTTTGGTAGAACAAAAAAAAAAAAAAGATGATTTTGAAATAACACTCAAAGTGAAGTATTAAATAGTGTTAGAACATATTCATGTTTAATCCTTCTCACAAGTTCAAATGGGTAACATTTATTACACCCTCATCAATCGTCATACAATTATAGCATTTTTACTGTTGTAACATTCAATATTACAGTGGTAACTTATTTTTTGACAGGAATAATAAAACAATACTCAATACATTGCGTAATAATTCTGTTTGAACAACTAGAAGAAGGGCATGCGTTTTTTTTCATGCTCTTGTGTTTCACCCACTCAATTTTAAATGCAAACATAACATAACAAGTGTACACAATTCAATACTGGAGGATATTTGCAGCTTTTTTTTTTTTTCAAGCTGGCCCCTCTCTGCCCTCTCCAAGGCCCACCCCTTCCCCCTTCCCCCTTCCTGGTCTCTTGCCCACTTATCTTCCTCCGTTATTATTTTCCTCTTTTTCTGCCCTTTTCTCTCTCCCGCAGTGGGTGGGCACTCTTTCTTTAATCGCCATGGGAGATTGAGTGCACAAGGAAAGATGAAAAAAATAAACAGGAGTGGGAAGAGAAAACGTTTGCCTGTGGACACAGCGCAGCACACATACAGTAGAATATGTGTGTGTGGGTGTGTGTGTGTGTGTGTGTGCTTTCCCACTGGCACTGTTATTTTTTTAAATTATATCTTCATCCACTTCCATCAGTGTCAATCTGACATTGCTAACTTAAGTGCCACTATCACACATAAATTAATGAGAATCTAATGAAGAAAGTAATATTGGATTTATCTTTTAATCCACGGCCACGAAAGAGGAAATCTTCCATTCTTAAGAGAGGTTAAACCAAAAATAAAGATTAGGGCTCACTGTTATAATTTGGATGATTGAAGAGGGTCACGCTGACATGTGGCTCAAGTGTCTCACATATGAGGAGCTGTCAGAAATCCAAAGACTAAACGTGCATGTTAAATGGGGCAACATCTGACACAGACGTTGACCCGGCCATATGTCTGAAGTCCCTGAGGGCTCAGTCACAGCTGGCTACGATCAATGGCCTTTCAGTCGACACTTGACATGGTGTTGCTTATATATATATATATATATATATATATATATATATATATAAAATGCCTATTTTGACATACCACACTCTTTGAGGGTCAATACAAAACAGTTTATACAAAGACAATAATGCTCTGTTTTGGTTTACAGTTGACACCGAGATATTGTAAACGCTAAATATAATGAACAGCTCTGAGTCTAATGCAGTGCACTTTAACACCACTAAAAGTACCAGCACAATAATATTGTTAAATTAATACCGAAATGACAACCGACGACGTTAATATTATTACTACTGCACAGGTGTAACTAATGCCACGGCCGGTGATCGTATCACTCCAAGGACGGCTGGGGTGAACAGAGCGAGACAAATCCTCTTATGACGGCAACAAAGGCCCCCCTGACATTACAATCGGGACCAAGAATTAAAAACTCGCACAGTGGTTGGTGCCCTCGACAAAGCGCACACATTCTGTTCTATTATCGTCCCTTTTGGGCCTCAGCGCTTCTTTACCACACAAAAGGATGAAAGGCCTCCAGCTAGCACTCATGGTCAAGTGCTAGCTATTCTGCGTGGCCGAACCATTTAGTGGCACATCCATACAATACGTACAAGTGAGAACAAATGGTAGATAGTATTGTGTAAGATGAAAGATAGGGAAAGATATGGACTAGGTACCAAGCTTAGTCTTGTGCATTCAGGGCAGTATGTTGGACTATCACAGGCTAATTTACCTTGAGGCTCTGCTAATAGCATCAAATCTGCTTAGCTGTGGCATTCCGACTCTTGGCCTAGCCCTCTCGAGATGATGACCTACAGTTCCTACTGTACGTAATACATCACCCATTCTCGGTTAATGCATAACCGGCCAATGCAGACTGAGCTGTCTGCTTAAGAGCAAGGCTAATGCATCGAAAGGTACAAGTTTTGGGATGAGCACAAAATCTCAGTTCCACACCTCACGTACACACCGTTGCCCATTATTCTAATTAAATGTCCTAAATCAACCATTATTCACTGCCACTGACAAGGATACTAGTTGGCAATTACGTTTTTCCAACAGGGATGGGCTGGGGAGCATCTGATGCTACACCAATGGGAATTTTAAACTTGGAAACAACTTTACTGATGCACAACCACCAGTAGATGACATTGATGCCCCATTTTAGATATGACATCAGTACAGTTTGTGAGTCCATTGAGAGAAAGGGCTGCATTTTGTGCAACCTTCTTTTTTTTCTAATGCAGATTAAAAAAAAAACAAAAAAAACCATAAAAGTCAGAACCAAACTATTTTTCCCTTTCCTAGTTTGGTCTATATACAATCAGGCATCACAATATCCTTTGGGTCCTGAAAACGTTAAAATGCTCTAAAATGTCTGGCAGTGAATGAGTTAAAACTTATGTCCATAAATGACTAACAAGCCTCAGGGGGATTTTGGAAATAGGTAACTTGGTCTTACGCTTTCCTGGCCCAACATTGTTCAAGCTCAAGTCTCAGGCGTGAGGCCCCAGTCAAAAATCCCAGCGGTAACCCAAAGTAGCAGATGGGCCTCTAGCTAGCTGAAGTAGAGAAAAGAGAGGGATAGCCTTCAGCTTCATGTGTGCATGGCGCTCCAGTCAGGAGGAATGCATGTGCTTCTTTGGTGTGCAGCTGGGGAGCATAGGAAAACAACGATGGCTACTGTTCAGACGAACTCTTTGGCACTCTGCCTGTGCTGATTGCTTGCGAGCACACAACCTGGAAGTGAAAGTCGCTGGCGTCTCCGTGAGCAGACGTCGATGGCAGAAGACAAGAAGGACAACAGTTTAACCTACAAGAGCTTAGACTTTCCTTGGAAAAGGTAAGCTGAAACAATGTCGTGAATATTCCCCAACAGTGCGGAGTCGGAATAGTAGAAATGGTTTGCTGTGTCACTTCAACAGTAAAACGTATTTCTACAAGGGCAAGTTGAACTGAGTGAAGCACTGTTAGAGCAAGAACACCAACGCGTTGGGACGGCAAACAAGTGACAACATTCATGCCAGTATTAATGGGGGATCCAGTTGAGCATGACATTGTGTTATGACAGCGAGGAGGGGGAAGCGGGGGGGACAGCGGGTCAACACATGAAGTGCACCACTGCACACACCCACTCACCATCGCTGTACATGGCTGGTCTCTGCTTCCAGCCAATGGTTCTCTCCTTGTGGACATTTCCCTCATTCAAAGCCATGTGTCTGGCGTTGCTGCCATACACAATGTAAACTAGAGGATGAATGGATGAAAGCACCAGTGGATCAAGAGTGTCGTTCAGTGTCCATTTTTGGGAATCACACACACCATTATTATTGACACACCAATCTAGCGCAGCTAGTAACTGGCATATTTCTGTACAACCATTACATTTACATATGACCTATCAAAATAAAAACTGCATCCCAGCTACTATGTATTTCAAGCAAACAATGATTAGTTTAAGAGTTATTTTCTGTTTGTTTTGTGTGTTTCTATTAATATGTGGGTCATATTGGAAGAGCAGCAGTAAATGACATTCAACATTTCAAAGAATTATATCCTCTGAACTTTGATACTGTCTGGTTTACAACTTAAGTATGACAACAACACGTTTTGAAAGTGTTTACATTCACCTTATGGGCTAAATGTGCCTCAATTTAGGATGTGTAACTAGAAACTTTTACTGCTGAAGCTACAAAATGAGGTTAATGTATACCATTGATTCCCATTTGTGTCATGATTGATCAGGTGTGCCGCGGGAAATTTGCCAGTTCAAAAATGACTATTAACTCCAATTTTCCTTTATTCGTCGATCTATCTTTCTATGACAGCGAAGCAAAGTTGACAGGCATAACAATTAGATGCTCTTCAACTACCACTAAACCTCCGCACTTCAGTGAACCCTCACATGTTGGCAGTTCAGCTTTCAGATTATTTTTTTTAACTTTACCTTTATTTACTGACAAACTCCCCATTTGGCTGTTTTTGTAGTTGAGGCACCATCCATGCTACTATGTGAACATGAGTTGAGGAGGTTCATTTACTTTGTCACGATATAGTGGCATGTATAGGCAAAACCCTTTTGGATTGTTTTTAGCAGAAAGGCTTGGTCCCTATCCCATTGATTTACAGCACTGTACACGTTTATTGTGACATTTTAGTTTCGTAGTGTGACAAGATTTTTTTTTCTCATGTCAAATGTGTTGACAACTAGTGTACTGTACTTTAAGAATAATTGATAAGCTTGCTGACAGTATGTGTTGCACTGACATTATTTTATAAAAAGCCTATGGGTACTATAAATAAATTTTGTACGAAAAAAAAAAATCCAAACAAGAGCATGGCATCAATCAAAACAAAGCACGTCAGCATACATGAGCACTAATGGCAACTTAAGATGAATTAACGTGACGCAAACAGCAACGCTTAATACTCCATGTTGAAGACACACGTTAAACACTGCTTTGAAGGCTTAGGCGTTTAAGGCACTCCACCCGAAAAGCGCTATTATAAATAGCGGTTTTTTTTTCCATGACTCAATTCACTGCGGCTACACGCAAGGCTAACTAAGCAGCTAGCTCGCTAGCTAACTGTCATGGAGACGCATCAAACGTCAGATATTTGCAGGCTTCATCGTTACATACCCGTGGCGAGCCACACCGCGACCATCGCGGCGGACATGGTGCTTGTCGTCCTTCGTGTAAGTATCACATGAAGCTAGATGTTTGTGTCCGAGTCACCAGTAGGTTTGACAGCCATGATTCTAAAAAGCATCCTGCAGCATTCCTTCCTCCTCCGCCTCCTTCCTTGGCTGGAGCACACAGCAGGACTTCTCACTGGCTCAACATCTGCGTGGAAAAAGATGGTTGTCTCCTAAAAGGCAAATGAAATTCTATCCGCCACTCCTTCAACAAATGTGGGGAGACTCTTACAGTATTTAACTAAATCGCTGTCTTACTCCGTGTTTTAAAGGTATGTTATAATGGCCATTTATTATTAATTTAACCTAAAACAAAGTCAAAGCAATGTTATACACACGTGAGCTATTTATTTTTATTCCCACACTCCAAATAAGGAATGTGTTCTGGAAATTTGCATTTATTTCGCAAGATGAAAACAGACATCTAATCAATGA
Source organism: Filicampus tigris (assembly GCF_054856515.1). NCBI lineage: Eukaryota > Metazoa > Chordata > Actinopteri > Syngnathiformes > Syngnathidae > Filicampus > Filicampus tigris. The sequence goes on along the minus strand of NC_141234.1, from coordinate 8,826,868 downwards.
TTATGATGTCATGGCATCACTGGAACATCACAAAGTAGTCCTTAAACCTCCAATTTGGTGTTCTTTCTGCCATGTCATGAAATGCTCACATCCTTCAGGCACAGGGTCTGCCCACAATTTTGTCTTCATGTTCAAAATTAGCCATACAATTATGAAAGCTGAATGCACGGGGCTATTATGCAAGATGGTGGGGTGATTTGAATTCCCATAGAGACTAGAGTACTTGTTAACACTTTTGTACTCCTAATATTTTTATGCCTCGGGCTCTTGCCGCAGACTTAGGGCCTGATTTACTGAGTATTAAAAAGTAATGAGTGATAGCCCAATTCACTGACTATACACGAGCATATCGGCAACAGAGACTCCACATTTTGCTTTCTCGCCACAGGTACATATGAAATTATAAATATAAAACACAATATACATATATAGGCTTGACTCTATATACTGTATTGGTACAGCTTGGCAGTCTTGCTTACACATTTCTTTTTGTTAAAGCTCATGTACATGGTGATGTGATTTATTATTTTTTTTTAACTTGGTAGTCATGTCCGTGTACCCTCAGTGGTTAGACCCCTTAAATGCAGCGGTATTGAGACCTGGTCAACAACAATCTGTTCAGACCCCCTGCAGTGAATGACCCAGCAGACAGATGGTCATGTTTTGGCCCCAAGGCTCCCTGTCGGAGCTTCAGGGGCCCTTCATTCAGCCCCCATGCAGTTAATTACCGCAACATGAACGATTTGATCCAGCTAACATATACATACGGCACACACTTCACACTTTCTCACCAGGCTGATTCACATCCACTGGCAGTGTGTTGCCGTTCTGTTCTCTCACTCTCAGGATTATTTTTAAGTTGCTAAGCAACATCTTCACACCAGCAACCATCATTTAGGCTGTACTGTATATGGATGTGCCACAACAGTCATTATATAGGTCAAAGCACCCACGAGGATGTGAAGAACTTGTAATAAGGGGCTTGATTAGGATTTTTTTTTTATAATGTTGCCCTACCCCCCCCCCCCCCCCCCCCCCCCCCCAGCCACATTAACAGTCTAGTGTTTTGCCTCACAGGCGAGAGGTCCTGGGTTGGAATCTCGGCTTGAGCCCTCTGTGTGGAATTTCCATGTTCTTCCTCTCACATCAACAAAACATGCATGCCAGGTTCAATGAAGACTCTCAAATTGTCAATAGTGAGTGTAGATGGTTGTGACATGTTTGTTAATATGTGCGCTGTGTAGCCCTCCTCTTGCCCAAAGTCAGCGTGGATAGGTTTTAGCTCATCAACCTTAATGAGGACCTAAATGAGCTAAATAAAAATGGATGCATGGTAAAAAATGTAACTTGATGGATCTTTGCCTTTGATTTGCATGGCCATCCTGCTTAAGTCACTGTTCTGGAGAACATTAGGGAAACCTTCAATTGTCCCTACTTAGCCCTGGTGGTCCTTGACCCGGTTTACCCCACCCACTCATGATGATATACAGCAGGCAGCGTGTGAAGTTGCAGAAGCTGCGTGCTGCTATTTGTGCCAGACTGCAGCCCACCACCACGCAGCAGCGTATCGGACCAAACCATTCCAGCTCTCCAGGTTCTAACACCTGCCACACCGGCCGTTTACATGACAAAAAAAGGCTTTTGTTGTAAGATAGGACGTGTGCTCACTTTGCTTTACTGCCGAAGGATTTGGGACGCTGCCACCCCGTGGACGCTGCAGCCGAGAGGCTCCGGTGAGATGCGCGCCCAAGCTGCGCCGGTGCTCCCGTCGTGAAAACGGCAGCATCCCCCGCCGCCTGCGATATAGCGCCGTAGCCGCTCGAGTCAGTGTGCATCCTCACACGGCTCCGCGGTGGCCATTCCGTCCGGGACTCTCCGAACAAGCGTGGGATCGAAATGCGCCCGTCGAAAGGGTCTGCAGCGAGAGCGTCGGTGTTTTGTTTTAGCTTACTCTGAGCGTGGGTTTCACTTCTTGTGCATCAAACGAAGACGAAGCCACGAATGTAAGTGAGACTCTCTTGTTTTTTTTGTTGTTTTTTTTTGCTCCGAAGCGTTGTTTATTCGTTCAACTTATTTTGATGTGCTCAGTGTTGTGGTTATCTCCCTCCGCTATAACAGACACAGAAAGGTAACCCGAGCTGGCTTATTGTAGCTATGCGGTGTGGCTGATGTGCACCACACCGCCTGTTTGTCTTATCGAAAATGATCGAATGTAGCAACTTCACTCAATGCCCTAGACCAGGTGTGTTATTTACATTTAAACAGGATCCACTTTTTGCACTCAGTATTGCATGTAGCAGAGTTCAGCATGGTAAATCCATCCAATGAATATTATATCAGCACATTTAGATTTCAGACCACGCCGCTGCACGCCTTAGCCCAGTCTATGCATTGTAGGCTGTGTATTATATGTTTACCCCCTGGAATGCAATGCAAAGCCGGATTGAACATTAATGGTTGGTGGTATGGAATATTTAACTACACTTCCCTTCCAACCGTGCTGTACAGAAAATATGTGGTGGTATTTTGTGTGCTTGGTAATATATATGTACACATTATGAATTTGCTTATGTGTAAATATTTAAGACAGTGGTAATATGAGATAAACAATGCTGTAATTGTAAATCGACAATAACATCCAAATGTTTTAACATTAAATAGATCTTCAATCTACTTCAAACACGGTAATATCTTCAAAAACTTCACAACATCTTATACGGGTTTTAACGTCCTCTAGGACAATACTAAATGTACGAAAAAGGATGATGTAATAATCGAACAACTATTAGTTGTTCTACTGTACATTATAATGATTTGTGGTTTAATGATGAGGCGTTTTATTAACGGTTCCTCTGAGGTTTTATCCGTTTTTAGGATTGCATGGTAGACTAGATCAATAATCTAGTAATGCCTCATGCTGTATGTTCCCCAACGCTGTTTTCCAGAAGGAAAACAGTCATTGTTACGAGCTTCACCTCACGGCAGTGTCACGTCAATTTTTTGTATCCAGTTTGCCACGATATGGCTGGAATGTCTTCCATAAAAGAGGTAGCCTTACGGAATTTCTCTGTCTCTGCAGGTATAAACAGGCCTGAAAGGATTCTAAAACGGCATCGATTGGACCAGATTTGGCAGCGCTGCAGTCGGTCAAACCGAATGCTCAGTCCCGAGTTCTAATGAGGCCAGGGCGATGCTGACACCCCCGCTGAATCCAAAGACATCACAATGCTGAAGACGGAGGCCACGGGGGAGAGGACCAGCCTCCGGAGTGCCTCCCCGCACCGCAATGCCTACCGGGCTGAGTTTCAGGCCCTCAAGAAGGCCTTCGACCAGCCTCAAACAGATGGAAGCTCCAAGCCCAAGGACCTTGAACGGGGGAAACAACCAAGAGGTCGTCAGTATGGCACACACGTCAGCCGCATTAAAGACATGTTCATGCAGATGGGCTCAGAAAGTGCATCTGTCAAGTCAAGGGGTCAAGATGATACCTCACCCCAAAAGCTGGTCAAGCCAACCAACTTCATTAACAAGGCCGACGGATCGGTGATCAAACTCCAGCATTCCTCGTCGACTGAAAGGGTAGGCGCTGCGGGAGCAAAGTTCTCGGAAACCAGGAAGCTGTTTGAACAGCATTCGCGTGACCAGTCGCAATCACCAGTTTACCCCTACGGACGTGATAAAAGGGGATCCCACGAGCACCTTGACGACTGGCGAGGCACCAGGTCCAACAGAGGCAGCACGGACTCGCTGGACTCTTTGTGCTCCAGAACGGAGGCGTCTTCGCCAACCGTTAGCCAACTGAGTGCTGTTTTTGAAAATGCCGACCAACACAACCAGGGTATGTCCTTCAGAGGAGTCAGCAGACGGGCTTTGTACTCACCGGATGGATTCCATCGCCAAGGAGGGGATCTCAGTGAGGACGATGCGCGACAATCTCCAATTCGTGGAACTTACCGCAACAGGATAGGGGGGAAGTTCCCTTCATCTTTGTCCGCTGATGACCTTCTGAGTCAGAGTCCCGGGCCCGAGATTGCGGAGCGCAAGCTAATCCTACGAGACAAGGAAGCCCAAGATAAAGCTGATAAGAGGCAACTATCGAACGCCACGACAAATGGAAGTCAGGTCAACGGCTCATGTGATGAGGATGAGAAAAACTCGGCAACGAGACAATATATCGAGGAAGATAATAATAGGTCAACAACAAATGATGATGCTATTACCAATAAAACTTTTGAGGATGCAACTCCTGAGCCACCGACGGCACAAACTGCTCCGGCTGAAGAAAGCCAGGAAGATCCAACCAGAGAAGACACGTCTCCAGACTCTCCGGACAAAGACCAGGTGGTCGAACCTGAAGAGGAATACAGCGGGAATGAGCGGGTGATTTTCAACGCAGATGGGGATGCGTGTTACCAGGGTTGGGGGGAAAGCTGCACTGACCCCGAGGATGAGCTGTATGGAGACGATGAAGATATCGTCTACGACCCCGGCTCCGATATGACCGAGATTCCCGGTCTGCCGGAGGAAAACAAAGAGGACATCCCTGCAGTGAGGAAGATTCGCTTCAGCACTGCTCCTATTACGGTAAGTTGGGCGCTGATCAAAAGCCTAAACTCCTTTTAGATCATTCCAAAAGCAGATTAGAAATCAAATATTGCAGTCAAAGCTGCCCGATTACGAGCTCATGTTGAGCTAGTACTGTTAGCCTTTTCCCTTACAGTGCATCTTTACGAACCTCGTCCTTGTTAGACCTCTATACACGGGTCCATTATAATACTCGATAAAGCAGCAAATGATCATGTATCTTCATTCAATCTGTTGCTCTTAGGCGGCGAGGGCTGTAGCTATTTTATGATGCAAAGCTTGAGGGTGAAAGCATCTGCCCCCCTGGGAAATTGTGCTCACGAGCAGAACATCTGCGCCGGGTGGTGCGCCTACACATTTTTCACACATTCTAGTGTTTGTATTCTCAAGGCACTTTTGTCGCGTCACTTCAAATCACATCTGGTTGTAATCAGGGTTTAACCAAGCATATCCAGGCATCTTGTGTCTGTCATTTAATTTCAATCAATTTTTCCTTTTCCACAGGATAATAATAGCAGTGGTGGTTATGCACTATTTGCAGTAGCTGTTATTTACATATATTGCGCGTCGTAGTAGAGGTTGCGTCATCTGACTTGAGTTTTGTGCGTATGCTGCACATGTTGAACACAATGAGGCGAGTGTAGTTTGTGGATTGTGGAAATGGATTTGGAAGATTACGGGAAATATTTGCTGCTCGTAATCCTCAAGCTCTTAGAATCAATAAGCTTAGCATGTGTGGTAGTAAACATCATATTTTAGGAAGCCTTCTGGACGGTATTCGTGTTTTGACTGTGAAATTGTGTTTTCGGTCATTTGGTCGGATTGGGTGTGGTGACTGGGGGATAGCAATTGACTGTATTGATACAGCTGTCCATATTCTGCTTCCTGTATTGATTGTCTGTATGGAAAAAGTAGGCCTGCACAGATTTCCAATGTCGGGACCATTGTTTTTTTTTATTTATCTGACCACAATGTAGAACAAAGCATGCTTGTAATACACTTAAACTAAATTCTTATTTAGTTATATTTCATGATCTAGTGCACTTGTGCAATACGAGAAGATATGCCATATCTTTACAGACATTACAATTATGAACTGCGTGCTTAGCTCTTCCACGATTTCTCATTATGAATTCATACATGCTCCAAGCATGTACAATCATGACAATTGTTTTAATTACATTTTTTCCTCAATTTCAAACAATTCCTAAGTGTCATAACATGCCTGTGAAATGCGGTCGTCAAAATACCTAAAGGATCAAGAATTTCAGATCACGTTACGCACCACATTAGGTCCTGTCTCATGCAGGTGAGATACTGTAAACCCTGCCCCCCTCTACTGCTGGGCCAGTGCTAAGTAAGGACTTTGTTACTATGACAACAAGGGGGGAGAGAGGGGCAGCTGCATGTTAAACCCCAAGTAAAAAAAAACAAAAAACAAATGCAAACTGTGAAGCACATGCAAGCTCTCACAAATACAGGACGGATTGGGTTTTCCCTCATGGAGTCAGCACTTCATCACCAAATTGCTGAATTTTAATAGTCAATTAATGTAGTGGATTCATGGTCGTGGCGCATGCAGCAGACACGTAACAAAACACAAATACCCTAATCGTGTCGACATCACCGAGCATGGCACCAAGTATTTGCCACTTATAAGAAGCTAATGCTAATCTGTGCGGCCAACAAAACTCAATGCAGCTCTGCTTACCTTTTGGCTTGGATACAGTGTTTCAGACAGGTTAGTCTGACCGTGTCTGGAACGTTGCGGCTTGTAGCAGCCAATTGCGTCGTCAGAAATTTGCACCTAAAAAAAAAAGATATGCCTGGTTGTTTAATTCTATACTTGATGCATGCGCAGGCACTCCAGAGCCTCAGCCACTTGTATGAGAGAATTAAAAAAAATAAATTTTCCATATTAAGTCCCTTTTTAAATAATGCGACTTAGTTATAAAAGAAAACGGCCCAAAACATTTTTTTTTGCCCAACAGGCCAAGACATATTGGTGTAATTCACAAGAGCTACAACTTAACACTTAATGTCAGTCGTAGTTTTGGGAGGTAACACAAACCTGTCACAGGTCGAGGATCAATCCTATTAACATGCGCTAAGGACAATTAGGCCTGCTCTTCTTACAGAGAAAAGGTTGTTTCGCTAATTGCCTCGTACTAGCTCTTCCAATCATGTAGCATTTGGCTCCTCCCCCTCAGGACTCACCACACACAGTGAAATATAGTCAGTCCAAAAATATATTTCATTCGATTTTGTTGTGGAATACCATGTAACACATCAAGGTCAAAACAATAGATTTAAAAAAGAAAAACACATTCCTATTGGTGTCTTTTTTTTTTTTTTAAATGGCTTGCGTTCTGTATGAAAGCCACTGACGCTCATTCATCATATGGAATATTTAAGACAAGCACTGCCCACCTTTTACACGCTGAGCCTCACAATCAGACAGTCGCCCCCCTCCCTCACCTCCATTATGCAACCCCCTCCCCTATGCACACAAATACGGTCGTGTCTTTTGTTCGTCCATATAGCGAGGGAGACAAAGACGTGTTCTCAAGCCCTGCACGAGGCCAGCCTGACCCCAGAGGGGAGGAGAACGCAGGGCCGATCTTGGCACAGGGAAAAGAAAAACCTCCCCATCTTTTAATCTTAACAGTTCTTGTAATATTTCTTAGTGCTGCTCCCTAAAGCGGATAAATCATTTTAACATCCGAGCTTTGCCGCCTTAATTGATTTAGAAATCAGGCAGGCCGCCGCTAAGACGAGAGAGTGCGCAACCAGCGTTTTGGCAACAGTTTTGTGAGCAGCGTGCTCACTTCTGGTTGAGAAGTCCCTTTTGGAAATATCCATTAAAATCTAACATATGAGTACTTATAAGGTGTCGAAATGCTAGTACAGCTTAGCATTATAGGTACACTTGTACAGTGACGTTTCAGTACAAGAACTGCATCAAAATAAAATACTGAAAAATAAAAACTATTCGGATTTGCTAAACAAGTATGCTTTTTATAAAAATATGAACCATCCATTTATGTTATGTGCGGTCCCACAGGGCGGCATCGTGCCACAAAATTACAGCAGGTGTTCCTAATGGAGTGTCCAGTGAGCCTATCTGCCGCCTGCATTCATTCAAGCCATGTTCCCTCAAACGTCCTTTCACTGGGCCGCAACATTCTGACCCAGTGAGGAAGTGACTTTAGTGGGCTATGCGAGGGAAAAGGCACCGCGCCTTCCCGACGGCACTGACCTACAGAAAAGAATCCCATCACATGCTCGTTCAAGCAACTGGTTTTTATCGCCGGCGTGCGTGTCTCTGGGTCGCCTGCTCACTTCTCGGACTGACGTGGCGCTGCCCAAGTCACGCTTTCGATGCCCTATTTCCACACCGCACTGCTTTTACGGCCATTAAGAAGCAGTGAGAATAGAGCGTATCACACTCATCTCCTTCCACTTTCTCCTGTGTGGTTGTCAGTGTGTGAAACATGTCCGCCCTGATCAAACATCCATCTCACATTGAGGCAGAGTTTTTTTTTTTTTTTTTTTTTTTCATTGTTTACTTCCTCTCTTTGATCGGATCACGCCACAGGAGTTTGACAGGGGAGGGCCTCTGTGTGCAGTGTCTGGCCTTCACTTTTGTTCTTACTCCTCCATTTGAACTCCATTCATGCAGGGCATTTCCTCTCTTGTGGTATTTTCATGAAAAAAGTGAAGCTTTGGTTAAATTGGAGCATTAAGGGCTCCTCTAGTTTGTGCGCTGTCTATCCCCGCTGCATTTGTGTATTATTAGACTGGGCTGCTGCTCCATTCGGGGACTGCTGAGTAGCCTCATCAATTTGATAGATGTGTGTCAGCCTTCTTCCCCGTGGCAATGCGTCTGGCAACACGAGTCTGGACTACATTATTTAACTGGCGTGGTTAGTCATAAAACCGCACCAGGTCATTCTTCTACTGAATAAACGTGCCATTTGTTGATGAATGTTTTACACTTGGATATTGAACTGGAAGGTGGCGCGATACTCACAGGGGGAATTTGAGGTCATCTTCCTCAGATTAGCACTGTATTGCACAACACAGGCTTTTAGATTCGAAACCGCTGCAGACATTCACTGGCAAATCAACCTTCTGAATCTCTGCAGTGCAACGTTTGACATCATGTACTTTAGTGGAGCATGAAGGAATACAAAGAGTTGCTCGAGTCTTGTTGCTGATGCTGAGAAACGGAGAAAATGGAGACTAACAACCTGCCTGTGGCATTTCCCGCTTGCTTTGGAAAGTTATGTCGTGACGATCTGCCCCCTTCATCCCGAACACGTCATTTAAAAGCCATGGTAACCATATCGACACATCCTTTTGCCTGATGCTTAATTTTATATACATTGACGTTATCTCTTTATCCGCACCATCTCATACTGCGTGTTTGTGAGTTCCCAACTGAAATGAGATGGGCTCCCAGCCAAGAACTTTGCTTTCAGACCGTGCTCTGATGGAGAGGATTACTCCACTTTAGCGGCGTCTCTCTTTTGGCCGACGATACGTTAACCACTGTATGATCAAAAAATAAATACAACAAAACTAAAATAAAGTACTCCGCCTTTAGTGAAATGTGATGGATAGAGGTTTGCTGAATGTGAATCAACCACATGCAATAAATTGTGTACTCACCATTAAAGCCACAGACTTTATGGTGTCCGTTCCGTTCTTATTTTACGATTGACTTGTTATTCACCCATTTTCTGCAGTGCTCATCCTGTTCAGGGTTATGTGGAGCTGGAACCTATCCCATCGGCTTTGGAGAAAAAGACACTTAAGACATTAATTTAGTTGAACAGGGACGTGTGTCACTTTTGTGGGCCGTTTGGTACTGGTATTGATGAGTTGTATTTGTTTTTATTTGTTTCTATGCCTGAATATTGCTTGATTTTAAACAGGTCGGCGGCACAAAAAAGGTTGGAGTATAGTTGTAAGAACGCAGCTGATTTATTAAATTAAGTCTCTTAATCATCCTTTCTGTCTTGTTTCTTTTCTATGACTTATTTTACCCATTTCCCCTTTAAGCTGTGTCAACTTGGCTATCCCGTCCTAATGATGGAATCTATAGCTTACTGTCATGGGAGAGAACTGTATCAAACAGCGACACGTATAACAGTTGACAGTTTGCTTATGAGATCAGAAAAGGGGCAGTTGGTATTAAACTGCATTTCGTCTAAGCTTCTTTTCAAGCGAACTAAATCAAAGTATTTCACTAACTCCTTCAAAAGGATCAAGCTGTGTACAACTTGTGCGCCTTTATACATGAGTTTGTCTTTAATGTGAACATGTGAGTCGGTTGGCCCAACTTTTCTTGTAGTAGTTCTTTTCATCATCCTTGACAGGTGTAACAATTCCAAGCCCTGGTTGGATATGCGCGTGTATGGTTACTGCATTATTCATGCCGGGACGTTTTTGTTTGCTTGTGTCTGTGCCACCTGATGATCCCACGGGGATGCAATTTTAATGATCAAGAGAAAGGCGAGACATGCCTTTTTTAATCCTGCATGGTCAGTTTCCACCTCATACTGTGTCATAGACCTATCATTTATCACCACACTTTTATTTCCGCCTGTACTTTGGTCCCCTCAGCATGAGATCATCATTATACTGCCAATGCTTTGTATCTTTATCTCTGCGACGCTATATTCTCCGTTTATAAGTAATGTCCAAGTCATTTTATCGGTGTGGAAATCTTTTTGGGGATTGATGAATTAGGTTTATCGAGGCTTTAGTCCAACCTCACTGGGGGGTTGTTTTGAAATGTGTAATCCTGAACACTTGGCAGGTTATGCCACTCGGCTCAGGGTGGTTGCTTTTCCACTTTAAAATAGTAGTGCAGAAACTGGAAAAAAAAAAAAAAAAACCGCCACCATCCTGAATCCATCAGTCAATGTTCTGTTCTGTTATTTTTTTTTATTTTTTATCATGTAGTTGTTGGCAACATTGTATTGGAGGGGACTGTGGAGTGTAAAATTTGAAGTGCCGGGCTGTGCATGGACTATCGCATAGCAATTATGGCAATCACCAATACTATACAGACAGCATGCAAGTGTGCCAAGTACCTCATCTGGAGCCGTTCAGAGTCAATATTTATCAAGTAACAAGATAGAAACACTTAAAAAAAAACAAAAAACTCCATCATATGGCGGCCTATTAAGTGGCCATGCGGTGTAACAGTGTTGTTGTGGTACTTGTGATCACCGCCATAATAAAGACAGGACATAGCAAGGCATTGTCCGCTCTCATTGAATTGTTCTTGTTTACTATTCTCTGCTCTGATTTAGTCCCCCAACCCCCCATGTCCTTTGTCCACTCACTGACCTAGTAGGAGCAGCGAATGGGACTGGCATCTACTTGTATCCAAATGTGTGTTGTTACACCATCTCAGCCATATCTTGTAAGATAAATGTGACTTCCTTTTGTATGCACAGTCTACATGTGGGCTTAAAAAAAAAAAAAAAAAAAGACGATGCTGACTAAGCCGTTGGCGTTCCCCGACATGTCAGATGTCAGTGTCACTTCCTCACATGCAGGATGATGCATGGTGAGATGACAGGAAGTTTGGCCTTGAACTGGACCGTTCACTCTCGTCGGTCACTTCTCTTTTACATAAGACTGTGCTGTGAGTGTTTCTCCTGGCTGGCTTCTTTTTCACACCTCCTTTATGCCTGTCAAGGTCAGTCGCAATCCCCGCGAGACATACATTCCTTCGCCTCCTCATCCCTACAGTGGATGAGGCTTAGTGGTGTGTGTGCGCAAGGATGGGTGGTCACAGGTAGAACTAATGGAATGCAAATGTGCTGAGCTGTCGTAGCACAGGGGACACATTCTAATGAGATTCAATGAACGACTTGCATAAAACAATCTGTCTCTGCAACAATAATAAAGCCCAGTTTTGATTGGCACTCTCATGAGAGGTATTCATTTTGCAGTATTTATGTGGCTGGGGAAAACAAAATATCGAACTAGAGTGATAGAATTTATTAGGATTTTCCATGAAAAGTATGACCTTCTGTAATTAGTAGTTACTCAAATGTGTACACATTTGTATTTTGTTTGATTATATATATATATATAAACGTGATATATAACACAACTATACGTAAATGCTTCATTATGAATATGAATAGAATTTCCTAAATTTACATTATAATACCGACGTATATTTTACAGTTACTCCCACACGAGCCATTTTTACATTTCTAAATGAGGCCAGCGCGTCTGATGCTTTACAATAATAAACATTATAAACATTAAATGAACGCATATGGCTTGCGCTTATTATACCGTGTAGGTGTATTAGAGCGAGTTTATGCATTCTGAGCGCATACATTGTGAGGCTTGTGCCCCTGTGACTCCTTCTCGTGGCGCAAGGCTCCACCCATCGTGATAAAGATCTCCGCGAGGGTGATGGAACACCTTGGCACAAGGCTTAATACCGCCACACCTGACTCCCAGTTTTTCCCCAGCCCCCAACTTTTCCGTCTTCATTTCCTTCTACTGACTGTCCACCTCCTCAATCGCATGGCTTTGTGACTCTACTCTCAGCCCCTGAATCATCCGAGTCACTTTGTTACTTTCTCTCGCTGGATATTACCTCCTCTCCCCCGTGAACTGGACTTTGTTTAGCACCGCTACCCCTTCATTTTCTCGTCATCCTTTTATACACTTGACACTTGGCTTTATTTGCACTTCAACCTCCTCCACATGGGCTCCGCCCTTTTTTTTTTCTCCTTCCCCGTGGGGCTCTGCTCTTTCCTCTCATTGGGAATGGGACTGACATTTTCATTTTCGTGCTAAGATGTGAGTCCTCAGCGCACAAGCGTGTACAGACACGCACCTGCAAGGAAGCCAGTTGCACACAGGCACACGCACGCTATACCCACATGCATACTTTCTTTCCCTACTGTTGCCACCAGAATGCCTGGCATGCATTCTCTGGACACACTCGCATCATCTCAAAGGTCCATATACAAACACAGGGAAGCACAAATAAATCAAATAAATCGGTGTCGTTTTAGAATCTACTATTAGGAAAGCATAATGTACCGGTAATATAATGTGCAATGTGTTTAATTTCTGTGTTTTTATTCCTGTACTTGCCATTGTGAGAGTGCTTAAGAGTGAGCTCTACATTTTGACTGATTTGATTTATCCTAAATCAGTCATTACAACTTACAAATTCAACAGGAATCAAATGATTATTTCTTCCCAGTCATACCCATTTAACATTGGCTTCCATTTGCTCCCTTTTCCCATAAGGTAACACGTCCTAAATGCTTTCTTCACGCGTCCTCTCAAAGATTGACCCTCATCTGTCCTCAATCCCGCTTGCTGAACCCCCCCCCCTCTCTCCTCCCGCGTTCCACATGCTAATGTGTTTGTCGTCCCGGCCTTCGGTGACTGAGAGGTGCCATTAGCGATAGCACTGGCTGCCAAAGGTAGCATCTGGTCCAGGGTATTTGTGCAGCTATGAGAAACCCCCAGAAGTAGTCAATCAGCCACTGGCATCTCAAACTGCCTGTAGAGGAACAGTCTCGGCGTTATGATTTGGATTGAGGCAAATTGTTATGTTTTGAGTTTTGTCAGTTCTGAATGCGTCATTAACACCGTCGACCACGATATTTTAATGGGTAGACTTAAGGCGCTGTTTGTTACACTGCAGTAGTATTTTTTTTTGTTATTGTTGCCGCTAGCTGATTATAAAATATTAATGAATACATTATTAAGTGCACGTTTGTATTGTTTCATAATGAAGCACGCCGAGTCCATTTTGAAAACTTCCTCGAGGGCTACAGCATATTTTAGTGTCATTTGCCTGTATGGTTTCTCCACAGGATCGCATTTTTAAGTTTGAAAACATTTAGAACTCTATGTAGTCTTAAATCTTACTTACTTACTGCTCTAATCCCCCCCCCCCCAAAAGACATATTTATAATTCTACTTTACCTCAAATGTTTTATATGACCACTCACATCATTTTTGTGGCTTCAACTCATCTATGATTAATGATTGTGTCCTGATTTAATAGTTCACCATAAAATCAATGTTGCTTTTGCAGAGCTGTGCAAAAAAAAAAGGAATACAGATATACTGTTTGCGTATCTGTGCGTGTTACAGTGTAAATAATGCAAAGTTGCTGATCACACTGAATGATTGATGACAGAAAGGTCACGGAGAGGAAAGAATAGGAAAACTGTGCAAGCTGTAAAGCGTGTGCATCGTGTCACGCATCCATTCCTGTTCTGCATCGTTCACTTGAAAACAAGAAGAGTCAGAACAAAAATGCATTGACTGACGTATCCATTCATTTTTTATGTCTTGACCTTGCGTTTTGTCACTGGTGAAATATTGATGAAGACGCATTGCGTTGCTCTTGGCCTATGGCACAACCTCACCTAGCTGCAAAATGGATTGTTTTTTGGGCCATATTGTCAAATTTGCACTTCATATTATTTTTATTTATTTATTTATTTATTTATTTATTTTATTTTTTTTACATGCCCGGATTTGCACACTTTTCATCGACACGTAATCTCCCGCCCAGACTTTGACACACCCACCAGTTGTTGCTGGCGTCGAAGATACTTCTGTGCTGGCATACTGGCGTGGCCTCGCCATCCCCTTTTTACTCAGCACCTGCAGCTGGCCTTTTGCACCGTACATGTGACGAGACAGCTCGCTTGCCGGCGACAGCTTGTGCGGCGCTCTCAGCTAGCTCTCTTCTCTCCGCTGCATGCAGGGAGCCGTGAGGGCATCCTGCTGCCTGGGATGAGATGTGAAGTGACAGCTGACTATTGCAGAGGAGGAGAAAGACCTCCTGTGTTGTTCGGAGGAAGAGGGGGGAAAAGAAAAAACATCTCTGTATGATTCTCTGATAAACAGATTGTTGTCAGTAAATATTTGTGTTGGTCGTTTTTAGGGGGAATTTATTTTTAGGTGGTCCAGATTGAAGTGTCAGGAATAATTTGCTTGGATGATGAAATTAATTTGGTGTCACATCCAGAAACTCACAGCCCAGCTACACGAATGAGACACTTTCTGCCTTGCAGAAGTAAATGTTCTCATAAGCCGGCTCGAGATAAAAAAAAAAAAAGTGAATCAAAATATGTATTTGTATCAGAACACACAATAATAAACATTTTTTAAATGAATACCTCATTGACTGTCAATCAGAATTGAGCATGAGCTGAATTTGGACGTTTTTATTCTGGATTGTATTCGCAGGTGAAAATTCCAGGAAATACATTATGTCCCCAATCGTTCTTTTTTTTTTTTTAGCTATATTCATAATATTTATGTTACCTCTCCAGGTATTCAACACTTACTCCAACGAGGACTATGACCGCCGTAACGAGGAAGTGGATCCGGTGGCCTCGTCCGCAGAATATGAGCTGGAGAAACGGGTGGAGAAGCTCGAGCTTTTTCCCGTGGAGCTGGAGAAAGGTGGGAAGGAAAATCTCATGACAAATTTGGCAGAATCGCCCACCCAATCGTGTGAGGTGTTATATTTCCCAAAGGTGTACAAACAAGTGCTTTCCTATGCATTTGATCTGTCTTAATAAACATAGTAATAATCTTCCACATGCTGCGACAATCCAGCCACAAGTATTATGCAAAGCAAATGTTCTCACAATTTGTCCCCAGCTTCCTACTTTTGCCCCCGATCTAAAATAGAGCGCTGTGTGTTGTTATCACCTTCCAGTCACTCTTATGTAACCCTAAGCTCTTATGAATAATGAATAGAGGATGGAAACGGGAGGAATAGAACACTGGAAAGGAACTTCCCATCCAGAACAATAATGCCGCACGAGCGAAGGTCAGCGTACGCTTTGGGGATGTCTCTTCTCTTGTTTTCATTAGTAAAGCACTATTTGTACACATTTATTTATAGTCCTCCATCTGCTTGCTTTTCTCTCTTGTCATTTTGGAATTGTTGACGTATTCGTTCGAAACACTGTAGCACAGTTATTTGCAGACATATTTATAATAGATTGGGACTTTTTCATTTTGGATGAAATTTTAGAGCAGGTTATTTGATTTAGTATTAGTTTTGGGCACTAAAAAAAGGGCACTAAGTATTGTATAATAGAGTAA
Source organism: Filicampus tigris (assembly GCF_054856515.1). NCBI lineage: Eukaryota > Metazoa > Chordata > Actinopteri > Syngnathiformes > Syngnathidae > Filicampus > Filicampus tigris. Next base: position 8,811,145 of record NC_141234.1, on the reverse strand, counting down.
CTTAGTAAGCCAAATTCTCAAATGACTGTTTGGCCTTCCTTCATCGCTGAAATAAATACAAAAATTTGTTTTAAAGAATTTTTGTTTTTATTTTTATGCACACATTTAGTTTGAGTTATTTTGTGAGTTTTCATTTGCTATAATGACCTTGGCATGACGCGTAGAAAACTGTATTGTGCCTGTGTTCAGATGAGGACGGCTTGGGGATCAGCATCATCGGGATGGGTGTTGGCGCTGATGCGGGCCTGGAGAAACTGGGCATCTTCGTCAAGACCGTCATTGAAGGCGGAGCGGCCGAAAGGGACGGCAGGTGCGTTTTTTCCCATCCTGTTCACAATTAAGGGCAACAACACCACTGTGTAATCTGTAATATGTACAAAAAAAAAAAAAAAAAAATCATATTGTGAGCTTTCTGCACCACGCACACCAAACCCACACGCAGTTCCTGTCAGATTTAGCAGTAGGGGTTGAGATTAGATCCATAGAGGGAGGCGGACTCTGCTGTGTCTCACGCAGAGCTGCACATGTGATGGAATATGCAGCACAATGTTTCTTGGTTGTTAGCATGTTTTTTTGCCCTATCCTAATCGTGCCTTTGGATGTGAGCATCCTTTTATAAAGTGTGAACAGTGCACAACAAGGGCCATTGTTGTAGTGCAGGATAATTTTTCATGTACAGTAGCTGACGCAAGCAACTCAAAAGTGTAGCTCCAGCTCCCCCTGCAACACCGAACAGGATTAAGTGGTATGGAAAATGGATGCAACAGTGCAGAGTAAGGTTTCAGCTGAGGGAGGAGTGGAATTTTTTTTTTTTTTTTTTAGCAGTGGTTTTCTGAATATGAAAGGCCAGTTTCCACCAAATGGAGTTCTTCATGTTTCCATCATCCCAAATTGAACCAAAGTTACTATTACGCCACTTTTTGGCGCCCTTTATTTACCCGCTGATGCAGCTTTCGCCATCCAGCCCAATTCCTACACACCCAAATCTTGTACAAAGGTTGCAACTCTATATTTGCTTCTTTAGTTGCTTCCTGTATCAGTCTAAAGAGCAGGTGACTCAATACTTTTGTTTGTGGGTAAAAGTAATGCAAAAGCCATCTCCCTCTTTCCCTGAATGCACCGCCACCTCTTAACAAAAACAAATCCCCTTAAAAACTTTTTTTTTTTTTTTTTTTAATCTGTGCATCAAATTTGAGTCAGTTTGACCTTTGATTGTATTTGCTAGTGCCCTTCACACGGAGCATAGCAGGATATACGTAACTGCTGTAAAGCTTTTTTGTTGTTGCTGCAATGTTGTTATTCCACATGCGTGCTCGCACCTCATATCCTTCAGTTATTACCTCGGTGCGTGCGTGCGTGCGTCCGTGCGTGCGTGTCGGCCTTTTGCAGAGTCAGGTTTAATGGTCTGAGGCACACAATGGCAGGCAGACAGATCGATGGACTCGACTGATGCTCACCGTTATGTGCGGTTCTGATGACCTGCGGAGATATCGCGTTCCTCCGTCGCCACTTTATCTTTTCTTAATTCCCTCTCGGCTCGGGAATGTTCCTGTCAAGCCAAGATGGAGGCGCGGAGCCGGATTAAGATGTCAGATGATGTGGGTCACAGAAACTGAAGTCTGAGCTGGTGCCCGACACACAAGCAACAAGTTTAGACTGGAATTACATTTTGAAAACTATCCGCAAAACTGAGTAATTCCCTTTGTCTGTTTTTTAAGCAGATGATCAAAACAGATCTTCATAATTATCAATTAAAAGGGATTTTACTCACAGTCTGTGGGTGGTTGTCAGGAGTACAACAATTCGTCTGCTGTGTTTTATTGCTCCGGGCAAAAAGGCAAGCTGGCCTCTGTGTCCTTATTAGACCTCCATGTTTTTTTTGGGGGGGGGGCTCGTTTTGTCTCATGGTTAGTCTGCAGCCATGGGAGGGAAACGTTTGCCTCAGTGCAGTCTTCCAATCTTAAAAATGAAATGCATGATTGGCCAAGCTGATGTCTTTTGCTTCTCATGCATTAGCACCACCGTGTAATTTTGACATTTATTTTCCGCTGCAGTCATTTTCAAGAGGCACATGGCGAACTACGAGCTGCTTCAATTAGCGTTTAAGACATTGACATTCATTCCCTGACCCTCAAGTGTTAAATGATGTCCTCATTTTTTGCGGGCACGTGTCTTGTGTGTATTAGGATCAAAGTGAACGACCAGTTAGTGGAGGTGGACGGGACCAGCTTGGTTGGTGTCACGCAGAGTTTTGCAGCCTCTGTCCTCAGGAACACATCAGGAGTTGTACGGTAAGATGCACTCCCTGTAAAAAGGAATACAAAAAAAAAAAGGCAGTGGAGCAGATAAGATCATATCAGCAGGAAGTGTCACATTGACCCAACTCAGAGGCCTTTTAAGTCATCTTTGACTTAAATGGTGTTGAAATTTAAGATTATTCTTTTTTTTTTTCAATGTATTATTTGTATTGAGCAATTGGTAAAATAGTAACCTGAGTTTTCACTTTTCAATCTCATCATTCTTCCTCTCTCGCTTTTTCCATCCTCCTCCATCATGTCCCCACCCACTTAGTGCCCTCCTCCTCCTTGGTAAATCCTTCCCTCTCTGAGGTTTTAAGGCCAGCTGTCCTACATTAGACATTTTATCTATATTTAACCTTTTACATGCATGTTTTAAACTCAAGTCACAGCCACTTGCAATCACTGTGAAGGAGTTTCCATATCTGAAACTCCACAATGGGCTGGAAATAATAACAAGGGGACGTCCCATGAATGAGGAGAAGGTCAGCTATTCCTCAGTTCTCCATGCTGCCCAAACTTTTTTTTTTCTTTGTTTTTTTTCTTAAATATTACTTCTTTGTTCACCCCAGTTGTTCCTTCACTTATAGATCAAATAATAATAGGCGCTTCTCTGTTGGAGCGTAAGGCCCTGTCTGCATTGCCGTCACTCTAGAAAGCTTTTTTTTCTCCAGCTCAGTTGAACACAAATAGGGCACAGGAACACCACGCTCACACACACTCATAGCCCAGCTTTTGGTTATTTAAGAGAATACCTTGGAAATTATGAGATGAATTAGTTTTGAATCAGGACCATTTTTACACAGATTAAAAGAGGGAGGGACATTGTTACCTGGTAACGATCAGCCAATGGGCCTAATACACATAACAAACTTAAGAGATGAGTGAAGAAAATGCTTACATTTCCTTAACTGGATTCGTGTGTATTTCAAGCGGTTCTCGTCACACTTTGAGAACCATGGACACTGAAATCTGCACACAGAGCACATAAAGAAAACACTTCAGTAATGTACATATTCAAACAAAATAACTTCTCTATTTGAATAAAGCATCATCGTGGTGTAGCGGTTCATTGGCCTGACGTCCATGCAGGCAGCGTGGATTCATTTCCCAGACTGCGAATGACCATCTCTGTATGCAGGTTTGTCATTGGCCGAGAGCGACCGGGTCAGCAGAGCGAGGTGGCCACGCTCATCCAGCAGACCCTGGAGCAGGAGAAGAGACAGCGAGAGCTCCTGGAGCAGCAGTACGCTCAGTATGACGCTGATGATGATGAGGTAATGACCATCATTGGGATGATTCAGTGTCGGGCAGGAGGGTGGGCGTCACCCGTAAGAGGAGGCAGTGCTTGTAAATAGCCAGCCACTTCATTCAAATTCCACAATCGTATTAAAAAGATGCAGAATGTATTGCTCATCTGCAACCCCGCCTCTTGTGTGATAGAAGGGAGTGAGAAAATGCATCTTTAATACCCCCCCCTCACACACACACACACCCACCCCCCCCCACACACACACACACACACACCTCCACCCAACAGCATCACTCAGCATTTCCGCCTGTGATTTGTCAACACACTGAAGAATGCCTGTAAAAGCTGTTACAAGTGGAAAAAAAAATACTATTTGTATGCAGATTTTCTTTCTGCCAAAATAAAAAGAACAAATCCATTTAGTAAGAAATTTGATTTGCTTTTGTGGGTCACAAAATTACCCCCCCCCCAGGTTGCCACTCTGACACGTGATCCACATGAATCGATACATTGTGGCTGACCGCTAACAACACCGCAGGCTCACGCTCATCACGCATGCCTCGTCTCCCGTCGGCGCGGCGGACAGTTCGGCGGGAGTTGTCATGCATAAGAAACGGTTCTCCAGGCCATGGAGGCTTATCCCAAGCGCTGTCAGAATCCCGAGCGCACACGCGCACATACACACGCATGAAACACTGCCTGTTCTAATTAAAGTCCTGGAGAGAATTGGCACTGCAAGAGTGGGACGCCATGTACAGAACAGTCACTTTTAGACATGCAAGGAACCTGCCTCCCTTTATCCTCCCACTGCCTAACATCGCCACAAGGATAACAGCGCGACGAGACAGCACCACTTTTTGATCTGGGGAGGGGAAATACAATAGTTCCGTCTCGACTCAAACTGTAATAGAAAACCTAAAAGAAGTCTTCCACGGAGCATCCGCCGATAGTCCATATAAAGATTGCAAACTGCTTCCGAAAACACTTTGCGTTAATTCATAGCTTTGGAGGATTAAACCGTAACAAATCCATTATCAAGATCTAAGGGGCAATAAGCAGAACTCATCAATATTAATATGGCTATAAATTTTCCAGCGATTCCCTCCCCGGGTGGGCCGGGATGAAGGCGCAGTAGCCTGATGTGACTGACGGCTTGATCCCAAGGGAAACAGATAATAAATGACACGCGCACTCTTTTGCATGGAATTATTTGCATTCAAACATCCAAGCTTGCCCATCTGTCAATTAAATAGAGACATGCATACATGATACACACCCGTGCATTTTTTTTTTTTTAACACTCAAGGCAATGCCAAGCATCCCCTCCGGAATCTAAAATGGTCCAGCAGCCCCCATTAGGACTACTTGAGGTGTCTGCTTGGTTCATGAGAGCATTTTGGTAACATACAGTGTCGGGACCTGCAAGGATATTGCTTACGAGAAGCATTTACTTTGCTTATTCAAGCACTTTTGGCAACGCTCAGGAAACTCCACTTGAAAGTGTTGAGAAGTGCAGCCATCACTGTGACGCTCTAAACGACAACCAGTTGCATTTTTGTTGCCGTTCCGCCCATGGATTCCCCCGTCTATGCATGTGGCGTCGGGTGATTCATCACGCTGTAATATTTAACTGCCCGACTATGTATTGTGTTGCTCCCCCTTCACTGAATGGGACCTTAATATAGGAGGCTGCAACCATGGCAACAGACGGGCCTATTATAGCAAAGGGGACTCGAGCCTGTTATTTGAGTCGAGAGCTACACGAACTAGGATGTATAATTTGCACAAAAAAAACAACAACAACAACAAGCATATATATTATAATACATTGAGTGTTAGGATGGAAGCGATGACCTAATTTAGAGAGGTAAAAATGGTTCAAGTGTAGGAGTTACGATAAAATGTGTGGGTGCGAGGTAGAATCGGTTTCTTACATTGGTGTTCTACTCTCAGGACACTTCATTAGTTACACATGCACAATCTTATATAAGTTGTTTGACAGATTCTGCCTTTAGAAAGGTAATATCACGCCCTCAAGTTGCACAATAATATTCACTGGACGTATGAGGCACTGTTGGTCGCGGGCCAAATCAATTAATTGATTAATGCACTCAGATTCAAAGGCAAATGGATGGCGCCTCTCTTCATCCAGTTTGACGTAACACACTCAGGAATAAGCGCAACCTCGCGGACTTGTAACGAGTCACGACGTGTCGGAAATGCGTTCAGTCAGGAAAAAACATGTCCGAAAAATAACAAAATTCTCATAATGTATTTCTTATACAAATGACATTTACAGCTCAACAAGCCGTCCGAGCAATTCATATCTGACAAGATTTGTGGAACATTAGATGGGTTATCTAGATTTTGCATGATCGCATTAAAGTTGCATTACTTATGCAAAGTCGCAAATGAATAAGAGGATGTCTGAGGGAGATGAAAAGCAAATTTTGGAAGAGCTTTGCCACGCGGCTCTGACACATGTAGACGAACAAGAAAAGCTTTTGGACACACGGAGCGAAATATTTCGTTGCTTTTTTTTTTTTACATATTAATGATTGTAGTTTACAGCTACAAAAAAAAGCCCAAAGACATGAAATGAAAATATTTTAAGTTATTGAGACTGGCCTCTATAAGGTTGACATTTCTAGAAGACATTGCCAGCCGAAATTGAGACGCTTAACTCTTACTGACATTGCACTTTATGTTCTTCAAGCAGACAGGTGAGTACGCCACAGATGAGGAGGAGGCGGGGCCAGCCGCAGCAAGTGAGGGGAAGAACATCGAAGTGTTCGACCTGCCCGAGAACGAAGACGTCTTGTCGCCCTCGGATTTAGATGCCACTAAACTGTATCAGAAATTCAGAGAGGTAATTTTCACCTGCTATATTGCTACAGATTATGTAAAACAACAACAAAAACGGAGGACTCCGCTAATGATTTATCTACTCCACTGCATTATATAACACAACGGACTTTCTCTGCAAACAAAGATTTAATTACATTGCATGCGCCAGTGGAGAAGCAAACTGAAACAATGTAAGTTTTAAACGTCACTGTCTACGACGCTTATAAAATACAGCAGATGATATTAGTGTAATACGTATTTGATTATGCGGCATTTTCCTCCCGTTTGTGCAAATGCATTCACATTTATCAGTTTCATGCTTCGCTGACCCAGAAAGATGGCAATTGCTCCAACTTGCTGCTGAGTTTTACATTTTAATCAGGACAAGATGGGCTCAAAGAGCAAATATGTACTCCAGAGCTCTGAGGAGATGTGTCTGGAATAATCCCATTTTATGATATGTTTCCTCTGGATTACGTGGACGATTTTTTGGAAACATTTGCCCACTTGCGCAGCAACTTTTCTTTTGCGTATGTTTTACATAAATCAACACGCACAAGTTAATCTTGGCTGAACATACATAATCGTGTTTTGAACAAATAAAGTTGTGTGGAAGATTAAACCTTTTTTTTTTTTTTTTTTTTACTATTTAGCGGATCATTATACATATTTGCAACATTCAATTCAACGCACTCCAAACGGTGTTCTTTTACCTTGGTTGTTAAGTCATTTGTACAAAAATGAAGCCCATTACTGTATTATTTCTTAAGATGTTAAATGTACTTGCAGTACTGAGTAGAACAAATATTTTTCATGGTAGAATGTTTCATTTGTGACTGAGAAGACCAATGACCCGGCACAAACGTGCTCATAAACAGATTTAGTCCGTTTGAAATTCTGCATCCCTATCTACTGATAAAATGTCTGATGCTACATGGTCTCAGAGACAATTAGGTAGTGGTGGACTTATATTTTACAATTGTTTAGCAACATAGAATATATCAACTATAATGCAAAGATAATGCTCAGTTTTGATAAACTTTTTTTTCTATTTTTGTGGTTGTATTTTACAGTGGTGAAAACGAAAATCATGCTTATTTGGATTCGATCTTCTTCCTAGCTCAAAACCTCACGTCACATTATTATTTTTTTTTTGCTTCCGAGCGAGCACGTCATCACTGGTGCTGCAATCGGACCGGGTCGTCCGCCTCGGTCCGTCACACTGTATCGAGCCTGCGCAGCCACGCGTTTGATTATCTGACCGTCCTCTCACTCGCTCGCTTCTCTTCTGTCCTCTCTTTTCGCCAACAGCTCCAGATCAAACACACAGTGACTGAGGCCGAGATCCAGAAGCTTAAAAACAAGGTAAGTCAACAGGACTGTCAGTGGTACTTGAGGTGAATGTTGGCGGCAAGGACAAGTTTTTAAATGCATGGTAGGTCTGTGTTAGAGCAACAGGTTGTGCGGGCGCTGGAGGTTGTGGGTAAGATTAAAATAACATATGAGACATGTAATGCAGATACATTTCTAATTTTTTTTTTTTTTTTAAGTCTCAATGTATCTGCTGTTTGTCGCAATGTTTTGTCACCGGGATCAGATGATGGAATTACATATTGTATGTTGGTAAGCTTTTTTTAAGGTTGCACACCTACCCCAGCATTCGGTAAATCTAACGTAATGACATCCACAACAAAAATTCAAAAATTATGCCCTTACTAAAAGATGTCCAGTTTTGATTGACACCAACAGTGAGGTATGAATTCAACAATTATTATTACTGCTGTAGTTGGCAGTGTTGACAAACTAATATCTCTTATAAAATGCATAACCGAAATGGTGTTTTTAAATACAGTCCTCACTATGATGCAGGGAAAAAAAAAAAAAAACATTACCGGTCATTTTTGATACGGCTGTTGTGTAAGGTAGCTCTCCCGCAGTATTAATCAACTGAGCATTTGAATGTTTCATTGATGTACTGTCTTATTATTATTACAATCATGTCTGCTGTAATCCACGTTGTGTATTACCCTTGTATGGTCTTTTTATCTCCTTGCAGTTGGCCTCTGTGGAGAGGGAAAAGCAGCGCTGGGAGAAGGAAAAGAGCCAGCTGAAGGCCAGCATTGAGGAGAACAAGGAAAGGATGCTGAAGCTGGAGAGCTACTGGATCGAGGCGCAGACCCTGTGCCACACGGTCAACGAACACCTCAAAGAGGCCCAGGCGCAGTATCAGACTTTGGAGAAAAAGTACAACAAAGCCAAGAAACTCATTAAAGACTTCCAGCAAAAGTGAGTGGCACTCATGGTACCTAGACGATCGTGTTTTCAATGTAAATAATCAATCATTTAGGCTCCGTTTTGTGTGTACAGTATAGTGTAAAAATACCAACATTTGACACTTACTGTAGACTACTTTGACACAATCCTACACATCTCTTAATATTAAATATAGGGGATCCATGGAGATTGAGTTACATAAAATATATTTTTTAGAATGGCTTTTTTTTTTATTAATAATGAAAAGACATTGTCAGTATGATAGAATAAAATCCATCCATCCATTTTGTATAGCCCAATTTCACATTTTTGTTTTAACTAATGAATTTATTTTTTACAAATCTATACTAATGGTCAGGTCCCATGTGGGTTAAAAAAAATAGCAATACTGGATACTGTTCATTAATCCATTTTCAAACCATGAAATGTAGGGATGCACCAATATCCATACTGTAAATCTGTATTATGCTCTGATACTAGAATACCGATACTACTTTACCAGCCGGCCATACACCTTACGGCGTCCTTCAAATGGAAATAATGCTTTGCAAAATGGATGATGAATTTCAGAGGCTACCTTGTTGAGCCTGCCAGTAGTCTATATGCTTGTCTAAGAGATTAAGCCCCTGGCTTTAAAAAATAAAATAAAATAAAAAATAGTTCAGAGTAAACAGAGGTAAGCGATGGTATGGCGTATCGCTTGAATTGTCCAGACACACTTTTATTTCAGAGCTAAAATGCTTGTGTCACAGCCTACATTTAAGCGGAATGTGTGGCTGTTAGAAAAGGTGCAGTTGGAGGTTCAAATGTCACTAGACAAGTTGTTGCTTTCAAACAAAAATTGAGTGAAACATTTCAAGAAAACTTTGTTTTTGTACAATATTTCATTCAATAAATCACAATTGCAAGATAATAATTGGCTTTCTCAAGTACCGGTAACAGTACTTGGTGTCAACGAGTAATGTATTTATTTGACATTTTTATTATCAGAGCCTTTTTGTGTAGTGATAGTAAATAAGACATACAACAATGCTCTGTTTTGATGTATACGTCAACAAGAATAGTTGTTTTTGTGGTTGTACGGTAGTTTGTTGTCGTGTACTGAGAGTTTCCAATATTCTGCCCTCCACCCGTAACTGAATAAGATCGTGTTTCGAACCAGTGCTGCTCCCTTGCTAATAATTTGATATTTTTAGATCATGCAGGTGTTCCAAATGCAGTCAGTTTATCGCAGAGCAATATAATTGCTCCTACGCTTCTATTACACCTACACATGTATTATAACTCCCGCACATCATATTTCGAAATGAGGCCATTGCTTCCATCTTGACACTTAGTGTAGTCGGATGAATAATGTCTGATGAATTCATTTGACTGCAATCCTCGCTTGCATCATCTATCAGAGAATGTGAATATCTTCTGCACTCCCATCTGTCAGGGAAATTTGCTTTTTTTTTTTTTTTTTCTTCACACACAAGATCTTATCCCATTTCAGCACCAAGAGCAGGCTTCCCACTCCCATGCGGCACAACTTGTCTTTCTTTCATGCGAGGCCCTTCACCACCTCGACCGCCCGGCTTCAATCTGACTGCCTCTAATTGGCTCTGGCCCTGCAGGCCAAAGCGAGGCTGACGTTAGAAACGAGCAAACTGCTCGGCAGCAAAGATGTCTGCACGGGAGAGGCGTGCACGTTTACAAAGAGAGGAATGCCTGCCCTCAAAACTATATACAGTATATGTGTGTGTGTTTTACACTTAAGTGTGGTCAATTTTCCCCTCACTGTTGTCGGTGAAATACTCATTATTTTATTTTATTTCTTTTCAACAGATATGTGAGCAAAATGTGAAAATATGTCAAATATGTTCTATGCAGGGATTCCCTGATAAAAAAAAAAAATTCCGACCAAGTACTTACATTTCAGTACTCGTTGATACCCGAGTACGATACTTGATAATGCCATAATGTCTTAAAATGATTTTTTTTTAAAATTTCAATCCAATACCATTCAGACTTTTCTTGAATATGACATACGTTTCATTCAAATATAACACCTTATATAGTATTACTAACGTTTTCACATTCAACTGCATGTTCTTTAAATGTGTTTAAATTAATTTGAGTGACGTGTTGTATCTGGTGTTATCACCGCATTCCTCGTACCTCTACCTGACTCCATTAACAGAATGACTCCCATATTACAAAAACAAAATAAATATTAATTATAAGGATTAATGATTGTGTAAGATTCATACATATTGAGGAGGTGGGTATCTGTGAAGGCGTATACATTGGTGCCGATCCAAATTGTAGCCTTAGTGGAGGTCGTTTAGTCCAATTGGCTTGCTCCCCCGCTTCAACCCTTTTTCAATCTCCTCCTCCAGGGAGGTGGAGTTCATCCAGAAGGAGGATGCCGAAAGGAGACGACTGGAGGAGGCGGAGAAAGCTCACCTGGCTGAGATCCAGGGACTGCAAGTCAGGGTAAAGACCATATTCTGTGCTTATGTATGACTCTCCATGCAGTTGTTCTAAATACGTCTTGTCAAATTCAGCTAAGAAGTCTCCAAAGGACACAGTAAAATCTCTGAAGATGCCGAGATGAAAAACAGATTAAAACCCTCGTCCTTCTAAGAGTTCACGGTGCATTTTAGTTCAACAATCTGCATCCCTGCCAGAAAAGCTTTTTGCAAGACTGTCCCCCACAGTTCACGATGACAGTAGGGTGTCCCCGTGGCCTGTGGTCAGCTCTGTGGTCAAACGTCAAGTTGATTTATTTTATTCTATTTTGCTCTGCCCGCAACATAACGTGACAGAAGCGTTAGTGTCTGCTCAACTGGATCGCAAGTGCAGCCGAATGTGCGCTATTGTTATTCCGCACACGTCATCCGGCAACTGCACTGCATTAAAACGGGACAGGCAAGAGTGAGGGCAAAACTTTTAAACGATTAAACCGAATAGTCGGTACTGTACGTGCACTGTATATGTCAATAGCGCATATACCGTATCCTACCATTTCTATTTGCTTCCAACTATTTGGGGAAAATGCCATTTGTTTCCCAGTGCAGCAACATCCTTTAAGGCATGCTGGATGAATTTAAGAAGAAATTGAGAACCTTGACCTCAAACCCATGAAAGACCTCCGGGATGAATCAAAACGAAATATCTTCCCGAACGTTGGAAGCTTTTGTAGCTGCAACGAGAAATTGGGGCTGTTATTTTGTTTCCCCGGGTAGCCGTCATCCGGAACGCTTTTGTTCTGACAGCAGCGTACGCACAGCTGATTAACATTGATCCCCTTTCCTCCTCTCAACAGATTGCAACACTGGAGTCGGAGCTGATGCAGCTGATGAAGCAGAACAACATTCAGGTCAACAACAACAACAGTAACAGTGCCGAGAGGCTGCACGCTCTGCAGCACAGCCCCAACAGAGCTGCGGCACAAGGTAGAGGTCAGTGCATCCCTGGATTTTTACCTTAATGCAGTGGTTTTCAAACTTTTTACCCCCAGAAAAAAAAAAAAAAAAAACATACTTTAAATATTATTTAACTATTATATTGTGCTTGATAATTTTATGGTAGTTAAAAGTTAAATACAACTGAACTGTGCTTAACAGATGTACTGTCCTGGATTAAAAAGATGTTCAAGTCATTTTAACAGGCACAGTTTGAACATTTATTTGTGTGATTATGCACCACACTTTGAAGATAGCTGCTTGACTGGATCAAGTTGCAGATTATGTCCACTTACGGTCTGTCTGAACAACACATTTGAAGCCCTGATATCTGCTTTATGCTCTCCCCTTGAGCTAAGCCAGGCTTTAGTTCCCCCTCGACGGGATCAGAACGCGTGACAGTGCCGACGGGGTAACGGCGAGACTGGATGTGGACTGATCTGAATGACGCAGCCCATTACGCAACATTAAAAGTGAGGCGGCAGAGGAGACAGCTGGGACGTGCGAGAAACGGGAGCATGTGGGAGGAGAAGAGAGAAATCTGTGGATAGCATCGCTTACAAATTTGAATGGTTTAGTCTAATGTGACAGTCTGTCCTTGTAATCTTAGGAAATTGTGATTGCCTAATGATCGCATTGTTTAATCAGGACATTTTTATTGAGAACGTGTACTAAGAGGCTAAAATAACTGCGAAACTGTTTCCTACGTCTAAAGCAAAAGAGAATTTATGACACACAAATGATGCATAAATGAAAACGCTCACAGATTCTGCCTTTTTAAACCGCAATAAAAATGAAATATTTGAAATTGCAAAAATGCAATTCTACACCACGATAGACATCAGTCTTGCAATTTAACAGTACAAATACTTTCGGAATCTACTTACGTAGATTTTTCACATATACAGTACGTACTCAACATTATATCACATCTCCGATACATTTCCCCAAACGCAGCAACAAATGGAAGATACTTTTTTTTTTGTATACTATGTGCAACACATTAGATACCATTGATTTCATGCTGTTGTTTTTGTGTGCGTGTGCAGAACTGAAAAAGGGCTCACCCTACTCACCCAGCGAAGCAAAAGGCTCCCGAGCGGACAGCGTCAGCTCTACAGAGGGAGAGGTTTGTAATTTAACACACACACACACATTTTCAACAACGCTTAGTTACTCCAACATACAACATGTCTCGAAACGTGTCATTTGTCATGAAAGCAACCATTATCCCCAACCTTAATATACCACAAAGGTCAGCAAATTGTGTTTCATTAGACCGAGTGTCTGAGCTCCAGCCATTCCATTTTGTTAATGGATTAATTGCCGCATGTTGCTCGGCAGCACTAATTGAGTGTATGGCGCTGTCACAATTTGTTTTCGCTCTGTGTTGAAACACGGCTTGAGTTGAGAAGTTCACATTGGATAAACAACTTGAGAATCCCAATTGGCAGCGAGGCCGAAACAAGGCAATGTGCAAGTGTAAAAGAGTTGGAAATGGGAGAGGTTCGATGAGTTTGGCTCAGTCTCCCCTCAACATCACATCACGTTTTTCTCTCTTTTTATACATTTTCCGTCTGCTTTCTCTATCAATGAATCTGACTTTCCATCTCACCTCTTGCTGTCCATCCTCAGGTCCCAGAGGGGCGCAGCAGTCCAGGTCATAGTCGCTCTGGCTCCATTCGTAGTCTGGCCAGTGCAGAAGGATCCCCCGGACGAATAAACGAAGGTTCGAACGCCTATAACAGACAACATCCCACGGATTAGATCAATCCGAGTGCTACTTTAGCACTGCAAAGCATTTGGTACTAGTGCCGTTACCTGACTTAATCTGTGGGCCAGTTAGCAGGCCCTGTGAGACAAATTTCAAATCTGACTATGATTATAGGGATGCTACTCTGGTTAAAGAAAATTGAAATGACATTGTCCTGCATTACTGATTCTGAAGGCCCTGGGCAGATTAAGTTGACAAGGCCAGGATTTAGAGATGAAAATCTGACATTGACGCTTGTTAGAAATATAAATGTCGGTGTTTCTGGCAGGTTCTCACGCAACACCGAGCTCCTCTCAACGAGTGGAGGAGCATATACAAGCACCTGAGTCTGGGTAAGATGCTGACGAGGAATATTGTTGTGCAGGGGGGGATAACTTCTACAATGATGAACAAAGACCAAATGAAGTGCCATTTTTTTTAGGTTGTGGTACAATAGTCAAGTAACATCCCGATCAACTCTCTTTCAGTTGCGCTGAGACATCGGTAGAGGACAGCCATCGGAAAGTCAAGGCAAAATTTCAAGAGGTTTGCAGACAAATTAATGACTTGGATATATTGTAAACCGTCCATCCAATACATGTTTTTTTTTTAAAACAGCCCACAGCCTTGATTACATTTGCAAGCTTAACATACTAACCAATAACATTCCAAGAAAAGGTCAATATAACTGCGGTCTATCGTCCAATTAAGCGCATTCAGCCTCCCGCTGCTCACAGATCGGATCCCGTTGTGACTTGATAATTGTGTTTCTGGTTTCCAGGGACCCGCTTTGAGCGAGGACCTGAGTGCCAGCAGCAACAGCTCGGTTGAGATCAGCGGGCTGGCCGGCGAAGCCAAAACGTCGGCAGATGCCGACAACTTAGCGCTTTCTTCTGATGAGGTACATTAGCTTAGAAATTGCTGCACATGAGCCTTATTTCAATGGCGCGCCCTAAACTCACATGGACACAAATGATCCGGAACTGGAACTGAATTTAAGGTGCTGCCGTTCTCTTTTTTTGCATTGTTTACAACCCCCTCCGTTTGGTTTATTTCCTTTGCTGCCACATGCAGAGTCTGGATATGGTAGACGATGAGGTGAGACTGGCAATTGGAACCGTTTACCTTGTGTACGACTGAATTTAGTCTTCAAATCATGATCGAACGCAGAGAGGCAGCCCTGAAAATCTTTGTAATCACGTGACTTTGTTTCCTCTTGGACTTTTGGTCAGCAGATCCTAGAAGAAGGGTGGATTACCAAGCAGCAGCAGTGGCAGAACTGCAGCGTATCAGAGTGGACTTCTCAGCAAGTGGCCGGCTTGCTTATGGGCCTCAGTTTGGAACAATATATTCCAGAATTCACTGCCAAAAACATAAATGGAGAAAAACTGCTACAACTGGACAGCGCTGAGCTCAAGGTAAAGCTAATTGTAGAATGTCCAGATTTATAAGGAAGATAGGTGCTTGAATATATGGATGCTCATTCATATTCTCCGTATTGTTTGTAAAGTGCTTTGTTACAGCTGCTGCTGTCGTGAAATATAAATAAAATTGTGTTGTTGTTATTTCAGTCGCTTGGAGTAACTTCTTCCCAGGACCGATCCTTGATCAAGAAAAAGATTAAAGACCTTAAAGTTCGGATGGAGAAGGCCAAGAGGAACCATGAAAAAATGGAGAAACAACGTGAGAAGCTCAGAAAAAGAGAGATGGAACAACAGCAGAAAGAAGCGCGATAAAGCAGCCCAAGTGACCTGATCCTGTATGACTCTTTGGAATTTGGGTTCCTGCAAAGACGAATTGCAAAGGCTCCAAGATTGAACCCTGCAGGACGCCTTTCCTACAGGGTGGTTTGGGCTCCAGCGTTTTGGGGAACCTTTTCCACCACCAAGCAAGTTAAACCAAAACAAACAGTCGGATTACAGGATTCTGCCCTTTCATTTTGCCTCATTTTACACCAATCATGTGTTTTTGGGCTTTTAAGAAATTATTTTCTATTTATTTGGATGTTTTTTGCTGTAAATCGGTTTTATTTATTCATCTCCAGAGTAAATATGTGACATAGTCAATGCATATTTAACCTATATCCTCTCCAGAGCTAACTGTGCTACCCCTTTTTCGGTATGGAAACATGTTTTGAGCATTTATTCACTGCTATCCAGCCTAAGATTTATGTACCAGTCTCCTCTTTGCCCTCACTAGTCAGACAATTCCGCACAATAGTAGAATGACTAGGGTGCTCTAGTACAGTGACTGTGTCTTACCAGTATTTTTTTTTCCCCAGTCCTAGTATCACTTTTGGCTTAACAGTAGTATGCAAATGAACCTTACCAGAAAAACTGTTGTACTACACTAGTTACATTCCTAGGCCTAAATAGTAGGCACGTGGCACGCACGAGTAGCCTCCTTATCAAGGTCATCAAATAAATGCTTACTTAATTGATATCCGTGATATCCATCTTAATGGCTATGTACTAGTGTGCTTTTTGTTCATGACTAAGAATTCAGTGCACTCGTAGAACTACTAGAGCACACTAGGACAATGACCACGGAAGTGCTTTCCACCACTAGTGCCACTTTTGGCCCATTAGTGTACAATTAAACCTTAGTAATAAACGACTATGCTGTACTAGTAACTACTACTAGGAGGCGTGTCACACTATTAGCCTCCTAAATGCTCAAACCGCAGCATTAATTCAATATCCTTCATTTCCAGCTCTTATGTTAATGTACTGATTTGCTCTTTTTCATTTTAGTTGACTATATTGTTACTAGTGAGGCAATACTGTGCAATAGTCAGGAGACATCTGAGCATTACAACTACTACCAGTAGTAGTGAGGCACTGGGTGATAACTAGTAAAATTCTACAATATTACTAGTAGTACTAGTTGTGCACGGTTGTCAACTAGGGCACAATTTTGCCAAAGTTGTCTTACTAGTGAGGGCACAGAGCATACCAGTACATGGACCACATCAAGGATATAAAATAAAACAAAGCGGCTTTCCGTATTTCAGGACCTTTCACTATATCAACCTGTGCAGTGATTACTGATACAAATGCGTCTAATGTGCCATTTTAATAGACTCATATTTATGCTACTCTCTTTTAAGAACGATCACTGGACACGAATCATTTGATGGAAACTTGGCTATATGAGGCCATATTCATATAATGACCACTAGGTGTCACCAGGCCGCTTAGTTTTGCTGTTGAAGGAAAACACTGGAAATTTCTAATATGACTAAACTTACCAGAACACTGGAAGTGCAAACACTGTTAACCTTTGCACTGGCACGCGCAATGTTCCTCGCAGTGTGAATGCACTGGTGTACAATACTAGAAATGAAGCAGGTCTTAAAAGTGGATGTACTTTATGACTGCTTCTAATGGAGACAACTGGGGAAATGTAAATGACCAAACCTATTCCATTTAAAAATAATAATAATACATCGAACTTCTTGCTGATATATACAGTATACTGTTGCTTGTAACCTGCTTTGACCTCTTTTTGTATTCCTTTTAAATAACTGATAATACCCAACTGCTGCCTTTAGAAATTTTAGAGAATTTTCCTGAAATAACTCACGAAAAACACATTACATGTTTTTTTTTTCCCTGCCAAAAAAAACCAAAAAAAAAAACATGACAAGTGATACTGAGGAAGGCAGTTAGCCATATGATGACATAAAAGGTTCACGTCTGTGCTCAGACGTGGTTCAAATTCACAATTTATACTTTGATGTTACACCGGAAAGGACATGCAATTTATTTGAAAGATGTTCTGCGTTACTTCCTAATCAGTACTGTGAACAGTTCTATAGGCTTACAAATAATAGACTGTTGTCACCATGATAGAACTGGTGTTTATTTATTGTAAACGGGGGCAATACCTGAATATGGAACTTTGATTTGATTGCACTCGCAATACAGGTAGTTATAATATCCACGCTCTTGTTTATTTCTGTATATAAGAAGTCAACTGATCACATAAATTACAATGAACTAATAATGATTTATCCAGAATTGTAACCTTATATATTCTTTTCCGCATAAATTATTTGATTTACTGATTGAAAGTGAATTGCAATGTGCTAAAAGGCGATGGCTTTTAAGAACAAAGTGTCCCATTCTACTTGTTTTCCTCTCATCAATCCATATGCTGCCACAATAAAGTCCTCATAATGCATTCCTTTAATGTTTATATCCCAATACATTTTCCGTTTCATTCACTGTGAGAATGTGTGCAGTTTGCAGATTTAACTTATCTTACCTGGTGTGATGAATATGATGTATGGATGAGACACTGGTGCTCCCAGCAGGCCAAAACAATCAGTTTGAGTCGTGTCCACAAGGGCTCATTTGACATTTGTCTTTCAGATTATTGCCATAATGTGCTTTTGTTCCCCCTCTCAGCCGGCCACCCTCAGTCCTCGCCCTTATTTTGATCTATTTTTTTTGCATTATGAAAAGTTTGGAAGGGCAGCTATAATCCCTGTCACACTAAATAAAATCTGCTGTCACTGACGCGTGTTTGCTTTCATCATGTACAGCATTTTGCACTTTTGCATTTGCAATTTTGGTCATTAAGATCAAAACTTGTAAAGTGGTACCTTGAGATACGAGTTTAATTTGTTCTGTGACTCGTAACTAAAAAAAAAATGCATATCAAATCATCTTCGTCCATCAAAATGAATGAAAATGCCAATAATCTGGTCCTGCCTCTCATGTAATACTGTACTTCATAAAAATGTACTGTAATGATAATAGAATGTAAAGAATTAGTTTATGCCACATCATTGGCTTCAATTTACTGGGCATTTAATAGACATGCAGACCTAGTGTACATGGAGAGGGTCACAGCTTCTCAGGAAGCGGCTGTAATATTAAGACGTTCTGTGCGGACGATAAAGAATAAGCACTCGTGAGTATTGTTATATTATACTTGCTTAGGGGTATTACATCACATTACCAATACTATTCATTATATTGTTTTGTTAGCCTTAAGCTACTAGTAGACTATGCAAAGCTATGTGGTTGTTTTAAATACACCCCGTGGAAGTTTATTTGTTTTATATTTAGTTTGACAGAAAACGTCAACTGGTGGTGACAATGAATAACTAGAAATCTCTTTTTTGAAAAAAAAAAAAAAAAAAAAATGCGTTTGACCATGTGACAGACTCAGTAGCCCAAATTCAGAGACCGAGAGCTCAAGTTCTTCAGTCCCTCCCACTGCTCTATTTATAATTCACTCTCCTGCCATTTCCCCCTCCGTCACTTGTTGCTCCTGATCTTTTGTTGTTGTTTTTTGTCATGCAGCCCCCAAATAGGAACTTTGAAGGCCTTCCAATGTGGGTATGCATGAATCTTTCATGATCATTTACACATTCATTTACAATCTACGCCATGCTGTGCGGAGACTGTTTTTGCCCGAGCCAGCTGGTGTGGCTAATGTAGGGCGAGGGCCCTCTTGTCAAGAGGTGTTCATGGAGAACTTGAGCCCGACACAACTCGCCGTCAAGCAGCTGAAGCAACGGTACCTGCAGGCCTTGGAGACTAACAATGCCGAGGAGGTACTTTGGATCCTCCGCATTAAGAAACTCGACATTGACACTGTTCTGGAGGTGGATGACCCCAGCATGGTCCTGGCTTCTTATAAACAAGGTAAGGGATGAGAAATCCAGATGATGCAACCAAGTTAAAGTATATGAAATATGGAGAAAAAAAATCTGTGATAGTGTTGTACACGATCAATGAAAGGTGATATAGTGGGGGAACACTTCAAAGTGGGTTTAACACAAAAGCTTATTCACTATATGTCGATGAGGCTCCAGGAATAAGACTAACAGAAACATTGGATAAATTACAGCACATGCTTTTCTCAGATTGATCGCATTCCAGATATCATTCGGCCAAGAAAGAGGTTCATCGGTTCCTATGTCTGATTTGTGACAGGGTATTGGCTGCCAGGCTACAAACTGGAGAAGTCCTGGGCGATGGGCCTTCATGTTTGTGTGATGTACAACGCTGCGGAAACCGCATTGGTGCTCCTTCAGGAAGGCGCGGCCGTCAACCGCATGCCCAACGGGAAAACGCCGCTGCACGTGGCCTGCGAGGTGTCCAATGCCGATTGTGTGGGTCTGCTGCTAGCCCACGGTGCAAAAGTCAACAGCTTGTCCCTGAGTGGACACACGCCACTGCACTACTGCATCACCAAAGAGTCAGTGGACTGCGCCAAGTTGCTCGTCCTCAAAGGTAAGCATGTATTCTACAAGTTAGGATCGGTGGAGGTCGACTGATTGTGTATTTGGACCCTAAACGCTTCGAAGGGATAGGGATGAAGCAAGCCCTGCCTTGAATAGCGAAAATGTCTTATTTTTCTCCCGGAGGTGCGAATGTAAGCCTACCCAGTCACAATGAGGAGGACACACCATTACACACTGCAGCCAGATTTGGGGTTCCGGAACTGGCGGCACTCTATTTGGCTCATGGAGCACCTGTGGATTTAGTCAACTCTTTCCGAGAGACCCCGCTGATGACTGCCGCCTTTTGGGCTTTTGACACCAAAGAGCAAACCTACAGTCAAGAACACCATCTTGTCTGTCGCATACTGTTGGACCACAGAGCAGGTCTGAATTGAGTGTCCTTGTGTGTGTGTGTGTGTGTGTGTATATAATACAGTATGGGAGTTTGTATCACTGTGGCATTCTCTTTTAAAGATGTCAACCTTCAAGAGGAGGACAATAAAACGGCTCTTCACAAGGCTGCCTGGAACTGCGATCACATCCTGATGCAGATGTTGCTGGAAGCCGGAGCGGACACGCGAGCCATGGACATCAACGGCTGCTCTCCCATCCAGTATCTCCTCAAAGTTACCGACGTAAGGCACACGGCCTTACATGAAAACTGCTATCAGTTGCTGCTCAACTACAACGCGGCCAGGATCTACCCACCCCAGTTTCATAAGGTACGGAGACACAGTGAAGTGAAGCCGTAGCACGAATCAAGCGGTTCACCGTCCAAACCGCCATCCTGTGGACTGTTGCCAGCTAGAACTTAGAGCTTGGCTTGTGCCATATCTCCTGTCCTGTTCAGGTGTTGCAGTCCTGTCATGACTTCCCTAAAGTTGTTGAGATCATGGTCAACTCGTATGAACATTTAAAGCCTACAAGGAAGTGGAGAACTGCCATTCCAGATGACTGCTACAAGGTAGTGCCGAAACTCCCAAGTTAACGCTTGTTCAAGCCCTCCTGTCGTTGAAGTTTCTGTTTTGTCCCGTCTTATCTCAGCGACATGAGGAATTCTACGACTCCGTGTTCGCTGTTTGCGCTAACAGCCCTCGCAGCTTGCTGCACCTGACCAGATGTGCCATCAGAGGCAATATGAAAGGCCCCTGCCAAAGAGGAGTAGCGCCACTACCTTTACCATCAAGCATTAAGAACTACTTATTACTTACACCAGAGGGGATACTCTATTGATCTGTGTACATATCAGATGGTTTCAACAGAGAACATTCAATATCTGTTGAGAGGCTGTCAAGACCATCCATACCATGAACATTTTTAAATCACCCTGGCAACCAGTCTAAATACTGTCAAGAGGCTAATGTCTGACCGCGGAGGACGTTTGTAAAACAAACACTTGACAAGTCACTCCTCCACATGCTTTTTTTTTTTTTTTGGATGGACCCTCCAATGTATGTGTAAATCCTCATGTGTGATATTTTTAAACTGAACTGCTTTCCCTCCTGGATTCTACACCTGCAATCTATTTTCACAGCCACTGTAGATTGCTTTCAAAGGTTTCCAGAGATTTAAGAACTACTTGGTCGTTCATGCTAGTCACAACAGCACACATCTCAGTGGTGATTTACATAGGCAGATAAAAAAGACATCGAATAGCATTGTTTTTATCATTGTCATTAACTTATGTCAACCGATTTACAAGTTAACAAATTACGAATAAATACATTTAAAAAAAGAAATACAATGTTAATACCCTTACCACAAAATGCTAAAAATCATCCAAATAAGTGAATCAATAATAATAGTAATAAATGATATGATATTTGATATGTTGATGGCCCACCATTTGCAGAAGCTGGTGTGAAATATCTCAAAAATAGTTTTTTGGCATTGTCATGTGTGGTAATATTAATTCGGCATTGCTTTACATTTGAATCTATGTTAGCATTCCCATAATATAATCAGGTCTTGTTGACTTTGGGATCAAATTATGAAGCAATGCTTGTTGGAGACTGGTGGCCTGATACGTGAATTTATGGTGTATGTGTAGCAGCTGCAACGTAAAGATCCACAAACGCAGTTAAACAGTATCCCATCCCAAGTGCCTGCAGTAAACCGATTTGTGCAATTTTCACGACTGTACAGAATAATAATGTGTTTTTGGAGTGTTTGAGATGCACCTGATAAGTATGAGTCAAGACATGAGGTCATTCGAATGTAGGTTCAAACAGAGCTGCTGGCTCTCAAAACTCGACTGGCAGGTAGCCACAAACAGAAACTGGGTCAACTGCATGCTTCCTCAAACAACGCGGACGGTCGGGAGGACCCAAAGTGCTGACACTGTCATGGCACGTAGCGTTTCGTTCCATGTTTGTTTCCTATCTTGTTGAAACCGGTCTGCGGATGAATTTGTCAAAGGACAAACAAAGAATTACGCTTTGAACAATGACGTGACATTTTTGTATTGTCTTTTTCTTTCCTTCATTTTTTTTTTGTTTTTTTTTGTGGTTGACGGTGAACCACAACATTTGAAATGGAAATATACTAAATTTCAGACATTCGGTGAAGAGGAAATGTACAGTACATATACACACTTTTAAAATCACTTCATATTGCTACAAATAGACGAACAGTATGTTATGCAGAGGTGTGCCGTCACAAGAATTTAGTCGGAAAAAGTGTTTCGTTACAAGGCAGACAAATGCGGACACTAAATGTGCTAAAAACCTGGCCTTAGTTATTGAGGTAAGATGATTTTTTTTTTCATACATGAATTCATTATACAAATGAACTTCAGTACCACAACCCGAGAAAACGTGGCAGTTTTCTACAAATGACACATTTTGTGTGAAATCCTACCAAATCCTTGTGAAAAGTTGATGCACTCAATGTTTTAAAGATATTAAAGCAAAGCCTAAAATCACTACAGCCTGTGTCATATTGAACATGAAATATACATCAGCATGTTTGCCATTAGTTAGTATAAAGGCCATTTGTCATCAGAAAGCACTTGTTGCTAAAGTAGGAAAGTGTACATGCAAAGGCAATATAATCCTTCACTTTCATTTGCAACTGTGCTAACAAGTGACTTCACATACATTACAGTACTCATTTCAAAACAAGCGCATCTAGGTCTTCCTTATGGAAATGAACATTCGTCAGCATATTCATGCTTAATCCATTTTGTATTCAGCGGGAAAAACACCTCAGCTAGCTGGGTCCTTGTGTGCTGGTATTCTATTCCCAAAAATCACACTTTACTGCAGAGATTAAAATACTAAAATATGCCACAAGTTTACATTCAAAGATGTCTGAAATATTCCAGGAGTTTTATGTTCTTAAATGGGCTTGAAAGGAGCTACAATGCTTTTTGATAATGGAAATTTCTTGACTATCATACCGCGGACGGCCCCTTTCGGATTGTTGATTGGTTGGCCACCGTGTGAATTTGAAATGGCTCACAAACACATGACAACACGGCTCGCTGGTGAATAACTGAGCAGATCAACAGTCATTCACCAAAATTGTGTTTGAACAGTGCGTTTATCTGCACGGCTCAAACACACCAAGTGGACTGAACCACTGTAATATACTTTTGGGAGGAGGCTCTGTTTGGAATAGGCTTTTTGGTGTTTACATTCATATGACCTTTTCAGGAGGAGGTCTTTTTTTTTTTTCAGTGTTAAATATTTTGAAATTAAATTAAAAAGGTTTTACCATCTCACGCAAGAAATGTGGATGCTGCGTGCTAGCTAATAAGTGAGCCATGTTAGCTTACACACAATACAGTATGTTAAAGATGCTAAATGTAAAAAGCAAGGTAGTTGGTCCCGTCACGCGCTATATGCCTTAACACAGGTCTCGGTGCAAAACTGACAGAAAGCTGTCACTGTAAAACACACGTTAGCTATTATTATATGAACAATTATGATGTGCCGAACGAAAACAATTACTAAATGTAGAGAAAAGTCAATGGCTTTTACAAAGAGCACCTTTAACACATTGTTGTTTGTAAAACTCACTTCCACAGAATCACAGTTCCAAAAAAGTCACCCCAAATCTAAACACTTACCTAAGATCTTTACCACAGCCAACGTTCAGAAACATTGTTCTGTGGATTTTTGTGGAAATACAAGCTGGCATTTGTAAATGTAGCACAGCTTATTTATGGGGTAAATGTGTTATTTTAACAAAATAATTGAACGTAGCAAAACTGGGATTTAAATAATCTGCAGTGTCATGGTCTCAAGATAAATAATAAAATTCAGTCATAATCTGATCAGAACTGGCCAAATTGTTTTCTCTGCCACTCCTACAACTCCATTATTTCTCCACTACCTCCTCCGGTCCATCATGAGTGAGTCCTCTCGCTCCTGCCCAGTTTCTTCGGCTCCTTGCTGGGCATGCACCAGTCGTCGGCCTCGGTGCTGGACTGGTAGTGGCGCAGGGCTGACTTGTTGAACACGGGGAGCCTCTCCACCGACTCTGAGGACAGGGCCTGTGAAATGGTCCCAACATATGAGGACTCTTTATGCCAATACCATCAAACTTGTCATCTTTCATTTCATACTCATAATGTATTATGACTTTGTTGAAGCTGTGTTAAGACTGACGGAATGTATTCGTTCTACACTACATTGGCACTCATGCTGCTGCGTCATTAACGTAATATAATGCCTCACCCTTCGCACAATTTCCGACAAGCATCTTGTGAGAACACATAGCTTACAAAAGGGCACATCTGTGATCAGCTGAGAAGGGTCTTGTGTTACACTACTCTAACATCAGCCAAGGTTGTGTACGTGATCAGCGGATGGTTATTTTGGATAGGATGATCACTTGTGCTGTTGTCACCTTTAAGTATATGACAGCTGAAGTTCCGTAGCCCTCCATAGAGTAGAGCTGCAGGTCTCCCTGGAAATACTTGGCATAGAGACGGGAGATAGGAAGGCCATAGCCAAAACCAGCCTGGACGGGGATGGTTAAAGATATGAATAACATTATCACAGTAGCACATCAGTTCAAGCTGCTGCTGATGAGTTAAGTATTGCCCTAGAAAGGGGACTTGCAGTCGCAGTGGTTACATCTTGCCAAGTGCACGTGCATACTTTTAGAAGCTAATTTACAAGCAGCGCGCACTTTAGCCTCACCAGGGGAGCGTTACGAGAGTTGTCTATATGTACAGGACTGGGAGCTGTGGAGTACATATAGCTGAAGAGCCGCTCGATTTTCCTCAGCGGGACTCCACCTCCTCTGTCTGACATCTAAAAATAGGGCAAGGGAATAACGACGGTCCGTCAAGAAGCAAGGCGGGTTTGGCTCTGCGCCAGTAACTGCCGCGTGAACTCATTTACCTTGATCGTCAGGTCCTCAGTGCCCAGTGAGACGCGCACTTTGATGGCAGGCAACGACGGGCTCGTCTCGTGGGTTTCGACTGTCGCTCGCATTGCATTCTGACGGGGAATGTTGAAGACAGTTAGCAGTATGGCAAAAAAAGAAAAAAAAGAAAAAAAAAAAACAGTGTTAAGTTTGTTTTTGCTTGGCTGCTAACTGTACCTTGAAGAGCTCAAATAGCATATGGTAAAGATGCGATGGCACATAAACGATGTGGAGGGGCTGGTCTGGACTTTTGGCTGTGCAACGTTCATGATTTGAAAAGAAAAGAAAAAAAAAAAAAGAAGAAATGTTAAGTCAGATGTTTTAATGCGGCCTGAAACCTGTGGCAAACTGGAACGGATTACAAAATGCAGTAAAATATTTTCAATTCAATATTGCATGGAACAAATGGTTGTTTCAGACTTACAGTTTACTTGTGTGACTTCCATATCTGGTGAGGTCAGGTAATACTGCTCACACAGCATCTTTGATGTTTCATAGGCATCTTTATGTGGAAAACAGTACAAGCAACTTCATAACCATCATATCGCTGATATTTTAAAGAGAGAAAAGGGAAATTATAGCGGGACAACAGACAGAAAATGACAGGTGCATTCATAGTATAATATGCTTTCAGTTTTAAGTGAACCGGTTAACCCAACACACAGACCTCATCAATCTCAGCCATAAATCTAACGATAACATGTTTTGACACTCCACCCTTTATACAGACCATTAAAATGTGATGAAACTCAAACAATGATCTGTGCTAGCATCGCGCATTGGAAAACAGATGAAAAATGCAGTGCACGTGTGTGTAAAATAGACCCGAGGACCATCATTCATTACCTTTTACGACCTCCACGACGTCACAGGTTGGATCAATGCTGCCGATATGCTTGGGGTGTGCCGGGTTCACGCTGCCGTCGAAGATTAATGCTGCATAACACAATGCAGAAAACATTGACAAACAGTCATACGCATGCACTGTTCTTTACCTCATCTCTAATCATACACTGCAGAGCTTTCATGCTATGAAAATACAACCATCACTTGAATTTTGCACCTGAACATAAGCTAAGTGTGAGGATGAACTCGCTGATAATCACCAAGTGCTATACTGACTGTGCTGGTTCATGAGCATGCGTGTGGAGATGCGGCTCATGTAGAAGCGGTCCAGAAAGTACTGCACGTTCTGGTTGGTGACGGGATCCACGCCAAAGGCCTCCTTGAACTCCACCACACCCTGAGCCATTGTGGGCACCACGTTGTTGTGCCGATTGCGGATTTTAATCAGAGTTTGAGTGAAGCTGAGAACAAAAACATGATGGATGCAGGGTAATAGCATTGTGTGAGTATGTAAGCTACACTGAGAAAACAATTGCTAGCCATCTTAAATAAACATTCAGTGTAAACAGTGTGAAAACTGCAGACGTAGATTTTTTTTTCTTTAATCATTGTGAAGGCTGCTATATATGGTAATGCTATATTGTGTTTGGTGCCCATTTTTGTTTTTCTGTAAATACATTCAGGTTAGACTGTGGAACACTTGGTAACACTAAGAAAGCGTAAAGCATTGAAAATGATAATAAACAGGCCAATATAAGTGCATAGCCAAAGCGACTGAAAGTTGAAAAATGCAAAAATAAGGACATTTTCTGATGGGGCTGAAGTTATTTGGGTCGATAGAGTTAAAAAAAAAAAAAAAAAGAAAGGGCTGCATGTTCCTGCCACAATTATCACATTTTTACAGCGTAATATAAAAACAATTGCAGTATTTGTGATACCAGTTCAATGTGCAACAGCAACAAACTGGACTGTTTTGCGTGCGTGTTTGTTTCGTGTAAATGCCTTACTCTGTCAGGATGTCCTTATCATCTGGATCTTTCTCTAAAAACTCTACAAGCTCCAACAAACTCTGTGAATACCTAGGGAAAGCAAAAATAAACAACACTCAAGATGGATTCAGATTGTTACCACTTTTAAAGGTGCAAAAACACTGAAAATAAAGTTTGTGACATTGTAAGCATTTACAGTAAATGATAGGCCAGTCAATGAAGAAGACCACATATACGTAACGCAGCTTGCAGAGTCACACACTTGAGCGCTGAGAAAGTAGGTGAAAGGTGAACAATGCAATAATGTCTCTCTTTGGCTGCCCATCAAATGACCCTCACTTTATTTCCTGTCAGGGAAACATCTGCTGACCTAGAAACATTCTCATACAATGAACAAAACCACAAAACGCGCCTTGGTTGAACTCCTCATCTACAGTGCATCAACATGGGACAGTACGTACTGCACAAAAGAGAACGCCACAGTGAAAGCAGGCACGTGGGCCAAATATACGTACATACTAGACATGGCATGAAGCGGGGGTGGGGGAGGGGATGCGTGGGCTGACCTTTTCTTGTTGAAATGACTTCACATGCAGATCACGTGACTCATGCAGAACCGCGTAACAGATAGTGATGACAAAATAACAGTCAGACTAGAGCAAAGTCTCTTGTGGAGGATTTGCTCTCTAATGTGTCATTGTTATTTCCTGGCACATTATTAGGATATCGGACAAAAACGTAAGCACTAGTTTAGAAACATGACCATGCTCATGCTAAATTTACTTTTATTAGTAGTAGTTCTATTGGTACAAGGTACAGGTTAGTGGATAACGTTTTTATAAAATCTTATTTTATGTACCAAAAATACTGTACATTAATTTTCTATTTACTAGAAACATTCCCGCTAAAACTGTAAATGGGCTGGAGGCAGTGTATCAAATATAGCGCTGAATCTTATGATGCTAAATTAAGGACTATGATTGTTGTGAAGTCAATGCAATTAATGCACTCGGCCAGGATGAGAAAGGAGGAGAATACTCAATGAGTCACAAGCTAAAATTAGAAAATTAAATAAGACTGGCTGAACATTATGTTTGTGTACTCCCTAAATGTTCGTTACCAAGGCCGTACGCTTCAGTACACCTTGATACGGGCGCGACTTAAACAGACAGGTATAAACTTGCCTGTCTGAAGGTTATGGTCACTATCACCAAAACACCACATTTGAGGCACAAGTAAACATGAGGTGTACTGTATATAAGACAACACTGTCTCGTACCGTGCGTCAGTATTAAACGAACCGTGTGTCAGGATTATCTAATTTGACAAAGATCACGAGGCCTCTCTCATATGATTGTAATGGCATGGAACTAAAGTGCTCTTATAAAGCATCCTGACTGTCTTAAACTTCTTTCAGCAATGTAAACAGTACATCACAACCAGGTTGAACAGAGTGCTTTTGACCTTGGAGCTGGGAATTTGGGCTCCTTCTCAGACTCAGATTGATGCATTTGGCATAAAAGGAGAACATATGTAGTGTATCCTACCAACTGGTGAGGAGCTTTAGAGAAGGAGTGCCGAGGAGCTTGTCCGGGAGGAAATCAATTTCCTTCATGATGTTAGCCAGCCTGACAGGGAGCTCCTGCCTCAGGAACACAAAAGAGGTCTTCTCACACGCATTGGCAGAGCCTGCAGTCACATGGATGACACAAAACAACTTAGCAAACAAACTTTGACCCAATTCTGACAAATGACGATGGAGCTCCTGTTCCAGAAGACCATAGATTGAAGAATTGTGCAACTTCTACTGGTTGTCAAGCAACAAGACGAGCCAACTTCTTTTAAAGCTTTTTAACAAGTGTTAAACAATATAGTCTAAGTAATAATTTTCTTTCATGTATAATGCTCTGAATTAGAACTGAATTGACACAGACATTTTCATTGGTGCCAGAAAGCACAGCTGCCCTTGAGAGGTTGCAAGACCCTCTGCAAAATTCGACTGCCCTAGAAACGCTTACCGAAGTCAATGAATTGCTTCATCGACAAAGGCGACGGTGAGAACTTGGAAAACCTCTCCACTTGCTTCGGTATTCCGACCATTGAGCTGTTCTTCAACAAAAACTGAGTGAACTTCATTGTTGCTGTCCTTCAAGAGCCCAGTTGTCATGAACTCTCCTTCCCTTAACACACTCCAGTTTTGCCGCTTTTTGCCTAGCAAATGCACAGCGAAAGACGGCTCTTGGTTAACATTGCGTATTAGGTAGTTATGATAGTAAAATATTCATTTCTCCGCAGCAGGGCGTCCGCCTAGCATTTTTTGACTCTCCAAAAATGATGTTTGGACTGTACTGTTGTTGGGCGGAGTCGACGATAGATTGACATTGAATCGCACCAATGGCCGTCATGCTTGATGGGCTTGGGCGGGGCGGAGGGGAGTCGGGGGATAAACTACAGCCGAGAGCAAACCAGCAGACCACACCACAGCTTCCCCCACTGGTAGAATGCTTCAAGTGCAGACGATAGTTATCTTTTTTAAAAATGTATTATTTTCAGTAAAACACCAAGAGCGGAGCTCTAGTTAACGTTGGTGTTCATCGCCCAGAGACCGATTTACCTGCAGTCAGTGAAATAAATCAATGCGCGCCTCTAATTGATTCCGTTTTGTACTCTGCAGACTGTTGAAACAGAGAAACAGATGCATTCAGTACCGTGTCCAATAAGAGTGTAAAGAGGGCCGAACCTAAATGTAAACAACTACAGAAAGCCAATGCGCCGACAAATATTAAGCCAGAATGTTTTTCAAATATCCTAAGAAAATATGCCTTGAAAAATATTACTTCAATTGCGTTCTTCGGGTGTCCAGGAGATGGTAGTGTAGCAAACACTAATACAAAAAGCACAGTCATTAACTTCTTCAAGAGTCCAGAAGATGGCAGTGTAGCAAAAGTCATAACAATAGGACCGTTCTTGTCTGTGGAGGTGGGATTTCCTCGTCCTCTTTCTCAGCATCATCCTTTTCCTCCGCTTCTGGACCTGCACCTGCATCATGTCTTACTAGGGTCATTGCCATCTGAAATGCACTGTGTCAGCCGCTGCCATCTGTAAGCCTCGCCGAACGATTCACAAGACCAGTTTGGTGGCTTATTGAACCCCCCGCTGTTTAAATGTCATTTAGATCAAGGATGTGTTGAAACCATCGGGCGTAGCAGTGAGACAGCATCTTTTCCCGTGACACATCATTATCAACACGAGTGGACAAGGTATGAACGGCATGTTTTCACGGACGTGTTTGTAACTGCAATGCATGCAGATCATTAAAATTCTAACGTGACGTTTAAGTGATAAATGTTTGAGCTGCCTAACAGCTGCATTCTGCTGGCGTTGCGTGGTAAATTGCTATTGTATAATTATCCTATTCAGATCATGTATTTAGTACTGTATGCTGTCAGGTAGCATTTGATGCATGATCACTTGTTAACTGCAGAGTGAAATTATAAGCAGTTTCTTTATGCACGTGTAATCTAATATTATAAGCACCCCAATCTATCTATCTAGACGTAGTTGTTTCGGGGGGGGGGGGGGGGGGTGGGGGGGGGGGGAGTCTCATTCTGACCAACATTACGAATCAATAAATAACAGTGTTATATCTCCAAAAGCCCCAGTAGAAGATCATGTCGGACAAAAGTGACCTAAAAGCAGAGCTGGAGCGCAAGAAGCAGCGCCTCGCCCAGATCAGGGAGGAGAAAAAGAGAAAAGAAGAGGAGAGGAAGAAGAAAGAGGTAACCAAAAAAGTAAGTCGACAGCACTGCATTGAAGTCAACACACCTGGATATCTGAATCTATTTTGGGATCCTCCTGTGCAGGCAGAGACCCAACAGAAGACGGAGGCGACCTCGGAGGACTCAGACTTGGACCGCAAGCGCAGAGAGACCGAGGCCTTACTGCAGAGTATCGGCATTTCACCCGAACCTCCTTTAGGTCTATACCTCCTTAATAGACTTAATATTAAGAGGATGCTGTAAAGATGCAGTATTTTATCCGTACAGTATTACATCTGACTCACAAGTCTATACTTAGAAGTGTATCATCTTCCTGTGCTCATTTCCAATAGATTAGTTGGACTCCCTGGAGTGTCTTTCACTTCCAGTTGGCTTTCAGAAATGCTGTTCTCTTGTGGTCTTAAACTGTAACAACGCCTCGTAATTGGGAAGCCATCTTAGAAGCTGAGCTACAGTATTTTAACACCACTTTTAAAACAGCTGGGCATTAACAAGCCGGTTGATGCCCTAATGGTTTTGTATTGTTACTTTTTTTTTTTTTTTTTTTAATGTATCTTGTAATGCGAAACTTGCCTTTTCATTTTTTTTTTTTTTTTAGTGCCAAATACATTATCCCCATCCAAATCAATGAGCACACCGAGTGAAACAGAGAGCCAGGATTCAGCTGATAGCGGAGCAGCAGGAAGGTATGGCAAAAGATACATCGCCGATGTCACAAAGTTATTTAAGAATTAGGACCCATCTTTCTTAAGAACATATTTTCTTTCCGTTTAAAAGCATCCTGCGCCTCAAGACTGAGCTATCAAAGTGTTTTGGATTGGGAATAATTTTGCCACATATTCTCTCTGTGTTGTTTGTTAATTGCATCAAAGATTTCGGTAAGAGTGTGTGTAACGTGGTGAAGTTGTGGTGTTTTGCCTGTGATGACGTCATTGTGTCATTTGATGACCACTGAGCACATGTAATCACCTCAGCAGCTATTGATTTTGTCAAAATTCAGTTGTTCAGTTTTCTGTGCACCGCATTGTGCCTCAATTAAGTCCATGCTTTAATTTGAGTTATCTTTAAAAGTTAAAGAACATTTTTGAAAAGCGTCTAACTTCAGAATAGGGCTGGGAAAAAAAAAAGTTGACTGACCACACTGGCAGCTAACTGTTGAGGTCAATGTGTGAGTGATACTACTAATGACTCGGCACACTGGTGTTGCCAGGGGTGGAATTGGGGTCAAAAATCACGTTTCCGGCATGCATGAAAGAAATAGTTCAGCTTTTCACAAGTCAATTTGCCAAATTCAGTGAGCTACCTCCAGTCCCACAAACTCCCCCTGGACAATAGTGTGTCATTTTCGAGCATCTCCATTCGTGGCTGTGTGTGTTTGTGTGTGTTTCACTTCATAGGTCAGGTTTGTCAAAAAGCAAGTCGGAGATACAAAGCTCAAGGTAAGCAAATCTCCTGACAACCATAGGAACCGTGTTCTCCCCAGAGAGGCACCTATTGTGTCGCCATCCTGATTTATCGGATCAAAACACAGCGGTGACAGTTCCCCTTTCGTTCCTTTGCACTCTGCTGGTGATTTTTTCCTGAGCCTGGCCATCTCCCTCAATTTGTAAAGCTCGCCGTGGCCTGAGCAGAAATTGTCAATCTGTGTCTTTGCGGTTACTGTAAAAACAGTCATTCTGGCAGGTTAATCAAATAGCACAGGCTGAGGGTGTGATGGGTGCACTCAGGGGCCCTGAAAGGTATCATCAAAACGGGAAGTCTGATTGGAAGTGTTACATTTCTCAAATGGTAGACCTCGGCGCCTGCTTGCCATCACACACTTTTTTTTTTTCTACTATTTTTATTTCCCTCTGTATAAAAGACTCCTCGGCAGCTTTTTCTCCTGATCGCATGATCATCATACATGGCAGGTGCGTCACCATGTATGTCAAACATGTTCACGCTCATCCAAGATGTCCATTTTATGAGCTGGATTTGATGATGAAGATTAAAGCGTAGAAATAAACGTCAGAGCGGGTATAAAAGTCTTCACACCTCTTTTCAATTGCCAGGTTTTTGTCATATGAAAGATGATGCCGAGAAGATAAATCCTTTCTGCGGACCAGGCTTGTGCTATAAGATGTGACAACAGAAATGTCTGAAAAAAAGGCATCTAAATTCTATTTGGAGTTCATCAAATCCTCAAAATGCAGCCAGTCATAAAAGGGCGTACAACCACTTTATCTCGGTTGTTTATTTTCACTTCCACTCCCCCAAAGTTATAGGTCACAATGATGCTGGATTTTTTTTTTTTTAAAGATTTATCCAGGGCTTTTTATAAATATCACAAAAACCTGAATTTGGACAGTGATGTGTTGACTTTTTATATGCTCCATTCTATAGTTTGTTGATGACATGTATGGTCTTTTACCCCCTCTGTTGGTGATGTCAGGACCCTGCAGTGGGACACAGACCCCTCTGTGCTGCAGCTGCAAGCAGATTCTGAGCTTGGGTACGTCATCTAAAAACAAAACAAAACATGACACCACGGAAAAGCACATTTTTATCCATTTTTGATACGTTTGGAGAAAAACACAATGACGCGATTCAATTTGACAACCACTAATGAAATGAAAGTTGTTGTTTTTTTTCGAGTTTCTCATGAATTCTAAGAAGAGCACCTTTCTCTGTGAACCAGGCGGAGGATGCAGAAGCTGGGGGCCTCTAAGATCACGCAAGTTGACTTCCAACCAAAAGAGTTGGTCTTGTACAGCAAGGAGACACAAACGCCACTCACTGCCCATCTATCTGAAGGTGAACATTTGTGCGCGCAATGACGAACGTGAAACATTTTTCTGACGGACTCCCTCGAGTCTAAGGTTCAACCTAACTTTTTGGGGAGTTGCAATTTCGATATTCACAGGGTTTAGTGGCGCACCAAGAGTTAAAGGCGGAGGTTTCATGTTGCAGTAAAACTGTCGACTTTGGGTGGCTGAATTTGATACTCCTTTGGTTAGCCAAGTTCACAGCCCGTAAACCTGGAGCGACTTAAAGATCTCACAAAAACAAGAGAGGAGGGCACAGAGACAATGTCGGCCTGTCAATTGTTGTGTCTCCAAACATCGCACATAATGGTTCTGACTCCTGGTCATAAGTAGAACCAGAATGATGGATTGAAAACTGACACAAAAATGATTCCCCACGGTATCTTGGAGCTTTTCGGTGTATGTGTGTTGTAGGCAAACTGAGAATTATATTTCTGTTAACCGTGTTTACATTTTCATTGAGGCGTGTGAGGTTTTGTGTGTGCCTGCACGTCAAGACGCGTGCGCACTATTTTGCAATGTAGAGTCTAAACACATCCATATGGTCAACATAAAGGTTTGGTGTTGCAAAGGATTTTGCAAAGTGAGCACTGGAGCAGTGCATGGACTTATTTTACAACCCTATTTTAAAAAAATAAAAAAATAAAAAATGGATGATGGTAATGAAGTGACAGGTGAAGGACAAATATATGTTGATCGTCCTCATTACAACTCCAACATGTTCATGGTGCATGAAGATCAGTGGTTCTCTAAGTGTACTTCACCGGCGCCCTCAAGTGGTAGGCAAGAGAATCACTACCCAAGTACAGTTCAGTTGTGTTTAACTTTTAATCATCTAATCCATTAGAACTATTTGGGTTTTTTTAATTTAACTTTTAACAATACATTTTAATTCAGTACAGTTATTTTATTTTCCTATACCTATCCACGGTTGTTAATGTTCAAAGTGTGTATAATGTTAAAGTGGCTTATACTATTTAATATACCAGTGAGGAATATATCTGTCTCGTTTTGATGAACACTTAGACCTACTATGCTGCTATATTTTAATGTTGGTCATGATGGTGGTACTTAGAGAGCTAAGATTTTTTTTTTGGGGGGGGGGGGGGAATACTCTCCTAGACCTTGGCGCAGTACAAAAAAACGTTTAGGATTATCACAAAATTTTATAGTCCTATTTTACTAACCCAGCTCTGGTACAGGATCCTATTTATCATGATTGTGCAGATGTACCTAATATTGTGGCCAATGAAATTACACACAGTATATTGTCGGCCTTTGGACACATTGTATTCACATGTTATTAAGTGCCTCTGCATGTGGCGATGATCTATTCCTAGATCTGTCAAGGAAATAGGAGGGGCAAATGCGGGACGCTGATGAGGACAGGCGTGCGTGTGAGCATGTAAGTGTGTGTGCGTGCGTGCGTGCGTGCTTGCTGGTAGAGGGGGCACTGGAATCCACACCAGACCATCTATTATAATGACAGGAAGCAGGAAGTACAACCCCTACAGTCACATGGCTGCCAGCTGTCTTAGCAACTCGAGGGAGGAAGATAGAGATGATATGGAGTGACTGAGCGTGCGTGTGGGTGTGTGTGCGTGAATGTGTGTGTGTTTAAGAGAACATCTGGGAGCCAGAACTGGGCCGCACAGGTCTACGGTGTTTCGACCCTGGCCTTAGGAGACCTTTCTTTGCGGATGACTACAAAGCGAGTGTGTGTGGAGAAAAGATGAAAAAAAAAAAAACCTGACGCTGCCACCTGTCTGTGTTTCTGGCTGTCTGGCCGTGTGTTTGTTTTAGTCCAGATTTTGTCGATTGCAAAACTGACTCGTAACAAACAACGCTTTTAGCTTGTTGCGGCATTCTAGGGAACATGAATGGTAGATGTTACAATCAAATGTATAACTTTCAGACCTTCCATATATAGTATGTTATGAATCATTCAATAAAAAATAAAATAAAAAAATATATATATAAAGTGAGAGAGAGAGAGAGAGAGAGAGAGAGAGAGAGAGAGAGAGAGAGAGAGAGAGAGAGAGAGAGAGAGAGAGAGAGAGATATTTCCATACTTAAAATACCGTGTAGGCTTTAAAAAGAATTGTCTAAAAAACACATTTAAGAAAATTGTGGAAATAGTGGCACTGTATTGTATTTTGTATTTTTACAATAACGAGAGAAGGTGGTGTTTGGTAGGAGGGGCTGATCGGAAGAATGATCCAGTGTGGGAGAAAACCATCTGGTCTCCTGAAAGAGTAGTTTAATGATGGTGGTGCGACCAAGAGGGTGGTTCCCTTGGTTTGATAACTTGCTCTGTGTGTATGTCCACACTTAAGTGTAGCCATAGCATACTTGTGATGACTGGTGTCAACTTCTGACCTATGTCTATAATACTAGCTTGAGTGTGACCTCTACTAAATGTTATTTAGGCCCAAATTCCCCTGATCTTAATGGCATTAAAGTAAAACCTCAATATTGACACCGTGTGTAGCTCATCATAATAGACTTAAAGTGCTGATGGTTGACTCGCAGATTCTCATGGCTTCATCTCCCCATGAATTTTGACCTCTTGCACTTGTCGTTTGTCCGCGTTTGCAAATTTGTGTTTGGGCCTGAATGGTGAGTTTTGTAGACGTGTGTTCTTCCATGCATGGCTTTTAAGCGTGTACAATATGTGTCCTGAGTTTCACATTTGGGTTTGCGTGTGCATGAGACTTTCTCTGAAACCATTAAATGAGACTTTTCACTTCCGAGACCAATTGGATTCTTTATAATCATGATGAGTAGCTGTCTATGTGTGCTTCTTTTCCCAATCGCTGCTCAGCCATCGGTCTGTCCCGAGTGTCCATTGTGTTGGTCAATAGGATTAGTCCCAGTCACGGTTAGCTCCATTTATTTACTGTTTTCTTAATGGATTTGAATGGGCATGCTTGTCGTAAGGGAAGGGCGCTAGCCTTGGGACATAGCAGAAAAATAAAGTAGGGCCTAACATGGTGTGTGATAGTAACCTAATAAATGGAGGTCAAACACAGTGTGAGTGAATGGTGGTGTGTACTTACTGAACGTTTTTTTTTTGATCATTTGAAATGGTTTGTTTTCCATTAGAAGCTCACATTGCTTTTGTCACTGCCTTGTACATGACGTGATTCATCTATTTCTGTATTTTAATGCAAATACAGCTTCCCTAAAAATGGCAAGGTCATACCTTTCTACTCATCCTCAAGATCGATAGAGAAATTGGAATGGCGCACGGTGTTCAGACTGCTTCCAAAGTGGAAATAACCAGATTCTGGATACCTGAAAAAAAAAAAAAAAAAACATTTCAATAAGTCCTTTAACTGTGTGTTACGTGAATTAAACATCGAACAGTGGTCTACTCTACTCGAAGCCTAGTTGCCTTTGTGGCAGTAACAAAGTGATGCAATGTCATGTCAAGATAGTGTACAGACTATTAGTGATATTTGTTATTGAAAATACATTATTTAGGTTTTATGGAAAAATAACCATAAATGACACACAATGGTCCACTTATTGCTACAGATATTTGTGCTCGTCATTTTTTTTTAATTTTTTTTTTTATATAAAGGTTTTTGCCTGGCTGCTTCACAGGTTCCCAGAATACAAAGCCACTATTGTTATGTTGTTACAAGCAGGTACTTGGCACTTTCTCAATCTCTAACAAAGTGCATTAAATAAAGACCACCTCCTTAAAAAAAGTGCAGTCATAATGTCCAAGAGCCAATTGTGATTCCTGTGTTCACCTGCCACGTTTCAAGCCATACTTTAAGTCTGGTTACAATTAAATGGCCATTAGTTCAGAACAAAGCTTTGTATAATGCGCCATGAACAATCACAGCAATTCTGTATTTTTAGATGTATTTTTTTTTTCAGTAGCATATCTGTAATTTAAACAAAACGTTTGTAATGTTTAATGCATTTTGACACGTGCGCCGACCGAGAGTTGACGTAATTAAACCACAATGCGGCCAACATTTCAATATAACAAAGACTTGTTTCTCTCCTCAAACCTTCTTTGGACCAGCCAGTCCCCACTTGGCCCTGAGCACAGTTAACGCCACTACTTCAAATCAAGCGATCCCAGTCTGGAGATAACTATCTGTGTGGGTACTTATACTTGGGATGTTGGCAGTAGATGGAAAGGTCAAGGTAATTGAGGGCTCCTTGTGCATGCATGCAGTTGTGCACGTAGCCATGTGTGCAGGTCAGTGTGGGTGCGGTATGAACGTGGCCCTTGTAAATTGGTTCTGCTCAGTGGTGCCTTAAAAGACCCGTAATAGGCCAC
Organism: Filicampus tigris; assembly: GCF_054856515.1. Classification (NCBI taxonomy): domain Eukaryota; kingdom Metazoa; phylum Chordata; class Actinopteri; order Syngnathiformes; family Syngnathidae; genus Filicampus; species Filicampus tigris. The sequence goes on along the minus strand of NC_141234.1, from coordinate 8,772,932 downwards.
AATGGTGGCCACGAAAATAAGAAGAAAAGCAAAAGTAAGAGACTGAAAAAAAAAAAAAATGACTGCAGTGTACATTCTATTATTTTTCTGTTAACGTCCAACTTTAGAGTGTTGTCTCTTTATGAATGATGAATTTGTCCTGAAATGTCAGCGCACTATTGGTTGTGCTGTTTTGAATAAAACTGCAAAATAGACTTCCTGAAAAGCTCATATACACAGAGGCCAGGCTTGGAGTCACTTTCCCGCCTGAGGACCGCCGGACTTTCGGTACGCTGGCGGAAACCCCGAGTTATGATTCCATCAGTAATTGTTTGCAGTGAACCACAGGCAGGCCATCAGCAAAACAGCTCTCTGTGTGTTCTAATGTGATATTGCAAGTTTGGAAAAACCCCTCTTTGGGTTAAAAGTTCACAGGGTCTGCAGACATGTTTTTGTATCTGTCTGTATGACTCTCTCTCTCTCGCTCTTATCGGGTTTTCTGGACCATTAGTTTTCACCGTCTGTACAACTTCAGTATATAGTTGGTCAGTAATTCGCTTCTGAAGTATATTCACATCAAGAAGAGGCTTGACAGGCAGTGGACTGGTTATTGCCTCCTGCAAGAGGGGAACGAGTGTTTCTAATACCTAACCTGTGAGGACACTGTCAACACAATCACTGTTAAAAGAATTGAATTTCATCAATGGAAAGTTAAATATGTGGACAAGAGCACAAAACTGGCAAGTCATATACAAGCACACCAACACATGCTGACAAACCGACCACCCACATCCTGAGCTCCACTGTAATGGATCAGTCCAACAAGCAAAATGGCAAATGTCTGAAGTGATCCCAAACACTGGCAGCAGATTGGCCTGATTATGTTTTCCTTTCTTTTTTTTGTTGTTTTTTTTTTTACAGAGGGAACCCTTATGATGTGAAAGCCGGCCTATAACAATTTAAAGTGAAACCGCTATGTTACAATTGTAGTTTGGAACAGTGAAAAATTGGAAGTGAACTGATATTTGAAGAAAAATTTGAAAATAAGTTAACTACTGTTAACATTAAGACATAAAAGCAATAAAAGGATCACTGCCCAAGTACAGTTTTTAACATAAGTTAAATAAGTTCACATTATGTTTAAGGATTTTTTGTTTTTAAAAATGTATTAGGGTAACATTTTGTAATTAACTTTACATGCAATACATTTTAACGGAATCATTTTGGTACATTTCCCCTATCTTGAAGTGCGGTGTTATTGATTCTAATGTGCATAACGCTACCGTGGTATTATTTTATTCAATATACTTTTTTGGAATGAAACATCTGTCTTGTTTTTGATATTTCAATATTGGTCATGATGGTGGTACTTGGAGAGCTAAGCATTTGTTTCTTTAAGGCGGTGCCAGGTGTAAAAAGCTTGAGAACCACTGGTCTAAATAATGTACGTTGCACCCGTAGATGTATAAGTCAGTGCATGTTGCGTGTCAATCACAATTACTTTAACTTGGACAGATTTTGAGGGATTACAGTTGTCAAAACAAGATGAACCCGGGGTCATCTTCTCTGTCGGCACCCCGCTCGGCTCAATTTTACAACCAATTTTCGTCTTCTTTCCCGTTCAAAATATGTTTTGATTTGAAATTATATCCCGCAAAAGTTGCGCCGTTGGCAAAATAAACGTATCACTTTAGAGGGACTACATTCTATTGACAACAAGAGTTTATCCTGCTGTTTCATTACTGACGTTGACTGTTGGCAAAGTCGTCGTTCAAATGCACGTCCATGAAAACAATTGATTTCATCTGGTGCTTTTGTCCAAGGCATGATCAGGAGGGAAAGTCTGCCTTGTGCCAAACACTCACAAGGTTGCTGCGCTTAAAACTCACAGCGCCAATGTATCCACCGTGTCCAGTGCACTGACGATGCGTTCAAATCAAAGTGAATGTAACACACGCCCTGTCAATATGAAACAGACATGTGGGCTTTGTGGCCACTTTTCAAGGTTCTGCAAAGAGGAGTGCGGTTTCATGAGTTTTGTATGGTTAGGTAGTTACTGTATATGTTTCACTATCTGGGTGTATGCAGCCACATATGGAAGCAGTTCTCTCTTACATTGTTGTTGTTCCAGCCAGGCGGCTACAACAGGCCGCACGCATGTACGTGCGTGTGTGTACTTGTGTTTTCTGAAGGCAAAATTCACATGGAGGGTAACCACAGTGAGTGTACCCAGAGGAAACCGAACAAAATGTACTCTGTTGTTGCACTACAAATTCGCTGTACTGAAAGCACATGTAGAGGCTGTCGCTTAGCGTTTAAGGACTGTCTGACTTTTGGTAGACTGGGAGTGTATCCTCCTGCAGTGGTCGAAACAAGAAAGTTCAGACATGAGAGAAAAGTCATGTCTTTTTGTGAGTCACAGATGATTGCAATTTGTTCCCTTCCAGCACCATATAAGGTGCACGATCACCGTCTTCATCGTTGTCACTCTCCAGTTTGCTCTGGCAACATCATCCTTAATCATATTTGCCATCTGATGAGATGAAATTTGGAGGGATACGATTCTGCGCTCCCCCCCGTTTGCAGTTTACTCTCTTTTTTTAAAATTGGCTTGAATTTGACTTTTTCACATGTGTGCTATCCTTTCCTATTACCTGTTTGTGTGTAAAACAACAACAGCGGGCCCAGGACGTGTGCCTGGGTGGTCGCACTTGCACTACAAGTTCACTTCAACTCTCCAGAGGTTTTTATTTAAGAGGGTTGGAGGTTCACTACCCGCAGCCCATGGCCAGTTTGAATGTTTACTAAACCTTTGTTTGACCGGCTCGTGGCTTTATTTTTACACTTTTCGCTTGGGAAATGATGCCTAAGTCGGTGAATTAATGTTAAAAAAAATTAACAGCTTTAACCACCAACGCTGGCAACGAAAACAATCTGTCTGTGGTTTTTTTGGGAAAAACATTAGAAATGTAATATGCATTGAAATGAACTGTTCGAGCTGCATCGGATCCAGGGCTTAATTTCCAAATCATCATCATGGTTTATGGCCTGCCACTTGAGCGCAAAGAAATGTGATGACTGTGCTTCTTCATTAGGTGGATTGACTTGAACGTGACATTCCGAAACTCCCCAGTAGGGGGCACTCTTGCCATAAAAAGCACAGTTAATCGACTGAGACGGTTACAAACTCAAGTGTCAAATGTTTTTACAAATATGATTAAATTTAACCAGTCATTTTGCATTTAAAACGTGGTGTTGATAATCAAAACGTATGAATACAATTGTGCATCGATACAGAATGATAACTACTGTTTATGTGATGAATATTATCCTTGTTAGGCTCAAGCTTGCAAAGTTGTCGCTTGGCCTTTTGCCCTTTTAGTGCCCACACACCTATCATTGAAAATAGTATGAAATAATGGCCAATTATCATAAGACGCACTACGATGCAAATTCCCGTTTTTCCCGAGTGGCACAAAACGCCTGCCTGGCATTGAGTCGATGCCACGGTTGAGATTTTATGCGAGGCCTTTCTGTTTCTCCTTCTCTCTCGCCCTGTTTGACAGTTTGGAAAGTTTGAAGTCATGGGTTTTAATCAGGGCCTTGCGGCTGGGCTCAGAGCATGCCGTGGTGTGGTATGATGGCTCAGTTTAAAGATGTGGGTCTGGGCCCGGGCCAAGCCTGGGTGCCACTGCTTTCGAGAGAGCGGGAGGGAGGGAGAGAGAGAATAGTGGGGCAGAGAGAGAAAGAGGAAAAAGATAGGAGGAAGAATCACTTGGCCCCCGCAGCATACACAGCAGCGTCATCCACAGACCACCAAAGGGCTGAATAGCCCGCTTAAATGGAATCGGATTATGTGCGGGCATGCGCGTGTGCATGCAACGGAGGGACGCACAAACTTGCACACTGTACACACACGCGCTCGATTGTTCTGATCAATGTGAAGAAATGTGGCGGCGAGATTAACTAAATCATCGCGCGGGTTTTGCGGGTCTCAGCAGATTTGCATCAGGTCCCGCTGCTCGTGTGTATGTGCGAACAACTTTGGATGCTTCTCTGGCAATACTGACTTGATGTACCGCACTATTCTCTAATAAACATATGGAAGGCATTGAGAATCAACAACTATTTTAGTGATTAAGTGCTAGGATTAAAAAAAAAAAGTGACATTTTTAATGCATTTTCTAGCATGTTTTTCAGTTTAGCTGCATATTACATATACATATACAGTATATACACATTTATACACACACATACAGGTATACATATATATATACATATATATATATACATATACATATACATATATATATACATATACATATATACATATATACATATACATATATATATACATATACATATATACATATATACATATATACATATATACATATACATATATACATATATACATATATACATATACATATATATATACATATATATACATATATATATACATATATATACATATATATATACATATATATATACATATATATATACATATATATACATATATATATATACATATATATACATATATATATATATACATATATATATATATATATATATATATATATATATATATATATATATATACTGTAAATACATATAATATTTAAATGAGCATTTTCCTGCATTATTTGAGTGATAGCATAGTTAAATTCATGTGACATTTCGGGAATTGGTACTCGTATTTCAAGGATTAAATTGCATTCGATTGAATGAATAAAAGTAAAACAATCACCCGGTTGCACGAGGTTATAAGTAACATGTTTCGGTGCAGAGGATGGCGTGCATATGTCTCTTCAACAATAAGACTTGTTCTCATTGAGGTTATTGTGCGTGTATGTGTGCGTGTGTGCGTGTCGTGCCATGGCCACATTAGAGAACTCTTTCAAGTCGCCGTGGCTGCCTCCTACTCCTTCGCGTCGTGCTTGTGTTGTGGTCTGTTGAGCAGCCAACCTCCCAGGACCCCTGCGAACTGTTTATGTGTGCGTGCCTTCATGAATGCATCTCTCATCTTGTCCCCAAAAATCCCCCCCAAAATCAATCTGCCCTATTTCCGCCACCAACTTCCTTCACACGGCCATTTTTTATTGGGATTAAGGCATTTGAGATCTGTAGAGATTTTGAGGGCTGCAGAATCCTTAAATCCAATTGTCGCCTGAGTAGTGACACATTATTGCTTCTGTTATGTTAAGTCCACTAGCACCCTATGGAATCACTTCGAAACAAAAAAATCAACCTTACAACTATCCATCCATTCAATCATTTTCGATACTGGTTGCCCACCTGAGAGTTTTTCTCCGTGCTCTATAATTGACTGCCAGTTTGTCCCAGATGAACCACCGCCTCATCCAACATCATGTGGGTTTGCCTCGACCTCCTCCATGGCTCTGCACACAACAGGCAGTATGATGAAATCAAAGTACATGAGAGGATCGAATTCCACATGTGCGCGTTTTGAGTATGCACGTGTCATGTATGAGGAAATGTAACTGAAGTCAAAACCTGATCTGACATATTACAATACATGTCTACAGAATGTCATGGCATGAACGGACACACTAACAGCAAAAGCAGTATGGGCATTGGGAACAAAGAGGTTAACAAAACTGATGTGCAGGTGGTGGTATGCATGGTGAGCAGAGAGGCGGCATTTGAAGCTGATCTATAGACTGTAGTACATCTCGGCAATGTGTCAAAGTGGTTCGCTTTCCCCTTACTTTCATCATTTATCGCCAGTTTCTCAGTGTCACTGGTCCCAGTTCAGCACACATGAATGTATGTTTCCATCCAAAAGAAATAGCTCTGATATTTTCGGTGCGGGATTGTGACAGACGAACTTGATGTATGGCAAATGGCAGCAACATCAACAATTTCTTCATGGGAGAACTGGACTGTCAAGCCATTAGTGAGGTAACCCGTCGGCCATGAATCACGCCGCCTTGCACCAGAGGCCTGTGGTCCTGAGCTTTGACAGTTTGATCGCCCCTCAATGCGGTCGCTCTCTCTTCTCTTCTCGCTCCTCCCATCTTCCTCACCGACGCATTCCAAACCACTGGTCTGGACATGACAGGATCAAGAAAATAGGACAGACATAACACAAGAAGAAGGAAAGGATACCACTAAAAGGACTTTGCTTACATTACTTTCCACAGTCGGTGCGCCGTTTCCGTGAACTTGTGAAGTTTGCAGATTAGTCACTGACCAATGCAAACTGGGACGCTGGCACTGGAGAGCACATTTATAACATCTTAGTCATCCGCTAAGCGCACACTGAATGGAAATGACAAAGAACAGTGGAACCTCAAGTTATGAATGTCCCTTTTGAGAACAACCCGGGTTACGCACTAAATGTTCATAGATTCCTAATATAAGTCAGAAAACCATTTCATTTTTGTCAAAGAAATAAGAAATAAAATACCATTCACGGTGTGTACGTTGTTTATTGAAACGTAACGTCGCTTTCATTCAGACTACGAACGGTTCATGTTGGCGTAATCCCGTCGAAATAGCCGTCAGCGCCTGTTGTCAATCACTGATGCCAGAAGCAGCCGCGTTTTATGAACGAATGGGAAAGTAGGGCCCGTGTCGACATTTTGAACTTTTGCCAAACAAATATATAAAGTGCGAAACAGTCATCATGGCTCCTAAGAAAATGGATGATTATGAGAATGATCAAAATACATTTGTAGTGAATCACTGTAATCTTAAATGGCAACGTGACAACCCATTTACAGAAAAACTGGAACGTACAACTCACTGAGCCAATTAAATTCACAACTCGAGGTTCAGCTGTATAGCCGAGTATTTGCTCAGAGGTGAATTTCAACGCGAAATGTGAGACGACTCGTTCTTTTTTCATGCGCAATAACAATGAAGAATGAGATTTGTCGCCTTGAATAGCAGTGCCAGAGAGGTCATTATCAGCTTAAGCGTGTCCGAGTGCTAAACTGCAGCAGGGGCAAGCTTTAAGCGAGTGGTTTAACATCGCCCTAGGCCGTCCTCCAGCTGAGTAAAACACACCCTGACATTGTGTGCGTGTGTGTGTGTGCGTGTGTGTGTGTGTGTGTGTGCGTGTGCCCGCGTAGATGCAGGGAGGATCTCACGTCTGAGAGTGCGATGGAGTCACTTCCTTCCACTGGACTAAGCGCCTGTTGTCAGTTTGACCCGGCGCCAGTTAACCCCTCACCACCCCTGGCACTGTGGGCAAGGGGGGTGTGCGTGTGTGTGTGTGTGTTGGCAGACCACAGGTGTCTGGCCACAGTGTCAGAGCAATCTTCAGAGAACCCCCCCCCCCCCCCAACTCTCAGCATCTGTTTCAGAGGGAGGCCGCAAGAGAAAAGAGGAGGGGAAGTTGGCAAGGGTTACCAATACACTGCCAGAGGGGAGTCGTGGGGGGGGGGGTGTAGGTTTCGGGGGTCAGTAGCTGACAAGCAGGTGTCTGTGTTGACAGTAACCTTTCATGCTTGAACTCCCACCTCCTTCCAAACACACACGCCGCACACACTGAAAAAAAAATCCTGGATAGTCAAGTGTAATTGCCGAGCCTGATTGGAGGGAATGTAAAGGGAATCCCCTTTTACGCATACATACCAGTGCGAGGGGTCAAAGGTGACAGAAAGACGGGAAGAGGGAGTGAACACAACTATTGCTATTTCCTGCTGTGTGTGTGTGTGTGTGTGTGTGTGTGTGTGTTTTACATTCATATGTGAACATTTTCTAATCGCAAGGAAACAAACTGTTTTGTTTTACGCGTACTGCAAGCTATATATGCGTTCGTGTTTTCTTGAAAAAAAAAAACAGGCTCATTCACATCTGCTTGTTTGTAAATGACCCGTTTGGACTTAATTTTCCAAAAGTCAGGTGTACTTGTACGTGTCTGGCAATGATTATTTTGGTAAGAAGGGGTTGAGAAGGAGGTGCACAGTGGGAGGTCAGAGAAAATTGGAACAGCTGTTGATTAACACAAGTGCTCTCTCACTCTCTTGCTTTTGTTTGTTTTTTTTTTTGTTTTTTTTAACTGTCTTCCAGTAGAAGAGGAAGAGGAGGATGAAGAGCTGATGGAAACGAAGCCAGGCCCTGAGTTAGAGCCGCAGGATGAAGATGACAAGGAAAATAAAGAAGGTAAAAAAAAATGGCTGCATGCACAGACAGCAACAGTGTGTTTCAATTACATACATGCCCAACATTTAATTATTGTAATACTTAGAGGAAGTCAAACCAAACATTTTTTTTTTCAAGAATATGACCCCAGCGGGCCCACTAGTTGAGACACGGCATTCTGAATAATTTTGCATTTGTGCAATAAGTGTTAATCCACTTGTTTTAGCCATCTCAGGGGGCGGCCATTTTGTCTTCTGTCGACTGAAAATGACATCACAACTGCTCACAAGGACCAATCACGGCTCAGATTCAGAAAACAAGTCAGCCGTGATTGGCCGTTGTGAGCAGTTGTGATGTCATTTTCAGTCGACAGAAGACAAAATGGCCGCCCCCGGAGATGGCTAAAAACGAGTGCATGTTGCTGCTTAACTTATATTCCACAAACGCAACATTAATCACAATGCCGTGTTTCAACTAGTGGGCCTGCTGGGAACATATTCTTGAAAAAAATATGCTTGGGTTGACTTCCGCTTTAACTACTGTAATACTAATACTGCACTCTAAAGTCAAGTCATTTGTTGTCTAAAATGGTTGCTATCACAAAATATGTATTAACTGTACAGGTATTTTTGTTTTGTTTTGTTTACAGGGAGTCCTCATTTTACGAACGAGTTCCGTTCATGTTTTGCCAGGTTAGCATATAACATTGCGCGACTCGGTAGCTACAATCCCTTGTACGCTTCAGTCCCTTGACTTCTCACATGTAGTTGGCCAAGCTGTCACCAAACACGGCTCCCTTGTGCGCCGCCGTATCAGTGGGTGTATCGGATGGAAGACTGCGGCTAGGTTACGCACGGGGTTAAGACTCGTCCACCCTATCGGTTCGCCGGCATGTCGAGGTCAGCAATGATTAAAAACCCTTCCACGTGACCCCGCCGGGCCATACTTCAAAGCAAAGAGCAACAGAGTGTGTGCGGATGTTAGTAGGGTCCACGGCGATGGGAATAGACGGCGGCTGCACCCAAACGCAACACATAAAGGACTTGATGAGAGATGCCCGTATTCAAACGCAACACATGCATAATCATCAGCGTGCCGCGCGTGACTGGAACACGCACACGTGCAGTCATAAACCCACAGCCATCCGTCTCCTCTCCATCGCGGCCTGTTAGAAGGTCTGTCCTTTGATGTGTTCCACTCAATTCAGTCTTTTCTGACAAGTCGTGATGGAGGGGGATCAAAGTCAAAAGGCAGGGTAAAGGTCCGCATTTGTATGTGTGCGCACGCCATGCCGCAAAATGGCGTGTGTGAGCTCGGGGACAGTGACTTCAATAAGCGGACCCCATGCTGTGAGACCATTTTGTTCAAAGGGAGGCAGTATTGTTTGTGTCTTGTTTGTGAAGTTCTTCACTGTAGTATTTTATGAAACATTCATTAGGACCTGTTTGTAGTTTATTAGATCCTGCATGCTGCTCTGGTTCTGATCGAGATTGAGTGACTTAATCTGTCGCGAGAACAAAATGTAGTTGATGTTGACGTGTTCTTCACGTGTCATATTGTCGAATCGCAGCCAACCTTAATCGAGCCAAGGCGCATATTTTACATTAAAAAAAAGCGGGTGGTACGCCGCCAAACGATTGTTTACACACAAATCCGGGCCTGTTTTGTTGAACACAAAGCTAATACAGGTGCATTCACAGGTTAATCGAACCTCCTGCCATCAAGTAGAAGAGCATTCAATTGATCTGCCGGTCATTATAAGTCACTGGCATCGATAGATTAACATGATCCATTATTCGGAATAAATAAATATTTTTTGATAATGAAGTGATATTGGATAATTTACCTCGGAACACCTGATGATGTTGGGAATGACTGGCCTAATGTGACCATGCACAAACTGGATTTTAGCCGTTGTATTTACAAATTGCAGCCAAGAAAGGAATCCTATTACTAACTAGTACTGCAGCTATCTTTTGTCTATTTTATTACAGTGTAAAAATTTTAGATAGTCGATGAAACGTTGATTTCAGATACTTATCGGGTTCATTTCATGCCAACTACTCTACTAAGGACAAATTACACATGGATACCGCCAACAAACACTCTTGACTCGTGGCTTTAGTTGCATTTTATGTGATGAGTCAGAAGTCATAATTATTAAGAAAACACGAAAAATGTGTTCAGGGCTTGATATTGAGAATTTTTTTCATGCTGCCATAAAAAGTTGTGTTAGTTGACTAATTTGGTTAAAAATCGAGTTCATTAATATTCAATATAATGGAACTGAAATGATTCCTACCAGCAGGCCCTTTCCCTGTGCTGCGGGAGCTGACAGAAGAAGAGAGGCAGCAAATACTCCACTCGTCTGAGTTTCAGAATTTCTTCGACTGCAGTATCCGGGTGATGGAGAGAGCTCTGGCGGAAAGCGGCGACATCTTCTTCGACTACGGCGGTCGAACCCTGGAGGACAAGGAGGGGTGAGCTCGATTAGTTCGTATTTATGCATGACTGAGTTGTCCTCAAGGGACTTTATCTCATGTCGTATGCTCCCAGTGACCTGGCCGGAGGCTCCAGTTTGTCCTTCACTAGACTTTTCTATGATGATCATTGGTCAAAACATCGCGTTGTTACGTGCCTTGACTGGTCCCCTCAGGTGAGCGCTTCATCTTATGTTTTTTTAAAAAAATAAAATAAAAATAATGCCGGCTATTCATCTTTGGAGCTTTTCATCTTAGTATCCCGAGTTGCTCGTGGCCTCCTACAACAACAACGAAGACGCCCCCCATGAACCAGATGGTGTTGCCCTGGTATGGAACATCAAATTCAAAAAGGCAACGCCAGAGTACATCTTTCACTGTCAGGTAAGTCTCAGGTCTATTGTAGCCCATAATTGGGCAATGAATCATATTGGGCAATTACCTCATTATATTGCTAGCATAATTATATCATTTGTTCCGGCCAACCAACAAAGAAGCGATGATAGTGAAAACACAATGACAGGTACATCAACTATATGATTATCACATGTGGTCAACAAGTTACACATTTATGAAATTGTGTGTGTGTGTGTGTGTGTGGGGGTGTGTGGGGGTGTGTGTGTGTGTAACAATAATTTTATGGGGTTAAAATGTATAATAATTGAGGGCTCAGTTTGGAATATGTGTTTTCTACTACTTTTAACTAGTACTACCACCAGAGCTGTAGGTTATGAATATATTTATTAAAAAAAAAAAAAAAAAAGTAAGCACAGACAAACCCCAGTGGAAGGCAGTTTTAAAGAGGAAACTTTTCTTTCTGGTGGGAAAGTAAGTCATTGACAGGTATGATGCTAATAGCAAGTGACCGTGAGAAAACGGGAGACGCTTGGTTGATGAGTGGGTGTTGGGGGCTTCGCTTCTCCCTGGAGACAGGCGAAACCTTCCAGAAATTCTCGGTAGTAAAACGATGTGGCCTACCACTTCCTAATCCGACGCCACCACATATGTGTGAGTGTTGGCCCACCCACACTGATGCTGGGTCGATGTGAGCGTTGCTGTGTTTCCCAATTAAGACGCTTGCCTCAACTACAGCAGCGTCAATATGGAAATAATCTGTGAAAGCATCATTGTCACAGCCACTGATCTCATTGCTTCAAAAATATTACAAAATGCACGCACGTATTCACATTTTTCTTCATTTTTCCCCCCCCCCCACGGACTGCTTGTCCGCAAGTGTTTCACAATGAAGTTGCCCGGTCTACTCCCACCCGTCATTAAAGATTTCATTGTTTCACTGCTTGGTAATTTATAGTGCTGCTATAATCCATGTGGCTTTTTGGATGGACGACGGGCCTGCGTCTTGTTCCATTCGGATTTATATACAAATATGTTTTGTATTTTGAAAGTTGTCAACAGCGCACTTTGTGAGTCCATTTAGATTTGACAGACATTCTCAAACTATGTGTCCGGGCATCTGACCTGTGCATGATATAAGGCTCTTTATGTACAAGTAGATGAAACAAAAGTTGAGCTGCATGATAATGCTATCCGGACAACATTTTTTTGGTGTTATAAAAGTACGTTTAATTGCATTAGGTTCAAAGTAGGGCTGAATGATTTTGAAATATCACATTGCATTTTTTTAGGGTTATATTTACGAACAACCACAAGCAATAAATTAATCTGTGTTACAATGAACACTATAAGATTTATTATACATAAATGTTTGGGTCTCACATCACCTCATGAAGTGCCGGGTCTTATACTGCCCTATACGACAACAAGAGTAGGCCTAATTTTTTAGTGGGCGGATTTGGAATGATATGCAGGACAAACATCGCTCCTCAATAATAACATTTTGAGTGAGTTGATATTTTTTGTGGAAAAAAATGCACAAAATGAGTTATTACACTTAATGTTGGTTTGCTGTGCAGCATTTTTGTGCAGACTCTCCTTTACCCTAACATTTGAAAAATGTAAAAAATATTTTTTTTAAAATTCAACTGAATAAGTTTCAATATACCAAAAATATTTTTACATTAATTTAGCGTGACCCCTGGTGACTTCCTAAATAAATGAAATGGCAACTGGCAGGTAAACGGTTGCCCAGGCTTTCGCTAAAACTGTACATGAATTTTTTTTTTTTTTTAATGTGCGAGTATGTTCTGCCATTTAATCCCCCACCCAAAACCGCAGGGTGCTCCGAAGACTTCCCTCTCTCTACGTTCTCCTCTTCGTCTATTTGCACTCCACATCCCCTCTGTAACTAAAAGGAAGCGAGGAACACATCTCTCACAAGCATCCCTGATCAAACGAGCCGAATGTTTACTGTATGCATGCGCTCCGCGCAGACGCGTACGCATGGCTTCGTCTGGCAGGCCCTCTCTGTTGGCCTTGGCAAGCCCAGAGAGGACTTTTAGTAGTATTGCGGCCATTTTTGTTTACCCAGGCTTGCCTACAAAAGGATTTCTCATCTGGTGGAAGGATAGGTAGATGGTTGAAATCTAGAAATGTGCGTTCGTCGAGAGGTTGATACAACAGAAGGACAGTGCTGAGCCGCTTGGGTTTGTGGTTGAGGTCTGGTGCAGTTGGGGGCTTTATTGTTTTAGGCTTACAGATGGTTTAATGTTTCAGATGAGGTTTTGGTGAGGTCAGTCTTCTATATTTCCCGCGCAGGTAGTGAATGGGCACACACATGCGAAAGCAGTCCAGCCTGCTTCTGTTTTGTGCTAAAATCGTTGCTCGGTTTTGGTGCAATTTAGTGTACATCTCTTAGTGGTCTGATGTTGAAGTGCTGATCTCATTTAGTGCTGTATTTTAGGAACGTTAGACTAAGAGATTTCTAGAACTATTTTCTGAGACTTCTCATCCTCAAGTGGTTACTATCAAATGCATTGTTGAGGCTGCCACTTACTGGCTGTAGCATGCCGTCAAATCCATTCACGGTCCGATTTTAACACGACTACAATCTCACTTCAATCTTCGGTAAGTTGACACCAGTCCGTAAAGTGAGCAAAGTCACTCCACATTAAAGGCTCCGTTTGACTTAAAACCAGTTCTGAACTTGCACACCAAACCCACATCACTCCCTGTAACAACCCCCATAGCAACTGTCATAGCCTATCAAATTCAGTCATTTTTTTTTTTTATTAATGCCGACATGCCTCACATCTTTCCCAAGCGTCTTTTAGCATGTCCATAACATTTAAGTGGTGATGAGGAGAAAGCATGGAGGAAAAGAAATAGACCACACAGTAGGGTGCTACGGCACCCTGAATGTGAATCTTTGTTTTTTTTTAGGAATTAAACATGTCTATTCTAAAGACAATCAATTCAATTTCAACATCAATGTGAAACCTCCGACGTCACAATTAAGTCAGTTTCACATTTTTTCACTAATCCATATAATTGGGCAGTCCATACAAATTATTGACACATATAAAATGTTGAAAGTGCTCCGCTATAAATACACAATAAATGCACCCGACACCAACGATAAGCTTGCGGGTGACTAGCACATGTCATTTTTTAGCCTATGTACAGTTACGACTGAGCCCGATTAATTCTGCCGATAACAAGTGGCCGCACGAGCATACGATGTGACCAGGCAAAATAATCTGAAGTCTGTTCATCTACAGTTTATTGCTCGACAAAATAACCGCTTGTACCATTTGTGCGGATATTGCAGGAGAGGACGCGGACTTTCAAAAGCACATCAGATAGTAAAGTCTGTAACCTACCGCCCCCCCAATATAAAAATGCCATTGATCTGTATCTTTTAAATAGTAGTGTGTGGCAACAAACAAACAAAAAAAAAACGGAGGCAAAGGAACCCTTGGAGAGAAGCCTTTTTCAGCTTGTATTCTCCTCCTGGTGAAATAGAGACTGTGGTTGCTATTTTCTCTTTACTTGGCGAAAAACCGCAGAGTGACAAAATCTGTGGGGTGTCATAAACGAGTGAAGTCGGGGGTAGGGTGGGACGGGGGGGGATTCAGAAGAAGACGAATCCATCTGGTCCTGATAAGGCAGAGTGGAAACCAGATGAGTGTGGTAAGAAGGGAGGTGTGGATCTATCTACTGTCTGCACCCCCACCCGCCCACTTCCCTCCCCTCTATTCTCATCATGGCACTCCGGCTTCATCTCTGCCTCTGCAATGTGACTTCAGAGGCAGTTTGTTACCCGAGGATAGGAGGCAACAAAAGAAGGGGGGATCCATTCTCACCAGCTTCCTTTTCACTCCATCTTGGGTGCCATCTTTCATCATAGCCTGCCACTTCCCGTGAATATAATGCCAGAAGCACTTGTGAGCCCGAGTGGCAGGTAGCTGATACACTATTGGGTGTGTAAGACTTACACAAGTCTCCAAGAGAGTTTTTTTTTTTTTCCCCTTGCAGTCTTCCAGTAAAATATTTACAATTCCTCTCAAGTTTAATATATAGGACCATGACTTTTGCCGCTACCCCTGCAACCTGTCACCCTCCCCTCACCCTTCACATCCGGTCTGTCAAATGTTGATGTTGGATGGGTGGTGGGGGGGGGGGGGGGTAGCCGTGCTGCACGTGAGATGAGAATCACCCATGAGGGCCACATGGTGTTTGAGGGGGAAAAAAAAAATGTCAGGCTTGAATTTGGCCATGCAATCACATGTGAGAGTTGTTAAGGTGTTATTTAGACAGATGTGCTTCTGGGGTGTCCAGATGCATGAAAAGAAGTGTACGGAAGAGTTGAAGGTGAAGGATTTGCTTATTTTAAAACAACACACTGTAAAATACAGGGATGCTAATCCATGCAAAGTATGTATTCAAACCATTACTGGGGGGGGGAAAAAGGTCGTAAAATGAAAGGAAGTAGAAGGCGATATAAACATAAAGATCTAAACTTCAGTCATTCATCATTTCCTACATGGCAATGGTGGGATTGTGAACCCACTTTAAAGCGTCATCCGACATTTAAATCACAAACGGCTAAGCATGTGGGGACGAATGGATTTTTTTCACATGCAGGACATATTAAGAGGGTACAACTCCAAAATGAATGGGGTGATGTGAGATATGGTTTGAAGCTTAAAAGGGAGAATGTTTATTCGTGTCAACTTTTAGTTGTGATTCTTCTAAACTTTGGGAGAAACGACGAAACGCACAGATTTTTTTTTTCAGATTTTGGATAAAGTTAAATTAAATTAACATATGGAGCAAAAACAAAAAGGTAGAGTAATTTGTTTGAGCTTTTTTGTCGCTAGTCGTGTTCATCTTTCCCTCTAAAATCTCCATCTTCTAATTTGCGGCAGATTTTCTATGTCACATCTGTTTAGGAGTGAAATCTCAATAACTCTTTAATCATCCTACTGATAAAAAATGATAACTGATATATTAGTTAGTGGGCTACTGGCGCATGAGATGAATCAGTGGTCCCTTTTAGCCTTCGAAAAACGGGTCACAGTCTTTTAAACAAAGACAATGATTGTTGCGGTGGCGACTTTGTCTCCATGGGGAAGACTTGACTTGATGATGCAGTCACTGCAGACATCAAACAGCGACCAGTCGGACAACCGCAACTTATCTCAAATCGAGACGTTACGAAGCGTAAATGCTGAGGAAGGAATCGCCCGCGAACAGCATACACTGTATATCAGCAATTCTTGAAGTGGGGTTCTATTTTGCATCCGTGCGATGTTAACTGTTATTGCACTTGCTGTGTAAAGCCGCGACAGTAGCGGGAACATTTATAACATTCCCATTTCAATAATAGCTTGCGACTGGTTGTACTCTGGTTGTGCCGTCAATATAGCCATATCCCTCTTTATTGAACTGTATAAATAAACGTTTTCGGAGAGGGCCTCCTTGCCGGCTTATGAGCAACTTTATTTTCACCACAGAAGTTGAGTTTATTTTGAGTCTTGACATCTGAAGCGACTCCCGCGCCATTCCTCTGGAAGCCAGGACTCTTCAGAAGAAACCATAAAAAGAGAAAGAGTGTTTGCTTTCCTTCTGGTTTCTTTTCCAGTCTCCTTTACAAAATGTACTTGGGTTTGGAGTCGGCTGGTTTGCACATGGCTCAGTGGTCGGGACAGAGAGAGAGAGACAGTGGGAAAGGCCGGATGAATATAGCCGACATTTGATGCTGTTTTTTGGCTTTGAAACTGGAATTTAACTACAGAAAACCTGATCAACATAATGCCGATAGGAATATTTCCCTCTTGCATTTTTTATGTTCATTCCATTGAGGCAATATCATATTATACGACTAAAAGTCATTTAAGACTTTCAGTCATTAATGCGTGCATTGAAGATGAGTGTTCTTTGAGAGCGTTTTTGCATGGAATCCTTTAGATTTATTGGCAACTGCTTTGTTAGGAAATTCTGGTATTTCCAGTTTGCCGGCTCTTTATTATTCCTTGAATATGTTGGATTACGGGATGGAGGGATGAACGCGTAACCGTAAGATGCTGCGTTGTTTTTTTCCGAAGAGTCCTAAGAATAGATACTACAGTGGCTATGGGTCAGGGAGTGCTGGCTAGAAGCCTGAAGGGGAAAAGCAGTCAAGAGGAACCCGGACGCAATACACACAGCATTGGGAGGGCGTGTGTGTGTGTGTGCGTGTGTGTCTTTGAGGGGAGTGGGGGTTAAAGGGTGCGCTTGTCATGATGGAGGCTACAGTGAGCGCTCCAGTGGCTGCTGGGGTTTTGATGCTGTAATGTGAAACGGCTGAGGGGAAAGAGGACTACAATCCCCCCTTTGTCCGGTCGACGTCCCAGTGTCACCCCTTCCCTCCTCTCCTCGGCGTACACTCGCCCTGGCCAAACTCATCATCTCCCTCGCCGTCTTGTCCGGTCATGTCTGCCACCCAGCGCCAAGACTTTATCACTCGCGCTACAAGTTGCGCTACACTCCTGCGGTTCATATCTGTCCTCACTGGCAGGCTCTCCCTGGTGGTACTGAATTGAATATGAAATATTAGATAAAAAACACCTAAAACATGAAATGCAATTAACTCATTCACTACCAGACATTTTGAGACGCTCTTTTACCCTAATGTTTGAAAAAAATTGCAAAAAATCTAAATAAGTCCCTGTGATTTGAATGGCTGGACTGTGAAAAGACACATTTGTGACTGTCAGTGAATGAGTTCAACAAATTACAGTGAATGAAAATTTCATATCAACCAGCGGGAAGAAAATCAAGAGCACGATGCGTTCGACACAACACTAAATGTACTTTTTCGGAATAAAACACACTCGCATGCTGTTATCTCCCCCTCCTGTCTATCCACAGTCTCCAGTGGTGTCTGTGGGTTTCGCCAGGTTTCATCCCAACCTCGTGGTGGGGGGGACCTACTCGGGGCAGATCGTCCTGTGGGACAACCGCAGTCACAGACGGACCCCGGTCCAGAGGACTCCCCTGTCGGCCGCTGCGCACACCGTGAGCCTTATTATTATGTCATTAAATGAATAGTTGTTAAATTTAGCGTCACATTGGATGGTGTTTGGCACGACCCTAAGGAGGATAAGTTGTCGAGAAAATGAATGGATGGATCAGAGATTCTACCCCAAAACGTCCATTACATTCTCCGAGCCTCGCCGAAGGACTCGGCCATATGCCGTACAGTCCACTGGCTACATCGTAGGGACAAGAGTCATACATAACCACAGCTACACACGCGCACCGAGTGCCAACCACGCTGTTGGCTTAAAGTGGCTGCGAAATAATGAGGCCTTCGCTCATGTCCTCTACGTTCAGCGAGAGCCGGGCAGCTTAGCATGGTGCTGATTGCTGAAAGCATTCTTTGTGTGGCCCAGGACACAAATCAATTACTAGCCAGTAATGGCATTATGGTTTCACACACTCCTGTGGATTTGCACAGCAGAACATGTAACCAGATGCACAATCCATTTAAAGGGAACGCTGCACCAAAAAAAGACGTCATGACAATAAGGGTAGAAATGTAGGGTCAGGAAAGTATATCGTTTTAAGGTTATTTTATAAGGGCTGTTGAGCATGAACATGAAGATTATTAGTACAGTACGGAGAATTACGTCAATGCAACCCGATAATGTAAAAAGCAACCCGCGAACAATTTGTTTCGTGAAGAGATAAGGTATGACGGAGTGACGAATAAGGATAAGGAGAGTCATTTTGTGTCTGTTCCTTGCGCGTAGCACCCCGTGTACTGTGTCAACGTGGTTGGTACCCAGAATGCCAACAACCTGATCACCGTGTCTACGGACGGAAGGATGTGCTCCTGGAGCCTGGACATGCTGTCTCAGCCTCAGGTTCACAACACGGCATCCCGTATTGTCAAATATCCTCCCTGATCGGCTTTAATGTCTACAATATGTGTGTGTGTGCTTACATGTATGCATGTGTTTGTGTAGGAAAGCATGGAACTGGTGTACAATAAATCCAAACCGGTGGCAGTGACCGGCATGGCCTTCCCTACGGGAGATGTTAACAACTATGTAGTCGGTAGTGAGGAGGGCACTGTGTACACTGCTTCCAGACACGGCAGGTTGGTGGACACACTCCGGCACGGTCGCTTGGCAAATTTGGGATGTTTGAAAAAAGGAGAAGCGCTCACTAACACTGATTTAGACAGATCTGTTTAGAGAAACTGGCCTTTTATGTACATGGACAATGTATTATATCTTTATGGTCGGTTGATGGAAAAAAAAAAAAACCAATTCCTTTGCACATCAGCCCACTATACCCCAAAAGGTAGCGTAAGCGCTGTTCTGTTCTGATTTTAGCAAGGCAGGGATCTGTGAGATGTTCGAGGGCCACCAGGGCCCCGTGACAGGGATCAGCTGTCACAACGCCGTGGGCACTGTGGATTTTTCCCACCTCTTCATCACTTCCTCCTTCGACTGGACCGTCAAACTCTGGAGCACGAAGGTGAGCGTTTGTGTGTTGGAGCTGCCGAATCGCTGTCAAATTCTATCGAAGCACAACCAGTCTGATGGTTCGGCTCCAACTTCAATCTTAAAGTGAAACTTTCAGCGACGCAAGTCAAGAGCGGGCAATGAGGTTACCGGTACTTCCTGTGGAGCAAGACAAAAAGGAGCGCACGTAAATGGGGTGGGTCTCAGGTTTTGGGAATTCCATTTCCTTTGAGGGGCACCACAGGAATTCATTTTTGCCTCTTATCCCTATCCATATTTGTATGTGGGCACGCGGGATACCTAAGTGTAAGTACGTGTGTCTGTTTGTGTGCAAACAGATACTTTTACATACCTCAAGCAGGCTGCCTCTGCTTACCTAAGACCCCCCTCGGGGTTTACCTTCCACCCACCAATCATAGCCTTCACAAACTGGAGTATGACACGCGACCGCACATTCAGGTCCACCGTCTCGATCGCGCTCAAGTTCAAGAGGGCCTTCAAAAAGCAGCCGGGCTAATGTCTTTACATTGCGCAGTTCGAATACTGCGGTTCGTAAAAACATTTGGAGTTTGAAATAGTCGCGGCAGCTGACAGTGAGCGAGGGTTTACATGAACTCTTTTGGTCAACGTCTTCAGTCGGTAAAGGGATTGATGACAGGTTATTGTGCCACTTATGCGCTTCTCGAAACTTCCTATCGATGAGGTGATCTTGACTGAGGGGTTGATGGAAAAGACATCCAGTCTTAAAAAAGAGGATTTCTACTTCAAAGATTCAAAGTGATGCATATTTATGAAACTTTTAAAAGACGCATTAAATGATTAATACAGAAGAGGTGGTTGCTTCACAAGTGGCACCAGATGTCTTGGGCAGCATTTTAAGATTGCGGTAGTTGTTTTGATCTGTTAAATGAGGTTTGCAGTCTGACTCCAAATCATCTTTAACGCTTTATTTTAGGAGGAAAAACAAATGTTTTTTTTTCTTTTTCACTTTTCTTTTTTTAATAGTAAAGAGACATGTATCAACAAAATCCAGAAAACTGCTGACTGTTCTTGCAAGCTCACCTGAGATGGAATTTAGGGAATGTGCAAAGCTGTGCTGATGAGTTCATATTTCATGTCATTCTGTGGAAATTATGGATGCAATCTTTTAGGGGCTAAAGGGGAAAAGTGGGAGGGATATTAGTTGACCCAAAAATTATGACCAGTCTATTTTTTTTTATTAGAATAGCTGCTAAATTATGACGGTGCTATTATTAATTTTCGGCCTTAACAGAAGTTTGTATGGAATGCTCTTGCTACTATTATTTCATTTTCTGCTGTTTGGCTCTTAGATACCAAGCTACAGTACATTTCCCCCAAGTGGCATGCTTCATCTCGATTCGACACGGTACAGTTCAAGCCAATAAATTCTAATCAGGCTTGCACTTTCACTGCGGGATATCCATAACTGCATCTGCTGCAAATAGTGTCAAATCATAGCACCGAGAGACTAAAAGTAATTTGCTAATTCATTTAGCAAGGAAGATAAAGGTGTAAGACAGCACAGTGCCGCACGCTATCGTTATATGTAAACAAGTCAAACAAACAGCATGATATCCTCTTCCAGTAGTAATCCACAATTAGAAGTGACAATTCTCCCTCAACTAGTAAGCAGACAGCAACGTGTACTCTACTAATATAACTGGTATCCCTAAAAAAAACAAAAAAAAAAAACTGAATTGTGGGGATGGTACATTGGATATTTTGGGACTCTCAATAGAAGCTCTACATATACAAACTACGCCGAACCAAACAGCCACACCCACTTAGGTAACATAATGGCGTAAAATCAAAGGTGTTACATACAATACAGTAAACATGCCCGTGCCCTTGGATCATTAACATCGGATTTTCCAAAATGGTCTAAATGACACTTGAACATTACATCTGCCATTGAAAGGTCTTAAAAGTACTACAGATGCCATGAAAGAGATTGCTTTTTTTTTTTAAACATCTTTGTAAAGAAGAAAAATGGTCAATGTTTCATTTTGCAGAATGTACATAAATGTAGGTCATTGGTTCTCAAACGGGAGACTATGGGTGTCTATGAGCCATGACTCAGCATATTTTGCTAAAAATGATTATGTCGTATTATTTCATAAAAGAGGGACCGACCGGCACATCAATAAAACAAACATACAAAGCCAATTACTCTTCTGTACTTAAACTTTGGGTCGACCTGCACACAAGGTGACCTCGGCGAAATTTGTATGGCTTTGAAACACATACTCTGGGTCAAAAATCTAAAAGATGTGGGTAAATTGCTGATTTTTCCAAGTATAAAAAGATCTGTGACTGCCTTACACCAGGCTCCTTTCCTGTCATACGGAAAACAACGTAAAAATGAAGTGGTTTGTTTCTTAAAAGGGATTTAAGCCGCAAGTGGATTTTGGGGGAAAAATAGTCGCTCGAGGGGACGAATAATAGGTAAGTTGGCAACACTGACTCTGCTTTTATAAACTAGCTGCTCTCGGTTTGTAGCCATGCTGTTAGTGTAAGCAACGCACATTAGCTAGCGATGAAATAAAAATATTGAAATGAATTTAATTGAACTTGGTTAGGTTCCTTTCCATTGAACACGTCATGAATATTTAGGTTGAAAACTTGAAGAAAAAAAGTTGAAAAACCCCAGGTTTAATTCTGTCCTGCAAACGGTACCGTGGTCATGCTGTATTTAGCGAATAAAAGATCCTAAATTTGATTATTAAAACTTTCGTTTGCCTTCCTGCAGAGTGTGCCACGATCATCTTTGCACTTAGGAATACAATAGTAGGAATTTCAAATATGTTGCATTTATCTGCAGCCTCTTAACCGTTTGGGTCGAGTCTGTTTCACGGGATGCATATTTTTCCCTTCCCATCCGCCATCTCTTTCCATCGCTGTTGCAGACAGCTGTTGTGCTGAGGTTACAGTACACCTTGTGGAGGGGCCCTCCCTTTCATCTCTCCCAGCGGTTTTATGGTGCTGTGTGAATGTGCGAGGCTTTTTAATTAGGCTGTGCACCCAGACAGGCCCCAAGGCTGAGGCAGCGCCACTCTGTCTGAAGCTCGCTCACTCCCTCTCTGCGTTCTCTCTCGCGTTCTTTTTTTTTTTTTTTTTTTTTCGCCCCGTCTCTAGTCAGTCAAATGTTCTCATCCCGAATGTTCACTTTTTTTTAAAATTTTTTTTTTTTACCCTCTCTACAGCTGTTTCGCACCGTCATAAACATCTTCTGATCTCTTTCAGCAAAACAAGCCTCTGTACTCTTTTGAGGACAACGCTGACTATGTCTATGATGTCATGTGGTCGCCCGTGCACCCTGCAATCTTCGCCTCCGTGGACGGCATGGGCCGCCTCGACCTGTGGAACCTCAACAACGACACGGAGGTGTGTGTGTGTGTGTGTGTGTGTGTGTGTGTGTGCTTCCCGTGATGGATGGCTGACTGAAGGTCATCGCGGGTGTGTTTTCGCTCTGTTGACGTGTGTCCCGAGGGCCCGTTGCTACGCCTCGACCTGAACCACACAACCAAACACCCCAGCGTTCCCCACCCTCGTCGCCCCGTGGGCGTTTCCCACAGCCCTCGCTTTAAATCACGCCGGGTGACATCCACTCGTCCCGGCTCCCTCCCAACATTCCTACAAACCTCTGTACAATATTCCTCCAACTTCAACACCCTGCCACCCTCTTCCCATCCATCTTGCATCCTCAAACTATGAACCAAATGCAGTAATAGTTCGTTAACTGAAGTAGCAGCAGGTGACGTGTCACCATGTCCGGTCGTGTCTGATTTATGATTGAGTCGCAAAAAGAGAATAGCTGAAATGGATAGGCGAAGTGAATTACTGCTATTTTGCGGGACTTACTTTTGAGTCGTCAATATTTGGAAAGTGAAGTTGACGTTTGCACGTCAATTTATTTCCTGGCTATTTCATCCATGGTTGTTGCTTATGCTATGTTAATACTTTAATCTTTTTCCCGCCCCTATTTCATCTCGAAAGCAGAGATGAGGATGTGGTAAAACTTGTTGGTGAATAATCCAATAGGAACAAAATTGCCATCATTCTAATCTCCTAGCAAAAAAAAACATCCTTTGTCAGAGCAGTGTGGATTACTCCGCTAAAAGCAGAGATAAAAGAGTCTTCCTTTCTCTTGGTTGCCATAGAAACAACACCCACAGTGTCCTCAACAACTTTCTCTCTCGGAACATTTGGTTTTCCATGTAGCCCCTACATTCACTACTCCAAAATGGGGAAAAAAAAGGGTGTCTCATGTCCCGTCCCTTATCGATTCAAACTGGGCACGCGCGATGACGTGATCACGATCGCTGGGTGTTCGTCTGCAGAAGGCGCACAGATGACGGCGTTCCCATGGTTCCCTCAACGGGGGCCTTTCTTCGACAGAGGAAGAGTTCATTACAGGCGGCCTAACTGGTCTAACAATGTGCTTTATGAGGAACATTTGCTCACACACACACACACACACAAACGGATGTACAGGAGGTACACTCACACAAAAACACACATTCTAAGAGCAACAGACTTCCATTGTTAGCATCGCATTAAAACACACACAGTCATAACAACATTAAGAAAGAAGTGCGGAGCGCCTGGTTCTCATTTCCAGTATATATTCACACACTCTCACGCACGCACGCACATTTATATACAGTCAATTGAAAGTGCTCTGTTCCAATCCGGTTGGGCGGAGCTGTGGACTCGAGCGGGCTAATGGCAGCCGCTCTGTGGTTAGCGCCGCTTTTAAATACTCGGCAGCAGTGGCAGCTGAGTGTGTGTGAGGCGACTCGATGCCAAGGCCTCTGTCTCCACTGGTGACATGTCAGACTTGCCTGCCATACGTCAGGAACACTTTAGATGGAAAGCCATCAGATGTTTTCCTGGCATCTTAAAGATGCAATCCAAGTGCTCTTTCCAAAAAGGGACGCGCACGCGTAATCATCGCCAACATTACATTGTGGCCTACTATCATTTCATGTTGTCTGCTAGGTACCAACGGCCAGCGTGACGATCGAAGGTGCGTCGGCCCTCAACAGAGTTCGCTGGTCATCTGGAGGGAAGGAAGTGGCTGTTGGAGACTCGGAGGGACGAGTGTGGGTCTACGATACTGGGGAGGTATTCAACATCATGTCCTA
Source organism: Filicampus tigris (assembly GCF_054856515.1). Lineage (NCBI taxonomy): Eukaryota > Metazoa > Chordata > Actinopteri > Syngnathiformes > Syngnathidae > Filicampus > Filicampus tigris. The sequence continues at coordinate 8,748,308 of NC_141234.1, read as the reverse complement.
TATGGACAAAACTCTTTGTACACGCCTCCTTATTAATCTCTTCTGTTCCCTGGCAAGGTTATTTTAGTTGATAAAAAAATAAAAAAATAACGAAAGCCGAAACTGCCCAAAAAAAAAAGTGTTCGTTAATGAAATCAAATAAAAGCGAAAATGCTTTCAACGAAATCGAAACTACATTTTACGTTTGCAAAACGAACTAAACTATATATATGAGCCAAAACAGCTAATCAGACTGATTAAGTGTCAATCATTCTCATGAGCTTGCAAATACGGTATCTATAAATGAGCTCTGACCTCAAATGTTTTTCGACAACAATTCCAGAAAAAAAAAAAAAAAAAACTTGCATAATTCTTCCCAGAAGAGGGAAAGCTGTCCTCTCCCTGTAGCCAGATTTGATGTCCCAATTCTTTCGTGTATAGAAGTTCTAGTGGTAAAATGTAAATTGCTCTATGTTAAATGACACATCACGATGCCAACATATGGTGAGAGACAAAGTGGTAAATTGTATATAAGTGACTTCATGGCGCTTTTGCTGAGTGTTTGCTGTCCACACTGGACTTTTGCGATGTTTCATGTATGTTTGGTCTTCTGGTGAAAGACATGCGCAATGAACTAAAAATATAAAGTGCTTTATGCTACAGTAAAAACCTCCACAAACACCGCAAGGGATCATTTTCAGTCTGTTAGCCCTGCACGTTTACCCAAATGTCAGAACTGTTATGGATTTGTGCGTTTGATCCCGCTTCTCCTTCCTTTTCTTCGTGTCCTTGTAAAATAGCCTCAACATGACGTGGCCATTGCCGCAAAGCGCGCGAGCACCCCACCTGCAATGTTAGCAGGCGGGAATTTTAAGCTCAAGGCACGTGTTGGCACGTTAGCTCGACTAATTTTACAAGGGCTAATTTTAGCATCTATTTGTTGTGAGGTATGACAAGGTAAAAAATAATGGCATTTAGTTGTTGTCATTTGAAAATGAATGGATGAATGGGATAGACAGTCACATTAGGCCAAGTGGGCTAAGCTTGACCAATTTTTTTTATGCCACATTGGCCAAATTTAAGGCCTCCGCTTCATTAAATAGGACCATGACGTGTTCGTGGGATGGAGTTGGAATTTTCCACAATTGGAAGGAATTTTGTATTGTTATTATTTTAATTTTACTAGTGTAACCTCGACTTACAAATTTAATTCATTTCTTGACCAAGCTCAAATCAAAATCTAAAATTTCCACCGATTACGTCAACATAGCTCCTTGGCAAGATGGTGCCAAAGCAATATTTTTGTTACAATTGGACATAACTAGAATGAAAAATAAAATGTAAAGTACCCCCATTTCATTGCACGTTGTGCAGTGAAAATTAAGATCTGGCAATCTTACAGATGATTAAGGAAACCATGTGAAACTTTTTAAGGATCCACAGACACCCTGGAGAGCTGTATTGATTTCCAAATGCCTTTAAAAAAAATAATGCACATATAGACTGAAAATGACATTAAACATTTAATTTAGCTATATGATTGGAATATTTATTCTATAATTCTATAAATAAAGTTCTTGAATTGCATCCACATCAGTTGGAAACATTCGATTCGATTTCATGTAATGAATTCCATTTTACGACATTTCCACCCAGCTGTCGGTGGCCCACAGTGACGACTGGACGCGCTTCGCCCGCACGCTGATGGAGATCCGTGCCAACCGCGCGGACGGCGAGGAGGAAGGGCCTATGGAGCTGGCTTCATAGAGCGCCACATCAAACCAAATTGGAGCCTCGGTGTGCTTTTCTCAGTGTCAACCGTAGCATGTGCTTCTTACTCATGTTTGTGTTGGTTCGCCGCCATCGTGTACACTGGACTGTGCTATTATTGGTCTTGTATGTTCTGATTCTGCTCCCCCTGCACATGCAGGTGGATCGTCGGGTTATGCGTGGTTAACAATTTCCGATAGCGGCTCTCCTCTTAGCCTTATGATGTGTGTTCTACAAACGCTTTGCACTAGCGTTTAAAAAAAAAAAAAAAAACTCGAGCAGGGTCTCTAGACTCACTGTTTACAAATGTCATGTTCACTTCACATTGCGCTTCTTGCATGCGGCATTCCATGCGTATTCCGGAGATTATATGGTGTGGTTGTCACATATGGGCCTTTTTGGCTTGACGTTCTATCATGAACTACAACAGTTGAATATATGGCAGTTGAGAAAGCTTTTTGTGTTTTTGTTTCCTCATCAGGTTTTTTCTTAAATGTTGCTCACAAGAAACATTTGTACACTGAGACTTCTGAAATAAAATGCACAAGTAGACATTTCATTCAGAGGGAAAAAGACAATCTGTGTCTACTTTACATGCACATGTGCACTGCAGCTTTGAAGAAATGTTTTTTCTCACATTGTGTAATCCGGTCGATGACATTCTAGGTCACTTATTGGGTCATGTATTTTGCGAACAGTATCCCAACTGAGATTGTTATGAACAAGCAAAGTGATTCCAGAGATTGGGCCACTGGATTTGGTGAGACGACAAATGCAATCCATTAGGAGCTATCTGTCCTGATGAACTGATGATAACAGCTCATGTCCAAGTGGCATCTCAAGCTCTGCTCTGGGGGCGAAAAGGAGCTTCTACAAGTGTAGCTTGTAACTCCTCTGTATCAGTAAACAATCCAGTTTACCGTATGAAAGGTCTAAGGAGGCAGAATGCAAAAATGTACCTTTGCTTTCTGCCATGCAGTCTACTGGAGGCGTTCTGGCCTCCAGCCTGAGGTCTGGACTGCAGCAGCCAGGATCACCACAGCGCCTGCTGGCATCCCTGTGGAGACGCAATCAAGAGTGTACTCAATACACTCAGAAATGTTTCTAAAAGGATCACTTATTTCAAATCAGACTTGGCATCGGCGATCGAATAAAATCTCGAATGTAATCGTAACCGCATCGAGTGAAGGGTCGAATTATTCTTTTTCTCCCCGGTTTAAGAAACGGGTGGTCAAGGTGGTTAACCGTGAAGCGGGATCTCCGCCACACACAATGAACAGTACACAAGCGCGTCCGCATCACATTACCTAAAAAGCGAGGTCGTTATTTCATCACTAGCCTTTTGTCCTCCTCCTCCTCAGACAATGGATGGTAATGAGAGCAATGCACACTGTCAAAGTGACTGGTGGACTGAGGGCAGTGACGACATTGCGCCCCGACCAACCACTTGTCCATGAATGGCCTCAATCATCCGTGGCGCCGTCATTACCATCAACTGCACCTTTGGACGCTTTACTCCTTGCGACTTTTGGGGTTTTGTGCCAACCAAATGAGCTAGTCAGGAGGTCAGCGGCGGCCGCCGGGGGGAGCCTGACCACCTGGAGGAAAGCACGAAATTACAAGCTGTGTGGCCCTCACATAATACATGCAGAAAAATCACATTTATGGTTAATTATTTGACATTGGTTTTCTGTACTCTTGCTATTGTTGAGGTGATGTTCATGCAGAAAACTGTCTGTATGACTGTATGACCAGACGGTAGAATATTAATAAAATCTTACGCTTCTGATTTCATTTTTGATTATTATTTTGTAACATATTATGGCATGAATACAACTAACCAATCAAAGACTGATGCGCCAATCATTTAGCTCACGCAAATTGGCACACACAGAGGCTCTGCAAAGGTGACCATTATAGTTCTTGGGCGGTTAATTAAGTCCGGTGGTAAAAAAAGTTACAAAGACGTAATGGGAAAGCTCTGTTCGACATTACAAGGGACGTAATGTTGGTTTTTGGGGGTGTGGACGGCTACATACGGCTGAAAACCACTGGCACCGAAGTGACCATTTCTATTGAATCATCAGGTACGGTGATTATACAATCCCAAAAAATAAAACAAACCGGTAACATTTCGTTTTTGGCAATACTCCATCAGGAATAAGTCATGCTGGGAATTTAGCTGCATGAGTGCGCTGGGGGCATTTTGGGGGGCAGGGACGGGGCGGGAGAGAGGAGTGAAGTGGTACTAGATTCCAGGAAAATAATTGACCGAGTCACTCGGGCTGTTTTAGTTTGGTATGGACCATTTTCAAGGGTACAAAAACCAAGTGGATGTTAGAAAACCGGGTCAAAATTTCAACCCCCCCAAAAAATGTAAAAAAAAAAAACAATCATAATTTTTTTTTTAGGTTCATTCTGAAATGTCATCCCAGACATTTAGTGAGTAGCCTTACTAGCAATCTGCCCGCATGCATGCTTGGTTCGTTTACCTATATATGCCTTGTGATTGGCTGACTACCAGTCCAGGATGCACCTGGCATAGAAAATGAATGAATGGATGGATATTCCATGTAACTTATCGTGGCCAAAAAGTGAATTGAAATGTAACATGAAAGCTGCATTCAATTCAGTTTCAATGGCCAACGGCCAACGACGTTTTTCACAGACACAGCGACAAACCGAGCAAGTAATTCAATTTCCTGCGTTGACCGTGAAACACTAATTGGCAGAATGCTGAAACCGCTGATAAATAAATGAGAAAAACGGAGGATAAAAGTGTGGCAGTGACAAAAAGCAGACAGAAATCATGGCTCTCGTTTCAGCCCCGGAGTCTGTGGCTTCCAGTCTTGTGGTGGGAACGCGAAGAAAAATTATGATTATGAATTATGATTTTTTTCCAAGTTCTGCTGTGCCTTGACACTCAAAAGAGCGCTGCTGACATCAAGTTTAAAACAAATATGTCTCTTCACGCAAATGTTTTCTCAAAAACGCCTTTGATCATGTATGTGACTGTGCTGAGATGTAATTCATATTCAGACAATGACATGCGACATCAACATATACAGTATATATATGGATATGACATACTACAGACCAGATTCTCAATGAAATAAAAATACTGGGCCATGTTTTGGACTTGACAGTGGTGGCAAATCAAGTACAAATACGTTGAGAGTGCCTTGAGATGCAAGTTGAATTTGTTCTGTGACCGTGTTGGTAAAACACTTGTTTTCTCCAATCATTTTTTCCATATTGAAATAAATGGAACAAGACAATCTGTTCCAGCCTTCCAAAAAGAACAACTAAAATGTTTGTAATGTGTTTTTAATGGGGAAAAAAAATGGAACAGTCTATAATATTTTACTTAACTCATTCACTGCCAGACACTTTCAGTCCCAATTTTACCGTAAGGTTTGGAAAAAAACTGGAAAAAAATAAATAATACCAGTCTATTTTTACACAAGTACAACAGAGTACTTTTGCCACCCCTGCTTGCTTACTTTGTACAACATTACACATGCAGACAAGCCTGGCCGTTTGTGTGTGTGTGTGTGTGTGTGTTCACGAACAACGCATTAGGGTTGCAAGGCCACCCCGCCGGCATGGTTGGCAGGCATGCGAGTCGCTTCCCTGCCGCAGGGCTCCAAAAGCCGGTCCCCAATCAGCCAGCAGCGCTCTAATTAGCAGCGACCGGCGTGGAGCCTGCGGTCAGAGGCCGCCTGGCTCAAACATGGAGCTCTCAAAAACTCCGTGCGCCATGTGGAGGTCTGAGGGGGAACGCAGCGTGACTCACACGCCCTACTTTTTGCTCGACTCCTAAAACATGGGAGATTTGACTACTGTAAAAGGGAGACATCATATTGTTCAATGATAACATTTTCCAATTCTATTTTTGTTACTTTATTCTATAGTTATGATCATGTTTCACCAATAAATAAAAAGCGTCATAAACACACACATAGTTAGCTTAATTTATTTTCTAACTTACTGAAATTTTGTTTAGCTGCCAGAGCTCTGGCCGACAGCATGTGTAATCCAGTCCTACTCGGGATACCGGAAAGCAGACTTGGAAGCCACAGAGAGAAGGAAAAAATAATAATCAAATTGCTTTAGCTTGCTATATTTGATTCAGATTTGGATCTGCACTGAATCTATGGAGAACTATTGGGAGGAAAAAAAAATCTCGACCGGCAGCATTAAAAGGAGCAGGTGCACAAGTGACTTTTGATACCACTTTACAATAACGATGCCCACTATAAAGTGATGTTAATAATGATCTGATAAGCTATTCTGTTAACCTAATAGAAAAATTGACAAGATCGTTTAACTTACTCGCAAAGTATCCATACAATTCTCAATGTGCTTGCTAAAAATGTAGATTGTCTTTATATCTGTGTAGATTCTCAGTCATCCTGGTCATCCGCAAAATTTGCAAAGTTTGAAATGAGGCAACTGGCCTCGTATGTTGAATTTGATGTGTTTTTTCAAAAATGTTCAAAAATGACTCGAGCAATTACGCTACCAGGCTCAGAATTTGTAAGTCATCAATTAAAAAAAACTAGAAAATGGGTGGGGTGACTCCTTGGCAAACCACTGATGCACTTGAGAGTGTAGCATTGTTTTGAAAATCTGATTGTCATCTACTGTATTTTAAAGTTGCCCTTCCATACGGCACAAAATGTTACATTTTTTTTTAAAAGGACATTTAAAGGAGAATTTTCTACACTTTTAAAATGTGCTCGCGACAAATTTCCTGTGAAGAAGAATTACAGCTGAACTACCCTGTTTGAGAGGGCAACTTTGTCTCATGCAAGTAACAAAACAAAATACACCTTACGCACCACCAGACAGATTTTTAAATGCATTCATTAAATGTGTCTTTCCAGTTGAACTTGTAAGAAACTTTGCTCTGACCAACCAATCAGAGGACTGACAAATGCTGACAACACATGGCCAGCCGATGACAAACTTGAAATCTGACTGTTTCGTGAAACTGTCCCATTGCCAATACAGTTCAATTTATATCGGCCGGATTCTAAAAACCCTGAGCAGATTAGATGACATGTCAACACAGAAATCTGGACAAAATAATCAACATACACGTACTGGCAGCAGTGTAGCCAAGAGAAACACTGCAAAAAGAGAAGAACAGACTCTTGGGAGTAGATTAATGCAATGTCATTTTACTAATATGATTTAGGTTGGAAAAGTGGGAAGGGCCTCAGGTATGACACGACACACGCACACTTGCATCATGTTGCTAAACGCACAACGTTCCCCCAGCGGCGAATGGTGGCGCTAGAGCGTCGGCCAACACTGAAGCTCCAGTCAAGAGGAGACTGAGCGTCAGGATAATTATGCTGACAAAGGCCGCTCTGTGCCTGGGTGCAGCCCCAGCGGAGCCAGGCCGTCTGGGGCTAGCAGGCTGGAGCTCGTCTCGTCCCCACCTCCTCCGTGCCGCTTTCTCAATACACTTTGTCTCCCGGCGCACGCACGGTGTGCGCGCGCAAACATGTCAACACACACTCGTGCAGGTAACCTTCAGATCATGTTGAATGTAGACAACGGTTGTATTGACACACACGCACACACACCCGCACACATGCTGGAATTGTCATAAAATGCAGGCAGGTTGGGTAGACAAGAGGAGGCTCCACATACTTTTACGGCCTTGTTAAAAGAGCTAAAAGATTTACGGAGACACACACACACACACACACAACTATCTCTCCTATTCTTTACGCCCACTTGATGTGACTGCGATGGACATCAGGCTTGTTCCGACTCCTATCGGCCAGACAGCAAGGGAATTTCCCAATATGCGCAATGGGAAGCACTCCTAGACATCATGAAAAAGCCAAGTTTGCACACAAACAACCAAAGTCGTCCTGAATCCTCGTTTTGTTATGTGCCTATAGGCAGAGTGTATTGGGAATTTCCCATCAAATTCGCTCGTGCCATTGCCATCCCTTTACACTCGACAAACCGCTGGGTCAAAAGTCACACTAATTGAAATGGCTAAAAAGACAGAGCAAATGCTGGGTTACGCGTAGCAAGTGCAATGGGTTGAGGATGTGACCCAGTACGTTGGGTCAACACTTTGAGGGCCAAGCTGCCAGGCAAGCAAACCATTTGGTTTACATTTTCTAAGAAGAGGCAACTTTCCTCTGTCAGGGTCACCACAGTAATCCATTTGCATATTTGGCACAGTTTTGACAGCGGATGCCCTCCATGCACCCGTCCAGACTCCAAAGTCAGCCGTCCAGTCATCCACTGAGAGCATCGGATGTGTTTGTATCGAACTTTCGTGGATGATTTTGGAATTGGAACGTGATAAAAAAAAAAGTAGTTGGTTTAATATTCTGGACTTCAATGTCTCTCAATCGTTTGTCATCAAATACAAAATTACTTTTAACTCCCAAATTTTACACAGTGCCCCTCATGTTCAGAATGATAAATCATGAGTGGAATGCCTTGCGTTACAGGCAACACTTTGGTCAAATATGTAGCAAGACTATTACAAAAGCATGCAGTAGAATGTTAACATGTCAGTAATGATATGGTGTCACTCTAAAAAGTGTGAGATATGAGGGAACCTTATGCTATCTTCAAGGTGTGTTTTCGAAAAATATTTCATGAACATAAAACACATTCGGATCAAATTCAAGACGTAATGCCATTATCAAGTAATTGAAATCTGAGTACTGGTATCTAATCCTTTTTTTAAAAAAATGGCATGTATTACAATTTAGCACTATGACCTAAAACAAAATTATTATTTTTTTCTAATGTTTGATGGTACGTACTGATGTAAGGAGCGAAGTCACCCAGGGTGCATTTGTTCCCCCCCACGTGAACAAGGTCATAATATTTAGATGAAAATGATCATGGAATTATACACTACAACTGTACTATATTTGTGTATATCATAATTGTTCATCACCGTAATAACCGTTCTGGTCAAAAATACCAATTATTGCAATTAGGCTTAAAGACAGCTTTTAGCGTAAATTGTGTGTTGCAGGCTTCTTGAATGGATGACCATGTGGAAATGTTGGTATGAATGACAGCTAATAGTGTAATATGTATGCTTTCTTGACAATTTTCATCATGTGTTACATACCCTGGAAGAATTTGTGAAATACTGGCAATTTTGGGGGAAACAATGAACGACGACCGAAAGGGGAAAATCGTATTATTCGCTTTATTGCTATGTTTTACGTCCTGTGTAAGTTTTTACGGTGCAATTTGGAGAGCCAAAACTAGGCCAATTTTCATCCATTTTTTTAGATGAAATGTCCACATTAGGATTAGGAAGCCGATCGCAGTTGACTCGGGATGAGTTGAAACAAATGATAGGCTAAGTTGAAATTGCAGGTTTTTAAATGCAAATAGACTTTTCAAGTCATGTTGAAAAATTCATTTGTAAGGCGTGTCACTGAAGAGCAAACAATGATGTACTTTTACAATAGTGGCCTGTCAGCAGCTGATGGCTTGGACCGTGTCAGCTGTTTGTCTCATTGGCGAATCCGCCCCGACAGGGAGCGGGACTTGGCTTCATAATCTCGTTCGTTTCCCAAAAGCTCGATTTTACAAGGGAGGGCAGCGACGTGTTCAGACTGGCTTCTTTTTCGTTCGCCGACCACGCTTTGAGGGAAAAGAGCTAGCTGCTGTTGCGACGAGACGATAATGTTTAACTTGTCGGGAATCTTGACAGCGCGGTTTTCAATGCTTTGAGCATTTTGGGGACCCCCCCACCACCCTACCCCCGACTGTACGCGTTTGTTTATTCTCCTCCCTTGCTGTCTCCTCTCATCTTATTTTGTCCATTCCCTTCCAGTTGCTAATGGTTACAGTAGCTATGAGCAAAAAAGCGACAGGACACCAAACTGTAAACCTCACCTTGGTTGCACTGGCACCACTTCGTTGTCATTTTGTTATTCCCCTTCTTTCCGTCCTACCTTCATTTACTTTATTGTAAATGTTTTTTTTTTCTTGTTAGGTCTCAGCTTAAAGCATCAATAAGCAGGAAAGTGGTCATACAAGTAGCTCTCTTACTGCCATGACTCTATTAAATCTATGAAAACGGTTTGAAAACTATGAACAAAGTTAAGATTTTCCAAAGGTTAGTTTCAATGCAAGTCTGCCATTTTCTACTGTTTCAGACACCACAGTGTGAGCTGCGATATCTTAACCCATTATGGATCTTTCTTTTATTGCCTTGTATAGCTTCTAATCATCTCAGTTAAAACGTGTAAATCCGACTCACAAAATTGCTTGAAATTCAGTTAACCAGCAGTCATTTAAGGTGATGGTACAAAAGATTGCTTTAAAAAAAACAAAAACAAAAAAAACAAAAAACGATCCTGGCTACTTTTTAACAGCCACCGGCGTGCACGCCAGTAACTGGCGTTGAGCCGTGGCTCCAACACTGCTACTTTCACGGCTAACTCTTTATGACTTGTTTTATGGAAATAAGCTGGCTGATTACGTGCTGGCTAATAGCACGAGTATTAAGAGGCTACTGCTGCTGGTCTCCAGCAGTGTTGGCCACTTGCACTGGATACTAAATTGACTGGAGACCTTGTTGGGAATAAACAACAACATTGTTTTGGGAGATGAGCTGGCAATTAGGGATAACACGGAACGTAACAAGGAAAATAAATACGCTTTTACAAGTGGTTTCTGCGGAGCGTGACCAGAGAAATATAAGCAAACTGAGCATGAGACGAATAGAGGAAAGAGAGGTCTGTGCAGTGCAATCTGGAGCACCGAGATCATTACATCACTAAATTGCAGTAGCTAAAATGCAGAGCTGGGCAGTCCGTCCCTGGGCCGGACCGGTCGGACCCTCCGGCCCGGCCGGATGCCCATTTTTGGGGCGGGGGCTGGGGGATGACAAATTTTTTAAAAAGGGCCGGACTAAGCATGGAAGTGGATTTTAGTCCGGCCCACTAATCGGCCTTCATGCGTGTGACGTGCTCGCGAGGTGGCCAAATTTCATCTCAGCCTTCTCGGTGAAAGACTTCTTTTTAGACCGACAATGTTTATGAATATGGCCGGAGGGTCGCGGATGGAAGGGTAGCCAGGTCAAGGGTGGAGGGTCGCGGCCGGACCGGCAAAAAAGGGTCAACTGCCCAGCTCTGCGAAAAAGACTGTGGCTTGTTCAGGGAGTCATGTAAACATTCCTGATTAGAAGTTTGGATCCAAATGAATTACGATAAAGATCTCAATTGCTAGCCTTCCACTACAATCTGCCAAGTATTTTGTCTGTTGTGTGACAGCCACTATGATATCTTTTGTCGAAGAAAGTTTTTATGCACTCAACGGATGGTTGTATCTCAAATTCTCTTTCTCCGTTGTGATAATGATTCATTTGGCTTAGGAATGATCAAGGAAATGTAACCAACAGGTATAGCTGTTGAGTAAATAATAGGAAAATGAAAAAAAAAAAAAAAAAATCATTGTTTGTCCAAAGTCGGAGGAGTGAATGAAGCAGAAAGCCAATGAAATTGGGAAAGTGAGACAAAACAAGGCAGAGGGGAAGTCAAAGCAAGAGAAGTGAGGGAAGGTCGAGTCTGACGGAGATGAAGGTTGTGATTATGGAGTGACGGTGCTGGCGGCTCTCTGATGATTCTCAGGTAATTACAAGGCATGATGCTCCATGGAGACCTCGCGTGTTGGCGCTGAATGCACCCCCCACACTTGTGCGTGTGTATGTGTGTGCATATGTGATGTGGAATCTTTGATTATGTAAATTTCTTTGATATCAATTCATTTATCTAATTATTTTAACATAAGCCTGACCAATCTATAATAAATCTGATACTGGCTAATACATTTATTTATTGCTTGTCATTTTTTTGTTTTTTTAAGACATACATGGGAAGAGGACAAAAAAAAAAAAATGCATATTACATCGCAATCACAATCTGTATCGCAATTGGATTTTTTTTTTTAAAGCCGTTCAGTCCTACTTGAGAGTTGCTCTACATTTGAGGTTCCGCTGTATGTTCTGCGGGGATTTCCTCCCTCCAGTGTAGGTTGGCTCTTAGTCTGACACTGTGGTCCAACCCTTTTCACAGCTACCAAAGGACACAACCGGATTTCATGTATGGCGGCTTCACACTTGCATGTGTGTTTGGGCTGCGTGTGTCAGGTATAAAGTGGCAGGCAGAGAGCGGTGCCAGCACTAACACGGGGGCCTGAGCCAGGATGAAAGGAGCTGTCATGACATCTCGGGGGGGAATAGAGGAAAAATCCATCTATCGACACTCCTCTCCTCTCCATTTCCACTCTCCCTTCTGCTACTGTTCTGGGTTCTGACCCAAAATGGGATGTCTCATAATGACGTGTTTTTTCTCACACCGCATAAAGTGCTCTAATCTGTTTTAACACAAAGCAAATTGGTATTCAGGACAGTATTATGCATCTATTGATAAAATCTCATTAATAAAGTCGGACAAATGAACACAAATATGTAAAAAACGTTTGCTTTAGTGCGCCACATCAAAGGCGACTTGACTCAAAGACCTCCTTTCATCGAAGTAACCAGCCTTGGCCGACGCGTAGTGTGCATGTTTGTGTGTCTGTAATCCTCTTATTATGAGCGAATAAATCTGAACCTATGTGCAGAAAGCCAGCCCCTAAAACTTGAAATCTGACATCTTTGGTTCATAAGATGCTTTTAATGTTTTAAGTAAGGATAGGAATAAATTACGCGTGCAGGTCGGTGTGTGTATTTGTGTTGGGGGAGACTTTGACAGGTCAGTGATCAAAACCTATGATGGAAGGGAGAGCAGGTAGCAGACAGGGGTGAGGGGGCGGGAGTCTCAGGTAGCAAACCCTTGTCAATCAGTGCGTGTGTGTGTGTGAGAGAGAGTGTGCTTGTGAATCTATATGGCCCTCTGCATTTCACACACCAGCATCATCATGAAAACACGCACAGTTTGCAGCTCATTGGCTCTTTTTTATGTGCAATCTACATTCCGTCAATAAACACCGACAGAACCGCTCAGTCTGTGTGTGTCCGACTGTCAAAGAGGCGTCGCTTCGAAACATACACACCGTCTGTGTATTCTAGCCCAAAGCATGTCATCACTGCGAACTTTGAAGCGCCGACACCATGAAGACAGAGGACATAACTGACTAAAATGAATCAGGTTTCCTACACATGCGCAAGGCTGCAAAAACATTTCTGCGTCACGGCTACACGGAATTAAAGCAAAAACTCAACAATGAAGGCTGCGCTCCGCACAAAAGACAAATTGCACAACGCAGGTAAAAATGAGCGGTGATTTCTGTCCATTGGTCACACTAACAATATGTGCAGAAACGTGTGGAAGTGGAAGAAGTGACGTTTGTCCGCATGATAGCGCACGTTACATTACGTCCCTGCACTGACACGGTGCCTTACTGCCAGCTTTATGACCTGCTCGGGTGTCACACCCAGTAGCTGCGGCACCAGCCCTATCATTAAGAAAACGGCGACGAGATGATTAGAATCAAAGTCCCCCACACACATCCACGTACCATTTCTACAGGCTCCACATGAAACTGCGTGTGTGCGACCCGGCAAGGCGCTGATGAAGTCGACTGATGTGGAGCGAGGCGACATCAGAACGGAGACGAAAAGGTGTAAGGAAAGAGAGAGGAGGGGGGCTGATTCCCAGAATAGAAAAAAAAAAAAAAAGTACAGTAACCAAAAAAGTTTATGCAGACCTTAATTACAAGCAAGCCGAAGCCGGATGCAAATAAACAAAATAATTACAAGAGAACACAATGAATGTCGGGCCCCCCCACCAAGCCTCGAGGACAGCAACAGCAACACAGGAAATAAACACAGATGGAAGTCTTATCTTAGTCAAAACGTGACTGAAAGGTGGACGTACAGCAATCACTTTTAGAAGTTAAACAATGTTGTCTTCTAAGCAGAAGTCAACTGTTACCCGAGTCCCGAGCCACTGTGATGTCGTTTTTAGTCGACAGAAGTGACAAAATGGCCGCCCCCTGAGATGGCTAAAAACGGGAGGATTTTGATGCTTAACTCATATTCCGCAAATGTAATATTAATTAGAATGCCGTGATTAGACTAGTGAAGTCACATACAACATATTATTGCAAATATTTTGGGGGGGTTGACTTCCCCTTTGAATGTAAATTAATTGCTTTGATGACATTGTGAGCTTTGTAGGAACATGTTACTTTAATTTGCTATACCCTCTAACAAGATGACTTAAATATTGGCTTGTCAAAGAGAGACATTATTAGGTGGATTGGGAACTTGTAATTTTGTCCACCATTAAATACACAAATACAGTATGACACTGCATAGTGATGGTTGCAAAAATGTTGCCACACGTTTCTGGTGCTAAATAAAATCTACCGTAATAATAGTTATTTGCAGTGTGGTTTTAGGAATTATGTTGGCGTGAAATTGTTTTTATTGCTAGTGGAAAAAACTCAATTGTGTTTGTATTGGACAGCTAAAATGTTATTTTTTTTGTAGCGAGTTGTAGCTTATCCCAGCTGACTTTGATGTTATGGCGAAATTACCATCACCAGTCAATAAAGCTCAATTTCAGGTTCACGTACAACAGGAAATGTAAATGTTTAAAAGCTACCGTTGTTTTCATTGTGTACGTATACACCGCTATCGACAGTAGCGGTATTTGATTGACAGTTAACAGTTCAGAAGGGGCGTGGCTTCAGCGCATTCAATGATATAATTTTGAAGCCTAGTTTTATTTATATACTTTTAATATTACGAAGCATTCAAATTTGCCGGGGTTAACAACACCCTGTCGTGTGTCAAATTTACAAGACATTTATTTTAGCTTTACAGAGTCACAGTACAGACTGTGAGTACTTTGCCACCTCTGATAATAGACATGTTGATAATTGCTTGTTTAGACAACAGTTTTGACAGCACACAGAGAATACATCATATTATTATTTTCTTAATCAGGCTACATTGATATGAGCCCTTGAAAACTCACTGTGACTATTTAGTGATGGCACGTCCACATTCTTTCCTCTTTCTGACAGCGAAGGCGGTTCCGACTTATGTTACATAACTGCAGTTCGGCACTCAAGAGACCAGTATGGCCATCTCTGCGGAGCCAGACTTTCCCTCCTCTGTGTCACCGTGGCCTTTCTATTCTGCGTGCCCTTTGTGTTTCCGACAGAAACTCAAGCATTCAACCTTCCTCCCGGGAGCTCGGTGCTGTCAATCAAAACACAGAGATTTTTTTTTCTTTTCTTTCTTTTTTTTTTTAAAAGAGGCCCTCCATCGATTCACAAGAGCTGCTCTTTCAGTTCTCCAGAACAATAAAGACTCACACACACCAACCCCCATTCTAGAATACCGGGCAGGTAGTCATTAGGGATTTTGTGGTATGTGTCTACCTGCAAGTCCAAGTAGCCGCCTGCATACTTGTGTCTGCTCAGAGTCTATATATGTGTGTGTGTGCGTGAGTGTGTAAGCGCACACATCACCATATGGTGACACAGGCCGAAAAGCATGCGGCGTCGCATGTGATCTTTATTGTCCTGTGCTGAAAGTCCCCAAGCAGACAGGTAATCGCTTCAAAAGGAAGCAGGTCAGCACAGAGGTGAAGTCCCGCCTCCGCCCCCGCCTGACATTTTTCTTCACATCCCTCTTCCCTGCCTTCTCTTCTGCTGTCACCACAAATCCATTCTTCCTTGAGTCCTTCTCTTAAAAATTTGAGAACCTGGTTTTGGTTTGAGGTCTGAGTTTTGGCCAGGCGGAATTGTGAATTGTGAACTGTGTTGTATACCGTACTAGTCTCCAGCATGATCCCATCACCGTGGTAACATTGATGTGGGATATCAACAGGATCTCGTACCAGTGGGACTCGGGTTCAAGCTGAGGCTATATATACAGTATCTCAGCAGTGTTTAAGAGACACATATGTAGACGCTTTTCAACCCAAATAAGAGTTGTAATTATAAAATGCAATTAACCATGTTATCCATGAGATTTCAAATGGACTGTTTAACATGGTAAAACACTGAGAGCTCACTAAAAATTAAAGCACTTCATGATCTTGGATGATCTCTTCTGGTTTTTATGACAAGTGGTACAAATGGAAAGTGAGAAAAAAAAGTGAGTTTCAATTAAGCAAAAAAAGGGCAAAAACTGTTTTTTTCTTTAAGTTGGAAGAACTTTAAAACATAAATTACTGACATTTATGGCAACAATTTAGACAACGGTGAACTGATTCCTAATGAAATTCAAGTTTTCAATTCAATCAAGTGTTTGAAAAAGCAACATACGAAGGGTTGCAAAACATTTCTCCTTCTGTAAGGTTCTATGATTGTGCTCATCTCAGCAAAAGCCAACGGTCCAACATCTAATCTGTCATTTCATTCTCCGGCCCAAACGGTCTACAACTGTGGTCGCCACAGTTTATTTTCCAACTGCTCTGTAGGAGTAAAGTGACCCTTTCAGTTGATGTATATCTGTGAGGGATTTTGTTAACAAAGACGTCAAAGCGTTTTTAGCAGCGTGTCAAACGGACACAAACATGAAGCGACTCAAGGCGACGGACTTAATTAGAGAGAGAAGGAGGGATGGCAAAACCATACCTCCTTATTATACTGTCTCCATTGAGATGAAGGAAGGGTGGAAGAGGAGGAAAAACAGCGGGGTGTCTCGAGTCCAACAAAAGGTGGGGGGGGGGGGACCACCCTTTGCCCCCTGCACTTATTCTCCCTCTTCTGATCTCTCACACAGGTAGACAACAGTTTTCACGTGGCACCCAAAGAGCCAAGAAAGAGAGGAAAGAAGGAAAGATAGCGAGAACAAGAAAGAGATTGAGAGCTTCTCTCTAAACTGTTGCTCCTCCAGGCTAAGGGGAGGGCAATAGAGGGACCATTGTCTTCCGTCTCCCAATCTTTTCTCGTGACAGGCAGGTCGGCTGTCGGGATGAAGATATGCGGTGAACCCAACGGGCCGTGACCTTTACCTCCTCTCAATGAGACAATGGCGAGTGCCCGCTACGTAACGACCAAGCGGCCTATTGGACAACAGTTTGTGAAAAGTCAACACCAGATGACAAGAGGCACCTGCAAAATTTTATTTTCAATGGCGTGACACACAGTTTACTGCATTTCAATTCAGGTTAATTCAGTTATTTCAAAGCAGTGGACAGTCAAACATGAGACGAAGTGAAAACCGCAAGGAGTATGGAGGAGACTGACATTCGCCGGCCCGACTTAGGCTCCTGATGTCGTAAGAGTAGGCCACGCCCCTCAAAGGCACATCAAAAGGTTGAAGTGGGATGCTAATACGGACCCTCGCCAACGCCATGAGGATGGATGGAGAAAAATATTCAAATGTATTTCCAAAGTATCGCGTAGGATATAATCAATGAAGATGATTGAGTCCTGATGGATTTATGCACATTGTATACTCTAGAAGCTGTATTATCGGGAGAGATGTTTTGCATTTTGCCAAATAAGAGAAGATTTTGGGATTGTGATGATGTAACTTGTACCCAGAAATGTTGCAGAAAGAGGAAACTTTACTTCACTCCCACCCCTCCACCTGCAGTACCTGCCTGGTCCCCCTAGCGCTGACCTCTTCACCCTGGGGGAGCAACAGGGAGGGTTTGTGTGTGTGTGTGTGCGTGTGTGTAAGTGTGGTGGGGAGGGGGGAGGGCGGTCCAGAACAGGTCCATCTGTCAGGATTAACTCTGAGGTTTCTCCCCCCCCCCGCCCCGATACTTCCCTCTTTGAAATCACTCCCACTTCTACCATCCCGCTCCTCCATGACAGATGATTCGCGGCAAGGAGCATTAAGGGAGACCAAATGCAAAGTCCAAAATATTTTTCAAAAAGCAGAATGTTCGAGAAATAGGAGAGGGGAGTCAAGAGAACAGGCAGCAAGATGGAGGGAGCTGCAGCTAGCTGGCAGCCAGCCTCTGAGGCCTAACCACAAGGGCCTAAAGTGGCTCATTGTGGTGGGACTGGCGTCTGTGTAGACTTGGGTCCCTTTACTTTCTCCCCTTTGGCCCAAGACTGATCCACTATGTCCAGGCCAGGCCCTCGCTGGAGAGCTGGAACACACCAGGGAACAAAGCTCAGCCCGCTAAAGAAATCCTTCCTGCACTCTTCTGACTGCCCATATGTCTCTCTTCATCATCTTTGTATGTAAAGTGTTTAATTCCATGGATTGAAGTATTTTTTCTTCAAGACGGAACAAATGCCAAGGAGAGGATTTGCGGCCTCTCACTATAGGCTATGAGATGTAACTTGGCACACAACTTGGCCTCAACATTCGTATTTTTATTTATCTATTTTTAAATGGCGGGGGTGGGAGCAGCCAAACATTAGCCGACTTAACGAAATTCACTTAACGAAATATTAGAAAGGCCAACCAGTATAATGCAATGCCCTTTCACACCACTGCAAAGTGCACATACCTGGGCCCGACCGATATGGATTTTTTTTTAGGCTGATGCTGCTTCTGATATTTGGCAGAGTATAATTCCGATAAAAGATTAATTGGCCGATTAAATTGTTTGTAAATGAATAATGAATAAAATAACTTCTATTTTGGTTACTTACGGCCTACAACAATAAATGTATAAATTGCAGGCAGAAGTTTTGACCATGTTCACTTTAAAATGCTTCATTTGTATAAGAGTCAAATCTGCATATCAGCTGTTTTTTTTGCCGATTTTGGGGTAGGCAGGGGAATGTTTGAACGTCATTGTCTCATGTTGTAATAAGTAATGTGTGAGAAAAATAAAATAAAATCCAATCTCTGCCGATTTAAAAAGATAATATTGGCCGAATTAAACGGTTGGGCCCTACTAAATTCTAACACTAAAATATTACAATAATGACAGCACTTTGATAACATTGAAATTTCTGTCATTAATTGCAGTGTATTTACCCAAATCATGAACTTCTACTGTATAGACTTTTAAAAAAGATTTTCACCCAATTGACAAGAAGGAATCGTGTATGCTTCCAGTGACTGAGTACATAACTAAATTCAATATAGCCTATTTGTTTTTCTTTCTGTTTATAGTTCCCGAACCACACATTGAATTGCTGTTCTGTATTGATTTGTGTCAGGAAACGTGAACAGTAAGATTTTTAGTCATGAATGTTGAACTTGGCAAGAAACAAGGAATTAAATGGGGGGGAAAAGGAGTTTCAAGGATGGAAGATCAAGTCAAAGACATCCAAAAAAGTGTCTGTCAAGAACAGATTTTACCCAAAAATATCAACTAAATCAGAGAAAGTCAAAGATGTCAAGTATTGACCTCTGTAACATTTCTGTGGAGTAACCTTTCCAGGAAAAGCTTGTCATTCTGAGGTTTCTTCATGATTAAAGACACTTTGCCAATATGAAACTATTTTTACTTATGACTTAGAGTGCCAACTGATCTAAAGGAGCTGTTCGTTTATACTCTTCTCCAAGAAAAACAAAGATATCCAATACATGGAATGGGAACTGTATAGTGTTTCTGAATCTTTTCATCGTCTCTGTGACGGTCCTTGACTTCCCAAACTGAGGGAATGGGGAACAAAAACCCCTTGCCATTTTTGCTTCGCTGAATATTGAGGCGATTATCTCTCACATCGTCAATCGAGGGCAGCAGAGAAGGCTATTATAGTATCCCCTTGCCCAGGAATAACAATCTGAGGCTGGGGCTAGAAAGTTTGGAGCGCACTAGTCCTAAGTCATGAGGGATCGTGAGACGGCTTGAGTTCTATTTTAATAATCAATGCACCTAAATGCACATAAATGTTCCAGGACTACTTAGCGGAGCGTAAACCTTTCAACTTGGGATCATCGGAGTACTACTGTGTCAGGGAGGGAGAGCAATTTCAAACCTTTACATACTGAATGCAATACCGGTTAAGATGCAGGTAAGCATGAACCAACAGCAAAGACTTCAAATTCGTAGCGTGCGTCGACTACAAGTCACTTTGGGAGCAGACAGAGGGCGTGAAGTCGTACCGCATCGCGAGCACAACTGTACTAACAGACAAAAAAACAAGCACCGGAGTCAGTCAGCAAAGCAAAACAGAGAAAGTCCACTGATGTGCGACTTTGAAGGCACTTTTTGTGTGCAGACTGTAACATAAGTGCCAAGCTATTGTTAGAAGCAATAATGAGCAGGTTGACTTACAGTGGAGGAGTCAGGGTTGTTTGACCTGCACTCTTCAATAAGCGGCAGAATGATGTTGTGTCACTTGTCTGTGCTCACCTAATGGCTCAGTTTACCACTGAGGGTTCCCCTCTAAATCACGCACTGTACATACTGTATACCTGGGAAAATGCACACGATGTTTAGCCCAATTGGATGGATGGTTTGGTTATGTTTTGGGGCTGTTTTGCTTCATCTACTACAATGAAGACTCAAGACTATTAAGGCATTCTTCAACAAAGCGTTCTGCCCTAGTTTCACTGGTTATAATTCTTCAAACTGCATAAATTCCCAAAAAACACAGCTAAAAACATCCAAAAATGGCTTAGGAGAAAAAAACAACCACACAGGACTATTCTGAAGTGGCCTTCTATGGTCCTTGATGGAAATGATCCTCGACAGAAGGAATTGCAACATGCAGTCTGGAGAAGGAATTACCAGTCGACAGGTGCACGAGTCTCATTGAGAGCGACCGAAAATGTTATCTGATGGCAGCAACAAATCTGGCAAAAAGTTGAGAGCTCTCTATATATCCCCATGGACCCCGGTGTGCCCCTAGCCAGACCAGTCTGGGGAGTGTCGGGGCCTTGGTCTGGCTACTTTCCACACCCTCGATAAGGCCTCAGATAGCATCAGGAGGCCATGCTTGTCGCCCGGAGCTATGAGAAGAGAGGGCCAATTGGTTTATGAAAAATGTTTTGTTTTTTTCCCAGACATACTTCACCATCTCTTTATCGAGAAACAACATCGGTATGGATTGAGTGGGCTAATCGGATCAGTGCCAGGATGGTCCCATCGGAGAGCGGGGATGGAAGACGTGAGCTGGGTCAGGTCCGGCGTGGCCACTTAAATGCCCCACAGAAGCCAAAGAAAAACAAGTTGCCGCCCTTCTTTCAAGAAAAATGCATTATCTGCACAGAAAAGAATCAGGGCACACTCAGGAGTCCAAGTATGTGCATGCATGTTGAATTTGGAGCTTCTTGTTGATTTTTAATTTGATTGCATGCACAACATGCTAAAACAAGACACACAGCAACATACTTTGAAGGGACAACCAAATTGTTTTTTGCCTCAACTTTTTCCACCAACGCAAAATAACCCAGTACCCTAAATGAAGTGTCTTTATGAGGTGGAGGAAACTGTAAACACATTAAAAAAATAGAGGGGAAAAAAAAAAAAAAAAAGGTTGAAAATTCAAAATAGAACGTGAAGAGCATTCCAGACTAACCACAAATTGTTGAGTCTGAGAGTTGCATGTCACGTCTTATCAAATCAGGTTCTGAATTGTCTTACGCTGAAAGTATATAGAGAGCACATCCTCTGCATCTATTTTGGATCGATTTGAAAACTCGTGGCCATGGAGGCTTTTCCATCTCCAATCTGTTTGATGTGGATCAAGGAGCAAGAGGAGCCCTTTCACTAGATGGCACTCTTTGCTTTGCAGAGGAAAGGCTGCTCACAGTTGGTTTAAAAAGAAAAAAAAGGGGGGGGGGGTATGAGCGGCTGGGGGAGCCTAAAAACTCTTCCAAACAAGAGAAACACTATTTGTTTATGCTTTGTCTCCAAATGGAAAGACCTCCGAATACAATAAAACACCAAGTCTTTCACAGCAGGGGAACTAAAATATTTGAGTGTGACGCTTATCAATTATCATGTTTGGTGAAGGAATTAAAGGGTGTTGTTACACTGTTACGACCTTCTCTAACACTGCTTTGATGCACATTCTGTGTTTATGGGCTTTTTTAACTGTGTGTGTACGTGCAAGGAGTTCATGCGCACCAAGATGACTGGCCAGTGAGGTAAACACGGCAGAGAAAATGACAGAGTCAACAAGGTGTTTATGAAATGGGGGGGGGAAGACACCGACACGAGCACGAGGCAACACACGCGCAGCAACAATACGACCGCGCAAAATACACACAAGCACATAAAAAAAAAAAAAAAAAAAAAAGAACTAAGAGGATGGACTGCAAAGCGCCCCCCCCCCCCCCCCCCCCACACACACACACACCACCATCTATCTATCTCCGTCTCTATGGGCCCATTTAGCTGGTCTGCTTGGCTTTGACGCTGCCACAGAGGTTAGACTTAATGACACGTTGGGAAAGAGACCGGGACGTGAGGGGAGGGAGCGAGCCGCTGCAAGAGGGGCAGCTGAAAGGAAAGCGAGACGGGGAAAGAAAAGGGGATGGATGCGAGGTGCACGAGGAAAGAAGGGAATACATAACGGCTTGGCTGACACACGACCGTATGCGAAATTCAACTGATGCAAGAAAACAAAGCGCCGAAAATAAACGTGATCCTCACATTTAGATGAGCAACCGATTAAAAAGTAGAAAGGAGCAAAAACTCACCAGAGTGAAGCATTCCTCCACAGCCGATGATGACGATGAGCTCCGACCACATTGGCTTTGCTTTATTGGATATTTTGCTGCATGTTCAAGATGCAGAATGTGACTGTTGGATGATGTCCCTAAAAAGGCCAACGGGGATATTCGAAGCGCCGCTCAGTATGATGCGGCGCTGCCATTTTGGAAACAAGCTCAACAATAAACATATTGTCAGATAAATGCCTCCCCGACGGCGTCAACTCATCTGTAAATGTTTAGATCACACATCAGCATGTCATACTGGTAGTTTATGTGTACTGAAGCTGATGATGTGCTGCATTTTCTGGCTTGCATTATTCAAAGTTATGAATGGTGACATTTGCTGCAGTACAGAGGCCCTAAAGGGATATAAATGGGGGGGAAGTGGTATACAAGATAAAACATGTGCGTAGCAAGCTAAGTTGCTTCCTGTCCCTGTATGTAATTTTCACTGGTGCATATAGCGTTTCCTTCTGTTGGCTTATTAAGAGTTGTTAAAATGATTACTCTGACAACACATAACAGTAATAACTTAGCTTGTCATCCCTTAGTGTTGTCAAACTCATTTTTGACACGCACCACATCCACAACGCATATAAACGTCATCATATTATTTCCTCTGAATTATGCTGTTACAATGTATACATTTTTTTTTTTTAAGTACAAGAAATCAGAAGTAATAGAAAACAGTGGGGAGCAAATATTTATGTGGACAACTATTGTCCGATTTATATTTGGGATTTGGTGACAAGAAAGTCTTGTAAATACCCTGTGTGCGTTTTGAGGCTCTGTACACTATTGCTTTTTTACTGAACAATAGTGTACCAATTGATCGGCCCATTAACTGACTGAACCCTGTGATTTCAGAGACTCTCCACGCTTTGCTTTCCAGCCAACATAAAATTACAGACATAGTTGAGTATTATTGTAAAA
Organism: Filicampus tigris; assembly: GCF_054856515.1. Lineage (NCBI taxonomy): Eukaryota > Metazoa > Chordata > Actinopteri > Syngnathiformes > Syngnathidae > Filicampus > Filicampus tigris. Next base: position 8,725,063 of record NC_141234.1, on the reverse strand, counting down.
CACAATCAGTCATTTTGTGACTGTGAGCATTTGAGAGGAACAGGAAGTAAAACAATGCATCCAGAAAAATGTAGCTAGTTTTGCTTATAAAAACATAATCCAATAAAGTCATCAGGTACACAGGCATAATTCGTCTTAAACCAATTCTTGCAATGGATCTCATTAGATTGTGCAGGTGTACCTAATGATGTATACCCAGTGAGTGTCATACAATTAAACACACATTATTTCACTCTCATGTGCAACTTTAAATCCCAGAGCTGCCTCTCGGGATGCGGTGCTAAAGCAGATGTCAAAGTGGCGTGCCATCCCTGAGCGCCGGTCTGCCTTTGTGGGACGGCAATTTCGCACCCTCCTGAATTAAAGTCACTTGAGGAGGAACTAGAGGGAAATGTGCATGCACACGCACCAAAAGAAAGACAGACATGCACGTACAGGCAAGAAGGCAAATCACCTAACTGCTCGGTTTGTCATTTACACACCCAAGGTCAGCAGGGACATTTCTCATCAGGCCTTTGAAATTAGCAGCCATTATCAGTACCTGCAAGACTGCAAAGAGATGCTGTAAAAACCACTCACTTGAACTGAAATGCAAAGAATTTGCAAAATAGGATGAACTTTTTTTTTTTCTAGTCTCTGAAGTATAGTGGCAAAATGCTAAAGTTCCTAATATCCAAGCTACTATATTTAATTAAGCCCTAAGCTCACTGAATCATACACTCACCCGTGCCTTAAGAGCCTTTCTTCTGTATTAATTTCATTATAACAGTGAACGTGAACCCCTCACTCATTTCAATTAGCCGACTCACAGCAAATTAAAATTTTAAAAAGTTAAACAATAACCCTACTTTTGAAATGTTGCTCTTAGCTGATTGTTGGTCATCAGTGGTGGCTGGCATTCACGTCTATTTTAAACCTAATAATTAAATAATACTTAATCAAGGGAATAATCAGCTGCAAGAGGCTATAAAATGCAATAATTTAAAGGGGGTTAAATAAAAATGTATGTTAGTGAAAATGTTAGATTTTTCTTTTCTTTTCCCCCTAATCAAGTGAGTAATGAAGTCCCATAAATAAATGATCCTTCATTCCAAGAATATTGGCCTCTTCATTCAAATCAAATCACACTTTGGACCAAATGTTTCAGACGGTTATCATGCAAACTGTTCCTTCAATTGAAGCTAGTGTTTGACGTAGAACTCAACAAGTGGGTATTAACGCAATCTCTATTAGACGACTACTTACTGTCATGTCGGGGCAGTCTTACAATTAAGCAAATACAGGCATACAGTAGCACTGTTGTCATTGTCAGCCGAGGAGGATTCAGTGGAGATGAAGCACGAGTGAGGTGTTTCATCAAGAAAACCAGAGGGCAAACCTTATTAAATGCTGAACTCGTGTCTCTAAACATTTATTTACAGCACCGACTCATTTGCTGGTCATAGTTGGTTGCACATTTAGTATTCAAATCTCTCATTGCAAACCACTTGCGTGAGCTGAATGTGTTGTCCCTTCCATGTGACGCAAGGCCAACATACATAATATGACGCCGTTTGCATTAAGTCATCGCCCGGCAGACAGCATGCGAGCTGAGTTTTGGCCGGCGTCCATGTGCGCGACTGGAAAAATGCATGTAATTGGTGAGATTCTCTGGCTTCCATCGAGACAATAATTGGCCAGAGAGAGCCCTTGTGAGAACTATGCGGCGGGCGCAAACGTTTTCCCCGATAATCCCATCTTGTGAGCATCTGGCAACGTAGTGGTTAGTGTGCCACCAAAACTAAAGAAGCGCACATGCTCACATACTGTATACAGGATGCACGTCAGGAAGCGCGGGAAATAAAGTATGGTGACATCAGGTGATCACGATCATGCGTGCATAATGCTTGAGAGATATTTATATTTACTGCATATATATATATATATATATATATATATATATATATATATATATATATATATATATATATATATATATGAATAATGCATGCATTTTAAATACATTTTTTAAATGATTAGTTGCGCGTGTATATATGTGTGCATGTGCTCATATGGAACAACAAGTAAAGCGCTGACAGTGTGTGGCCGCCAGCCTGTTGCTATGTGGAGCTAGAAACCGCCAAGGAGGGAGAGGAGAAGTAAAGAGCACCATGTTCTTGCTGCGCCACACATTTTGCTTTCACAGACCACAGAGGCAAGCAAATGCACAATAGTGTCAGAGTATATAGTTGGAATGAATAAAAATGCATAATATACACACAGCACGCATGCGTGCATAGCAAAGCTCAGAAGCACATTGCATCCAATGCAGGCGTTGCTACCCACAGTGGGTTTCGCCATCTGGACTAGTTTATATGCAATATAAAAAGCTCATTCAGACATACTGTACAGTATAGTGAGTGTAGATGCAAACTTGGCTCGGGTTGGACTCTCGCTCCCACCAGTGCCACCACTCCTCCGAGTTTAAGTCTAGACGTTATATTGAAAAATGTCTCACAAAGTAAAAGCACTGTCGAGTAGAAATACTCCAGCAATAGTATACAGTATGTGCGTGAGTAGCACTTGGGACTTTTCTTGTGTCAGCATAATGGCGTAATGCCATTGACTGTATCAGATAATGGCGGAGAAAAAAAATGCCCCCCCCCCCCCCCACACACACACACACACAAATAGTCTTATACATGCTGTATGACATCAGGGTTTCATTAATGTATTTTGGGGCTGGATATTGATCGGACTGGTGGTGGTGGAAAAGGATGAACTCACCACAGCTCAGCTGCCTCTTTGTAACAATGTTCAGCAGGATGAACACACGCTCGCTATTAATGCTGGTTGATGTTGGTCTGGCACAAGTCACGCTTCGTATCCTATGTGGCGGAAACAAGGAGAGCCAAGTTGTATGAACAAATTACAAAAAAAAAAATCATCTGCCTAAAAAAAAGTGCAACAAGTCAAATGGCTGCAAGCAGGTCATTTTCAATATATTAGAACTGGTTGAAGAGTAGCCACATTGGTTTAAGCACATTACTTTGGGCACCAATATTGCTGGGCACACACACACTACAAGAAAAACAAGAGCATTCATTAGAACACAGACCTCTGCCAATGCATAGTACAGATTACATTAAACATTCTTACCTTTTAGATTATAATATGTGCGAGTGTACAAAAGTAAAACAAGGAAGAATGCAGAAGATGCGCTGGTTATTTATGAATTCCCCTGCAGTTATTCCCTTTTAAAAAGAAAATACATTGCATAAAGTGTAATTAGTTCCACCCCAGTCCTGTAGGTGGCAGTAATGCATAGCGTAATGTGGTTGACAACAACCACAGAGAGGTGTTTTTCTTCATTTTCAATTTGACTTTTTTTGGTAAGATCTCATAGAGAGTATAAGCAGAGAACAAGCATGCGTCCCACAATTGAAATTGTTTTCTCTAATTACATAACATGAACTCTGTTTTAGATTTACGTTGCGCCACAGCCGCCATTTGAAAACAATTGTCAAATATGTCTTTTGGCTCACTCCGATTTAACACCTCAAACACGTTGGCCACAAGCCTTGTGAGGGGAGTTGTAAGAAATAGCATGTGTGTTCCATTTTGTGGTTAACATAAGCAATTATTTGACTCTTTTTTATTTATTTTTTATTTATGGGGGAGGAATCGAGGATGGCACTTTTTTGATTGATTATGACAAAATGTCAATCTCCAGAGCACAATCAGAATTTGATTGAGACTGAAGTTCCCTTGAATGACACATGGCAGAACTTGCTCAAGCTGCGTTTGGCGTCTCTTCTCACTTAAGTCCCGCAGGCTGAAGCCTCGAAGCTTGCACAGCCACTGGAGTGCAGAGACACTGAACATGAGTCCTAAATTACAGCCTTACTAAAGAAACAAAAACAAACCAATAGAGCGACCTGTTTCTTATTACCAAACAAGCCAGGCTGAACGAGTGGAGGAAAGCTTTTTTTTTTTTTTTTTCTTTTCAAGGAAAATGATATTTACCTCAGTTATACCTTCAGAAGGAGACAGCCTTAGACCTTGTTTTTTTTTTTGTTGTTTTTTTTACACTTTAACGAAGCAATAAATATTCAGCTTTTAACTCTTTAAAGGAAAGGCTGCTCTCAAACCTGTCGTTTATATGATTGGCTTTTATAGACCTGTCACCACTCTGAATTGTTTTTGCTTTCTGGCTTGGGCTCAGCTACATTTCATCAAGCGCGTCATGTTGCAAATTTCATGAACGAAACACTTGAAGTGCTGAAAAAAAAAAAAAAAAAAATGAACAGTATAATGCTGACACGACATAAATGACTGGTTATTATCAAATAAAACCGTTTTACAGAGAAGTCAAAGAAAGGGAATCATGAGTACAGACGTTTATGGTGTAAGAAAACAAACGGGCCTTTAATGCAAAATAAGCTGCGGTCGTTAATGTGTTTAATAGGTAATAAAGAGTCTTTATATTTCCTTGGTGACTCTAATCAAATGAATGGCGAAAAGGGGGGGAGTGGGGGAGGGGGGACAGAATTCTGTAATGTGTCAGAATAAAACAACCTTGACAAGTCTGTAATCTCAGTCAGAGGTTATTTACTTTTGGAAAAATGGTAGTCCGCTAAGTGGAACACACTACATTCAGCGTTTGTGCACTGAGTTGATGCGGTTTTTTTTTTGGTTTTTTTCTCAATATATGTTTTTCATGCAATTTACCACTTGTATGCAAGCCGCATAGCTCACAGCCATCAGAGTATTCATTAACCTTTAAAACATCAGACCTTTTAATTTGCCGCCAAGACAACGTCACTCTAATTGATCCTTTTAAATATGAAAATTTACATATGTGCATAAATAACCGCCCGCAATGAACTCGCGTGCGCCGTCCACGGCAACAATTACAACGGCGTTCACTTACTCGTCCCTGTTTTGGCGAGCAGGATGTGCGCCCTCGCATTTCAAAATCACGCTTAATGTTCTCGTGGCGCGCGCGTACATGCGGGAGGCCGGCTGGCATTAGATTAGCTGAGATCAATTAGCTAAATATCAAATAAGCAGCAGTTACAAATGTCTTTTACTTTTCTGCGGCAAGCTTCTTGGCAATCATGAAAAATGGGTGCATGCACTCACGGTGATGCTGACAAATACCGTCTGTGAAATACCCATTTCAGAGACATGATAAAGGGCAAAAAAAAAAAAATGCACTTTTGCTTGTAGGTTTGACCCTACGATAATTTAACAAGATGATAGGGATGTCCCGGGCATATTTATTTTGCATCGGAGCCAGAGTCAAGTCACTCAGTATTGAGTATCGGCTGATACCAATGCTGATACCAATGCTTTTTTTTTTTTTTAACTCTGTTGATGCCGCTTTGGCCATGCTGATAACCTCCTGTGGTCTGTGCGGTTTTACAAACTATTTTGTCGTACCTTTCGGCACACCGTGACTGTCGGCTGTGTCAGCAAAACGTTTCCACATCTCACTCTGTGCCTCTTTTTCCTCAACGAGCTGCGGACGAGCGCTTGAGTTTGTGACCATTTCGATACAAGCCGCTGCGGGCGCAGAGAAGAGAGACAGATCGCTGCATCAAGCCAGCTTTGTTTAAAAAAAAAAAAAAACATCTTTCTCAGCCTACTGTTCATCTGAAAACTACCTAAGCCCTGAGTTCCGAGCCTGTGATCAGACTGCCAAGCTCGACAGGATGGTTACAGAATAATACCAGGGGTTTCCCCTTAGTAAATGTGGCATCAAAAAAAAAAAATCTTGACTACTAACTACTTGAATATAGACTTGCCCATATATAAAATCCCAGCTAACAAATCATTTCACCACCGCATTGAATTCCTACATGTCTGGCAAACCAGAACACTTGGACAAGCTATCAATCGAATGTCAAATTATGTGCGGCTGCTCTGAGTTGAGAACTGGCATGTGCAGTAATTGGCCAAATTTACACCTGCAGAAACAGGGATTCAATATCAAGGTTTATATTTTAGTGAGCCAGTTTAGTCAGAAGTCATGTTGGTAGCACATTGAGGCAGCTCAATTGACTGCAGACTTAATACATTTTGAGGTTTATGGTGAAATAAAGGGAAAATTGGGCATTTAAAAAATGAGCTGAGCTCATAGTCTTTCCTCAAGTTTGTCGGTGTTGTAATGCAATCCGCTTCATCTCCCGACTCTCCGTGGCAACAGAAATACCCACATTGCACCGGCGAAAAAATAAATAAACATAAACATCCCTGTTGAGTGAACCCAATGAGGGCCCCCTTGGGAGAGACCAGAACCACGCAGTCCAGTCCTTATTATTTGAGGCCTGCTCCATGGTTGCATAATGAATATCACAAATGGATCTTATAATTACAGGAGGGGTCAGTGCTAATAAGTGGGCCCTGAGCATCCATCTATCAAACCTATTTCAATTCCCAGGGAGAGGGTTTGAAATGATTGTATTTTTCCGTGCTGACAATTAATTCCGTTGCTGATTAAGTTGGCACAAAAATCAATTAAAAGAATTAAAGCATGAGCACAGACCTCTGTGGGAAATGAGATTACCCATCGGTTGAAAATGCTTTGCTCTAAAAGAAAAAATGACTCGCGTGATTTAAATTCCGCACTTGGCCATATTGCGACATTGATCATATTTAATTACCTTTTAATTGCGCTGCCTTACTCCAGTCAAGTCAAGAACAATTGTTATTAAGCAAGCAGGTAATTCTTTAAGAGCCGGGCTGGCCTGATGGCAAGTAGGTGGAAAGTGGAACAAAAGCACGCTGCTGCGATTGTGGCTTCACTATGAAAAACAAAGCCAATACTTTGAGTTGTAACGCTGTTGGAAAACAATCAAACTCGTGAGTAATGATCATTTCTCAGGGGCGCATGTACAGCACTCATAATTTATACTTTAGCAAGGTTAACAAAGACATTTAAGCAGCGGCGCACGCAGCATTAGCTTTCCCGGACTTGAATTGAAATTGAAAAGACTGACTTTTTTTTTTCTCTCTCTTTTCACTCGCATCAATTTACATGTGCCCTGTCTGTGTTTTGCCAGACGAACATAATCAGCATATTAGTGTAAGTGAGTAGGCTGCTGATCACGGTGGGACTGGAGAAAAAAAAAAAAAGTTTCTAGCGCCGAGTCCGGACAAGATCCAGGGGGCATCTCTGTGACAGGGCCGCTGCTAAGCTTTTCTACACACAGTCCTGCAACCAGGGAGGAAGATTATGATGGTTGATTAGCAGCGCCATGTCGGCGGCAAAATGATTACTTTGGGAGGGGGCAGGGAGAGAGGCCTTACTTGTGTCTATGGAGAGCAGACCCAAATCAAGCCACAGCCTCTCCCAACCATCAACTGCCATGGCAGCAGTCCAGCTCCTCCTGGTCCATGTGCACAGCCTGGGATGAACTTGCTGATGTAATACTAGATTCATGGCAACTCCTCAGGGAGATTGTTCTTGAAAGAATTTAGCGACCATTTGTGCAGAAAATAATTCCTAACATGCATGTCATACACTAGACTCTTGTAGGGAAAGGCAAAATCAGCAATTAAACGAATGTAAAAGTGGAAGTCAACCCAAAAATTGTCTTTACAATAATATGTTCTATGCGACTCCACTAATCCAAACACGGCATTCTGATTAGTATTGCATTTGTGGAATATGAGTTAAAGCGGAAGTCAACCCAAACACGTTTTTTTCAAGAATATGTTCCCCGCAGGCCTACTAATTGAAACACGGCATTCTGATTAATTTTGTTTTTAGCCATCTCTGGGGGCGGCCATTTTGCCTTCTGTCGACTGAAAATGACATCACAACGGCTCACAACGACCAATCACGGCTGACCTGTTTTCTGAATGTGAGCCGTGATTGGTCGTTGTGAGCAGTTGTGATGTCATTTTCAGTCGACAGAAGACAAAATGGCCGCCCCCAGAGATGGCTAAAAACGACTGGATTATAACACTTATTCCACAAACACAATATTTATCAGAATGCCCTGTTTCAACTAGTGGGTTTGCATAGAACATATTCTTGAAAATAAAATGTTTGCGTTGACTTCCCCCTTTAAGCAGCAAAATCCACCCGTTTTTAGCCATCTCTGGGGGCGGCCATTTTGTCACTTACTGTTGACTGAAAATGGCATCGCAGTAGCTCAGGGCTCAGGTAACGACCAATCACAGCTCAGCTGTTTTCTGAAGCCGAGCCATGATAGGTTCTTTCTTAAGCCCCGAGCAACTGTGATGTAATCTTCAGTTGACGGTAAGTGACAAAATGGCCCCCCCTGAGATGGACAAAAACAATTGGAATTTAGCCCTTAACTCATAGTCCACAAACACAATAGCAATCAGAATACTGACTAGTGGGGCTGCATACAACATTATTGTAAAGAAAATTTGGGGGTTGACCCTTTAAGAATTATCGTGATTGTATGCATGAAGTTGATTGTTGATAAATGAGTCTTAAAGTGACTGATACTGAACTAAAAATAGACAGTAAATGCAACACTTTTGCTGCCATTTTCATGAGCTGAAAAAACATATACAGGTATCTACACAAGAGACTTACCGTCTCTCAAATATTGTTCAATCTACATTAATGAGCACCTCTACTTTGCCGAGATCATGCAAATCCACCTTTCCAGTGTGGCATTTCATGACGCTGACATGTTTACAGCATGTGTACTCCGGGCTGCCAATGAAAAAATTAACCAATATAAGTTGACAAAACTGTTCATTTCACTCATCACTTACGCTTTTAAACAGGCAAGAGACATGATATAAGGCTTCCAATCTTCACAATGACAGCTGAGTGATAACATATTTTGGCCAGACAGTGATGGGTACACCCCAGAGAGAAGTACTGTATACAGTATTCCATTTTTTTTTTTTTTTTTTAACCGTACCTGATCCTCGTCACCTAGCTGTTTTCCCTTCTCAGCGGGCATATAACTACACTCCTCGGAACCCAAATTCAGGTTGGGAACATTGTTTACAAGTAACATAAATGCATGGTGTTGGATAGGCCCGGCTTGATAGAAAGACAGCTCTCCTCTGCTGATAGGAGTGGCAAAGAAGAGCAATAATCCCCTGGACCAGACATCTTGATATTATTACTGACAGTCTTCCACCCACCTAGAGTGCACTTGCACACGGACACACCCCTAAAGCAACACACACACTTACAGGTGAGCGCTGGCAGTTGGGTATCTGTTTGGCGTCTCGGAGAGGACACCCACCAGTCTGAGTGCAAAATGCCTTCAGCAGCTGGCAGAATGCTATTTTCCCAGCATGCTCCCTTAACAAAGTTTTTTTTTTTTTTAAGCCTACAGGAAATAGAAAGGCAGCAAGGTGAGTGAGCACAAAGGAATTAAAGACGGTGAGGAAGAGGAACACTTTTAAATCTACTTCAGAGATTTCGGAAAAAAAAAAAAAGGGAACGCTGCCGCTTCATCAAAATGTCTGACTGGGAGCACACGGATGAAGAAAAGTCATTTGCACATAAAAGATTGGTTCAACAGTCACCGCATCCCTAAATTTATACAGCTATCAAGTGTTGCCTCTGTCGCACTTGCAGGCATTGGAGTGAAATTCATTTCACACTGACTCTCCAAAAGAAAGGTAAGCGTGCAAACAACTTGCCATACGACCCCCTGCTAAATCCATCACCCCTGACTCATTTGCTTGAAATGGAGTTCCACCTGGAAAAACAGCAGCAGGCACGGGAACAAGCCACCATATACAAACCTAAAGTAGCAGATTTGCACAGAGATTGCGAAAGCTTAAAATGCAGAAAAAGACGTGGCTTACTTTTGATTTGCCGCAGAGATGCGGCTAACTGTTGGAAAAACGGTAAAAAAAAAAATGGCGAACAACAATATAATATTGTAGACAGTGTTCCCTCTGCTATATCACGGTTCTTCGTTTGTGCCACGGCTATATTGTGGATTTTTGGGCTTTTAAGGGTCCTTTTGAGGGAAAATGCTAAGCTAACATCCATGTTTTTCATTCCCTCTGACGGGAATATCGGCACTGCCAACATTGGCACCACATTGATGTGTTTCAGCCTGCTCTAGTCTGCTGCAAGTCTGTGGACTCTGTGTTTTGAGTGGACAGGACACTATTTTCGGTCTGTTAAATTGACGTTCCACTATCCATTATTTGGGAAATATATATATATTTTTTTATCTGTTTTCCGAATTAAATTTCATCCATCAATTTGTTTATAGCAGTTGTTCTGTCTGTGCTATGTATGTTACTGTTTATAGGCAAGAGGCGGGAGACTGATCATCTGTCAATCACACAACACGCATTGATAAACAATCATTCGCACTCACCTTCAAAACTGGATAATTTAGAGTCATCCATCTATTTGGAATGTGGGAGGAAGGCGGAGTGCGACCCATTTAATTTCATAACACAACAAATGATACAATATATTATAATGCATGTATTTAATTTCACTCTTCCCATACATAACGTGAAACATTTCCTTCATCTTTTGACCACAAACTATTTCAATTCTCCTGTACAAAAAAACACAAAATGAGATTCAGACAGAGAACCTAGGCCATAGGTTTCTAATAGATTTAGCCTGATGCTAAGACCGCCATTTATCCTGTTCCAAAGGCGTACAATGCAGCGGAGTGCTCCTGAATAGCACAGCCAATTACAGTGCATGTGTGTGTTTGTGTGTGCGCGCCTTGCTCTCACTCCTTTTTCCCAATTGCAACCCCCCAATACTCCATCTCTCTCACACACACACACACACACATACACAGACGCACACCTTAAAGCAGATGTAATAGCGAGGAACGACACAGCCACGTGCACTTTGCTCTTTGTAGAAGCCCAGGTGGTTACCATGGTGATTTTTGGGGGGACTTACCCTAACATTTTATTACCCATCATTATGTGTCATTAAATACATACATATTAATGCAAAAAAACAGTGTTGGTAGTGGTGGGGGGAGGCAAGTGTGAAATGGCTGGAGGACGGGGGTGCATCTATAAAGGTGGAAAAACCTGAAAGCGGCTTTTGGGTGAGTTAATGTCTCCTCACTATGTGATTAAAGTATGATCAACATTATTTGACCCCTAAAGCATTCAGTCATAGGTCGCTTTATAACGTAATTGCAAACAAAGGGATACATATACATATACATATATATATATACATACATATACATACATATATATACATACATATATACACATATACATATATACACATATACACATATATACATATATACACATACACATACATATATACACATATACACATACATATATACACATATACACATACATATATACACATATACACATACATATATGCACATACATATATACACATATGCACATACATATATACACATACATATATACACATATATATATACATATATACACATATATATACACATATACATATATACACATATATACACATATACATATATACACATATATATACACATATATACATATACACACATATATATATACACACACATATATATATATATACACACACACATATACATACACACAATACATACACATATATACACACACACACACACACATATACACACACATATACATATATACACACATACACATATATACACACATATATATACACACACATACATACACATATACACATACACACATACATAGACACATACACGCATACATAGACACATACACGCATACATATAATATACATAAATATATACATAAATATAAATATATAAATAAATATATATATATAAATAAATATATAAATATAAATATATAAATAAATATATATATATAAATAAATGATAAATGATAGGTTTGAAGACGTAAAAGTCGATATTGGTAGGATTTTGTGCAAAAAAGCATTTTGTTATGAATGTTATTACTAGACAGTAGGGCTGTCAATATCAAATATCTTTTTAATCGATTATTCTTTCGACTATTCCATCGGTAACTCAAAAATATTATGCATTAAAGTTTATCACAAAGCCATTGTTATCCCAATTACTGTTTATTAAACTATTGTTTTGTTTATTTGGTATTGTTTAATGATAAAAAAAATAACTAAACAACAAACAATATCACACACGAGGGATTGGTGACCTCACCAAGCTTTTTGAAACTGATTTTTGATAGTTGTTTTCCAAATTAAAAGCAGATGTTTGCAATGGTCTTATTTTGACTGAAACAAAAGATACTCTGCCTGCTTTCATAAAAGACTACAGAGAATTACTGTATTACTGCTCAGAGGTTGAAATCAGACAACTTGTACCATTTTAATTTCAACTATGGCTCTAAACGATTACTCGATCAATAAAATAGCTTCAATTAATTTGACAATTGATTACCGGTAGTTGTCGATTAATTTTAACATCTCTCCAATACTGTCCAACACACTGCTATGAAATTATGAAAAAGATCAAATTTTTGTGGCAAAATATAGCATTTTGAAGGTGTAGAATTACCATACCATAATATCAACGCTTATTTCACCTACCCCGTCTATGGTGTTTCATATTATGTTAGCATTAAGCTAACGGACTTAACATTCTGGTGTTTAAATATACAGTACAATGTTAAATCATGATTTTGTGTGTCAGTTTTACAGTTAACTTCAACTGGGATGAAAAGATGGACAACATCTGCCTGCTGAGGATTCCAAGATTCTGGAGCTTAGTATTGCGTAAGTATTGCAAGAAAACCAAACGTAAACTACGCCCCTCCTAGACAAAACGTATGTTCATAATTTAAACTAAATGTACCCAAATATGATCCCACATAAATAAAACTTAAAACTAAGTAGATTTTATTTTTTGTTAAAAAAAAAAAAATGCACCAGAATTGCGTGCGTGTACATGCAGCGAAGACTCTCCAAATTTCAACAAACAACTCAGGCTAAACTTAGCTCCTCCCCTACATACATGCCTGGTGTGTCTATATTTCCTTAACACTGATTTTCATTTCGCCAGACAGGGTCTTGGGTGAGTTTTTCCCAAAATTGCGGAGGATAGTTGTCACTGGAAAAAAATGGTGAGTTTGTGAATCATGAACCGCGACCATGCAGGGTATTGCTGTACTTTCACTTGTTACTTTGCGCTGTTTCCGATTGTATTCATTTCCGACAATAAATTTTGCAGTATTATGTAATATGTTGAACTTTTTTCCTTTTATTTAACAGGTGTTGCTCATATCCCGTTGCGCTCAATGGACCGAATTGTACCGTAATTTAAATTGGGCAGCACCGGTCGTGTAGGAATCTACTCCCAAGAGTTGTATCCCGAGTGAATCGCTCAAATCATCATCCGTCCTCAGTGTGTGCGAGCATGCGTGCAAGACAGCGACGTGTGAATGCCTTTAATCAGCTCTCAACGCCATCTCTGCGAGTATGATCATCAGCGCGGCATTAGATGATTATCTGATCAACTTCAAGCTAAACTGCAGCGATTTTGCTAATCAATTAGCCTTATTATTATTAGGCTACATTATCGCTAAAGCTGTTCAAGCACGCTTGACAGTAAAACAAGACCGCTTGACAAAAACTGAAGTGCGGGTCATTTTTTTTTTTTTTTTATGATGGCCTGGTTTAGTAGTTTGAATGGCTCCTCTGGCATGCTAGTAGGGCTTTTGGCGCGTGAATAATTTGTTTCACATTATGTGTTGGTTTATTATTTTAGAGGGATAGAGTTCATTTATTCTGCAAATCCCACCGTGGTTGAAATTGTTGGGAAACCTGAAACCTCATGTTAATTAACAGCCATTTTAAGATTGCTGCTTTGTGTTTTTGGGGCTCTCAGGGCAAAAGCATAAAATGTTCCTCTGGCTAACGGCACCGAACATTACTCTTAGGTTCTCTGCTGCACGCGAGAATACAAATCTCGAGTTCCTTCTTCATGATTGGAGTAAATGGTTCCTGTACTTAGTTACCGCATCTCCAGTCCATCTGCGCTTTTTGCTGGGAGGGGAAAAAGTGCAACGAAAATGTGATGACTACAAAAGCAAAGGTTAACATTACTCACAGCATAAAAACAATTTAAAAGGGAGCAAAGGGGCTCTAATGGCCCAACGGTCTTCAAAGAAAATGTATTTTGTGCTCAAAATAATTCATAGCTTTTTGCCGCAGTGGCTTTTCAGCTTCCCGGAGGCACAGCATGAGACGCTGTATTTTTCCCAGCAGGCTCTCTGCTCCTTTCAAAATGGCCTTGGCCAGGGTATACCTCATATCTCCCTCCAAATATTGACAGCAGCGAGTCCATGGCTTATTGGAAAAACAGCCGTAAGTAATGTTTTATCAGCCGATGCAATCTTCGCACCGCTATTTTCCCCTGTCGCATGACAATATTTTACACGATTAATGATTTGATCCGGTGACATTTCATTTCCCGTCGCTGTCAATCTGCAGCGAGTAACTCAGTTACTTGTGGCATTTAAGTGTTGCACAAAGGCATCGCGTCTCCTCGTTTTATTCATGAGATGTAAAAACTCAAAAAGTCACCGCATCTTGAAGCTTTGATTTAAATCTCTTAGCATTAAAACTGACTCACTCGTATGTCCCGACTCTACACTTCAATGCAATCAAACCTCCGTGTTTCTGCCATCGACTAAGTGGCTAATAATGATAAACCGCGCGACCTTTGAACTTCTCCGGCTCGAGGGGTCTCCTTGCCCGTGTCCCCAAGGGCCCACGCGTCGTGACAGCTTGAGCGATGAGCGGCGGACGGCTGTCTCGCTCGTCTATTTTTAACCCGACACTAAACACGGAGCCTCCAAAATAGAGCCAAAGTCCTAAACAAATGATTACGAGGCCACTTAAAGGTCTGCCCGTTGACCACCGCGTCCCTATTAACAGCCAGTAAAGGAGGCCCTCCGGGGTCGAAAGGTTTAAAGACCTTTTAATAAAAGTAAGGAAGACATGTTGGACGTGCTCTCGAAAGAGAGACGAAGTTGTGTCTTACTTTGAAATCGCTGACAAGTTAATAATCCCCCTCTGAAAAGGCCCCACCGCAGCAAAAATGGCCAGTGTGTCCTTACTTTTATTGCTATCATCTGTCAGTCACTCACATCCTTCTTCTATGAACTAAAACAGCTGGAGACTCATGTTCAGGATTTTTTTTTGGGGGGGCTCAAAGCGAATTCTTATTGTAGTGCTTAATGGAGGTTAAAAAAAATGTACTTATGACATTCGAATGTATAAGACATTTTTGGTCTGTAAAATCCATAAAAAGAGTCTGCTCGTGGTTATGGCTTTGTTCTTGAGTACCACAACTACTTAATAGTGGTTCCCCACTCGCTCGCTACTGTGGTGTCATTTTAAAATTTGTGGAAGGGAGAAGAAAAGTAGTCACCTGCCATCAAAACAAGGATTGCCAAACGATAAAATGAGTCACTTATTTAAAAGAGCATCTAAAAAGTAGACTGTTGTAACTAAAGGAATAGTATTTGTAACTTTGCTTCCATTTATAGCACACTCTTCTTTATTAGGGACTAGTGATGGGAATTTGGGCTCTTTTTCGAGAGCAGGTTCTTTAGGCTTGGCTCACTAAAAAGTCATTTATTTTGTTACTTCAAGGGGAAGTCAACCCAAAATTTGCTTTAGAGTATGTTCTATGCACCTCCGCTAGTCCAAACACGGCATTCTGATTTCTGACTCAAGCAGCGAAATCCACCCGTTTTTGTCACTTTCTGTTGACTGACAATGACATCACAGCTGCTCAGGGCTCAGGTAACAACCAATCACAGCTCAACTGTTTTCTGAAGCTGAGCCATGATTGGTTAACTGAGCCCTGAACAACTGTGATGTCACTTTCTGTTGACAACAAAATGGCCGCCCCGTGTGATGGGCAAAAACAGATTGATTTTGCTACTTAACTCATATCCCGCAAACACAATAATAATCAGAATGCCACACTTCGACAATGGGCCTGCATAAAACATTCTTGTAAAGAATGAGACAATGACAAAAAAAACAAAAACAAAAAAAAAAGCACTATAATCGATTACCTGTTATATTACTGATCAAGTAATAAACTCAAACTAATACTAACTAGCATTTATGGAGAAGCTCATTCAGTCAATTACATTCCCAAATCGATACTATTCATTAATGTGTGTTATACTGCACTTGTTTTTTTTTTTAAGATGACCGCTTGCATCATAAATGACACGCCTGGTGCTCATTAGCTAAATACTGCAACTGTCTACAACGCGTGCTTGTCGTCATTTCAGACGTCCTCCTTTATCTTCGAACAACCAAGTGGCTTCCTTGTAAACAGCATCTGTGTAATCGAGAATGACAGGCCGCCTTTGTTTAGGCCACAATAACAGAGTGTTTGAATAACTTCTCAATGACTTTAAGTAAGGCCGTCCGACTCGCTCTGCTTCCATTCAGCGGCGCGGCGCGATAACCCGGATTGACGTCCAGCTTGGATTGGATTGTGGATTATTCCAAACATTGGGTTGAGCGGACCACTCAGTGCTTTCACCTGTGCTCCGCACACATGGGAGGGCGCTTCCTGCGCGCGCTTCGCTTCCCCCGACAGCACGTCCGCTTGTCTCGCTATGCAAATTCAGACATTCACAAACGTGTCACATGTGGCCGATGTACGCATTGAAGTGCCGGCTTTGGCTTCCTGTCAGGAAAGACTCGAGGAGGACCATCTCTGATGGAGCTTCTGGCTGAAACCGTTTCGTATCTTTCAGCTGTGATGAGGCAAACGCTAAGCATGCCTTCGGGGCGTCTGGCCTAGGGGTGGTCGGGGGGTAAGGCTCTGAGATGGTCCAGACAGGCACTGGGGGCTGGCTCAAGCGCTTCCCTTTCACAAAAACAAGGACCCACAATGAAGCACGCTCAGACCCTGCAACCCGAGAGGGCACAGGGGTCCTCCGGCTGGCTCGGGCTGGGATAAGTGAACCCAGATGGGAGCAGGATGAGGGAATGAGCAAGTGGGGAGGGGGAGGGAGTGCCAGTTGGAAACAAACTTAAAAAAAAAAAAAGAGGTTTGCCACTTTCATCCCCCCCTCCCATATCCCTCCCTCCCACCCTCGCGTGGTTGTCTGTCAGATTCCTGCGCATTCTCATAAGCGCTGATCACAGACGCTTCCGTGTGCGACGTGCATTGTGGGAAACGATCACAGGGGCGTTTTGCCTTTGAAGGCGAATGAGTGCCGCAGCAGCAGCAAATGGTGGTCTTTTCCTGTTTCTCTTCCTCCCAAGCTGCACCTGGACTGAAAGAGGGAGCGAGGGCATGATTGAGAGCATGCTCGCGTTTGTCTTAATTGCTTAATTGAAGATCCCGGTGATGCAGGGAGTTTGAGACTGCAACATGAATAGTGTGACTAAATGTTTTTTTTTTTTTTTTTTTCACGGATGTGGGATAGCTATTCATCTTAACAGTAGATGATGCTAAGCTGGCACGGCACAAATGCTACAAAAGTCGTACCTGCTTCCTTGGAAGGGAACATTCATGTTTGAGCAGAGCTGATTCACTCTCTTGAAAAAGAGTGAAATTATTTTTTTTGGGGCTAACTTTCACTCTAGTCGCTCTATTGTTGTGATAATGGCATAAAATCATAGCATGCTGCACCTGTCAAAATCGCACATTGCAAGTCAAGTTGGGGGTTATGGTTTTATCCTGGCCACGCTTATGATAGAAAATTGAGGGAATCATGAGAAATAGCAATAATTTGAATATACAGAATTTGGATTCAGTCGCACTTCAAAGTAACCCCCCCCCCCCCCACGATGCATCGCAGCAACGTGTTTGTCACCAGGGACCTCGGCACTAACTTGTTTGTCACCTCCAATCTGCCAGTCTCCTCTGACGCCATCCAGATGCCGCCCGATTGAAACACACACCGGCCTCTTTGTCTGCTTCAGGTTTAGAAGACTCCCAGTTCAAAAGCAACAGATACGCTCTTTCAGAAAAGTGTATGAAAAAAAAAAAAATTCTATACATGCATGGCCACACGCTCACAAAGCTTGAATAAATGATGCATTTCCTCTTTTGCGTCATCATTCCTGTCTGCTTATGCTCGCCTGTAACCCGCTTTGCCATTCCGCGGATCATCACCAAAGTGACACCATGCCAACAATAAAACATGACGAGGGGACAGCTGTTTTTTTTTCTGAAGATGAAACTTGGGCCTTGGTCAAGGTGGCGGGAATAATGAAGTGTCTCAAATATCTCAAACAGTTGAAGCACAAAACCTTCAGGCGTCTGCTAGTAAACAAAATGTCAGGAAAAGCCTACTTGAACATCTGAACTGAATAGTTAATCAGAGGCACTTAAAAGGATGGCAGGCGTGGGCTGACTCCCATCCGGCATGGATTTGAATGTGATTGGTTAATTCTGAACACAACCACATGCTCATAAGAGGGTGTGCACAGTTGTGCAGCCACCTTTTCATTTTTTTTTTCTTAAATTGACTGTTATGTGCTCTGGCTGCAGAGACTTTTTATATCCACTATAACTGAGACGAAAACTCAATTTCCTTCCTTTTTGAGCATGTGTCCCAATACTTCTGCCCGAAATAGCTTCATTAATTCGGCTGACCAAACAAGAGAGCACCGGTTGCCTGACGGTGTGTTTTATGTGCATCCCGCCATCTTCACGCGCTCCCTAAACTGAAGGTCCATTTTTGTCCTTGCGCGTGTTAAGATGAGAGCATGCGTGCCTGCGTTGGCTGCTCGTCCTGCCTTGAGGGGAGATAAATAGCCGAGTGTTGTTGTTGTCCAGAGAGCAGACACTCAGGCAGCCGCGCACACATGATTAATTGTTTCCTCGTTGCGACTGGGACCGGTCGGACTGCGACTGGGCCAAGGCCTCCCGCCCTCGCTTTCAAGGCGTGCGTGTCTAAGTGAGAAAGTGATGAAAAACAGAGAAGAAGAAGAATGCAACGTCTGTCACCGCGCTCCAGTTGCGAAAAAGCGGCCGCACGCTAAAGCGGTGACGTTTTGATTGGGAGCGATGAAAATAGATCGACTATCAATTCCTCCGAGCAACTGTTTTATGTTGACTTGAATAGAATGACGCAATGTTTGTGTTTGACATCTCGCTCCCTCATGCGGCGATGATGCGACGACTGTGACACGCAATTAATCACGTGCTACTGACCCGGCCCGACAACTTGAAGTCGTGTGAATGGCGGCTGCACACTGATTCTTTTGGTCAACACGGCTAAAGCGGATCGCCTGTGATTTTTATGGCAGTGGGAAAGTTACCGCTGACTAGAGGTGGGCGATATATATCGTCATCGATATCATCGTCAATCTTGCTTTCACGATGTGCAGGTCACGAGGAAAACTTGGCGACCGCGCAAGTGCGCTAAACAAAAGCTTAAACACACTCGCACTCAGAAAACAGTCGCAGAGTTGAACCAACAAACATAAACGCACGCACGCACACACACACTCAGTACTTTAGCGAGCAAGTCAAACGTGACATCCTGGATGATCGGTTAACGTTCAGTTTACACGCTTGCAGCCCGCATCATTCATAACTAGCCTGTATTCCCGAAGAGCTTGTTGCGCGAAGTACGACGCGGCTTATTAGTGTACAGCCAAACAGGAATAAAGTCACAAGTCTCCATATCACAGCGACGAATGAGTGCTAAAATGCACTTTTAGGTAAACTGCAGTTTTGTTATTCAACTTTATTCCGAATACGGTGGCCAATATATGAGAACGGGTGTTGTCATGACGACGTCTTTTTTTTTCTCTCGCTGGGTGACACTTTGTCACACGTCACATATCAAATACATGTATGTCCCATTCTGATTGCTGTAGTTAACACCCTTTTCTCCTTCTGATTGCTCTAGTAGTTGGCAGTGGTACACCAGTACTTACTGCAGCTCAAAATGTCACATCATTATGGAATAACAGCAGAGACATTTCAATGACATAAATATTCCAGAAAATCAATGTAACTCTATACATCATTTTTTTGTTCTTTATTGTTAAATATTGTCGTAGAATATCATTATGTTTTGCAGAAGCTGTATTTAGCCATTTAAAAGAGACAAATGTTGTCTATCCACAATTGGTCTGTGAAGCAAGTGCAGATTTAAAATATTTTTTGTAGAATATTGTCAAATTATCGTTAGAGTTTTTGGAAAAAATAGAGATTTTTTTTGTTGCTTTTTTTTTGCCCATATCGCCCACCCCTACTGCTGACTGATTAATTACAACAATCAAAGGTCTGATAATTCCCCAGTGGTGATAATAACATTAAGTGTGCTTTATTACTTCGGGTGGAAAAAAAGCTTCTGTGTTGGCTAAATTGTTTCTTATTTAGCATGCATCACTGTCCTGTGATTTAATATGTATCCAGACAAGTGCATGCTAAACCAATAGCAGTTGGTGTACTGAATAGACACCACCCACGTAGTAGTCTCAGGTCAATTAGTGGAGCCCAGAGCTGCCAACGGAACTGAAGTAAGCCCTAAGTGAAAATGCTTTGAAATCCAGGTTAAAAACATTTTCCCCCCATTCCTATGATTAAAGTCTTTTTCTATCATCCATTTTCTCAAAATGATGTTCTTGTACTGAACCTTGTTTTAGTAATTTCTGTAAACTATTTTTTATTTCTCTACTCTGCTTTTAAATGTCTTAAATTCTCGTTTTTTTTTTTTTTTGTTTTTTTTTAATGTCTTCAATTCTTTGGCCTTTAAATGTTGTTTTGGAACTATGTTTAGCACATTAAAGCGGAAGTCAACTAGTTGAAACACGGCATTCTGATTAATTTTGCGTTTGTGGAATGTAAATTAAGCAGCAAAATGCACTCGTTTTTAGCCATCTCTGGGGGCGTCCATTTTGTCTTCTGTCGACTGAAAATGACATCACAACTGCTCACAACGACCAATCATGGCTGACCTGTTTTCTGAATGTGAGCCGTGATTGGTTGCTGTGAGCAGTTGTGATGTCATTTTCAGTCGACAGAAGACAAAATGGCCGTCCCCGGAGATGGCTAAGAAGGAGTGGATTAACACCTATTCCACAAACTCAATATTTATCAGAATACCTTGTTTCAATTAGTGGGCTATTCTTGAAAAAAATATGCTTGGGTTGACTTCCGCTTTAAGTTACCTTGTGTACAAAATATACTATATAAATAAAGCTGCCTCTTCTACTGTACTAGTATTGTTTCTTTTCAGTGTGGATTTAAAACACATTCATCGGATAAAGACCAATCTATGTTGTAAGATGCGATATACCAAGGATGAAAAAATAATTATTCGATCTAGTGCTACACAATATTACCAACAGTGTTGCTTATGTGACTATTTTTCGACCTATTTTACAATATGCTTTTCTCTAGGGCCCCACTCATATGGATTTTTTTTTTTAGGCCAATGCCGATTCGGATATTTGGCAGAATAAAATTAATTAATCAGCTAATTAAAAAATATAGACTGAATAAAAACACGTTCTGCACCCCACATGACATGAAACCATATCTATAAGCGGGATCATATTGCATGGTTAAAGCAGGGCCCTCTTAATGCGTCTTGACGTCTAACAAAAGTCTTGTGTTGGTTTAATATCTCAAGCACGGGGAGAGCGTTAAAAAGTGAAACATACCCATCTGTGTGCCAACATGTCGGATCGGGTACAATTCTGGACAGGCGTAAGTGACAGTGAGCCCATGGCGCCAACATCCACATCCTCGATGATCTGGTGTCGTGTTCACATGGATGGACTCGCTATGGCTGAGGTGAGATGGCTCTGAGGGGGGGGGAATAATCAGAGGAAAGTGTGAAATACAAGCCGGGTTTATATGTGCACCTTCGGTGGGGTATTTCCATCATATGTGCCATCTCCAGGGTCGAAGTCAAATATTTTGACGCTCACTCAAGGGTCATACTGAAGGCTAACGTTTCCACAAATCGAAGTAATGATGGTGCCATGTGATATTTTGGGGAATCATTTCTGGTTGGGATTGTTTATAGTTATATCTTTACAATTTAACAAAAAAAAAAAAAGGGAACAACTATAACAATTTTATGGAAACTGTTACAAAATGAAGACGTGATATTAAAGTTTAGTTGATTTGGTTTTTTTGCCTCAATGTTGAAGTACTTTCAGCCGTTTATTGAACAAGACAGTCAAACACACAAATACAAAATGAATACACTCGCAAGGAGCATGAGAACGCGTCAACCCTGAACTAACCGTGTAGTAAATGGCCAACTGGAGGTGGAGTCAGAGCTGATGACATCACTCACGAGGCCATGCCCCCTTAAAGGCACACCAACACATGAACGTACTGCAGGGTGGTTGGTACTGTTCAGCTAAATAACACTTTATAAAACCAGTTTTTCTTAACATTCTCCTTTATGTTTTATTACATTTTTATATCTTAGAATACAGTGCATTTTTCTTTAAAAACAAAACAAAGGCCACTGGATGGATGGTTTTGATGATTTAGAAAGTAGGTACCCTGTGGTCAGTTCAGACCGCTTAATTGAGGCATTTAGCGTCGAAGAGACTTAAAAGCGCCGGCCCCCGTCAACAGTCCAATAAGGGACCCTCAGTCGGACCTTCTGGTCTTTTGATAGGACACTCGGCAGCATCCTTTGGGCTAGTTGCACCCCCCCCCCCACAATAAACAGGCAGGCCTTTGTCACCAGGAGTAGGTGGGGTCTGAAGGGTTGCTCCTCATTATTATTTTCTAAAGTAATTACACCTTATTATCTGTGTTTATTTTAGCGGGGGTGCGAGTGTGCAGGTGTGGGCCATTCTGTAGCGGGATTGGCAGACTCACTGCTGCATGTACCCCTGAGAGTCTTTTTCTTTTTTTTTTTTATTAACTCTCTCCCCTCATCTTTACTTTTGGGGGGTGTTAGTCGTAGTATTGTATCCCTGTTGCTAATTTCAGCCCGACAAAAGAAACGTGCAATTAGGGCCATTACAGCAGCAGCTGTGAGCTTCCGAGCCACGCAAAGACCGCCGCTTTCTCCCCGGCTCGGAGATTGTGGCAAAAGAACGAGCCATCATGGCGCGCGGCAAGCGTGGAGCGGTCAAAGTGGCCTAGAGAGTGTGCAGGAAAGACAAGAAAGTAAAGCTTTTGATAGTGGCGCGTTTCTGCAGTGAGAACTGCGGGGAGTCTCGCCCACAGACTGGCAGGCCTCGAGAACAATGGATCTGCCATCTCCCAGCGTTAAGTGTTATGAAAAAGTGCTCGCCGCCGCAGCTTGGCTGCTCGCTCGCATGCGGTTCACCGCCGCGTGGGCGCAAGGACATCTGCAAGTAGGGAAATGCTCTTTTGAACTACTGTAGAATGGCACTCAGTGGAGCAAAGACCCCCACCGAGGATGAAGAACCCTCGTTTAGTGCACCTTTGTAGACAACTACAGGCGTGTGCATGAATTGTCATTAGCATTTACGCACTATTCAGTCAGGTGTTAGGTTGCGGGGACCCATTTTAAAGTTAAAAATAATACAAAAAAAACAAAAGTGGGGTGAAAAGTAGATTTTTGGTTTGAAACTTGTTGAATCAATATACACAAATTGGTTCATTTTATGGATTTTAAGTTTTACAATGCATTTTCTTAGGAAGAATGAGAAAATTATCCTCACTGGAGCATTAGCTGTCAGAGGTGATGCACTTAATATGGTTCGTAATGGAGTTAATGAGATTATAGACAGGGATTGGGATTTTTTGTTTGTTACTCAAACTATAATAACATTTAAATTTGCCCCTGGTCTAGTTGACCCCTGTTGTTCCTGTTCCTCACAAAACTAACAAAGCTGGCGTCGGGCTGAAACCCTGCTGTGTCACTATTTGGCAAATTTCTTTTCTTTTGGACAAATGGACACATTTTGTCAGTCCACGCTTGTTTTTAGAAATTGAACAATCTAAAGTAGTGAAAACGGATTGCTTTCTTTGATGCAATGTTAATGGTTTGAACAATTGCTAACTTCAGGGTCTCCTGAAAAGTGATGATTTTGAAGGTACGAGAATTCCGCCCGACGCCAGCAATAAGGTCAAAGCAAAGTGAATTTATTAATGATGAGTCTTTTGTTTAATTAAAACACATAATAATATATTAAATGGGCCATTTTATACATTTTTACTATTAAACTTGTCATCATTTGAGAACATTCTGAGGTAATGCACAAAATAATGATTGAAAAGGTTCATACGAATTAATGAGGGATAGACGATGTTTATTTTCATATGCAAACACGCCCCAGGTTAATCTGCACCAGGGACAGTATTGTGATGTAAAACGTAATGTAAAATATTTGTCAATTGTAAAATCCTAATGCAATTTGACCCACCCTTAAATAAAAAAAAAATAAAAATAAGTTCACAAACACGAGCACTCTACCCGCCTATTTTCCTGGTGAATACTTTGAGAATCATTACTTTCTGGCAATTTTAAATAAGCAAAGAAATGGATGCCATATTTGAAAATCATGCTCCCGTGATATCCATGTGTTCAACCCAGCTAATTATCCTCCTTTCATCAGTCAACATCAGCCTGCACTTTCATGTTGAATCACGAGGGTCACAAAGAAACAACAAAATGCCGGCGAGGAATTAAAGAGCTGTTTACGTTGGATCAAAGACGAAGCAGCGCAGCGACGCAGCGAGAGCCCGCAGATCGGCGCGGGCTTGAATACCGCCGTGGGCCCGCCGAGGCCCTCGCGGTGGCAAACACAAGGGAACAATCTTACGCTCTCAGCACAAACAAAATGGCCGAGGGTTCCTCCTCTGTTGCTCACACTTAACGATTCTCTCGCTCGACTGACTTCACGAACGTCACAATAATCACCAACAAGGGCCCTTAGTGGCACACACACAGCTATTATAGTTAATTGATAAACTAAATGTTTATTTTTTTTTTTTCATATATATAATTGACATCACTACTCTAGATATCACCTGTACAACCGAGTGCGATGTCACTGAGTGGGATATTTATTCAAATTAAGTATAGTACTGTACTGCATTGCATCCTCCTGAAAGGGAAAGCACACACTTGCATGTTCCTTTAAATGTAACCAGAAATCTTATTACGAGGACTATATTTCAGTCCTTTTAACGCAAGACAAATGTGAAGACGTTGAAATTCCTAAAATGACACTCTGAAACAAATGGGAGCATAAAACACTCTTGTACATATTGATAGTGTTATTTTCCATTTAAGGAAAGCACATGGCTGTCATTTTAAGCGGATTAAAGTTCCGGTCATAGTGGCACGCATTTCACCTCATTGAGCCCAGAAGCAAGACGGGACAAACCAGTGCTCGAAAGCATTTTGCTAAGGGAGCGTGGCGAGGATAAATTGGCCAGTGGTTCTGTACAAGAGTCCCCGCTGAGCAGAGCGGAAGAGCAGGGCCCTGCTGGCAGCGGAGGCAGGCCCAGGCAAGGCGGGCTCATGGCCCCATGCTGAGACCCCCTCCCTACCTCTGACAAACACGCCAGTGGATAATCTCTCCTTCAGGGTCTCGGCCCGGCGCTGCGGGCCTGAAAGGGGAAGGGGCAGCGTGCAGAACAAGTTTTGAGAGTGTGCGCATTTCACACTGCCTCACGCACACTTTATGACGCCGTCAGCACAAGCTGTAAATATCTGCTCAGAAAATTCAGGTCAATTTGTTTGCTACTAACAAACCACGATCTCACAAAATATAGTAGTTGTTGGTGTGATTTTGGTCGGGTTGCAGATTTAAAAACAATGACACTACCTTGATTTCTGCTTTTGACATTGCTTCAAAAAACATCACAGTGAATCAAAACAAGCAATTTTGGCATCATCCCACGTAAAATCAAACAAGATTTTTCACTTCACCTCTCAGATTTGCTTCAAATTTTGAGGTGCAGTAAGTGATTACCTTGATTTTACCTGCCTTGGACAATTATTGAGTACATTTGTCTTGTTCCTGCCTATTGGTGCCTTTTTCACCCCCCCCCCCCAAAAAAAAGCCTCAAATAAATAAAATGCCAATGAAAATATTTTACACAGATTCTGGTCTTCCTTCCATGAGGAACAAACATTTATTTTTTGGGGGTGTGGGGGGGACCACACCCTGTTGTTAAATGTTTTAACCTCCCCAAAGGTTATCACTGAAATGTTACCAAGAAGGTCAAATATTTCAGAATATTTCTAAAGTAGCTTCTCCAGACCTTTTAGTACCTACAACACTTTGTGAAAATGTAATACTTTACTTACCTTTGAAGTTGAAAGCTGTTGTTTTTTTCTGAAACTGTAATACCAAAATCCACTTCCTCGGGAGGTTCAGTTTCCAAGGTGGACATTTAGAAAGGCATTTTAACTTTGGCTGAATGTTTGTTAGACTATTTCTTTCCAAGTAAATGATTTAGAACAACGTTTTGTGTTTCCATTCCATTTTCAACCACACCACAAAGTTAGAAAACAATCTAAGAGATGAAGTTAAGAAATTCTTGACTCATTTTCCATTAAATGACCTACATCAGGTGTGTCCAGCTCCGGTTCTGGATCTCAAGGGCCGCTTTCCAGCTCTCCTTGCGGCAACACACCTGATTTGAATGATCAGCTCATCAGCAAGCTCTGAAGAAGCTTGGTAACGATCATGATCTTTTGAAACAGGTGCGTTGCAGCTGGGATAGATGGAAAACAGGCAGGACACCTGCCCTTGAGGACCGAGTTTGGACACACCTGACCTACATAAAGACAATTGTGACTGTAGATGTAATGGTATATATTTTTGAGGTTACACAAACAAATCAATAAAGCAGAAGTCAACCCAAACATATTACTTTCAAGAATATGGTCCCAGCAGGCCCACTAGTTGAAACACAGCATTCTGATTCATTTTGCGTTCGTGGAATATAAGTTGAGCAGCAAAATGCACTCATTTTTAGCCATCTCCGGGGGCGGCCATTTTGTTTTATGTTGACTGAAAATGACATCACAACTGCTCACACCTACCACTCATGGCTGACCTGTTTTCTGAATCTGTGCTGTGATTGGTCCTTGTGACCAGTTGTGATGTAATTTTCAGTCGACATAAGACAAAATGTCCGCCCGCAGAGATGGCTAAAAACGAGTGGATTAACACTTAAACTAGTGGGGTTGCAGAGAACATATTCTTGAAAAAAATATGTTTGCATTGACTTCCCCTTTAATTCAGGTTAGATGACAAGGTAACACACACCTTATTTACTTAAATTCACAATAGTAATACAGAGAGTAAATGCACTCGAGAGTTGTTTTCTCTAATCATTTTAATTCTGTCAACAATTCTTACAAAACAAAATAAATGAACATAAGAAACCTCTTCTTCCCTCCTCTTTTTGTGGTCGGCCTGTAATATTCACATAGAATTGTCCATTTTATCCACATGGATCTTGTCAGCCACTACGACGTTTCCATCTTGTAGCCATGCTTTTCCAGCTCCGCTCTACCGATCGAAAAAATAATGACGCATTATGAAAGAAAGCAGTGAGGGGACTTATGATTGTTAGTGTCGCTCAAATAATAAAAACAGTCTTTTTGCATTGCAAGTGTGGCAATGGCATTTGAGAACAGAAGTCAATGGAAAATTCATTTGATACATTTAGGCACAATTCCAGTAAGAAACAATGCAAAAGCTGCAACATGGAAAACAAAAACCAGACTGCATCACATTAACTGAATAGGTTATATTTTTGCCCCTCTCATGTTGTAAAATAATGCAAGAAGAATTTTAGCAGTGCAGTCCACAGAAAACAACTGTTCAATTAATCCCCACCCTGACAGTACCAATCTAAGCTAAGGACTTTTGGTATGTTTTTCTTTTTTTTTTTGTCTACAATTCAACAATTGAATGTATAACCCAAAACAATTTTGGGGTATAGCACATACATACTACACTACAGAAAGTTCAATTTCAAGTTATGTAAATGACCCGGTTGTTTTTTGTTTTTTTTATTAACCTCAAGTAGACAAATTACTATAATCAACTACAAAAAAAATTGTAGTTAATTTCACACAACCAAGTAAATCTTTAGTTATCTGCCCATTGCTCAAACTGCGCCTGTGAATGAACCTTTCTGGACTTCTGTTCCACTGTTTGGAAACATGGGAATCAACATAACTGTTCCCACCTCACACTTACTTACATTCGAAGGAAGCCAATGACATGATAGGCCTGGTTGCCCCAAGTTTGTGTTTTGTGATATGTCCACACACCTAACACATTCCAGGACTGAATTGCTGCCAAAATTTAGCGGCGTGACTTGCCGAGATTAAACAATGGATGTCTCAAATTTTTTGCTTTTTAACTCCGATAAAACCCGAGATGTTGATTATTGGCCCTGCTTGTCATCGGCACCTATTTAAGAACACCACTCTGAGGCTCGATAAATGTACTATTACCCAAAGTGATTCAACCAAAAATCTTGGGTGTTATATTCGACCCAACTCTGTCTTTTCAAATGCACATTAAGAATATTTCTAGAACCGCATTTTTCCATCTCCGTAATATTGCTAAAATTCGTCCAATTCTGTCGAATAGTGATGCAGAAATTTTAATCCACGCGTTTGTTTTGCTCGCTGGTCTTCCCATGTCTTGTATTAAAATCCTGCAGTTAGTCCAAAATGCCGCAGCAAGACTCTTGACAAGGACGAGAAAGTTCGATAATATTACTCCATTATTAGCCAATTAGCATTGGCTTCCAGTCCACTTGAGATGCGATTTCAAGGTTTTGTTACTTATCTACAAAATACTGCACGGCTTAGCACCTTCCTTACTCGTCGACTTAATGATACCGTATATTCCGATCCGAAACCTTCGGTCACAAAATGCCGGCCTTTTAGTGATCCCGAAAGCCAAAAAGAAGTTCGCAGGCTCTAGAGCATTTTCTATTCGAGCACCGATGCTTTGGAATGCCCTACCCACGGATATTAGAGGCATTAACTCAGTAGAAATGTTTAAAACACGACTTAATACTTACTTGTACGATTCAGCATTTAGTTGAACTGTTTGTTTTGGCCTCTTTACTGCCGCTTCTATTCTTTTTCTGCCCACTTTTCCCAGGCTTGGGAATCAGGTGATGACGACCGAATTGGAGGTTGCTGTTTCGATCTCACAGCAACTGACTGCTACAAGATTGGAAGCTGACCACATCCTCGGAGGCGTTGTTATGGAGATTTCTACATTGACGACCATTGGGCCCCTGCTCACTTCATCGATGTCATCTTCCTGCTGCACTTCATTTGATTAACTTTCGCATCACTTTAAGAAACACTGTATAGTACTATAATGTGTGTTCAATGTTGCCTACTCGGCATTCATTGCAGCTTGAGGGGGATTCCCCCATCTGTGGTCCCTTCTCAAAGTTTCTCACTTTTCCTTGCCCTCCTGGGGGGTGATATCAGGGGATGTCGTGTATATGATCTGGTGTATATGTGAAGCCCTTTGAGACTTTCCTGTGATTAAGGGCTACATAAATAAATTTGACTTGACTCTGCAAACTAAAACGGATTGTCTGAAAGCTAAGGCTTTTGTCTATCATTTAAATATTTGTTGTGAAACAGGTGAGACAGGATAACCTCTGGAAAATTATTTGGGTATAGGTACACTTCATATCGACAATAAGTAGTGTTTAACACCTTAACTGGTTGGAGAAATCATCCTCAACGTTGTCGTCGTCCCAGTTGTCTTCCCAAACATGAGCATCTTCATCCTCGTCCAGCCCCGTCCAGTCTGAATATATCCGCAACAGGCCGAAAACAATGCGTGGAAACAGACGGAAATGTTATAACGGAAACAAATGTATTTTCAAATGAACAAATATGTCCACCACCTCACAAAATGCCCCTTTGAGCAGGTCTTGTACAGTGGCATGTGTCCGTATTGTTTAGCTCACAGCCGGCTAATGCATTTACCCACATGACAACCTAAATTTTACATTCAAAAAGAAAGAAAAACGACAAATCACTTACGGGAAAGAACATTTGGCTGGTTATCCAAACATTACTTAAATTAATTTGTTATAGTGGCTTCTACGGCGAGCAGCTTCGCTAGTTTACTGCACCTGCTAATTGCTGCTAGGTTAGCCTTGCTAGGCGAGCTGAGTCACTGCTAACAGGCCGAGCTCACATACAAAGCTGACAATTAGTAATACACTAAGAGTAACAACGTCAACACACATCGTTTGCTAACCTTCAGCTGGGAATTCCTCAAACTCGTCGTCCTCCTCCAGTAGACCGAGGTCGACTGTCTGCTTTTTGTCCGACATGTTCACCGGTTGATGCTCCGACGCTGTTCGGATGTGAACGTTTGCTGGCGCGCAAAGGATTGTGGGACGGGTTTTGGCTCTTGAGGCGGGTAGCGGCTGCGCTGACTGCGCAATGAAGCGCAGCATAGAGCTTTATGCGCTAAAACTCAAATTTACGATGTTTTAGCGTTAGTAAATTGTTAAAAAATTAAATTAAATTAAAATTAGAAATTACATTTTATATAAAATGAAAAATCATATACAATTATTTTTTAATTATAAATTATTTACGTTGAAATAGTCATTTTTTTCTGCTCAAACGTTAAAACAATGCTGTCTTGATAAATGATGTGAACACAAACCGTAATGTTTTAATCTCTTTTAACTTGCATTTAAAATGGACTTGAATTTGAAGCTATTTACAAAGCGTTTATGTAAGAGACTAAACTTATGCCTTGCATAGACAGATAGATTCATTCATTCATTCATTCATTCATGCATACATACCTACATACACGCATCAATTCTTTGTTTCATTCTTCATCCACAAGAGACATTCAAAATTCTAGTTGTCTCCACAAGGAAAACAACACAAGCAAAATAATTATGCCAGGTGTGTGTAAGTATAGTTATGCGTATATTTCATTGTCACTGAATTAACTATTACTGTTTAAAACAAATATTGGAGATGCAACATTTTAAATCTTCAAAATATTATAAATATTCATACCCAATAATAAAGAATGTTTTTTCAAGATATTAATGGAAGTATGCAGTACAGTGAATAAGTGGTTAGCACATCTGTCTCATCGTTCTGAGGTTTGGAGTTTTAACCTCAGCTCCGGCCTTACTGTATGTTTGAATGTTCTCCCTGCGCTTGTATGGATTTTTTTTCCTGTGTTTTTCTTCCCAAAACATGAAGACTCCTAATTGTCCTTAAGGTTTGAATGTTTGTTTGTCTTTATGTGCCCTGTGATTGATGAGCAGGTGTAAGTGTTTTATTGTTTTGCAACACACATGGATAAAAACGGCTGTATTGTAAAACAGAAAATGCAGTCTGTCTGTCTCCTCCCTTGAAGCCTCTCCACCACCAATACTGAACACACATACTGCTTCTATTTGGCACAACTTTAAAAGGGTTTTGCTCCTTCCTGAAAACATATGCACACAAGTCAACAGTCACATCTTAGCAACCGTTTTTCATTTAGGAACAAACGCATACAGTATCCCATAGGCCTGCTCAAATAATGAAGCAACAGCCACAACCTAGACGTATTCTAGATGAATAAGACAGCTAATTTACTACAAAACCACTTGCCCCACAAAGAAAACGACTGACTGCTACTGTCATCTGATGACAGATGGAGCTGAGGTTTCAGCTTAAGACTACTTATTCTATTTCATTTTGTAATTATCCTAAGCCATTGCGCAAGACAATGCCGCTACATTAAGAGGCGAAGCAAACTAAATGCAGTGCGGGAAGAAAGTTTAAATAGCTTTGTTTGTAGGAAAAGCCTCGGGCCAGTTTGAGTCATGCTTCAATAGGGGGGTTTGTAACTTTTTTTTTAACAATCACAATGTAAAATTGTGCTTCAAATCAAACCAATGCAAGAGTAGGTGTAGCTTGCGTGAACAGGTTCTTTGCAGCCCATTACAATGTATTTGAGGAGAAAAGGTCTTCAGTGGAACCTCCCAAGACAAACACCCCCAAAGGTTGTA
The DNA here is from genome assembly GCF_054856515.1 of Filicampus tigris. Lineage (NCBI taxonomy): Eukaryota > Metazoa > Chordata > Actinopteri > Syngnathiformes > Syngnathidae > Filicampus > Filicampus tigris. Next base: position 8,693,141 of record NC_141234.1, on the reverse strand, counting down.
CTATTTGGAGTTCAAATGAAATTTCCTGGAAAAATACGCCTCAAAGGTAGGGCTGGATGATTATGGAAAAAATACGATTACTTTTGATTGATATTGAAATCCCGATTATTAAAACTCAACTACTCACGCCCGTTGAACACTTTATTCTTGAGCACTCTCTTTTTTTGTCAAGTACAAAATGGCCTCATAAATATCATGTGAAATCCAAGCCTCTTGCATTTTCATTCTGCTACATCCACACGTCCAATGCTTTGCATCTTTGTATATATTGAAGCCTCGAATAATAATAATAACGCATTACCCTTATCTCTTCACAATATTTATTTTTGATCTCATGTTATTTTCACAAGTCTTGGGATTTACTGGGCTAACCTGGGATCTTGGGGGTTGTATTTTGTGCATGGAGAAATGTGTGTTGGTACAGCAAAAAAATAGTCCTTGGATCTTTGTATCTTTGAATTTTGAGGAAAGAAAAATTCCTTGAATCCCTGAAAACTCAACTTGCAATATAACTTTAAAGAACAATAAAAGAAGATAAATAAGAACATACTTAACTACCTGTTGTTCCTGCGCGTTTTGACCTCTTAAGGTGTAGTGTGGTGCCGGGCATGGTTGCAGTACACACTTAGAATGAGAAGAAGAAAATTGCGATTGAACTCTATTAACAAAGCTTGTTTTTCACAAATTGGGAAGAATTTGTGCTTTGAGTAGTATTATCTTACCTGTGTGTGTGTGTTTCCACAGCGTCTGTGTGTGAATATTCGTTGTTTGAAGGAATATGACTCCCGAAGTCGATGCTATTTTCCCGTTAATATTTGAACGGGATCCTCCATTCACGTTAGCATTAGCGCTTGCGATGCTTTGAAAACGAAGTATGCATTTGACCCAAGTTGAGTCAAGATTTTGATCAGACACCATCACGGAATGGATTGTGTTCCACTTGCTAGTGAGGCTTTTTAAGTCAATCTAGATCTGAACTGCCAGCATTCTCTAGATTGGAGCTGACTCTGGTGCCAGTGTCACTCAGTCTTTGCAGGTGAAGCCCTGGGAAATGGCCTCCTCGTCCGCCCAGCATACCTGAGACTGCAGTTACATCGCTGCTGGCGCCTGTAGTCTCTCGTCTCTAGAAAGAAAAGTGAAAAAAAAAAATGAGCGCGGTGGGGAGGGTCACAAAAGGGAGATACAAGGTGCCTGTCGTAGCACACACACACACACACACACACACACACACACACACACACTCCAGCCACCAGGGCTTGTGTCTTAGTAATAGCATCACATTTCTGTCCTGGGACAAAGCCCCCTGGGGAAGGACGGATCGGCGGCAGTTACAAGTACACTGAAAGAGACAGTCGGGCTCAGATCAAGATTCCAGCTTAAGACCACCAGACACTACTCTACTATGCATCTCTTGATATCACTGGCTGGGCTGGTGGCCTTGAGGCAGAGCACGCTGAGAGGGCAAGGGTGGAAGTTTGAGAGTGTACCACATCGAGAGATTATCTTCCAAAAATAAAGCCCTCTTTTTTCACATGGCAGAGAAAGTGACACAGGAGGACAGACGGTCGTCTGCAGTGTCTTCTGCCTCAACCGTCTGGACCAACCTCGGCCTTCTTGTTGACTAGAAACCACTAAATCCATGCTGTGACAACAACAAACTGAAAATCGTAGATAAGTAGAGCGACGTTTAGTTGAGCGGTTGTTTCGGATTGTATTGGTTTTGATGCGGCGTTTAGTCCTAGTTTGACAAAAGTCCTAGTTTGACAATAGTATATAAACCACAACGATAAACATGTTTTTGGTTTAGCCTCAATGTTTTAAAACAATTCTTTTATGCTAAATACATTTTATGAGGCATTTAGAGTGATACTTTTGACATGAAAGTTTGCACATGAGCACGATTAGATTTCTGACTAAACTCTTTTAACACTTACATAATGATTCAATTAGATTAGCTAATCAACGCTGTGAAGCCTCGCGAGGAGAGAGTTATGAGATCAATTATATTAATGATGCATTGAAGTGACTTAGCCGTCTTATTAATAAGGAAAATCCAAGAGAAACATGTCAACTCTGCTGAGAGGAAGTCTGCAGGGATCAAACTATGCTTCCAGGATATGTCTGTCAAGCTCCTGTATTAAATTTAATCCTAGCCAGTCAGTAAGTCTGCTCTATTGTCTGTTGTGTGGACTGTCTTTTCATAAGAAAAGAGTTTAGAGGATGTCAATGGCGCATGTATTTCTAAAATGCTATCAAATGGACTCCAAAAATAAAAGTGCAATGGTCTGTTTTATCTTGTGTTTGCTGTACAGAAGTCTCTATTCATCGAGATGTCTGTCAGGAAGAATTTAAGTTTCATATTTTGCCCCCACGTCCGTCTTGAAAAGCTCTGTCATCTCGAGCTTGAGGTACAGTTTGCCAACAGGCTAATGGTCCTTTATGACAGTACAATCTGATGCCTGTCCTGTCTGGCCTCCAGGTAATCCTGTCCAAATCGGCGGCTTAGCCCTGCTCGGGCTTAAGTTGCATATTTTGTTTTTATCTGGACACTGCTGAATAATGCTATCACCGGGGAAGAAATGAAATATGGGGGGTCTAACTGACAGAGAGTTTTCGGAACAATGACACCCCTATATTTATGCAAGACATTATCGAAAATGTTCTGCTCCAGGACTCTGGATGGATTTTGATGCGGGCTTGGAAAGGTCTATTTAAATATTAGTTAGGGTTGCAACTAGCGATTATTTTAATAATCGATTAATCTGTGGAATGTTTGTGCGATTAATCGAAGAATCAGATTTTTAAAGAAAGTCATGTTTTAAATTCCATTCCTTAATTCAAAAATAGGACATAATTTCAAATTGACAGTGCAAAAAATGTGCAAAGATAAATTAATTATGATTCGGTTACTGGTTTGGTCTGGAACATGTCAGAAAATAGGCAAAGAATTGTTTTCCAAAGTAAAAGTAAATGTTTTATTTTGGTTCAACACAAAGATAATCAGCCGTCTTTTTTTTGGAGGATTACAGAAACGGGATAATATTTCTTGTTAAGCATCTGAAATTCTGAGGATTTGGACCATTTCAAATTTTAAAAGTATTGAAATTAATTCATTACCAAAATAATCAACTATTAATTTGATAACCGATTTGTTGTCCATTCATCGATTTTTCGTTGCACCTCTAATATTAATTGTTCACCACTCATTCATATTGTATATATGTTTTTTTACCATTTATAATATTTTTTGATACTTAATTAATTGTTTGTGTTCTTTTTTTAATCCACCATCTATTTACTATACCGCTTGCAATCATTAGCTCAAGCCTACCCCAACTAACTTTGGGTGAGAGGCGGGGTACACCTTGGACTGGTTGCCAGCCAATCGCAGGACAAATCTTTGCATTAATTTTATGTATTCAATTATTCATTATGACATACAACCACAAAAATGATTTATTTACCATATTAGCTTTCATCCATTTACTCTGTTGTTCTTTTTACTCTATTTCTGAAGATTGATTTTGTTCTTATTTTACATTAGAAGATCCAAATCGTTTGCATTGTGCCTGGCTAAGCCATGCAGAAAAAATCAGGATAAAACCCCTAAAATGTACGCTAATCACTCCCCTTAAAAAGCTTTTATGTATTGAGATCCCCTTTTAATGAAATTAACAAATCGACATCTATTTCCAGCGATGTGTACTAACAGTTTAATAATGGCAGTGTGTCCGTGTTCCAGTGCCACGGTCCTGTACTGTATGTGAAAGCACTCACACGCTCTCACCATAGGTGGTAACCCTCTCTGACAAAAGCACTCTAATTGGAAGTACCCATTATCTGCAAAGTCTATCCTCATGCCTAAATCATTAGCTTAAGTTGTCCTTGTGTAAAAATAAGTTAAATTTTTTTTTTGTAATGGTACATGATGGATAGCCACACATTTTCATTGATTTCCCCGAATCGTTTCGAGGTGAATTAAAGAATACTATGAATTTGTTGCGCCGCTTTAAAAAATGCACTGTTTCTTTCCTTTTTTAATAAATGCCGCTGTAGAGTGGAGTTAGGGTCAAGCGCATGCAGTGATTCATGCTCACCTTTTTGCCTTAACAGCTTGAAGCTTGAAGTGCATCTTTTGTGCTGTGACGTGTCCACAGATCATCCCCACAAAGGGGCCTTTGTGGACAGTGACACACATCTGCGGAGAAACCCTGGCTATACCTGAATTTGAACACTTGCAGGTCAAGTTCGCTCACTGCCGAACAAATATAGCCTCCCTTCTTTATCTTTGTTGTCCGCGTACTATTTTAAGCAGCTAATTACATATCGTTGTTGCCTACATATCTATCATCGCTCTCCTTTGTCTCACTTTGCCGGAGAAACTCCTCCCTCACTCCCTTGTTATGTATGTCAAAGAGCGCATGTTTCTCAGTGGGGGGGGGTTCAGCGGATGAGTGACAAGACCTGCTCTGCTCTTCTTGGACGGCTGTCACACTCACATCTGTCATCCGGGTGCAGCCACCAGAGATGCAAATGAGCAGATGCCAGAGGTGCCGGTGACAGCTCACCTCTCTCTTTCTGTCGGCGTTCCAAATGATTGGCTGGGTTCAGCCGGGTAACGCTAATTACGTGCTAATTAAGTTTTGCGGGTGAACATCCATCTGCGGACTCAAATGTTGCCGTGTGAGGTTTGCAGGCTTGCAATGGGATTTCTGAGTCCAAAAAAGTCTGAGCCTAAAGTTGGATAGATGAGAGCAGTGGCTTATTGATTGAGCCCCAAATGTCAGGTAATCCTGTTCTTTTCATTGTTGATTTTCAAAAATGTCCGCCTGACTCTATGTGCCCAAATTGCTTGTATGGAATCCCGTGCGCCTAATCCCCCGCATGTGGCCATCCCAAGCCCCGGAAAAGTCTGTGATTGGTCTGATTGATAAATGAAGCCCTTCGTATGCTTTTGGGAAGGGGGCCTCAGCGGGGTCTGGACAATGTACAGGAAACCTGGGACAGCTACTTATTAAGTAGTTAGGGCTTCAAGACAAGGCTGCAGACAGCCAATGCTGGTGGTCACCTGGCCCTCCTTTTTTTTTTTTTGACTTTGGCATCCCTCAGCCATCCGTCAGATCTGGGACACGGTCCACTCTGCTGCACCGAGGTCAACAGTTGTGTGTTTGCTCAGCCTGGTCAGGCAAAGAGGTGTAATTATTAGCGCTTTATCAAAACACACCCCCTGTTGATTTTGTCACCAATGCAATTTTATGAGACCTATAGAGATCCTTTATCTTTATAAAACATGAGTTCAAAAGCAGTTTTTAGACATGTTTAGTAAATAATTGTTAAAAATTCGAAATGTTATTAATGCACTTAATGATAAAACATCAAGGAAGGGATAATCATTACTTTCTCTTGATGGTTCAGGGGGGCATTTTTCATTTATTAAAAAAAAAAATTACACATGCAGACCACATGCACTGGAACTGGAACCCATTTTTTAGATAGTTGTTCACTTCTGTTTCATGGATTTGGTGCTGTGTTTTTAAATCTACCATTTGTATTTTTGTACCCGTCCCTTTGACCAGTCGCAGTGTACTTAAAACAACGACAACATGAACTAGTAAACATGTAATTTTTAACTTAAAATGGTGTGGTCCAACTTATTTTTTCTGAGTTCTTTTAAAGAGGAAGTCAACCATCCCAAAATCTTAACAATCATATGGTACATGCGGCTTCACTAGTCTAACCAAAGAATTCTGATTAATAATATATTGTTTGTGGAATATGAGTTAAGCAGCAAAATCCACCTGTTTTTATCTGCTCAGGGCTCAGGTAAAAACCAATCATGGCTCAGCTTCAGGAAATAGGTGAGCCATGATTGGTAGCTACCTGAGCAGTGAGCAGCTGTGATGTGATTTTCAGTCGACAGCAAGTGACAAAATGGCCGCCCCCTGAGATGGATAAAAACAGGTGAATTTTGATGCTTAACTCATATTCCACAAACGCAATATGACTAATCCGAATATCAAGTTTAGACTAGTGGAGCTGCATGGAACATAATATTGTAAAGAATTCTTTTGGGCTGACTTCCTCTTTAACTTTTAAATTCCACAGAGAATTACTGTACCAGAGAATAACTGAGTCGCTGCAACAAAAAGCTTGTACCAAAAAGTACAAGTTGCATATCATCCTACCTTTTAAGTTGTGGAAAACATTGACTTTTAAGTTAATCAGCTAAAATTAAGCGAGGCAACTGATTACCTTCTGTAACAGTTGTATTTTTTCTTTATACCGGTTGCACTAACTTATTTTTGTTTACCGTGTTGTGTGCAAAAGTTCACTTAGTTCAGCTAAGCCCGATATAATTAGTTTTACTCTGCTTTCGATTCTCAAATGAAACAATATTATTTTGAAATACAAACACATCTGTCTGAAAGGCTCATCAATGACAAAATGTGTTCAAAAATGCTTTCACCCCCAAGACAAATTGCACACTCCATCCAGCAGCTCAACCAATGACATTCAAGGTGAAACCTGAGTTGAAAGGAAGTGGAACTTTGTCATTTGTACTCTATATATTAAGTAAGCAAAATTAAAGTAAAAAGTGTTTGATTACGCCGTTATAAATGATCCTTCTCCATCTTTACTTAATCAGACTGACAGAAGCCTAAATAGTTTCATGTGTTGAAATGAAGTCCAAGCTCAGCTGTCATGCATTTTTTTCCTCCCTTTTCCTCCAAATGAATCTGATGTGAATGTGGCTTCATTACCAGTGAAAAGTCAGTTGTTGTATGACTGCCAGGTGCAAGTTTCTTTTGGCCCGTGGAGTGTTTATAAACCTCATAAACAAAAAAATCAAACATGCCAATTCCTGAATGGGATGTTGGAAAATTATTTACGGGCAAATAAAGTTGCGTGCGACCGGCTTAAAGAGCGCCGGGTTTGGTGTACATGGTTCTGTTTAGCTCCCATCTTTCTCCCTCAACACTCTTGTTAATCTCTTACGCACTTCAAAAGTCTGAATTTAGCAAGCCTTTTGCGTAGCGGGAAATAAATGACTGTTTTATTTTAAGAAGTCAGTACCTTACCGCCTGTTGTACAGACACACATATGTGCATCATCACTGCTTGATTGTCGGTGACCTCGGCTGATTAAACTTGTAAAGGGCAGCCGCTCGTGCAGCTGGCGGTCTGGCCGTCGAGGGCCTCGGTGCAAAAAGGACTAGAAAGGCTAGCGTGACTGCGACGGACCAGAGCGCCCACATCGTGACCCCGGTAGACATCCTCCCAGTGCGAGCACTGTGCTGCACTTGTTCCCCCGGCGGAGACAAAAGAGCAAGGAAGTTCCCCGGACTTTCATTTGGGGTATTTGGACAACTTGCAGCCACTGGCGGAGCTAGGGTTTTTTTCCTTGGGGGGGTGGCAAGGGGGTTGGGAAGGATATCTCGAAAAGTCAATTACCTGGCCTGGCACTCGGGTGGGCCAAGAATATTTCAGGGGGAGCAGTGCCTGTGTGAACTCCCCCCGCCCCCAGCTCTGCCAGTGCCACATTCTGAGGCCTCGAAAAACAAGGCAACGCAATGAAGACTTAAAACGTGTCATCCCGCTTGCATGGTCATATGCAGGAACCTGGTCTCAAAATATTGTGAGAAAATCTTTTTTATTAGCTTGCGAAGCACACTCATTTTATTGGCCTGTGATTTTTACGAACATCGAATTGACAGGAAGCGTAAAATAAAATATGTGTGTTGTTTATGTGAATCATATTTCATGTTTTATACAAAGATGACTTATGGTTTCTCCATTGCATGCTTGTTGTTACTTTAGTGGACTGTCAAATAAAAAACAAAGGGGAACCATTTGTAATGGTTAATAGACTATTTTAGCAGAAGAAATTGCAAAGAGTGAACAAAACAAGCCGGTCCTCCGCTCTCACCGTGGTTGTATCAAAGTGTGCAATTACTCTCATATGGCAGGACAGAAAGAAAACAATAGCACGGCTTCGGGTTCAAAAGCTGCTGTGAAGTGCCATGGCTGGCTTTCAAGGAAAGGGCGAGTTAAAAAGTCATCAAAATAGGTTTTTAACAGGACGAGCGTTGGGTGTAGTTACATCAAGCCGACTTGGCCTTGTCCGGTGACAAATTGTCCTGCAGTGGGACAGGATGGTTCAGCCAGCTGGTTGGCCCCATCGCCGGCTTGATTGATGGTGTTGATGTTCTAAATCGGCCGCCAAACGCACCGAGTACACGACTCGTAATGGCGCGGCTGCAGATTGGCCCTGAAGATAGTAGGAAGTGGGAAGGAGGGGAACTCGAGGAGGGGTGCACTGCAGGGGAAAAGGACAAGTTCCCATGCTTGTATGGTGGATGGTGGCGTGAAAATGCAGCTGCTGGTTTAAAAGGACGCTGATAAGTTAGCTGCATATGATGTCTTCGCTGACACACATTTATGTAGAAAGCGTTTATTTCATTTGACGGCTCTCAAGCGAAAAGCACAAGATTGTATGATATACAAGTGAAGCTGATATCTGTATCATATCTCGAGAAAGTCCATCAAGGACCTTAATGATTAAGACTAAAAAGTCTGGGGTCGTTGCTCGATCATTGCTGTAAAGAACAAGTTGGGGCTCACACTAATTACGCCAGGAGCCCCTTTATCATACTTTCAGCCGCAACACTTTGATCAAGCGCGAGTCAGCCAATGATTGTGGACGAGGTTCTCCACACACGCAAAAGGGGAAAAACAGGGCAGCGTACGTTTGTACTGGATTCTTTCCATCTTCATCTCGGCTTTTTATAAGACTTCTTTTGTCTTATTACTACCACATTATAAGGGGTGTAATTGCATAGAAAATAAGCAACCGACTGAATGAACATTTGATCATTTGAGCTGAGACCGGGAATGCCGTGGATGTTTGCGTGCGCGGGATCACTCAAAAGCTATTTCGTTGTTTATTCTGTAAAATTCGAAAATCAGTTCATGATAACACACTTGCAGTTTATAATAATCTTTCAGGGCAAAAAAGTCTGAGTTCTTTGTCAAAAGATGGACGATGCGATAAAAAGTATTCAAATGTCCAAGAGCATGAATATATTTAAGTTAGATGCTGCAGGTAAATGCCAATCATGAACAAAATGTTCAAACATGTCAATTGTCTTTAGCAGCAAATTACAACCAATGACAATTCATTTGTGGTGAGGAAAACTCTTTATCTTGTTTTTCTTGCCGGTTGATTAGTCTCCTTTATAAGATTTTTTAATAAGGTCCATCAAAGAAACATAATGGCTTCTTTTCTTTTTTTTTCTTGGGTGTCTTTCAACAAGTCAAGCACTTGCTGGGCCAACGTCATTCTGGCTATTTGGAAGACATGCAGTGTAAGAGAAGGAGAGGCAGAGAAGGCCCCAACTAAACTCCAGCAATCGTAATTTTGCCCACACAGCACAGAAATATACTGTTTGCCTGTGAATATTGTCGCATTATTTGTATGCGTTGCTGTTTTTGAAAGCATTTGTTTGAGGGTTTATAATTAACTTTTCTTTCATGTTAATTTTCACTAGCCCATCCATGGAGTTTTGCATTATATATTAGCATCAAGATAGCTACATTTTGTTCAGTACATTTTTGTGTTTCGGTTTAATTGTCTTTTGTTTATATGTCAGTTTTACAAGTTAGGCTCAATGAAGATTCTTAATGTGCTAATGTAGGTGGCCAGTTTTTTTGGGGGGGCCAGTGAAATGCAAAGTACTTTAATTAACTAATCTTTTGTTAGTGAAAGGTTCATTTTGAATATAATTGGTGTCATTTGTCAAAGTACATGTAAAATGTTGACGTGTGTATCAGTAAAAATCAGATATGACTTTCTTTGGTATACAGTACACACACTGTTCTCACATTTGATATACCAAAACACACACGCAGTACTCACACGTCAGCGGAGTGAATCCTTGGATAACTTTGTTCACTTTTCACCCTTGGCAGGCAAGCGCACAAATGACAGAGGCAGAGCGGGCCTTGCAGCTGTGTTCCTCATCGCCCCCATCCGTCCCCCTCCCCCCACCCACGCCTGCACACACACACGCACACCCCCACAGCAGTACACAGTAGTCACAGAACATAATAGTGAGGTAACCACAGCCTTTTCTCAACCGTGTGTGCGTGTGAATCTCCTTTATCCCCCCCCCCCGCCTTATCTCTTGCTCCCTCGCATTGCTGCCTCTCCTCCCCTCAGATCGTTCATTCTCACCATGATTTCACAGACCTCCACTTACTCCATTGTGCTGAGAAACACAAAAATAAAAGACACACAACTCGCCTTGTCGTCTTTCTCGTCCTAATAAGCATCTCCGGCTTTGATAATTACACGTTCAGCCCGCCGCATGAGTCGCTTGGCGGCGAGGACGCCATCGACTCTGCTGTCGAGGTGAGGCAATGCAATGGGTGACTGACAATGTTCTTTCTTGTTGGGGGAGGCTGTGCAAAGCAAGAGAACACATGGGTCGAGCACAGACCTCCGCCGAAGCCAATGTTTGATGTCCTCACTTGTTGCTTAGGAATATTGTATTTCATTGAAATTCACTTTACACATTTACTTTTTTCTTTTTTATTATGTTGTACTGATTCAAATTTAACGCACACTGCTGTGTATTTGTGTGGCTCGAGCACTGGAGGCAAACCCGCTTTCTTATTGATGGACCTTTAAACATGAATTCGGTTAAAAGTTCAGTTGGTTTGAAGTCTAGCGCAAAGTGGAGTCTAACTATGCCCATGGGCGGAGTTTTCTCAGAATTTTCATCGATTGGCGTTTGCGCCGTTGTGGGAGTGAAGACATTCAACGTGCAGGAGCAAAATATTTGAATTATTTTGCTTGAACCATTTAGTGTAAATCCAGCCTAAGGAACTATTTCAACTACAACATCAATAATAAATATATTTTCAAAATGAATACCTTTCTGATATTGTCTATCAAACCCGAGAATTGTTATTTTTGTAAAGACAGATTTTTTTGGATGCAGTGTTCATGTCAGTCAAGCATGTCTCAGATATTATTTTATGTACCTAATGTTATGACCAGTTAGTATCGGCATTCCTGATGATGTTGTTTTCAAAATATGTATTAATCATACACTCAAAAGTCTCCAAAAAGCACCTTCTCTTTTTTGTTTGAACAAAATAAAATGCTTTTCTATCGCCCAATTCCAAGAACACCGACCACTCAACAAGAGCCGAAAGTGTTGAAGAGCTGACCCTCCTAATCCGAGAGTGACAATTGGTTGCCTTAAGCACTATAGAAAAGCTCAGTGTCCAGGAACAGCTGTTTCTTATTCATCTTATATTAAAAAAAAAAAAAAAAGAACATTTACACCTATGTGCTCCTAAATGTTCAGCGAAAAAAAGTGAGAGCCAGAACCTCTACACCCTCCACAACATAAACCCGCTTCATTCAGAGCCAACTTCTAATTGATATTTTTTCCACAAACATCATCCAGTTCTGCAATGGCCTTAAATCTTAATCATTGCCGTTGCTCTCGACTAGACATGACATCATGCATGGCAACAGGTAGCCTAGTTTCTTCCACGGGTATTTAATCATCAAGATTGCCATCATAATGGCTGAGCGGCCCGAGCTGCTGGTTGACTATAGAAGGCGTCTCTGTGTGAAGCGGTCCGATAAGCTATTTGAATAGTCCGCAAGGAAAAGATGGGATGCAATGGACTTTGAATAACATCAACAGGGATCACCGAGAACCAAAACAGCTTCAACATATGCACATCGCCCCTTCCCGAGTTGGATGTTGTGGTGTCAGCCAGTTATTCCGCTAATCCTAAACAGATTGGCCACAGAAGAAAACCCTGAGCCGGGCCGTCTCCTTGGCGCTTGCTCCGCAGAACACCCATTAATCGGCAGCACATGGCGATAAGTTATGGAAGGCATTACGGGCCTTGCGGTGCATGTGGTCCACGGGTTCCTGCAATGACTATACAGTACACGGCATTTAGGGACAAACTCACTGATGAAGAAAGCTATTTGTTACCAGGGCTGGCCAAGGTACTTCCAAAATGGAATACATCACATAATACTAACCAATACTGTCACTTGAAAGTAGTTAGTTATATTACAATGCTGGATTGTATTTTTGCATTACATTTGAGTTACGTTTACATCAAAACAACTTAATTACATTAATGCCTGTGAAAAATGCCACAAAAACGGACTACAAATTATGTTACTGCACTTTTAGAAAACCTCAGCCGCATATTACAAACTGAAAACTGGCAGTTGCTAAAACAAAAAACAAAAAAATCACTTGGAAAGTAGAAGTCCAAGAAATACCATTCACAATAAATAGACCATATTAAAAAACTTGTTTGCATAGTTTGACACTCTAAACACATTTAAGCTTTATAAAACACATTTTTTGACGGTACAGTATTCCTTTGCGTCTGCTCTCGCTCTCTTTCTCGCAGTTCTCAGAAAAAGACCCCTAGTGTGCTTGCTTGAAGCACTTGGGCGGCCATTTTGCCACTTGACTGAAAACAACATAACAACTACTCAGGGCTCTGGTAACCACCAGTCACGGCTGACCTGTTTTCAGAAGCTGAGCCGCGATCGCGGTTTTTGTGAGCAGTTGTGATGTCATTCTCGGTCGACAGAAGTGACAAAATGGCCGCCCCCTGAGATGGCTATAAAGGGCTGGAGTTTGCTGCTTAACTCATGTTCCACAAATGCAAAATTAATCAGAATGCCGTGTTTCAAGTAGTGGGCCTGCTGGGAACATATTCTGGGAAAAAAAATATAGTAGTCTATCTAATCGTCTATCGTCTATTTTTGTGGTGAGGCTTCCACAGGCATTTGAATTTGAGCATTTGTCACCCGTAGTGTAAATTCACATTCGCTACGAGAGTGAACTACCTACACTAAAATGTTTGTCCACATCTTTCCCCTCTTGCTTCATCCTTCACACAGGTGGTTGTAAACCAGTCACATTCAGATGGAAGCAGCGGCCTCTTCTCATGGCCCGGGGCTGCGGCCTCTGAAGCACTCCTTTGGGAGATCCACCTCACGGACCCTGGCCTGCTCTCTTTCATGCAAATGTGCAGCCGCCGCGCATGAATTTAACATCCTTTCCAAGGGGAACAGAGACACGCAGTGTAAAGACACTCACACGTGCAACAAAGCACTCACCTGCTCCTTCATTACGTGGCTCACTGTTATTACTGGCTCCAGCTAGGACATATGTCATTGAGCAGTGTAGGCCTGGTTAATTGGGGTTACCTCAAAGCGGGCATAAAAATGACGGTGATATTTATTAGGCAACATTTTCACTCAATGTCATGTCAGCACATTAGCATGTAAAATAGTTTCAATGCTTCGAGTCAGGAAATGTTACCACGCTGCTCTCCAAGATAATTTGCGTGCCACCTACATTCTCAGAGATGAGTCTTATTTGTTGAAAACAAGTGAGCAGAGTGATGAGCGCCCCTCATGACACCTCTGTATGAAAGCAGCATATTTTACAATTTCAGATGGTGGTGATATAAGGGCTGCTCTGAAAATTGTATTGAAAGCTAATGAGGCCCAATATTGCATGTGGAACTGATAAATTAGCCGCGCCCAGTGGGCGATCTAGGCTTTGACTATATATATTTTACTGCTAAAGCAATGACTTTTTTTAAAGGGCGAAGTCAACGCAATCATTTTTTCTACAAGAATATGTTCTATGCAAGCCCACTACTTGAAACAGGGCATTCAAATAAATATTGTGTTTGTGGAATAAGTGTTAATCCACTCAATTTTAGCCATCCCTGGGGGCGGCCATTTTGTCTTCTGTTGACTGAAAATGACATCACAACTGTTCACAACGACCAATTACGACCCGGATTCAGAAAACAGGTCAGCCGTGATTGGTCGTTGTGAGCAGTTGTGATGTCATTTTCAGTCGACAGAAGACAAAATGGCCGCCCCCAGAGATGGCTAAAAACGAGTGCATTTTGCTGCTTAACTTATATTCCCCAACGCAAAACTAATCAGAATGTCGTGTTTCAACTAGTGGGCCTGTTGGAAACATATTCTTGAGAAAAATATGTTTGGGTTGACTTCCGCTTTAAGAGCTTAGTTTTGCTCATTAAGTGTTGGTAGTGTCCGCTAGCATCAGCTCCACTTCATCTGTGACCCTGACGACAACAAGCAGTACAGAAAATGCATGGTATCTAATAATGGCGATAACTTTAAATAATATTCTTGAGGAACAGAAATGGACTGTAACTACGGTCCGATTTGTAACAGGATAAATCCTGTGTTAAATCAATGCAAATAGTCACTAAATATACTGCAAATAAACAGCAACAGGGTGGCCATTCTCGCCTTAGAATAGGCTTCTCCTCAACAGTCTTTCTGGCTTATTCACTCCCACTGCTTTGAACACATCTTTTAACGTCAGCATCCTGACAACTTTGTTGACCTTGGAATATTTGGATGTTTGGTATTCACCATCCAAACCCGCAATCTGAGTGACTGACGCTTTTGCAAAACCCTCTTTCAGCCCCAGACTAATGGTAGATGCCAGGTATTCTCACTATATATGAGCGAAGACAAAATACAGTGGAACCTCTGAAGTCCAGAGGTGGGTAGTAACGAGCTACATTTTCTCTATTACGTTTGCTTTAGTAACTACAGGTGACATATGTCTCCATTTCACCAAATATTATGTTCCATGCGGCTCCACTAATCTAAACACGGCATTCTGATTGATATTGTGTTTGTGGAATATGAGTTAAGTAGTAAAATTCATCTGTTTTTGTCCATCTCAGGGGGGCGGCCATTTTGTCGCTTGCTGTCAAGTGAAAATGACATCACAGTTGCTCTGAGCTCAGGTAACAACCAATCAGGGCTCAGCTGTCCTCTGAAGCTGAGCTGTAATTGGTTGTTACCTGAGCTCTGAGCAACTGTGATGTCATTTTCAGTCGATAGAAGTGACAAAATGGCCGCCCCCAGAGATGGCTAAAAATGGGGGTGGATTTTGCTGCTTAAGTCATATTCTACAAATGCAAAATTAATCAGAATGCCATGTTTAGACTAGTCGAGGCGCATAGAGCCTATTATTGCAAAGAACATTTTGGGGTTGACTTCCAATCTAAGTGAGATATATAATGAATTTCTGAGAATTGATGGGTTGAATAGATTGAACTTCTTTGTGGCTTTTCCCACTTTTTATGATCAACTGAAACTGTATTACATATTATTTGAATTTATTTCGGAGCTTTTAACTGCAACGTGTAAGTAAAACCTCTTTTTCACAAAGAGGTCATCCCGTACAGACAAAGTCTATTGTCTCTTTTTCGTATTTTTTTTGTCCACTTCACACCTGTCAGCCTGTTCTCTCCAGTATATTTTTTTTAAATAGGGTTAGCAGCACCCACATTCCCACAGAATAATTGATTATCCTCCCCGCCACACACAAAAAAAAACCCTCCAAAAGTACCAGGCAGATTTGAACTCAGTTTTTGCCATTGCATTGTCTTTCCCTTACATGTTTTTCTTGTGTGTGTATAAAAAGCTCCTGCTCAGTGCAAAGCCGTCAATTCAAGAGTTCTGCTTTCACAGTTGTTGGCCCGGAGGAAAATGCGTTGTGGTTGGAGCGGCGGTGCCAACACCTCCTAGCATGGGTCCATAGAGATTACATTTTAAGAGCTTTTTAATGCTCATTAATACTTCTGGCTCCTCTGGGTTTGAGTTCTGTCTACTTCTCTGTGCGGCTGACAAGAAGCTGTGCCAACAATACGAGAGACTACAAGACACTGTTTTGTTTTTTCGCCTTTTAATACAACCATAACAAATTAAAATGTGAAAGCAGACCAATCACTGTGAATAGAAAAGATGAGTCCACACGTGCTCAATTAGCACTATAATGCCTGTTTAATCCATTAGATTTGTAATACACATACAAATGCTTAAAAATACAATTGTGTGCACTTTTACATGTAATATTCTGGCTCGAGTTATTCTGGTTGGAAATATAACTCTGTCTATTCCTTTTATGAGCCTCCAGTTAATGTTTCTCCCCAGCTTTGGTATTTGCACTTTAATGCGACACACGTCAAACTCAGGAATATCTGCTGAAGTACTCAAAGGACCAAAGCTACATTGCATCTTCTTGGGCAAAGTGGTATGTGCTATGTGGAAGTTTTATGGACGATTTGTGATGTCTCTTCGCCAAGTACGGTTGATGAGAGCAGGATTTGGTTTCAATTCCAGCGGGTACGTCTTCGTAAAACCACAAACAAAACTGTTTTTTTATACTTGTGTTTATGTATGACCTAAATGTACAAGTATGCAGTGGACATGTTTTGGCAAGCCACTTCCACTCTTCTGGGAAGACTTTCTACAAGATTATTGCATTCAGAGGTTGCTGATGTTGGACGAGAGGCTCTGGCTCACCATCTCAGTTCATCCTGAAGGTGCTCTTCTACATCAATTGCAACCAAGCATTTATGGACCAAGATTAGCCCTTTTTATGCTAAATGTAATTTATTCATTTGAGTTAGTTCAAACTAATTAATTTAATATATTTATGTTGTCTCCTTGTGATTGTTTCCAGGTACTTTAACTTCTTTCTACATCCCAAAAAGATGCATGTTAGATTTATTGAAGACACTAAATTGACATAAACAAATTGTTCTAATAAGAATTAAATAATGTTTGTCCCACTGCATCAATTGAATGGCCATTGTGATGCTCTCTCCAGGGTAGTATAAGGCAGATAAAAATATATATTGTTGACTGAGACGTCCCAACTTCTCTCGGCTCATCAATGCTGCACTAATATCAATCGTTCTCTACAGATGATCAAGAATTTATGACCACAAGACTGTTATATTGTTTGCCTGCATTTGTTGCTGCACTATTTGTGTTCAATCCGTCACTTAAAGGTTGTTGCACTGCAACATAGATGCTATTTTAGCATTAGCACTAAGATACTAAATTAAAAGGCGAAGTGATATACTTGTTTTGAATACACAAGGTGTAACTCGGCACGGTAAACTTTTACCCCTAAATGGTTATTTTGACATCAGAAAATATCGTCTCTCAGTTGTAACACGTTGTCTGAACATTTCGGCGGAGTGAATCATTTGCAGTAACTTTTCAAAACTGTGATTGACTGAATTCTACAACACGACTTTGAGGCGAGCTAAGAAGACATTTAAAGCCATGAGTTCTGACACATAATTGAAAGGCTGAGAAACGGCAAAGGGAAACACTGATTTGTTTTGGCTGCGGAACGTTGCGCCATACTGCGTAACAGGCTTGCAGACTTTGATGATGTACTGCGCTGTGAGAAAGGGAAAAATGGTTTTGTATGATCCACAACCAGACATGCCCCCCTATCCCACCCCTCCTTAAATAAAATGTTGGCAAATGTTATGAAGGGAGGGGGAGGGGGGCAAGGGCGGGTAGAAGGAGACATTTTTGACTGCGACTCATAAACCATTTTTTATTTAAATTGGCGTGCTCCCATTATTTGTTCACAGGGGCTTTGAGTCAGTCAAGGGAAATGTGTTCCAGTGTATGTATGAGGGGAGTCAGACAGAGGGAGATGGGGAAAGGGAGGGAGGGAGAGAAAGAAGGTGGGATGAACTGTAGCCAGGTGTCAGCCGTTGCCATGGCATTCCATCAGGCGACTCCATTGCGGCTCATCAGTGCCGCTCGTGTGCCGGAGAAAATAAAAGTGCCTCTACAGCAGTGAGCTCCCACCCGGGAACACACACGAGAGTATATCAGATGATCTGCTCGGCTGGTGCGTGAATGACAGGGGGCCTTTGGAGTGATGCAACAGAGACTATGTCCACGCTTAGATGAGCACATGTAAAAAACAATTTCAGGAATAAATAGGTGACAGAAAAAAAAATCGCTCCCTCTATGAGGGAGCTGATTGGTCAAGAGAGAGCGATAAGGGACCGGGCTGAAATAAAAACCTAACGAGCAAGAGGAAACAGCCGAATGGTCAAAATGGACAAAATAAACGTAAACAAAACTCAATCAACAAAAAAGTCGAGGGTCTGGTTAGCGAGAGAGGATGATAGTTTATGCTTTTAACCAGCTCAGCATTTTTTTCGGGCTCCTCGGGGAGAATAAACTTTTGCATGTTCATGACTTGCTTAGACTTCCAAATGTCAGTGACATTTTGTCTCCGCCGTGCTCACGCTGCTCCGGCATGATTATGCTTGCCACTGCCCATGGTTCTCATGAATATCACCTGAGATTGCCACAAAAGCAGCACGGGTGATACACAAAGCATCCTGGTCTGTATTCGCTACTGTTCAGCATCAACTGGACGTATTCACCCGCTCAACAGCGCTCGCTCGCCGCAATTCTTAGCAACTGTTGCTATGTGTAACATCATTGAACTGCACCTCTCGCTTGCTCTTCAAACACAAATGACTAATCCATGGCTGAGCACACTGGAAGCTCTCGGCGCGGCCTCCGGAGCCGCTCGATGCCCCCCCCCCCCCCCCCCCCCGTGACCCTCTCCTGGCCGTCTCCTCATTACTTGATAATGTATTCACGCTTATGCCTCCACGGCGCTCGCCCTGGCCTCGTAATTGGAGGAAGCGGCGAGCTGTTCCAACGAGCCTGGCCCAATTTGCACTTCATTTTATTAACAAAAAAACAGTCAGCCCGGCTTCGCGGCGGGGCCTTGCCAAAGCCCACCAGGCTCCACGGCGCATCGTTGACAAATTTCCTGCAATGTGACGACAGGATAGAGATTCTCAGCATCAGTGGGGTACCTCCGCCGGCCCCCAGGAGATGCTGTCATTATGCATGTTTGCAATCATGGGAGTTGAATACCCTGGCTGGAAGTGAGGAAGAGGACTGGCGGCTCGGGAGGGAGAGGGGGAGAGAGAATGAATGTTTCTGCTCCTCTGCCGTGTTTGGAGCTTTCTGAAATGCATGCGCTATCATCGCAATGTTGTGTTTACCGCAGCGGGAGGCAAACACAGAGTCAGAGAGAAGAGGCGCGGAAACGCCAGACACAGTAAAATGAGCAAAATACATATATTAGGACTCTCTGTATTCAGCACACATAAGCTATGCAGAAAAGCAAAAGTCATTTGAATATAAATGGAAGACAAGCAGGGAGTGTGTGTCTTTATATCAGGGCTCATCCCTCTCTTTTTGCCCTTTTTTTCCCCCACCCCGTGCATGAAAATATCCAGCCGAAGGCCCGAGACGAGTTTAGCTGGGAAGTCAGGATGTCAGTGTTAATTTTCTTCCTGTTGCTAAGGAGACTCTCTCTCACACAGAGGCCTTGATTCCCTCCCCCATGGTCACTGCGCTTTCAGTCAAAGAGGCTTTTCTCTTCCCCGAGTCTCCTCCGTTGTGCAATCAGATATTGAGGAGCATCTCGGCTCCGGGCTGCTGCGTGCGCCCGGAGACCCCAACATCTGGGAGCTGTGTTGTGTTGATTTCCATTGGGAGGGAGGGAGCGAGGATGGGATGTCTCCCCAGTGAGCGATTCAGAACAGCTACTTTAACACACAGCCAATCTTCTGCTGTGATTATCACGCTTGTGTTTTGCGGGGTGTATTATACAGGAGTAACACACCCTCGCCAGAAGTGTCTGCAGATTTTGCTGGTAGACACATGAGGGGCAAACTGCAGTGAACCCCTGCTATATCAGAGTTCATCCTTCATGCCACTACTACATTTCTGAGTGTTTTTTTTTTTTTTTTATCGTGTTTACATTATTCAGGCAGGTCTCAACATACATTTGTGCGCATTCAGTTTCGGACTATTGTGCCACAACACACCGGGCAGCACTGTGGTCGACTGGAAGATACGCAACATAAAGTTATCGTATTGTTAGATATATGTCCCTTTATCACGGCTTTAAACATCACCTGAGCAATATTTGATTACTTTAGAGAAACTATCAGCACACTTTGCTTGCATATATTATAACACCACCACAGGGGCAATTCTTTCCACATGACATATGGAAATTCCCCATATGGCAGAGTGAGGGGCAAATAAGCACAAACATTTATGAACAACTCAAAGCAATGCTAAAGCACTGCTTAAGCAACATTTGCATTGCACTTCCTGTCAAACGGTAGACCTTCAAAATAAAAGCAGACAATAGAAGATTTTCACCACATTTTCTTGGCCCACACGATGGTTTATTTAAAGAGGAAGTCAACTCAAATATATATGTTCTATGCAGCCCGACTAGTCCAAACACGGTATTCAATCTCAGGAGGCAGCCATTTTGTCCCTTGCTGTCCACTGAAAATGACATCACAGTTACACAGGGCTCAGGTAACGACCAATCATGACTCACCTTCAGAAAACAGGTGAGCTGTGATTGGTTGTTACCTGAGCCCTGTGCAACTCTGATGTCATTTTCAGTGGACAGCAAATGACAAAATGCCCGCCCCCTGGTTTGGCTAAAAACAGGTGGATTTTCCCGCTTAACTCATATTCCACAAATGTAATATTATTCAGAATGCCATGTTTAGACTAGTGAAGGCGCACAGAAAAATATTACTGCAAAAATGTTGGGGGGTTGACTTCCCCTTTAACAAATAAAGTATGGGTAAAATGTTATAATTCTTAAGTGCTTCTGCTTTGAAGGCCTGACTGCTGACAGGATTTTGCCCCAACTTGTCCGAGTGTTGCCGAGCATACTGGGAGGCTTGTTATTGCCTTGCATTAATAAATGCTTGCAGTGTTGTATGCCTCTTGTCTGTTGAAGTCTTCAAACACAATAGTTCTGAGTGCCCGCCATTTGATAAAAAAGGTGAGAAACAAATGATTTTTCCAATTTATTAGTCATTTGTATTTATTTCACAATGTTTTTGTATGTATTAAATGTATTTTTATTTAAAAAACATTGGATACATTGTTCTTTTTTTAGCTGTATGTGTGTATGCAAACAAATTGGAAAGTAATTGCTGTAATCATGTGTCACAATTACTGTGTTTCAGCTGTGCATATGACAATAAAGCTATGACAAATATTCTCTCGAATGTGTATGTGAGCATTGATTCAATCGTTGAATTCATGTGTACACAGTACGTTGTCTTTTTTGTTTTGGCCTTGTCTAGTCTGCAATTCAAAACAGCCTGGTGGGCATGGCAGGCAATGCTAATTTCTCATTGGCCAATTAATTGAGCCATATGAATTCTGCCTAGCAACGACAAGCCATCTTGTAACGTGATCATGAAAAACAATTTGCAGTTTAGAACATTACTCTCAGAAGACAATCGGGAATTAAAAAGCATATTTGACAGTGTGAGTGAGTATTCTAGTCCTAATATGTATCTTACCCAACCTCATTTGATGAGAAAATGCGCTTTCAAAAAATAAACAAACATGTTTTGTTGTAAAGAACTTTATCTTTGAAACAGTGATTTGAATTTTCTTTTCTCAAACCAGAGAAATGTTTCTCAGCTAATTTCATATTAGAAAGGCATTCAAAACAATCATATTGACAGTCCGTTCAACCGTAGCGTCCATTTTCTCAGAAATACATTCAAATTACACAAAGCAGCAAAAACAAGAGAATATTTGAATATTCCTGACAGTTTTTCATCTCGATGATACACTCCACATACAAAATGTCATCTGCACATTTACACAATCATGCACTTGGCCATAACCTGAAAAGTGTTCACACCGAGACAAGGAACTAATGTCTTTTAAGTGAATATGCAGGGCTGTTCCTTGAGGGCCAGGCACAAAATGACAGGGATTTCACTGCTGAATCCTTTTAGCAGGACATTGACACATGAACCAAGGCAAAAAAAAAAAAAACCTGAGAAAAAACAAGAGCAGGAATGAGGCAGCGAGGGGTGGGAGGGGAAAAAAGAGTAGACAACCAATTTGGGAGTAATGCAACTAAAAACTGACAAGTGTAATTTCATCCATCTGGGCCGATGTGTAAAAAGCGCTGGCCTGAACATTCCCCATTCCCCTCTGATTGATCTTCCCCGAGTCTGAAACACCTATTATTAGCCACCAGTCTAATAGCACCAGGATGGCTCGGCGCTCTCCCAGGGGCCAAATCTCCGGTCATCTGCCCCCTCACTCACCACAGCTGTGGAAGCCAACCAGGGGGAGGTGGCGGGGGAGAGGGGAGGCTTGGAGCTGCCAAGAGGGGATGGAGGCGTACCTGGTGGAGGGGTAGGGGGGCACGGGGGAAGGATGGGGGGGCAAGGAAGAGAATGGGTGGCAGAGGTGGGGTGAGAGAGAAAGTTGTTGAACATTGGCAATGTGGTTGGGCAGAAAGACAAATAAAACATGTACACGGTAAGTTATACTTGTATCACTTTACATTACAAACGTTTCATGGCAGTATTAAAAAAAGTCAATGTAAATGCAAATATGTATATTTACTGAAATAATGATGATCTCACAAGTTGACTTACTCTTGTTATTTTTTAATGGCAACAAGTGGATGGATGGTAATTGTACCTTCTGCCATCTCGTGCAACAATATTCAATTAGTCTGTCTGCCGCTATACGTCGCTGGCATAGATAGATGAACAAATGTACATTATTTGTCAAAAATTTATGTTATTTGGACCAGTTAAAGGGTTTTTATTTTTTTTTAAATCACCTGTCATTTGTTAAAATTGTCACTATGACTTAACAGCAGTACTAAAAACCACTCCAAGAAACCTTTCCAAGAAACCACCACACCTGAGGAAAAACAATCAATCAGAAACAGAGACATCCCATCGCCCCTACGTTAGCCACGGTTGCTACATTGGTAGCATCATTTCTTCGTAATGGAGTGTGACGTATCTGGCTTGGTAAAACAGACGAGTGCTGGCTGGAGGCTCTGCGAAAAGGAGGACTGCACTGTTGTGGGAGTGGTCACAGACGACTTCAATCATGGCCAATCAAAGCGGCTCCTTTCATTTCCTTTAAATGTCTCAATATGGTGGAAGCACATCTGCGCCACAGGGTGGGCACTCGGAGACTGCCCCAGACCCCCGATTGTCCATGTGGTCCGACAGCTGTGCTTCCCTGGGTTAAAAAATATAATGTTATGATTAAGAAGTTTTGATGCCCACTGTCCGCATACGTGGTCTGACAAGGTAGGGTTTGGATCACCATTCTCCAAGCAAATTGTCACTCTGCCAAATTGGCAAACACGCAGCCAGCCTTGCACTCATACGACCATCTGCACCCACCAACATTTGCGCCATTGGGCAGATGCGCTGTCTATGAAAAAAAAGGCCGAAATGTTATAGCTTGGAAGCTGTATTTTTGAGGAAAGTACAATGCCACAGCCATGGCTAACATCGGGGCTGTGGTGGTGTGCCCGCTATTTGTGTGGCGAACGCTTCTGTCTCTGATTGGCTGTTTTTTCTTGGGTGCTGTGGTTTGTTTCTAATCAAGTTAAAGGCACAAGATGAGGCTAGAGAGGGCTGGGTTTTTGTTCAGATTTTCTTTTTTTATCATACTACTACTACTACTACTACTACTACTAAATATGACCAAATGTGATTTATTGTGTGTGTGTGTGTGTGTGTGTGTGTGTGTGTGTGTGTGTGTGTGTGTTTTTGTTGTGTTTTGGGGGGGGCAAAGTAAGTCAAAATATGGAATATTTTCCCAAAGCGCACTAGACTGGGATCAGTATTTTACACTACAAATTGAATAATTTTATTATTGGAATGAAAAAACACAATTAAATATTTTGTTTGAAGAAAATAATTTGAGGCTCGGATTCATCTTATTATCATTAAACGCCTTAAAGAGCCTGCTAGATTTTAAATAAAACAGACTCAAGCCAAAATAAATCATTTTTTTTCAGAGTTCCAAATTATTAGCTATATATTGTGGCATTTTTCATCTACAACTTGATTCCCTTGGAGCAGGCTCTTCCAAAAATAATCCACCCTTTAATTAAATCATAAAATTAACACCGTTTTGAATAACAACTCCATGCTTGAATAAAGTATGATTATTAACACACACAAAAAAAATCATAAAAGCCAAGGTCCCAACACTCAATTAAAGTGAGCAACATGAAGCAAAAAAGCTGATCACGCCTCGCCCTTTTTGGGGTGATTTGGGGGGCTGCATAAAAGGTCGCAAGTCGACTGTTAATCGGCTCTTCACTCACTCTGATTGATTGGGCCCTCGGGTGAGGCCTAATGCATTTTCAAGGGCAATGATGACAATAATTGGCTACCTTCACTTCACCAAAATGGACAAAGTCCTAAAAATCCATCCACTCAACACTGACAGATCAGAGAAAACCGGAATAAAAGCTTCTATCAGTGTTTTCCAGGCCATGGAATAATAATTATGATATTATGAGGTTACAGCTGATATGGAAATGATAAAGGCTGACGGTGTTTTCACAGCTTGTCCTGTACATAAAATTGATGGAATTTGTTGGTTATTCTATTGTATTACCGGTATTCTTTCAAATTTTGCTGAAATGTAAAGAGTGGCTGTGTAGAAATTAAAAATAATAACTTGGGAGCAAGTATTTGAAAGCTGATACAAGTGCAGTTTCACGTAGGAGGAGATTGTTGGCTCTTAAACAATGGTGCAGCTATCCCCTGACAAAGTTGTGCCATGAGAAACAGAGCAGTGCGTTTCAGCAGGTGTGTCTTCCTTTCTTTTCCTTTCTTTTCCACCTCACTTCACATTCTTCAGCTGCTTTGCAGTGCAGTACTGAGCATTGCACTTCCTTCTGCGGGGCTACTTATTCATTGATATAGAGCACTGTTTATATGACCACCAACAGTTTTTCCAGTTCATTTCATACTTTTTCCAATAAAAAAAAAAAAAACATTAGAAAGGAGTACTATGATGATTTGTGAGCTCCTGAGACTTATTCTACTGAGTTCAAATATGATGTTTGCATTTGCAAGTATTTTGAGCATTACAGTATAATATGCTATCATAAAATCCCTCATTAGCTGTCATTAACTTAAGTATTCCTAATATAAACTTGCCATTGGATCAGAAGCTCTCATGGTTTCTTTGCCGAATTTCAACACTGTTTTATAGCCTCTCTTCAGGGGTTCCCTATTATCTTGAACCGGTCCAATTCCTGAGTCCATCTGCCGTGGACCTCCAGTCAAAATATCATCATGTGCTCTTGATAATAATTTCGCCTCTATTCATACAATTCCCTGCATATCCTAGAAAATAATCAGATGTTATTGATGTCCTCAACCGGCAACCAGGAAATAATAATAATAATAATAATAATAATAATAATAATAATAATGATGATAATAATAATAATAATAATAATAATAACTGCCTGTTTATTTGTTTTCCCTTTTATTCCAATGAGTACAACATCGCCATTAATGCATGCCCTATTTCTCTATGTTGTCAGGTATTCTTGATCAATTCCGTCTTTTTCCCTCCACTGTCTACTCGATGAAAAGCTGCTCTAATTATTCAGGGGCTAATGAGTGCATGTGAAGTAGGCCTGGGCCTTGGACAACATTAGAGGCCAAGCATGTCATTTGCAACCTCTGGTGTAATAAAAAAAATGATGCATGAGTGAGGGGGTAGAGAAAATGAAGAGCATTTTTAGCAAAAAGAAAAAGGTATCTTTGTTTGCTCGCCTTTGTTTACTCGGGGACTCTTTTTTTTTTTCTTTTTTAATTTCAGACAAATTCATCGCAACGGCTTTCAAACAGGAAAATGGAAATGTTGCTTCTGCCCTCTATTTCAGCGTCCTGGCAACAGAGCAATTTTCTATCATCAGGGATAAACGGCTTCGAACAGTACATTCTGGAGAAAAAAAAAAAGAAAATAAAAAAAGAAGCCCGTGATTGCTGCCCTTCCTGTCTGTTATCTAGCGACCAAATCCTCTCCTTCTTAGCGACCACTGTGCTGCCGTACATAATAATGTCGTGGATTACATCGAGAGTGGGAAAGGGGTCCCATGCCGTGCAGCACGCATGCATAAGGACATATTCCATTACTGCTCCATATTTCAAAGATTTTCCTTCCTCTTTTTTTCGCGCGTTGGCTGTGTGCCTTAACAGAAATTGAAATCAAATCCATTAGGAGCAGCGTGCGGGCCTTTGTTTGCTGTGGTCACCACGTGAACGTGCACACCTGCGTCATGGAGATGATATGCCAATGAGCCCATCCTCGAGGCATCATACATATGATTTTCGCACACAATTTATGTTCCGTACACGACACATCAAACGTTTGCATCGGTGCGTAATTTCTGTGCGTAAAAGCGGTGCGCCACCGTTTGGCAAACGGCTGCGTTAAGGGCCGCACGTGGTCATTTGTGACTGATGCAGTGGCGTGTGCGTCTTCGACGCCTTCCTGGCTGTCTGTGACACGCCAGTGGGAGACATCAAGTCTCATAAATGCCTCCCGGTCTCTCTTTTTAGTGGCAACCGCCGGTCCCCCTCTGCAGCCAAGGGGGTGGCTTTTCCACGCGAGCCAGTCAAAGCCACAGTCACACTATTCTCGTGGAGCTGCAGCTTAACGCACACATATGATTTACACGTGGGGCCACGCGGGGAAAGAAGACTCGCAGTGCGGAACTGGAAACAAGTGTAAGCGCTAAAAAACAATTTAACTTTCAAAATACGGACAGCAGCTAATGTTTTTTTTTTTTCAAAGCAGGTTGGGGTGTCAGGGGAATCCCACGGCTTGATAAGTGATTTTAAAGAGTCATTCATCAGTGTTCATAAGACAGACCACTTATATTAAACAACCATTGATTGAGCTGTGGGTCAATCATCTACTTACAGAAACTAAGTGATTTTTTTTTTACATGTGAAGTTGATCATTTTGGGCATTTTGGCGAGCTGGGATTTGACAATATAATGAGCGCAAGAACTCCCATGCATTGCTTCATTTTCATTATTCCTAAAATATCAATAACGGACTATGACAAATAAGGGGGTCGTGTTCTCACACTGAAACACACCCGTTCAATATTTTACCACGACCTTTAAAACTGAAATAAAGATGGTTATTAAAAATGTATATTAAAGCTGTGAAACCAAAGACGAGAAATAGTGCGCAATAAAAGTAGCAACACCACAAATGATTATGGAATCTTACCTTCAGCCTTCCTCATACGCCTATTTATTCCTATCAGTAAAATAAAACTATGATCGAAATAAATCCACGTGGACGTGTTGCATCATTGCCTGCCTGTGTGCTTCTCTCCTCTGCTGCTGGTGTAAAAATGATGATCCGGCAGCCGGGTTCTTTCACTTTTAAATCGCACAAAGTAAATAACAACCGTAGTTGACGATAATAGCAAGGTACCAAGTTCTTGTTAGGCTGAAAAGTGAAACTAAACGCCGCGTTGAGACGAACGTTCTTGATAAGAGGATAATTGAGGCGACACTGGCGTGTAATTAGGGTATAATTTATGCTATATACACTTTTATTCCAGCCTCCCAAAATAAAGCCAGTCCACCATCATTACGGCGAATTGTTCTAAATTTTATGGCAGCAATTTGAGGAAAGTGTGCCCGCTAATCAAATAGGTCTTCACACTACCTTGACTGAACGTAATTACAGTATTTTCATGGCCTTTTATGCGATGCTTTAATGCTACACTGCGCGAGAGAAAAATGTGTAGAAAATTGTGCTTTTTGATGCAAAATTAAATATGATTTTGGAGAGAAGATCTCAGGCCTCACAGCGGGGAGAAAAGACACTGACACATTATTTTTGAATCTCCATGCATTTTTGGGGGATATTATTATTATTGTTGTTCATATAATTATTGGCTGCACATGCCATGTGCCTGTTTCTTTTCAATCGTCAGAACAATCTGATGGCATAAATTGTTATAGTAAACAGAGGCGGACTGCAAAAAAAGAGGGAGGGGCGAATCTAGTTTATGATAATTGTTAGGGGCAGTCCAGACAGTTATTAGTTAGAATAAATGGATTAAAAATCGTCTGCTTGGACCTATAAGGGAATATGTGTATTTTTCCACATAATGCATTTTAATGCTTTCCTATTTGGTTTAAAAGGAGTCAAGTAAGAGTGATACGACGGGGGAGGGGGGGGGGGGTAAGCAAATATGTGCTGCTGGTTTGTTATGCTAGTGCACAATAATGCGCATTCTATAATGCGTAATTTGGGTGTTTGGGTTGGGCAGAAAAAGAAAGTGAAAAGCGATAGGGCAATTCCAAGCAGCTCAGCTTGTCTGTGGGAATTAGGCGTCTTTCCCATCCCGTATTATTCCCCCGCCTCGTAGTTGTAGTCGGAGCTGGTAAGGTGGGTTAACTCCAGCTCAAGTCTCCGCGAAGCGCACAGCCCTGCATGATGACGTCGCGCTCGGTTGACCAATAGGAAGGCGCTGCCCTTTGGAGACAAACCATTTTACTTGTAGTGTCTGCACCAAGTCTGCAAGCAAGAGCGCAATTTTAACAGTAAAAATCTTCCACCTCTTCTAGCCTACTTTGAGTGAGAATTATCACGGGACGGAGCGATTAAAGTCGCTCGTGGTGCTGATGGTGGTGGGGGAACCGGGGGACCTTGTCGGAAAAGAACAACGCGCGGTAAAGAGAGAGAGAGAGAGGGGAAGCCGATTCGGTCTTGAGAGAGAGGGGGGTGAGTGCTCTCAAGGCAGGAAAATTCGATGATGACCATGACTACGATGGCTGACGGTCTGGAGGCGCAGGACTCGTCCAAGTCTGCTTTCATGGAGTTTGGCCAGCAGTCCCACTCGCAGCAGAGCTCGCCGTCCATGGCGGGCGCCCACTACCCGCTTCACTGTCTCCACTCGGGAACGCACCACCACCAGCACGACAACACCGCCGCCTATCCGGCCGGCAACACCTACAACAGGTCCCTAGCGTACCCTTACGTGAGCCATCCGCACCACAGCCCCTACCTGTCCACCTACCACAACAACACGGGAGGACAGACGAGGTTAGACGGCGCAGGTAAGACCAAAACCGCCTCTGATTTTTTTTTTTCCATTGCACCTCCTCCACGCGTGCGTAAAAGCAGCCAAATAATTCGATTATGTTCCCAAGCCATCCTTTTATGTCGGACGTTTATGTCCTCCTCACCCCCCCTCCAAAAAGAAACAACAACAGGGTGTGATCATCCGCACCGTGCAATCCACACAACCACGCGAATAGAAATCAAGCAGCCTTGAATGTTGTAATTAGCATTTAATTGACACGTCATTACCGGCGATATCTGAAAAATGACAGCTCCCAAAAAAAAAAAAAAAAAAAAAAAAAAAAGCGGGCCCTCGCTGACACATGATGTCGCCGATTTGGGCATTTCAAACGTGGCTTTGAATGATAATTGCTTCCTTTTTTTGTTGCAGAGCAGCAGAAAACGACAGTGATTGAAAACGGCGAGATTCGATTTAACGGCAAAGGGAAAAAGATCCGCAAGCCCAGGACCATTTATTCCAGTTTGCAGCTCCAGGCGCTCAATCACCGTTTCC
The DNA here is from genome assembly GCF_054856515.1 of Filicampus tigris. NCBI lineage: Eukaryota > Metazoa > Chordata > Actinopteri > Syngnathiformes > Syngnathidae > Filicampus > Filicampus tigris. Next base: position 8,663,713 of record NC_141234.1, on the reverse strand, counting down.
AGCAAACTCAGTACCTCGCATTACCTGAGCGGGCCGAGCTGGCCGCCTCGTTAGGACTGACACAAACGCAGGTAGGACGGAGGTAGACGAATTCTGCATGCATTGAAACACTCGGGGGGGGGGTTGTATTCACTTGTAATTGCATTACAACCCCCTCTTGGTTTGCAGGTAAAGATCTGGTTCCAGAACAAGCGGTCCAAGTTCAAGAAGCTGCTCAAGCAAGGCGGCAACCCGCACGAAAGTGACCCAATGCCGGGTTCCATGACCCTCTCCCCGCGCTCCCCGTCCATCCCGCCCATATGGGACGTCTCGGCTTCATCCAAAGGAGTAAACATGGCAGCCAACAGCTACATGCCGGGCTACTCTCACTGGTATTCATCTCCGCACCAGGACTCCATGCAGAGATAGACGATGGAGGCCTCCGCGTGCGGCCTCGAATTTGGGACTGGCGTTTTTTTTTAAAAAAAAGCATATATGACTGTACTGCTGTCATCCGTCACCAAATAATGTCAGTGACATTTGAGCCGATTTGGACCAAGACTGACCCACATGTGGACTTGTACACTGCTTTATTTTTTGTGGAATCGTGTGTCTTGTAAATAGAATCAACCCCTTCGCTTGTACAAACACTTTTTATGTTCTGTCAGATTGAGTAAACCGTGACTCAAAACATGCTCTGTGTGCTTTAAAAATATAATCTCAACAATTCTCACTGATATTGGGCCAACATTGCATGCGAGGAACGCGCCGCGTAGATCTAAAAAGCAGCATGAATGCTCGAGCGAGGAAATGAACTTACCCTGCCACCGCCGCTGCCTACATTCACCTCCAAAGACTCTCGCCGCATGCAGGTCATTCCACCCTCAATTATTGGAAGTATTGACAAAATGTTTTCTGCCGTCTCTCCGTCCTAATGCAGGCCGTTAAATGCCAAGCTCCGCGGGATCGATGCCGAACAAAGCAGCCAGCTGCAGTGGCGTTCAATATGAAGGAGATATTTGGGACAATTTGCGGGGTTTTTATCCAAGTGAGGCTTTTTTCCCCCTCTTTCTCATAAATGCAGGCATAATTAGGGTAATTTTTGATGTAGCCCGCTGATTACAGCGTTTTTACCGTCAAAGATAATTACCTGTAATTTTCTACCACTTTAATACTAAAAGGCATCTTTATTTTGGTTTGGAGGTAGCGCGGATGGAACAAAGCGGGGAAATTATTCGGTTATTCACATACAAATTGTCGAGAAGAGAGAGCGTTGGGGATATTATCTGAAATGGTGAAAAGGCTCCATGCAGCTGTCAAAGTCGCGGATGCCCCACTGGCGCACATTCAGGCTACCTGGGGGCCACCACCCCCACCACCACCACACGCACACACGAACACACACACACACACATGCATATACACACACACACACACACACACACACACTACAGGCCGTCTGCACATCCGAGACGTGTGACTTGCTAGCATGCAGCAACGCTGGTAAACATCAAAAACACATCAACAAGATCCTGCACAAATATCACAAATAACACTTTGCATCGTCACACACATACACACACACACACAATATATATATATATATATATATATATATATATATATATATATATATATATATATATATATATATATATATATATATATATATATATATATATATATATATATAGTCTAATTTAGATCAACATTTCAAATTATTCCCATTCTCAACAGCTCAAGCATTGGCTCTGGATTATGCAGGTGCACCTCCCTAATGTACGGCCTAACACCTATACATTGACTATACCTATAGCCTAACACCTGCCAATCGCAATGCAAATCGGATCGACTTTAGCACTCAGCATGCTAAGAAAAAACTCCACTCACAACCTTACCTTCCTCGTGCCTCTCTTTGGCCGATGTGCACAGTCGGTGCAGGCTCCGTAAGCAAATCCAGGTGGGAAAGTGTTTGCACACCGTGGTAAGCTCTTATATATTGCCTGCAAAATTAGCTGTTATTACTGTCACTGTTTAGTGATGGCGAGCATGGGAGAGAGGAAAGGAGGGGGAAAAAAGGGCCCTCTGCAATCAAGAACCGTGCGCATCTTTGCAAATTATAGGTAATTGTCAATGTCCAGATTATGATAATGGAGGCCCTAATCCTGCATGGAGAATAATTATTGTGGAGTGTTACAGGTGGAGTTGTCCAGTAAAACTAACTGTCATTATTTTTTCTCGATTTGCTGCAAAATAAAAAATAAAATAAAAAATAAAATAAAGCGTGGTGGGGTTGGGAGTAGCTGAGTGGAAAATATTCAGTTGGGACTAAACGTGGGCTCTACATTTAATGGCATGTGCTGCGTGGAAATAATCGTGGGATTGATGATTATAGGACGATAGTTTATAACGGTGATTCCAAACCAGCTGTGCCGTGGGGAATTGTCCAATTTCATTTAATTGGTCCAAAAAATATTTGCTACAAATAATTAAGCGCTTTGTTCAACTTGCCAGCCACGTGTATAGTGACAGACATGTAGAGCAATTACTAAATTGCTGAATATAGGTCATTTGAAATTTTTTTTGGTGTGCTTTTATATTTTTGGAATATAAAATGCTAAATAAAAGCTGTCCTAAGTTTTTTTGGTCGATTTGAACACATATTACGCACTAAAATAAATTATACATTGGCGTAGAAAATCTAATGATGAATTTTTGAGGACCAAAACACAGGATTGTGTGTCAGGTGGAACTCGCGTGGCTCAGTGAGTGAGTCAAATAACAGCGTGTGGCGTCCAAATGAATGTGGGAGAGAAAAAAGAGAAGGATGCATTTAGTGTGGATTAAAAAAAAAAAAAAAAAAGGATTCAAGAGCTTTGTGCGCATGCCCGGGAAAAATCAATTAGCTCCATTTCAAATGCTTAAATATGTCTTGTAAATGGCAAGGTTTGTTTAGTGGTTTCACGGTGGCTCTGGCTGCTAATGACATGGTGACGCTGCGGAGGATTTTGCCTTTCTTTTGGATTTTACCCGGAAGGTGGGCTGCGGCCGGGAGTGGCAGAGCACTGGAGCCGGCCTACCCCCACAGGAATGCGGATTGTCTCAGAACTCCGTGGCGTCCCCCCTCACCCCCACCACTACACCACTACCCACCACCTCCCTCCCCGTCGCCCCCTCGCTGCCATTCAAAGCGTCTAATTGTAGAGGACACAAAGCGAGGGAGGCTGCAGACTGTCTGCAAGCACCAAAAAAAAAAAAAGAAATTCATTGCTGTCGTGTGGAAAGCAACAAAATCAATAATAATGACAAGTGCAGTGAAGAGAAATGCAACTAGTATGTTGTAGAATTGTAGAAACAAGAATGTGCAATAAAAGCCTCGGTTTCCTTTTAAAATATCATTTCAGTGACAGATTTGTGTTAATGTGTTTTTTAAGATGTTGCAAATCCATAAAAATGGAAATAAACGGCAGGGCGTGCCAAGTGAAACATAATCTGAATAATTCATCTCGCTACTGCAGCTGTGATTTACAAGCATGTCTTTTATAAAAAATGTCACCCGAGGCTTACAATCATTTTCTGTGCCAAAGATATTGTGCCGAGTTTTCCAGTGTAAATCTGCAGGATAGATAAGACGGAAAAATAGAATCGGAGCTTGCAGAGTTCCATTGTCCATTTAAACGTTTAATAGTCTTCCAAAAATGCAATAAATTACATGCACACATTTACACATTTTACACGTTTCTTCTATGACTGTCAACATACATTGCATATTCCCCTGAAATGTATAGTCCCATAGAAGTTTTTTTTTTTTTTTAGAAAAAAAAATTAAATGAACAACATTTTTCTTTTGTTTTTTTTTTAATGTTGTTGTTGTTTTTAATATAACGTCCCCGCTCCGAGAGCCAACGAGTGCTGTATCGAGTTGGGGGTCTGCAGGTGGGCGGCCACCGAGCTTCCGATCGAGGATGTGTACCACGACCCCGAGCTTTCCAAAAAGTTAGAGGCTGACGTGTTGAGGCTTTGCGGCTGCAGACTGTGCGGCCTGGAGGGCCCGTGTGTGTCCCACACGGCGGGGGACTGTGGGGAGTTGCACGCCATGGGGTCGCTGGAACTGGGACTGTGTTCCGGGGGGAGCTCGCCGTTTTTCATGATCTTCTTCATTTTGGATCTCCTGTTCTGGAACCAAATTTTCACCTGGAGTAGAAAAAAAAAAAACAACAACGATGTAAGTATTTAAAGCAAAACTATAACGTAGATGTATCATGCAAACGCGCAATGGAATAACGCAGGCAAATTACGCAGGAAATTACGCATGACATTTTTTGCGAAATGAAAAACTGCGAAATGAAAGATAACTGAATACGTTATTTAATCTCACCTGTGTTTGCGTGAGACCCAGCGAGGCAGCCAGTTCGGCTCTTTCGGGCAAGGCCAGGTACTGCGTGTTCTGGAAGCGCCTCTGCAGGGCGGCCAGCTGGAAACTCGAGTAGATAGTCCGAGGTTTGCGCACTTTCTTCGGCTTTCCGTTCACCATTCTCACCTCAGGCTCGGCAATCTCCTTTTCTGTACAAAAGAAATATCTTGTATTTCTTATTCCATCAACGGCAAATTCAACAATTTTTTTCTTCAATTGTGGTGCAAAAATAACCCAGCGTTTTGATTCATAATAATAATAATAATAATAATAATAATAATATTAAGCTCTTACCTTGTGGACTCGGTTGAGCTCTGCTGTAGGCACCAGCATACTGGTGGTAGGCTGGAGTTGTGTACGAGCTGTAGTCTGTGTAAGATTTGGTCGGAAAATTCCCAGCAGATGCGTTCACAGCCGGGTACTGGTACTGGTAGGCATTGAGCGGCTTTCCGTACGAGGCTGAAGTGGGCGAACAGTAGCCGTGAGAGACTCCAGCGGCCGGACTGTAGTAGCCAGAATCCGTAGCGGTGGACTCGGGTAAAGTAGGAGATTCCTGGGAGGGATGGTGCATGGCGGAGAGCTGGAAAGAAGTCTGGAAATCTGCTGGTTTGACACTCGGGATTCTCCGGTCAAATACTCCAGTCATACTTCGGAAGTGAACGCTTGGAATAGTTCAAAAACACAAAAATAAAAACAGAAAAATAGAAGAAAAAAACGAGGTGTAGAGGCTCCAAAGTGGCGTGGAAACTACACTGGCATTGTGGGAATAGTCTCAGGTCGTCGGGCTCTGGTGAAGACTGCAGCCAGGCGCGCAGCAAAGACTTGGTTAAATCCTGAACGCGCTCTTACGCACTGCAGGGAGGATCTGGTTCCATTGGCCAGGACGCTCATACACACACGCGCGCACACAGGCACGCAGCACACACACACACGCACACGCACGCACACACGCACACGCAAACACACGTGGGCACGCACACAACTACACTCAAGTCACACTGGCAGCTTCCTTATTGGAGGGGAACCACCCGGACGTGCAGGCTGCACTCTCGTGTGGAAGCAATTCAACTATTGGGCATGATGCTTGTATATAAAAATATATAGTTCTACATGATTTATACATAAACTATTTAATGTTTTTTGAAGAACAATTTGTGCAGGTTAATGAGTAATTTCAAATATAATGGCCTAAGTCTCCCACGTAATCATTCTAAGCATATACACAAAATCAAAGTATCGTTACCCGTCAATTACATTTTTAAATCGCTCTCACGGGAAGAAATGTGTTTTAAAGACTCAACAAAAGGTGCAACTAAAATAATAAGGCTGTCATATAGTGGTGGAAAGCGACGACTAGTGTGAAAATTGTGTAACTGCATATTGTCTCATAAATCGCAAACCGGAAATACATTAAAGTTGACAATAGTACCCGGATGTAATGCATATATGATAAATGCGTTTATATATTTAAAAAAATGTATTTGATAGCCCAGGGGAAAGTGATATTTAATTGTGGGGATCACGCTTTTGTTCTTATATATAGTAGTAATTACTAGTTGGTTTGTGACTCATAAGAAGCTACACTTTGTACGTTTCAAATATGCCGACTTTTCGTGAGATAATTTTAGAGCCACTTTTATGAATCAACATCCCACATACAGTTCCAATGCTATCTTTGTATTGGCTTTCAAAAGAAAAGTTAACATTTAACGTGATTTCGTGTACGTCCGATTACAACTAGACTCCATGACCCGGAAATGCTTTTTTTTCTTAGTGAAAGCGCGCCATTCTTGTTGCGGTGAACCGTAGGCAGTAGAATGAGTTTAACAATAAAACTACATTTATAAACTAATGTTATGGTTAGTAATTGGAACACTGTTGCATACGATGTTCAATTGTGATATTTATGGTTGTAAACATCACGACATTTGTTTTTGCTTCTTAATCCATGTCAAGTGCGTGGTTTACGTTGGACGTAATCAGTTCAATCACCAAAATAGTTCCCTTCCTACGGAGGAAACAAAATTAAACCCTCATATTTCAAATATAAACGTCAAAGAATAAATAGATTGAATATAGATTGAATATAGCACAATGTGACACAGAACATATATGTAAAGATGGAAGAAAACTCAGTTCCGCGTAAGAAAAACGCAACAGGTTGCGCCAAAGAAGGCGGAACCGAAACCGGAAGTCAGCACAAGGGTATGATCTGTGGCCACTGAGCTCTTTTCTATGCTAGCCTTCGCACTCGGCTACGGTTTTGTGAGTTGGGGGGGATGGGGCCGTGCCGAGGATGATCGACTCCAAATATTTAGCAAATAGAACAATTTCCCTACTTGTATTCCCTTATTTTGTACCGAACTACTTTTCCACCACGCATGACTTTCGCTCGGAATTCGCCGACGTAAAGTGGAGTATTTTTACGCCCACGACAGAGGTTTAAAAGTCGACAAAATGTATCCCACTGCTGGAGGTAAGTGGTACGAGCTAACACGAGCGTCGGCTAAGTCACAGCTAACAAAAATGAACACAAGCGTCAAGATTTTCGGCTTCTTATTTCTACTTAGCAACGAGTGAACTTATTAGTTGTTTGTTTGTTCGAGCTAGTTCACGCAAATCATTGAAGCTCGGCTCAGTGTTACGTGCAGCAGTAATTGGGGAGCAAGCTTAGCGTGCAACAACAAGCTGCTGTTAGCCAAGTTAGCTTCGAGCCTACCTCGTTCTCCGAAACTTGGAATCTTCCAAATGCTAGTTTGGTTCTCGATGTGCAATAAAGTATCGTGATTATCCGTAGGTGAAATATTAGTTAGCGTTCACCACATCAATTATGATGATTGTGTATCGCAAATAAACTTGGTTTGGAGGAATATTTAGCGCCCGATCGTGCCATCTAATCTCATCAACAATTTTAGCTGAGGTAAAGATGTAAATACGCTTATGTTGCGTACACTTTACTAAAACCACGTGTCCAGTTAGTGAGTGCATTCGTGATAAATAAAGGTTTAGACTAATTGGGTGGCGGAAAAACATCGCAGTTATGCAGTTAGTTATAGTTGACCTAATTAGTTCAGAAGGGTTCTGCATTATGTTATGCTTTTCCACTTGAATGATTATCCAGCATATGTATTGTTTTCAATTGTTTCAGAATGTTTCCTTAATAGAGGCATAGTTAGTCAGTCATTACGTTTACATTTAAGTCCATGCACTTCTACATTTAGGTTATCTGGAGGGGAATGGGTGTCTCCCTCTTCTTCAGATTAACATCTTGTTTTTGCCCTTCTGGCCTCGCATTGATAACAGATACGCTCATTAATGTATTTGTACACCTTGTATATGTATTATATAAACACAAAAAAATCTATTTAATCAAATTATTAACGTTTTTTTTTTTTTTTCTTGTTTAGCTACAGAGATGTTTGAGGGCCCACGTTCTTCTGGGTCGGCTAGCTCTGGTAAGTTCCTTTCAGTTCATGCCTTGTCCGGCTACGATTTTTGTAAATAGACCTCGCAATGTAGTAGAATGCAATTTTCAAATTTTGAAATCGCAAAGGTTGCAATTTTGGAGCGGGAAGAACTGCTTCTTGTAGGTCAGATGTTATGTTTGCTTTCTTTTTTATTTTATTAAGTATGTTTTATTTACCGACATTTAGGTAGTGTCTAGATAAGTCCAGTGCTTAAGAAGTGTAGTTCACATCTTGACATATTCTTGTATCTTATAAAATGAAAAATTGAATTGGTAAATCCACATATATGTTTGCATTATTGTAGTAATCACATTTATGATTTACTGACTTGTTTACACCACACTTGTTTGGTAGAATTTTCTGAAGTTGTTGTATTGAACGCTTAAAATACTGCAAGTCAAAAGTGTTTAAAGTGGAAATCTACCCAAACATATTTTTTTCAATAATATGTTCCCAGCAGGAGGCCCACTAGTTGAAACACCGCATTTTGATTAATATTATATTTGTGGAATATGAGTTAAGCAACAAAATCCACCCCGTTTAGCCTTCTCTGGGGGCGGCTATTTTGTCATTTCTGCTGACTGAAAATGACATCACAACTGCTCAGGGGCACAGGTAACGACCAATCACGGCTCACCTGTTTTCTGAAGCTGAGCCGTGATTGGTCGTTACCTGAGCCCTGAGCAATTGTGATGTCATTTTCAGTTGATAGCAAGCGACAAAATGGCTACCCCCAGAGATGGCAAAAAATGGGTGGATTAACTCTTACTCCACAAACACAATATTTATCAGAATGCCCTGTTTTAACTAGTGGGCTTGCATACAACATAATCTTGAAAACTATGTTAGGGTTGACTTTCACTTTAAATTACAACTCTAATTGAATTAAATAAACTGTCTTTCATATCAATTGCTGATTCATTTGCCATTATTTTAGCGTAAATTTAATCCAATAGAGATCTATTTAAGTAAAAAAAAACTACATAGGATGAGGACCTGGAAAAAATAATCACATTACATCGCAATCACAATATTGAGGAAAAGTCATTGCAATTAGATTATCTTTCAAAATCGTTCAGCCCTAGTATGTAGAACTGCAACTATGAGAGATGGGTTGGTTTCAGGTTTTGCTGGGCCAATCTTTTGTGCTAGCAAAAACCTAAAGGCGAATTTCATGCAAACCAGTCAGACCGCTATTTGACAGAATAATTATTTTGTGCCATTTAAAATTGATATCTCCAAAGTTCATCACATTCCATTCTGTTGCGCTGGTGGGCTTCAAAGTTGTAATTTCGACACATTTTTCCCTAGGGAAGAATATAAAGTGAAATAATTTCTTCCTACCCCAGTCTGTCGCAATCATAATTTTAGTTCTATCTCTTTTTTGTTTTGTGTTGTTTTTACATTGCTCTCTTCAATTTATCTGGGCGTGTCACATTTGCAAAAAGGATGCCTTCATTTTCATGCCAACCTGCTTGACAGTGTGTGTAACTCATGACACACTTGCCTGTTGAGGTTTAAAAGCGGCGGTCTTATCATGACTGTCAAAAGAATAGCAGGCATTTAAGTTAGCTCAAGTCTTGTGAACTGATTAGAAGAATTCAGCGCCCCAAAACAAAGTTAAGTCAAGCCACTACTGACCAGTGTAAAAGCAGCATTGGATAACGCTCTGTTATTTTAACTTTGTGTTGCTTTCTGTTATAGAGCCACCCTCATCCCCAGTGCCAGAATATGTGTTCAAGCCACCCTCAAGGCCAGACTTTGGCACCATGGGCAGGACAATCAAGCTTCAGGCCAATTTCTTTGAGATGGAAATCCCCAAACTGGAAGTGTACCATTATGACATTGACATCAAGCCAGAGAAATGTCCCAGGAGGGTCAACCGGTGCGTACGAGTTTGTGCTGGCTAGTTTTCAATGATGTTGTCAAAATCCGAGGGGGATAATTTGTTTGATTTCCCCCTCCCCTCACCCCTTTCAGTGAAATTGTGGAGCACATGGTCCAGCACTTTAAAACCCAGATCTTTGGGGATCGGAAGCCGGTGTATGATGGCAGGAAGAACCTGTACACAGCCATGCCCTTGCCCATAGGCAGAGACAAGGTTTGTCAGTTTTGTACGACGTCAAGGATGTGCTAGAATTTATGACTTCATATCATCCGCAGGTGGAGCTCGAGGTGACCATTCCAGGGGAGGGCAAGGACCGCAGCTTCAAAGTCTCCATCAAGTGGGTGTCGTGTGTTAGCCTACAAGCTCTCCACGAGGCGCTGTCAGGACGGCTACCCAGTGTCCCCTTTGAGACCATTCAAGCCCTGGATGTGGTCATGAGACATTTGCCCTCTATGAGGTACCGTACATCCCAAAATGTTATTTCTGATTCTTAGTGCTCGGAATGCAAATCACAATTTTATTTTCGTCATGGTGAAATTTATTTAGTTTGAGATCAAAGCATGGGCAGAATCGTCAAAAACAATTATTGACCACAGCACCTTCATAGTCTAATTTGTCTGAGTTGCCAAAAGCTGTGCCTTTAACACTCAGTTTTGATTGGAGCCATCCATTTTTTTTTACTTTTCTTTTGCTAGGTATACTCCAGTGGGTCGTTCGTTCTTCACTCCATCAGAGGGCTGTTCCAACCCGCTGGGTGGTGGCAGAGAGGTGTGGTTTGGCTTCCACCAATCTGTCAGACCTTCCCTTTGGAAAATGATGCTCAATATTGATGGTAAATTTCCAATGTCATTGTCCTCAAGTCCTTTTTTTGATGTAACTTGTGAATCAAATTCCCTTAAACATTTTTTTTTTTTGTAGTTTCGGCCACTGCGTTCTATAAAGCTCAGCCTGTAATTGAGTTCATGTGCGAGGTCTTGGATTTCAAAAGCATTGAAGAACAACAGAAGCCCTTAACAGACTCTCAAAGAGTTAAATTTACCAAAGAAATTAAAGGTAGTGTGTCTTTTTTTTTTTTTGTAAACAACTTTTTCATATTTCTCAGCGTTTACATGGCTTTGAATCACAAATCTTGACACGATTCCTCCTTGCAGGCCTGAAAGTGGAGATCACTCATTGCGGACAGATGAAAAGGAAATACAGAGTGTGCAATGTGACCAGAAGACCAGCCAGCCATCAAACGTAAAAATAATCTTGGATTTCTTTTGTAATCCCCCTCTACTGTGTGTATACTTGCTTAAGTATTTGTGTGCCAGAAACCCAAATATAATCCTTGCCATAGCAACAGAAATGCAGTGAACCCTTGCAGATCCTTTTTTTGGGGGTTGAATGTATCCTCAGCTTCTGATATGTATACGTATGGATCATAGAAAAAGTCAATTGTGTGTCATGGAAGTCTTGTTGTGCTTTCTCCCCCCCTCCCCCGTCAGGTTCCCGCTGCAGCAGGAGAACGGCCAAACTATTGAATGCACCGTGGCGCATTACTTCAAAGATAAGTACAAACTGATGCTGCGATACCCCCACCTGCCGTGTCTCCAGGTGGGGCAGGAGCAAAAGCACACCTACCTGCCTCTAGAAGTAAGCAACCACCAACGTCGCAGAGCAGAAGTTCATCCACCTGCTATTTTTTTCTCAAGCCTGTTGGTGTGTTTCCAGGTATGTAACATAGTTGCAGGACAGCGCTGCATCAAAAAACTGACAGACAATCAGACCTCCACAATGATCCGTGCCACTGCTAGATCAGCACCTGACCGTCAGGATGAAATTAGTAAACTGGTGAGTGCTTGTGAAGTAAGTGATGCATTTCGTTAAAGCATGGGAGCTTCTAGGATTTAACTTAAAGCGACAATGTGTAGAATGATCATTCATTTTAAAGACTCACTATTCATTTCAATGATATACAAAAAAAAAAAAGCTCTATCACATCAACATAATTATTTTTATATAATCAATCGTAGGTGAAGTAATCTCTAATTATATTACATAGGGCGAGCCTCCCCTAATGGAGGCTGCCATGTTTCGCTGCCATCTTTGTGCTACAGCTACTCGAAGTAGACAAACTTGGCGAACGTAGTTCCTTAGCATCATGACTACTGCCCGTGTAACAAATGCTGATGGCTAGGTTTTGCTGCTTAACTCACATTCCACAAACACAATAATCAGAATGCTTTGTTTCAACTAGTGGGCCTCCATAGAACATATTCTTGAAAAAATATGTTCGGGTTGACTTCCCGTTTAACAATGTTTAAAATATTAATTTCTTATCAAGCATAGCCTAATATTCTGAATTAATAACATTTTTTAAAAAATTTGGTGTTCTTTTGTCATTTATAAATTTGCTGCTTTTGCTGATTTTAGATTTTTGTCAAGGTACCGTTTCGGTATCGAGATACATTATGCAGGTATAGTATCGAAGTCAAAATATTATCGTGACAACACTAGTGCAGAGTTGAGTAAACGTGCCGCTTCTTTGGTGTCCAATCTCGAATTAACTTATTTTTTTCTCCTCATTGAGCAGAGAGGGGTGGGTTGAGTTGCGCCCGGTGGAGGATGGAGGGAATAAGACAAAACCTGTACAAATACGATTCCTTTTTGCTTTGTTAATGTGCATTGTCCTAAAAAAAAAACGATACAAGCGAGTACTAGAAAGCCCCAAGGACAACATGAGTAGTTCATGGGTCTTTTCTAAAAATAGCGCACACAATGGTGGGACACTGAGACTTACTTAGAAAAATTAAAACAGAAGAAGAATGTTTATTCAAACTTAACAGGGCACACGTTTATTCTGTACCAATCTATGTTTAAAAATAACATAGATTGTGTTCAATGGGAAAAAATGCTATTTTATTTTCTCCAAATAAAAAAAAGGGTAATTTTTGAGCTGTAATTTTAATACCGTGGTATATTTGTCATGGCCCAGATCGGCACATACCTAGTTAAAACAATGAAATAACTCAAATGATGCAAAATCTCCGCCTCGAAGCTTCACGGTGATCATTTTCAGTGACGACAATTCAAGATAAATTTGGGATTGAGAACTCCATTGTGAACCCCTTCGAAAACACATCCCTGCTTGTGTCCAGATGAGAAGCGCCAACTTCAACACCGACCCATACGTTCGCGAATTCGGAGTGATGGTGAGGGACGAGATGACGGAAGTGAACGGCCGTGTCCTCCAAGCACCCTCCATTTTGTATGGAGGCAGGGTATGTCCATCAGCAGTTGTAAGTACAGTGATTGTTTAAGATGGCTTCACGGGAATATTGTGACATCGCCGATTTTATTATCATTTCCAGAACAAGGCAATCGCCACACCAATCCAGGGTGTATGGGACATGAGGAACAAGCAGTTCCACACCGGCATCGAAATCAAAGTGTGGGCCATCGCATGCTTTGCACCACAGAGACAGTGCACTGAACTCTTACTTAAGTGAGTCACAACAATGGAGCTTTTGTATTATTATATACAGAGGCATCTTTTTCTGAACTAGTTAAAAAAAAAAAAAAAAATCCTCTGTTTAGAGCGTTCACAGATCAGCTCAGGAAGATCTCCCGGGATGCAGGCATGCCCATTCAGGGTCAGCCTTGCTTCTGTAAGTACGCCCAAGGCGCCGACAGCGTGGAGCCCATGTTCAGACACCTCAAGTACACATACCAGGGACTCCAGCTCGTTGTGGTCATCCTACCAGGAAAGACGCCCGTCTACGGTGAGGGATCCAGCAGCCACTCCTTTCTACTCCTCGCTTCAGTGTTGTGTGGTCACATTCAATTCATTTCTATTGTAGCTGAGGTAAAGCGCGTTGGAGACACAGTCCTCGGCATGGCCACCCAGTGCGTGCAGGTGAAGAACGTCCAGAAGACGACACCGCAGACTCTCTCCAACCTCTGTCTGAAGATCAATGTCAAGCTGGGTGGCGTCAACAACATCCTGCTGCCTCAGGGAAGGTCAGTGGAGATGCATCTTGCTACAGTGGTACCATGGTTTAGTACACCAACTAGCGTTTTTTTTTTCCAGTTGCATGCCACTGGGGCTGATTAATTAAATTCAAATCAACTTCAGAATGTAGAATGAATACAGTTTTCAAATCACATAGGCTTTAGTTTGAACCCCCCAACTCTGCTTCATTTCGGTTGGTCAGAAGGCTTTATTTAACTCATGCTATCCCAATCACATATTTATGTCATTTCACAATGGGTCTGAAAAAGTCTGGTACAGAATGAGTTAATTAGGTATACATGTTAATTGGGTATATTTTATTTATTTATTCTTTAAGTGCCTAGATGAGTTCATTGCTTAAGGAGTGCTGTACACTTTTATTCCACAGTCCACACATTTATTTGCTTTATTGTCGTCAGCTTTTTGACTTACTGACTTATGTTTGCACTACACTTTGGTTTGGTAGAATTTTTTGAAGTTGTCGTAGTGAACGCTAAAAAAAGTGATAGTCAAACTGTTTAGTAATGTACCAACTCTAGTTGAAACAGATAAAGAAAAGTTCATATTAATTAATGGTTCATTTGTTCTTGTTTTAGAGTAAGCCTAATTTATAAGATTAAAAACATGTACAATACATTGGATGCTCTTTATTGTAATACATATTAATTTATTGTTATAAAATAAATATAAAGGTAAATATATGCGATGGGATATTTGCGACTTTGGAAAAAATAATCGCATATTAAATCGCAATTACAATATTGAGGGAAAAAATGCTGATTAGATTGTTTTTCAAAATTGTTCAGCACTTAGAGGCCTCTGTATTCCTGTGAAATATGGTTGAAATGAAATGCCTAAGTACACTAATATTTCTGTGCTTTAGCTTATGTGTCTGCTTGAATATTTTTTTTAGGCCGTTGGTGTTTCAGCAGCCTGTCATCTTTCTCGGTGCTGATGTAACTCATCCTCCTGCAGGAGATGGAAAGAAGCCCTCTATTGCAGCAGTAAGAAACGTCTCAAAGTTTGCACTATATTCATGACTGACTAGCTCACTGGACCACAAAATTGTTCTCCGCAGGTTGTAGGTAGCATGGATGCCCACCCCAGCCGATACTGCGCCACCGTTCGGGTGCAGCAGCACCGACAGGACATCATCCAAGACCTTGCCACCATGGTGAGAGAGCTGCTCATCCAGTTCTACAAGTCCACCCGCTTCAAGCCCACCAGAATCATCTACTACCGTGATGGCATCTCTGAGGGCCAGTTCAACCAGGTGATGCACGGCCCAGGCGTAATACACAAAAATGAGTGGAAAACATTTCAATTTTGGATTTTTGGTCGAATTTTGTGCACCTGCAGGTTCTTCAGCATGAACTGCTTGCAATCCGAGAGGCCTGCATCAAGCTGGAGAAGGACTACCAGCCTGGTATCACCTTTGTAGTAGTCCAAAAGAGACACCACACCAGGCTGTTCTGCACAGACAGGAACGAGAGGGTCAGTATTGTCTTTCCGCATGCTAACCTTGAGGTATTTTATATCTTTCAGCATAAACTGAATGAATGAAAAATGTCTTGTTGCTTTTGCGCAGGTTGGGAAGAGTGGCAACATTCCTGCAGGCACCACAGTGGACACCAAAATCACTCACCCATCTGAATTCGACTTCTATCTTTGCAGTCACGCTGGCATACAGGTAAAATATGATTTAACTCAAGATGGACTGACCACCACATTTATTAACCCGTTTTTACAAGCAAACGTATACACAACGTTATATACACTTTAAGTACCAGTGAATTCAAAACGTTCCAATCATTGTACAATACAGTGTTGCAAAAATTAGTTAACTGGTGCTGTAGAGGCCTGCTGTTTTTCAAATACAAAAGCATGTGCAGTATTTGAGGAAGACATGATGATAAAGTGGGAATTTTGGGAAGCTATTATTAAAGCTATGTAGTGTTGATATGACAAGGCAAATATCAGAGTACAATAAACCCCCTTCCATCGCGGGCTCATGGTTTGCAACTGTAGCTATTTTTGATTAAAAACATTTTTTGCTCTGCCCCACACTTATTTTGGATCTAAATCCACTGTCGGCCACTAGATGGCGGCACACGATTATGTTTGACAACGTGAAATTTGGGGGGTGAAACCGTGACATCAGGAAGTATTTCAAGCCCAGCCTAATTTGAAAGATTATTGTATGCAAAATACTCTATGTTCCTGCGTTTTACACCTACAGAAAGCTACGGCGGCTGTAGTTTCATTTTATGATGTATTTGGGAATGATTATTGATGTGAATTGTAAAATTATTTTGTTATTTAGTTAGTTTGGAGGAAAAAAAGGATTTGTTTTGGACCAATGCTCTCTGGCTGCTTTGCAAAAATACATGGTGTAAAAAAAAAAAAAAAGAAAGAAATTGACTGCATCCGTGTGCGTGTTTTGGCATTTCTGTTTTTAACGTCCCACTGCGAGGACAGAAACTGCATCATCACTGTCCCGACTGTGCAGGGTACCAGCAGGCCGTCTCACTACCACGTGCTCTGGGACGACAATCACTTCTCTTCCGACGAGCTGCAGGTGCTCACCTACCAGCTGTGCCACACATACGTGCGCTGCACCCGCTCCGTTTCCATCCCGGCGCCCGCTTATTACGCCCATTTGGTGGCTTTTCGCGCCCGCTACCACTTGGTGGACAAAGAGCACGACAGGTGAGGATGACGACGGGCCGTTCGCCATCGCGTCCACGGCCCATCTTTGCGTCTCACGACCACTCCATATGATATTCACTCCCGGATTTCTCACTTGTCAGTGCCGAGGGCAGCCACACATCAGGTCAGAGCAACGGGCGTGATCAACAAGCCTTGGCCAAAGCCGTTCAGATCCACCAGGACACCCTGCGCACAATGTACTTCGCCTGAGACTGCAGGCCGCCGGGATGGCGTGGGCGAGAGACCCCCACTGAGGGAACACACTACCCCCTTTGCTGTCCGGCTGTCAGCTGTGTGCTTTTACCATGTGAGATCCCTATCTAAAACACCTGGCAGGTACCCAAGCCTAACCCACTCTCTGTAAGTTGCAAAACAAGTCCTCTTCATGGGGTTTGAGTTATATATATATATTTGTATATCTTGTGAAAAATATGTCGCAGAGTATGAAAGGAGTATTGTTATTCTACGTGGTGCTTTATGAATTAGGAGAAGCACCTCACCTCCCTCTCTTATTTTTTGAAATCCTGTTTGAGGGGGCACTTTCATTTGTTCCTCGGACACACATTATTGAACAGCCAATCACAGCCAAGTGCACTCTCAAGAAATGGGTACTTTAATCCAGATGAAAGTACTTGCGACTCTCACATCGGGCACTATGGAAATGATGAAAGTGCCATTTAGAGACCACATTTGATCATGTTTGTTTTATTTGATCCACACCTTTTTTTTCCAGTATTTGTCCCCGATGACCATTCTATGCCAAATCTGGGACAATTAACCAACTTGAATCTTGATATCAACTCTTGAACCAACACTTAGAATATTCCAGGGCTCTTAACATTTTCATAGATTTAACGTTAGTTGTCTGGTTTGATTATTTTTTTTCTCGCAACCCAACGGCCGTGCTGAAATCATGTATTGGGACCGGTTCCCAGAAAACATCCCCTTTTTTTTTTTTAAATGTACTCTGAGCCGTGTTTATAAGACGCACGATGTACAAATCAATATAGGGAGCAGAAACACTTTTTTTTGCTCCCTTGTCTTTTTATAGAATGTTTTTAATTTCAAACTTTCTAATGAATATGCATGTAGCCAACTCCTGTTTTAGAAACTTAGACACGTGTTTTTTTTTTTCCTTCCTTGATACACTTTAACCAGTACTCTATTTTGGTTGTATAAATATACAGTCTATATATACAGTGTATATGAGTGGAAGCTGCAGTGTCTTTGTCAGAGGAGGACCTTGGTGTGGCGTTTCCATAGCGATGCGTTCGGTAGAGTGGTCTGAAAGCTGCAACATTTTCGAGATCAAATTCCTTCAAAAACAACTGAAAGCATTTCCTCCTGGAACCGAAAGGAGTTGTCGCACACAAGCATTGTTTTTATGCAAATGACTTTCTCTGAGTCTTTTTATGATGTTGAAAATGAGCTATATTTTGTATAAATCTTCAGTGGAGACTGCCGAAACAGATTTTTGAATTAAAAAAAAAAATAAAATGAACTGGCCCACACATAATCTAAAGTAACACTATTTGTGTATAGAGTCCAATGCAAATATTCTCTTGCCTTTCATGACTGTTAACAGTCTCAAGTCATTCTAGACATTTTCTATTGTCCACTTTGATCAAGTTTAAGATAACGAATGTCGTCTCGAATGGAGTGGATGTAGTCCCAACTTCGAACTATGCATTGTTTTTAACCACGAGATTTAGCAGAGAGGCTTCTCGCCTCAATCTGGAGTTTTTATAGATGTAGATTATCGCTTTTAGTAGTTTGTAATCATGTCGCTTTTAGTCGCGTCGCTCTTTTGTGTGGTCCGTTGTAACTTTGCCGATTTTTTTTATATAGCGTGACAATTGGGCCTGCTCTCAGCCAAATAAGATTACAGATCCTCTCAAGATAAACATTCAAAAGACACGGAAGCACAAAAAGAATCCTGTGCGAGATGTTTTCACTGTAAACCACCTCACTGGACCCGCCCACGCGTTTTGGTTGTTTGTTTTAACACGGGACGTGTGGTTGGAATACTAAAGAAAAAACAATTGAGACTTATTCTTCCCATCTTACTACCAGAAATCCGACTGACTGTGTTTGCGGGGCATTCAGAACACCACGTACTTGATATTTCCTGTTGATGTCAATATTGTACTTCTTGGTGCTCGTCTCAAAGCGTGTACACGTGGATGCACTTTTGATAGCATAGCATTGATGTGAGCTCCAGTAGGTGTTTGTGTGTGTGTGTGTGTGTGAGTGAGAGAGAAATGGGAGTCTTGGCCATATTATGACACTGGTGTAATTGTATGGAAATGGCCTTGTGTTCTACCTCTTGTTACCTGTTCAAGTGTTATGGTAACATCACACTGGTGGCCATTTCTGCATAATTGCCCCTGCTATTAATCTAAATGGCATTGATTTAATGTTTTTCTGGAGTCCTGGTTTTGTATACATGGTGGGTAACACGCTTTGTGTTTTCATAGTTCATAACGCGGAGCGGGGTTGTGTTTTTATTTCTTGAAGGGGGCTTTAGCATCGAGCTGCACGACCAAATTCTTGAAGTGCGTCGCTACTCGCACGCAGCTTTTTCTTTTATCGATTATCTCTATGCACCAGTGATGTAAAAGTCGTTTTTTTTTTTTTTTTCTTTTGACGCCTCGATCTATTTGTACTCGATTTACGACAATACCAGGTAAAATCGAGATCATCAGCAGACAGTGAAAGTCAATGAAATGGATGTTTTTGAGGTTAGGTTCAGAGCTGTTTGCTTGTCTGGTTCCCACATACAATCATGCCTTGTGAGTCATTTTGAAATTAAATCTCTGGATCAGTGTGTTCGGATTGTTTTTTGGGGCTAAAACGGATAGCCGTGTTGGTTCAGGCTTTTGGACTTGACTCATAGTCCGGTCACAAGTAGCTGCTGTCTTTCTGGGTTCCACTTCAGGAGTAGTGATAGTGTTGTGTGTCAGTTTCCTGTTGTTGGGCTGTCTCATTTACACGTGTCCCAAGTCTTCTAAAGCCACCTGTTTTACATCAGTAGCCCCTTCCGCACTGCGTTTGCGCAAAATTGGCGCATCACAGGACAATACAACTGGAATTTACCTGTGCCTTTCAGACAGAACCCACCAAGGCGCCAGGACAACGCAGTGTATGTTCACAGTTGTTTCGATGCAAAATAAACGCTAGAGCAAAGTATGTGTCAGATGGTAAACAATACATCCAGACAGTTCTTTTTGCCTCTTTTATACCTCTGAGACTAGGTTGGAAAACACAAATTTGCAAGTTGACTTCAACCCCCCCCCCCCCCATTCCTTATCGTTACCTTTTACGCAGAACAATGACCAGGAAGAGTTTTGATGGGCAGTGTGAAATGTCTCTTTCCCAAAAGGGTTTGTACTTGTTTGTCTGTCTTGGTGTTTGACTTGACCTACTACTATACCAGCACCTTAAAATGCCAGAACGTAATCGCGTTTTCCTTTAAATATTTCAAGTCCAACCTTTGACAATGTTTGTTTTGCACTAAAACAAGAATGGATTTTGTAGCTTTTTTGCAGCATTTAGGATCTTCATCGGGTGGTGGACGAGCTTGTTCGTATTCAGAAAGAAAGCAGTAAGTTGGCTTCCGTCGCCGAGCAGGCCCAAGCCGAAAAATAGCCTTAGTCCGATAGCTACACACAAACATCCTGCATTTTTCACAAATATCCTGATGCCTTTTGAAATGTTAAGTGTGTGGTTGCATTGCCATTATGGCGGCAGAGTTGGAGAAGTTGAATTGGCACTGATGAGCTCGATATCTGTAAGGTCCAAACCGCATAGAGACCAGAAAACGTATAGTCACTTGAGCCACATTTTCACCTATAGTTCAGTTCACCGCGGTGTGGCTCCCGACAACTTTTCAGAAATGCCATTGCATTGTTAGCGCCAACCAATCCCGGACAGCATAGTCTCTCGATCCATCTCACACAAACTAACCGGATTGTCCGACAGCCACAATACTTGACCTGAAAATTGATATGATAGTGGTCGCCGATGAAACCATCATACCAACGAAATTCCATGTAATTCACTAATTTTAACACGGAAGGTTTATACAACTCACCTTCCACAAACATACCACTGTGTCAGGCGAGATGGGGCGGATAAGATATTTTGGCCGTAGCGGAATGAATACAGACTTGAACTGAACCGTACTCTGTGGAAACTGAGCTTTACTACCATAACATGTTCGCTAGGGATGGGCATTTTACTACATTTCCTTGACCGATTGTGGGTGAAATTCTTCATTGTCTATAACTTTAAAGGGATGGGAGAATTTGTCCATATGTCCTGAACTCCTGTTTTGATGCCAGTATTGGACTTGAGTAGAGTAGTGCCGACCGGAGCGGAGATATGCGTAGATCAGGCTCCATTTCCCATAGCTGACCTAATGTTGGTCTTTAGATGAGTGATCTCTAAAGATGCATTAATATGCTACGGCACACTGGTTGGGAATCACTGATCCAGACCACAATTTAGTTGATGAGATGAACAATATATAATGTATTATTTCTGCCCATCCCTAAAATTAATATACCCTCTATAGAACCTCCAAATATTCGCTCTTAAGCGTTTCCAAAGTCACTTTGCCACTATCCCTTAACAGTATTGCTTTGGCGTCGTGTTGAAGTGAGTTGAGGAGGTGCTTCATTTAGTGCTTTGTCGCTCGCCCTCTGGTGGCATCCATAAGCAAGCACAGTACATCCCTTTTTTTTCACTGTACTAAGCTACAAGCTTTCAACCTAAAATGAACATGATAATGAGAAACCATGCGTGAATCAAACAAAATGGCAGTCGCCTGATTAAATGTGTCATAGCTTTATAAGTTTACCGACGCCGGGGCTGCATACATCCTATTATGATTTTTTTTTTTTTTTTTTTTTTTTTTTTTTTTTATCATTATTTACATTTCGCATATTTTTAACTTAAATGCACATATTCACCTTAGTTGGACTGCTTTGGGTGTCCCCTAACTCGGACAGACAGACCAACGGGCTAACATAAGCTAATTGAAACGTCATTTCACTATAGCAGCTCTTTGTCTCTGGTAGAAATGTTCATATGGACAAGAACATTTGTGTTTAGCATTCCAGCACACTAGCAGGCAGGTTTCGACTGAAGCTAGGACGTCTATATATCAATTAGGTGCCCAAACCATTACCGTTGGATAGTCGTGTATCTCCTCTCTGTGCTAGCGCTATTACGCTACAACCCATTTTCCTCGCTCCGGGTAACAATGAATGTATTTATAGCTCCTTTGTGGTTTGTTATATTATGTCGTTTAGCCACCTTTTTACATTTCTAATTAGATTCTTGTGTATGGCCTATTTTTGTATTCTTCTCGGGATTGTTCTCTTTATTTTATTTAAAGGTGTTCTTGGTTCTTAATAGTAATATTCATCTTTGACTAGGTGTCCCCTTCTTGCAGAACTACACAGCACGTTTTCATGTTGTTTCGGTGGACTCCCACAAGTCCCGAATTGATATATATATATATTTTTTTTTTCTTCGGTACAAGCAGTTTGTATGTGTCTGATGGTTGTTTTGGTGTGGTTCTGAGTAGCTCTTTTTAGATGTTTGGCCTTGTGATAGTTAGCCTGCAGTCGCAATACAGCTGCCCTCTTAAAAGCTTTTCCCATATTTCTGTTCACGAGTCACTCTCTCAATATATTTTTATTATTACATTTGGTGATTGTATAACACCACAGCTTTATTTCCTGTCTGAGTGAAACAGCACAACTTGTCAGAAACTTTCCAGAAGCGTCATTTTAGTCCACCCAGTTCTCTAAACTAAGCCACATGGTCCTGCTCTGTTGCTCGCCTGGTTGTGTTAATGGTCGGCTACAACTTGAAAAAGCTATGCCAGGAAAAGATCTCTGCAAGACTTGGAGGGTTTTTTTTTTTCCATTTGTATTTTAAAAGCATTTTAAGAACATTGTGGCTTCTTCTTACCAGCTTGGGGGAAAAATAACCTACCTCAGAGCGTAGTGTGGTGCTAGCTAACATATTAGCCCTGAACAGAAACAAAATCCAAAATTGTAGTGAATCGATACAAGTTCATATCATGTGCGAGCACTGTTAGATTGAGAAGCAAAGCACTGACTATGTTAAGGGACCAAATTTCAAGGGGTTGTGTATCATAGAAGGATGATGGATTTACACTGCAGGTCTAAGTGCCCAATTACCTTTTTGTGCCACTTATCCAACATGGCTGTGTTTTCACTGACAAAAGACGTCAAATTGCGCAACTCCACAGTCCTCACCTAACAAGCAAGCAATAAATAAACAATATTTTGACCATATTTACTTGTCTATGCTTTTGCTTTAGTTCAGATTTACTGCACGGTCTTCATTAGATTTTTTTTGTATTATTGTGCCACTTGAAAGCAAAATATCGGAATTGTCACTTGAACCACGCAGTGTAAATCCCACCAGTGACTTGAACATGAAGAGTAATAGTGTGACTTTATTCATTAACAAACTACACAAATACTAAAAATCTCTCCAGTGTACTTATGTTCTATCGCTGACCAATGGTGTTTTTATGAACTGACCCTTTAATATGCAAATTCCACCATACCGACCTGAACTGACTGCTTGGTAGAAACGGGGCTTAGTTTGTTTCTGAGTTTCCAACCTGAAATCTTTAGGCGCATCGTCATCCGTTCATCTTGAGGCCTTTCGGGTACAAGTCAGTGTTGCTAACCGTTATCTTTTTTGGGGGGTTTTACCACCATGTTAAAAAAAAAAGAGCTTTCCTGCCGCTACAGTCCAGCCAGTACTGCAATAAAACATTTCTACCCACTACTACTTTCCACAGCCAAGCAATCCGTCGTAACTCAACGAAATGTCCACGAGCTTGTCATAACTGATCACTTCTCCGAGTCCCGCTGCCGGTCTGCCATTTTTATTCCCCGAGATGCGGCAATCTGGCCCATATGTGCTGCGTATAGATCGATCAGTATTTGTGTTTTGCACTTTTGAAGCAGTCTCAAACCCGGCCCGCTTGAAGTCGGCCGCAAAGTAACGAAAGAACTGTTGAGGTATTTTATCAGTAGGAAAATGACTTTTCTTCAAATAAAATTAAAAAAAAAAAAGGTTGAGATGATTATATATACATTATATATAGATCTATACATCCATTCATGAAGTACCTCATAAGCCTGATATATGCTGCATTCACTTATTTCTTTAGTGTACTTCAATATGTCCAATAAAATTCTGATTTTTTTTTTTTTCCACCCCCTTGGGGAGGTTTGAATTGAATAGGCTGTGCCGTATTTTTCTCGTTGGATGTTCCCCAGTTTTCCATCTTTGTAAAGCAACATTGTCTTAAGATAGCCTCCTGAAGAGTTGGTTGGCGTACACTGTACATTTCACCTTTGACAACGATCAGCTCTACTGCAATTGAGCCATTGAGAAGAGTGGGCTAATTTCATTTTGTTATTTTGCAGGAAAATGATTAAAGATTGTATGGCTGCTACCATAAAGTGAAATAAAAATATTTAAGATTTATTACAATATTGGTCTAAGTCCAAACATCTGTCAAATGTATCAGTATTTCATTAGAGATGATAAATGACATTCACTTGGACTTAAATGCAGATATATGGCCACCCAAGCTAAAAAAAAAAAAAAAAAAAAAAAAAAAAAAGGGCAGAGTCCAGTAATGGGCTATTTTGATGAAAAACAGCATATTCAACCTTGATGTAGACCAGTATTAATCTTAAAAAAAAAAAAAAAAAAATTGCCTTCTCCCGATTCATTTCTGCACTTAACTGAAAAACGACAACAATGGCGTTAGCCGACTCTTGTTCTCAGTGATGATCCACTATTCAATTGTGCATTTTCCTGTTCGTCTCTCACTGGTCCCTTCTTATTTCTACATCAGCCATAACACAGAAACTGACCAAAGTCAGCCCGCGCAGCCATGTGAATTCAAACCTCCCTTTATTCGTGTGTTCTATTGTATTATCTTCTCCCTTATTTAAACCGTGACATGCCAAAAGTGAATTTGCAGTCATTCCTATTGTGGTTTAGGGAGGGAGTGGGTGGGGGGGGTCTTTATATTTAGCTGATTTTGAATTCCTTCATCCACTTGCTAAGCTCCTTTATTTTTCTTTTTGGGGTGTTGTAAAGTTTGTAAAGCTTTTGATTTTTATCTTATGTTCCCTGTTTTGTTTTGGGTTTTTTTTGTCGACATTTACGCTTACAGAACACAAGATATGCTGTAAAACCCCGTTAGGACACAATGTGAATACGTATCACTTCATGTAGTTCTCTCTTTGGCTTGACTGTAAGTTACATTCATTAATAAAAAAAAAACATATTTGAAAAAATATTTAATGTTGGGATTTCCTTGCTGTTGATTTTTGCCGTCATTTTGATGCTTCTATTATTTTAAGGTTGCAAAGAAATGTTTTTTTTTTCTCTTTATTCATTCCTTTATTCCTCTTAACTTTGCTGATAAAAATGTAGAAACACATCTTTTGACATCGGGTGATTTATGAAAACACGTTCAACAGGCAGCAGGTTTTCTACAATGTGGCACCAGGAATTAGAAAAAAAAAGGAAAAATGTAACTAGTTTTAATAAATAAAGACATACATGTAACTGAAATGATGATTTTTCTGCAGTCTAACAGCGCTTTCCCCTTAAGGTTGTAGTGTTGAATGTGTGCGACTTTCACATATGTTAAACATGAACACGTTGGCTTGAAGTTGAGGACAGCGTGAAGGTCATGTGCTCCGGACAAGCAGGCAGGCAGAATCATTGGTGACAAAAAGGACACTAAAAACTATAACCACATTGAACAAAAACTACCAAAAAAAAAAAAAAAACGAACAGTGTTTGATCATAAACAAGTATGACTTTTACACACAAAAAAAACCCTCCTGGTATCACCAGTGATTTGAAAAATGACGCATCCTATGTCAATGGTAACACACAGGTTAATGAGACATGGACAGCAAGCTGAAACAAAGACATAGAACACAAAAACGCACACAAAAACTACAATACATAAATGCCCCTCGTTTCTTCTTTGCTGCACTTCCACATTGTATAGAAAGATCTTTCGTAAAAAGTTATAAAATAAATAAGCACTCTTTCCCTTTGAGTCGAAGTAGAAAAAAGTTGCGTGGCGTGCGTTCTCCCGAGGACGGAGAGTGTTCAAATTTAGCGGGAACATTTGTTGTTTAACAGAAGTAGCTCTTGGTTCTCCTTGTCTTCCTTCTCATTTTCAGCCCAAATGCACACAGGCCGAGAGATCCTCAGTACACCCAATTCACGGGGACCCACTGAGATTCAGCGCGCAGTTTGTCCACGGCGGCCTGTAACGTGTCGAAGGCTTTGTCCAGGTTGTCGTTAGTGATCGTCAGGTCGAAGTAGTGGCCGTAAGCCCTCTGGATGCGCGCGCTCTCGTCCACCGTCTTCCTCAGGTCCACGTCCTGCCAACGGTGAAGTGAAGTTAATAAATGTGCGTAGGCATTGACGTGTTGGTGGACAGACCAAGTGTGGACAAAGTCTGACTTGCGGGTAACATAAAAGTTAGGGATAGACGCACGTGGACAAATTTGTGCCGTTTGGTAATATGGTGCGTACCACACTAAACACGGACCAGTTGAAGCGAAGGAGTGAGTTTTCTGGGGACATTAGAAAGAAAATTTATAAACGAGCGTTAAAAGGTAAAGGTTATAAGACCATCTCTAAGCAGCTTGATGTTCCTGTTGCACATATTCAGAAATGTAAGGTTCATAAAATTTTTATTTATAACATTCGTCAGATTGAAATGATTTCTGTGACCCTGTAAGTTTTTCTTTCATGAACAGTGAGGTATCAACGGTTTTGTTTTGAGTTGTGCATTTCACATCAGCCGGTTTCAACACTCCTGGTGCAGACTCAATTGGGGTTTCGTGTTTTGTGTACCGTGAGCTGTTTGGTGGTGAGGCCTGCGTCCACGACGGCTTTGTGCATGCCCTTGAGAGTGTCGAAGTCTGGCGCGGCGATGAACACCACGTAAGGCATGAACTCTGCCGTTTTCAGGACCTTCAGAGCCTGGGTGGTGAAACGGGAGGTTTATCTGTTAGATTTTAGGGTAAACTTTGCCCACCTATACACTACAGAGATCAGCAGGTAGCCCGCAAAAACCACATCTCTATTCTGTGAGCCTGTTCTGAAAAGAACTCACAAGTGGTGGGACATTGTGATATCCCGGGAAAGTTGTACACATTCCCTCTAGTTTCCATTTCGAACTGTCTCTCTCTGACCTGTGGGTTGACATCGAGGATGCACGTCCGCCCGGCGGCGACCACTTCGTGGATGGACTCGATCTTGGTGCCGTACAGGTTGCCGTCGTACTCGCCGTGCTCCAGGAAGCGACCGGCCTTCACGTCCACCTCCATCTCCGTCCTGGAGGTGAAGTGGTACGAGTTGCCGTCCAGCTCCTCGTCGCGGGGGCGACGGGATGTGACTTAGCAACACAGAGTCACATCGGTTAGAAAGATCTTTGCATGATGTTGCGATTCTCAACGACAGAATCCAAATGCCGGTGACGTACATGGTATAGTGGTGCCGAAGCAGGTGGGCTGAAGGACCATCAGCCGGTTCTTCAGGCTACGTCGGCCCACGCCCTGAGCACCAATCAGAACTAGCGTCTTTCTCTGGAATGGAGGAACCTTGGCCACTTCTTCGTAGATCTGCAGCTCGTGCCTGTCAAACTCTATTTTATAGCGCTCTTATTAGGGTCAGGGTATTAATTATGCCGTTGGCAAGGACGTGATGAGCCTGACCTGCATTCTTCGCGGTCAGGTACATCATCTTCTTCTTCTTCTTCCCAGCAATAGTGCCGCACAAGATGCCTGAAAAACCGGAGACGGATCACTTGAGCCTCTCACGCGGCCTTGCTTGTGCAATATTTGGCCACTAGGAGGCAGGTTGGACCACTTTAAATATTAAGGGTTGCAGTCCCTCGGCAGGGCTAACCTGACTCACCAGATGGCCTGCTTCACTAATCCAACTGGAAAACCGGATGAAAGAAACCGTTTGAAAACGAGTAGTTGTAGACACAACATTGGGTACACCTGCAAAAATCTGAATTGTTCCATATGGGTCCAGTCTCACAGTATGTTTATTTTTATAGTTTGCAGCAGTATAGTGTGGCACTGCATCGGACAGAGCTTTTTTTTCTTTCAGTTAACTCATTGGGCTACAGGCTGCTGGCAAAATATTAGGAACACTTTGCAAACAATACAAAAAAAAAAACGTTTTATATTTGCTTCGGGCAAAACAAAACTCCATTTTGCCACTCGCTGTTGACTGAAAATGACATCACAGTGCCTCAGGGCTTAGCTTGTGAACGTCACATGACCAAATCCAGAAAACAGGTGAGCTGTGATTGGTTGTTACCTGAGGCCTAAGGCACCGTGATGTCATTTTCAGTTGACTTGACTTGACGTCGCCTTAAATTGGTGCCGTGGGAATGGAACTCTGTCGTAAACCAGGAACCCTGTAATCATTTTTGGTTTCTTTTTGCTTTGGTTCCCTATCAGCCATACTCTTTGCTGCTCTCTACTTCCTCACGCGACGCTGATCGGTCGTTTTATCGTATTCAAGCAACCGCAATCAAAATATGTACTTGAACCTTGAAAAGACGAAGAATGGATTGATCAGAAAATGCCCACCTGATCCATCAAAGTCCCGAGGGACAAAAGCTTTTCTCTTCTCCTCCAAGAACTGACTTGGTATCAGCCCCGTCGCCCCGCCCACCACATGACACGCCTGTGAGAGATTACCACGCGACACATGTTGCCTTTTGTCATCTTTTAACACTTAGCCTAGAGAACTGCATTCGGCGGAAACCTCACCTGCCACCAGTTGGGATCTTCCCTGTTGACAATCTGAAGGATGTCACCTTGCTTAAAAGCCATGCCGGCCTCCCGGCAAGGGATCAGGTTGTCGTTGGCCGGGTCGTAGTCGAAGTAGGGCCGCACGTAGACCTGCGAGGAGTGATTACAGGACACTCGGTTGCTCTCGCACGGTGATGGGGGGGTCAGACTGCGGCCGCCTCGGATGTTCGCGCTGCGCTAAGAGTCCAGGCTTTGCCAGGAAGTGTAAGTCCTCTTCTGTCTGATTTAATTAGACAAGCGGCAAGAGGAAACAGTAGGGGGGAAAAAAAAAAAAAAAAAACGCATTGCCCCAAGCCAAAAGAGCATTATCGCTCATTGTTTGTTTGTTTTGCACTTGGCTGCCTCACACTTCTTAGGTTGGAAGCGTCTGCCTTCCTATGTGCAGTTTCTAGTAGACGTTCCACCACAATAATGTATAGTATGTGGCAAACCTCATATTTACACGGGAATATGTCTCTTATTGGTTAGCCTTCTTCTCGACCGCAACTTGGTACGTGTGAAGTGTGAGTTGAAATGAAGGGGTTGCATAAGGTAACCTACTTTGGGGACCCAAACGCTGCCAGTCGATTCAAAAATAGACATGGTCGAAATTCAACCACAGTTATCATGATCATGGCTGACTAATTTAGAGGATGGCAATAAATGAAACTTCCAAACTTTGGTCATGGGAGGTGTAGTATAAAGGCTATCATAACCGTTGAGTGGTTTTATTTTTTCTTAATGCTGTTTTCAAATCTGTTTTGCTCCAGTTGCTGATCGCTTCATCTTGACATTTCTGTAGCTCGGATTAATGGCTTCGACATGCTCTCTGATGGCGAAAATTGATAGTGCGCTGTAGCCTCCTCAGCTAAGCGTTGACTCAAACTAAATTTGCGCTAATGATGAAACCAATGCGGTAAAACACATCATCCATCAGCAGAGGCCCTACAGCTATGTTTTGCTTTCCCTATTTGTTTCACTGATATTTGACAAGTAGCCTGCATGACACCAGAAATCCGCATTACATTTACATTTATGTCTCGGGATCTCTTCAGGTTAGCGGCGGTCACTAGCGTTCAACCTATCTGCCACCCAGAAGTATACTTTAGAATATTATCCATTAGGGATGAAACGATGAATCGAAAATCGATTTAAAAATCGATTCGCCCCGATTCATCGATTCGATTAATCGAAAAATCAAATTGATTAAATTCATCTAGAAAATGATGTCTTGAAACGTTTTTTCATTCCAGATGCATAGCACATTTTGAATGTGTCGATCAAATTATGCTTTTGAGCCAAACATCATCGCGTTTGTGGATGTGCTGCAGAAAACCGCACTAGACACAGAGACAAGCATGGTAGCAATTTTTTAAAAATCGATTCGAAAATCGAATCGGGGCTTGAGTGAATCATTACATCCCTATTATCCATCCATTTTCGATCCGGCTTTTCCTCACCGGGGGTGAGCCGGTGCCCTATGGTCACTTTAGTCTTCAATCAACAAGTATGTTTTCTAAAGCAGCTCCTGTTAAATTCCTTTAAGAATTGCTGAGCATCAATAAAAGAACACCGCGGAATACGGGTGAGTGGAGAGTGTTCCCAGATGTCAGATCATGTGACCTGGATAGGAAGTGGAGTGTTATGGATAGACTTCACGTTCTTGCTTGTAGGACACCAGCGTGGTATCACTGGCCAACATCTGTCGCTCATTACATCAGTGCATGCTAGCGTGTACCTGCGGGGGCGCCGGGGCGTCACGGTAGCTCGGCAGAATCTTGAGGGTGATCCCGCCGCTGCAGTCCTTGAGCATTTCCTGTAGCTCGGTGGGATTGTTCCCCACGTCTTTGCCGTTCACTTCCTTGATTATGTCACCCACGTGCAGTAGCCCTTGCCTGTCAATCATGCCGCCATGGAGGATCCTGGCAATAACGAGGTCGTCTTTCTCCACGCGAAAGGTGACGCCCTGAAAGCAAGGCGAAGGTTCCACCTGACCTCTGCTCACATTTGAAGAGTCAGTTCGGGCTCACCAGAGGCTCCCCGGCCTTCTTACGGATGCCGATCATGCGCACGGCATCTGCCTGCATCAGAGCGCTGTTCACTGCCGCGTCGTTGGCCATCTCGGCAGGGGGCGGGACTTCATAGCATTTGGAGGCCACCATGTCGTGTGCCTCCAGAAGGGACTGAGGGGGGGAAATAAGGACAAATATGGAAGCTACTAACACACTTTGGGGTTTTGGTCTGACCTTGTGGAAGTCGATGCTTGTGAACAATTCTTCCACCAATGCTACAAGACTCTTCATAATGAAAACTAGTTTTGAAAAACAAATCACAGGGTCCAGATTAATCTTTGCGATGCCAAACGTCTGCTCAGACCTCCATTTATTTACAATTCATATGTAGATAGAGATTTGGCTCGTGGAGGTTGAACAATATAAATTCCCCCATGTTAAGAAAGACAGCGGCTAGCAGCAAACATGATGGCGTTCTCGATCAAAATAACTCATGACCAATCAGAATCCGCTGTTGTTTCAAACTGTGCCTTCTCACCACCTTGAAAAACTAATCATGTAAAAGCTAAAATCCCAAATATGGATTATCAACAAATCAATTTGATTAATTCTTGGCCTATTTCTCATTCAATCTCAGAACTGAGACAATGTCTCCTTTTTAGCCATTTAACATTTCAACAATTAGTGAAAATAGTGCGGGGGGGGGACGGGACATGTCAGTCGCATATCTGATGTTGCTTCCCTGCCTGCATTTCCGCTTCTCTCACTAGGTCAACAGGGTCTTATCTTGCAGCTTATGCAACGAACGTCTCTTAGTCTCTTCGTTTGGCTCAAGTCCCACTCGTGTTGGTGGAATCATTGGTATGACGAATAAATAAATAGAACGGTTTGCCCATAATTACAAGGTTAAGATAAATAACGGCGCTAATCCTCTTAATTCTTGATATGCTAGCTTTCTGTTTGCAAGTATTGACAGTACTGACCTATTGGGAGCCGCACACGCCTCTCACCGCACTGTCTCAATTATGATTGCCAACGCTCCGATCGAAATAAGTCTGCTAAGTTGTGGAGAAAAAAAATCGGCGTGGTAGGAAAAAAAAAAAAACTGGCTGTAATTTTAGTTTGAATCACCTTAAAAATATAACTCAACAGATTTTGTTTTTCAAATTGTCCCCCCCTCCCCCATGAACACAGTCCTCACAAGAAGCTACGTGTTCACCTTAAAGTGTGGCTCCTGCAAGATCCTGGACAGCTCGGCCGCGCTGTCGTCTCTGACTTTGAGACCGCTGATGTCGCCCAGGATCTCTGTCACCAGCTCCATGTTGTTGTCCTGCACCGCCTCCAGCTTCACCTCCTCCAGCTGCTCGTGAGCCTGGGAGAGACACGCAAGCTCAGGGAAAGGGTGTCTCTTGTCGAGTTGGTGCTTTTCGTTTGAGCTTTTTGAAGTCTTGGAATGTTGCCCAGGAAGAGTAAATGTGAACCGCCGCACTGGGCATTGCGTGTGGTGCAACTCGGAGCTAGTTTTCGGCGTGATTACTTAACTCTTTACGGCTACAACAGACGATAACGGCTAACGCAGTCAAGTTGCACGCGCGCGGCATGAGCGAACTTGTTTCGCCTCCAATCACGGAACATTCTCTTGCTGAAGCCTTACACACCTTTCAAGCACGTCAGTAACCAAAGTGCAGCTGGAAGCAGACTTGCTTGCGGTTTTCGTCTCCTCGCCCTCAATTACGTGTGTTCACGTGTGCTACCTTAACCAGGGAGCGTACAATGGGGCTTTCCATGATGCCGCGTAGGAAGAGAAGGTCGATGTCTTTGGCACCGCCGGAAGCGGGAAGCTCACCGAGATTGTCCAACACCTCCTGCATGGCTGAAGAGAGAAACAATTTGAGTTAGCCAGGTCTGTTTCGAAGTAACTCCAAATTGTGTACGTTTTCTAGTAACGAGGGGTTGCTCTTTCCAGTCAAGTAATCAGACTAACAAAAATATTCGGATTTGTTGCACACTCTGCGCTGTCAACGGACTGTTATCTAGCTTCAATAACATACGTTATAAATGTCGTTTGGACATTAGTCAACTCAAATGTTTTCCTGAGAGTAAAAATAGAGCTGAAGAGGAATAGCATCTCTCTGGTTTGCATTTCAATGAGTGAAATGCTAGCATCAGTCAGCTACTGTAATACGAGCAACCCTGAGGCCCATTCAAGCCTGTTTAAGATTCTTACAGCCCAGAGGATGTGTGTGTGTGTGTGTGTGTGTGTGCATCTTGTCTTTATTCAATTGCCGTGAGTGGGAGGCAATTTGTCCAGTCAAGGCACACTGTACAAACCCGCTCCCCTGTGACACATATTCCCAACTAGACCGGGCATGAAACACACGACATCCGTTATGAATCATCTTGTTCGGTCGCTAAACCAGTTACCGGCGGTGATGAAACACAATTTGCTCTGTGATACATTCAGAAAAAACTGAAGTTATATTCCATTTGAGTGTCCCTGTCAAACAGGTTTTCATTTCCTTCTGTTTTATTTAATGGTTTGCTGTTTGAGGAATCCACACCTGTGTTATGCTAGGTGCGCGCGCTAACACTGGATTGCACTCTCGAACCAGCTTTCCAAGCGACTCAATTGTGTTTTTGTCAGGACCGCACGCAGGCCCCTTCGCGGGGCCAGGATAACACGAGACTAAACACAATTCACTCACTCACACTCAGTCGCAATTATCCAGGATCCAACCCATAATTTACGACCGCATTCTGCAAATGTTTACTTGCGAATAAAGTTGCCGACCGATCATTGAACTAACACGCGCTGAGAATAAAACTCGACTCCACAGACCAGCGCGAAAAGGAGACCGCTTTACACTGGGAGTATTTGCGTAATCTGTTGTGACCTTTAGCCGCTCGGTCAGCGGCAGTGCGTCCTTGACCACAGGAATGTTTGCCGGTCTCATCCCGTCGTTTGCCTTGCTGCCACGTGGACTCGAAAATACAGCCTAACGGAAAACCACGGAGTGCTTCTCTTCTTCAGCGGGAGGTGGTAGCGACTACTATATAGTCAGATGCTCCAAGCTAAAGAACTTTTGAAGGTGTGTGATAAACAAACTCTGGAACCTCGGATTTCTCGATTAATCGGTTCCAAAAAGTGGGACTGAAACTAAATTGCGCGTAACATTTCCCATAGGAATTTTTTTTTTTTTTTAATCCGATTAATCGATTAAACCACAAAATAATCAACAGATTATTCGATTATCATAACGTAAGTGAAATGTTCAAAATGTACAGATGGTGAATAAATGAATACGTAAGGCTAATCAAATGGCTTTGATATTGAATCTGACATTTTGGTACTTTTGGTTATTGAACAGTCAGACTCAATGAAATGAGCACAAAAAAAAACGTAATGAATGTTTCAGATGAACGCGCAAAGGTGACGCTCAGTCCATTAGAAAACACTCCATAAAGTTGCTTTGTGTTGACACTCGATTCCAGGAAATGAGTGGGCGCGTCAGTTTGGTATGGACCATTCTCAAACCGAGCTGATGTATAAAAACTATCAGGGCAACATTTCGGCGCAAAAGAATGTTGACGCCGAATCATACGAGCAATGTCGCTTTCAAAAGCCGAGTTTCAGTTCCTAACCTGTAAACGTCCAGAGGAATGATTGACTCCAAGTTCCTCACCTCCAGATGTAACTGCTTGCTGGTTGGCTACCGCAGGGCCGTCCGCCGCGGGCGGTGGCGTCGCTTCTTGCGCCTCCTCCTCCTCCGTCCGCACCGCGTTGGCATCCTCCATGGCCGTGACCATCGCCGAGCCCTTCTCCCCCCTTCCTTCTTCCTCCCCCCCCCCCCCTCGCTGCCACAAGTATGCAAAGCGGCCAACCCCCAGTCGCCGTGCAGCTGCTGTACGTGCGGCTGTCCTCCGCTCCCGATTGCCTGCTTTCGGCTGCTCAGCCTCTACGTGCAAGACGAGAGGGGCAGAGAGCGAGGGAAAGAGAGAAACGGGAGAGCGGGATTAAGATGGGTTGGATATCCGGGGGCGGGTCGGAGGGGGGGGGGGGAATATTTATTTATTTATTTATTTTTTTTGTGTGTTAGTAAGTTGTAAAAGACAAGCATGAGGCTGAAAGCTGGATGGCGCACACAGATGTGCTCAATGCTTGTCAGTCTCCTCCCTCCACCTCTTTTAATACCCCCCCCCCCACCCCCACGCACTCATACACATTTTATAATCCCACAATCCTCTCCTGTGCTGAGGGCTCACATGAGCACCCCTCCTCGTTTGCCCCTTCGACCCCACCCAAAGTTCAGGTGCTCGCACCACTTGTCTAGACATAGTAACCCCCCCCAAATCCCCCTTCCTCCACACACACAAGTTGGACATGCTATTATGTAAGTAATCTTACATAAGGGGTTGGCGGGGCGGGGGGGTCTTGACCCTACATTCCCAGTCTCCTCCACTTTTTCTCCCATGCATGCTGCGTCGGGACCCCCGCAGACCAAACCATGTGTACAGATTGTCCCCTTGTGTCTTATTCTCTCCCTTTACGCCCCATCTTAATGTCCCTCTTGCTATGTCAAGAGCTGCTGACAGGATTATGAGGCTGCAATTTAACACGCACCTGAGGGCTGTTGGAAGGGCAACGGAGGGTGATGGCGATATCCCAAGGAGTGTGTCCATGTCAGATCATTGCTAGTCTATTTCATGATATGATTGCCCAAAAGAAGGATAGGGCGGCATTACGGCAGTGTTTCAATAAACCACATGGAAGTTCAATTGCCCAAACTGCGCGCTAACATATCAATGGAATCTCGTCCAATCAGGTTGCCTTTTATATGAGGCTACTTCAGTAGTGAGTCGACTGTGCTCGGACTGCAACCGGCTCTGCTGGGACAGCAAAACAAACTAAACTAACCGATGGTTGTCCTGAGAAGAATTCTTAACCCGCCACCTGACTCTTGTTGTATGCTTCTTATTCCAACCATGTTGTCAAGCTAGTTTAGAGGCTTAAGGTGGGGGGGCCTACTGACAACCATTTGTCACAGCCATTGCACAATGGATATGAAATAGGGATGAGCCATTTTGAAAAATAATTGCCATTTTTACACCCTTTCTCAATATTTGGATTGTGATTTAATACGCGATGATTTCTTTAACATCCTCTTCCTGTGTGTGTTTTTTTAACAAACATAAGCATATCAGATATCAATGTTAATGACTGATCAAACGTGGTAGTTTTTTTTTTTTATTTTAATTTTTTTTCTCCAAATTTCAACATTGCATTCTTCTACACTGAAACATCGATTTCAACTCGATTAATTGTTCAG
This sequence comes from Filicampus tigris, assembly GCF_054856515.1. Lineage (NCBI taxonomy): Eukaryota > Metazoa > Chordata > Actinopteri > Syngnathiformes > Syngnathidae > Filicampus > Filicampus tigris. The sequence goes on along the minus strand of NC_141234.1, from coordinate 8,628,008 downwards.
CCCTAATTTGAAACAGCCAGGAAATGTTGTAGGCATCAGATTACTTTCCTAATTTGCGAAAGTGAACGTCCATTCACTTTAAAAAAAATTTTTTATCTGTCCTCCTTTATATTTGCAAGCAAAGCTGTGTCATCCCAGTACAGGCCAGGTCACTATTTGAGCCCCTCCCGTACGGACACAGCTGTGCACGAAGCAGGGCCACAAGCTTTAATCCAGCCTCAATTTGACTCGTCCCTCCCCCAACCTCAACGTTGGATTTTAATCCGGCCGCAAAAGCACAGGATTACAAATCTCTGTTTGCCTCGCTCGCTGTAGCCAATGTTAGCAGTGTTTACGTAGCCTGCTTCTACCGAGGCTGGTATCGATTTCATAAGGCTCCGTGTTGTTGTCAAAAGGGAAATGAACACCATGTGCAGTCTCAGAGGCAAACCTCCAAGCTTACTTTATTGCTAATTTTCACAGTAAACGCATCAAATAAATCTGCAGGCAGTTGTCCCGCTAAGCTCATAAAACCATGTCAGTATGTAGAAACGTATTCCTGAAAATCTCCCCCTGTGAGTGTAGCAGAATGAGAGTGTTTGTATTTACCTTTTTTCCACTCGGTGCAGGACAACTGCGACTGGCTTCTCGCAAGTCGCCACCTGCACAGACAGAGAGGTGTTTAGTGGGCCCATTCTAATAGAATCCATAAAACCTAATTGTCCTCTCTCCTCACATCCACTTCTGTCTTCGAGACGACTCTCTCTCGTCTCCCCGTCTCGCAGCGCCGCTTTATTGCTGGACGCTGCACGCAGAAGGCTGCTCTTAATTGCGCGCCACCATTCCTAGCGATTGAGCCGTCGCGTCTTTTCGAGAATCATCGGTTGGCAGTTCTCCACATATTTATTAGTAGGGCTGCTCGATTGTGGGGGGGGGGGGGGGGGGGAAATATGAATTACGATTATTATTTTGGTAGTAATTGAAATCACGATTGTTCAAACGATCATTTTTTTATGTAAGTTCCTTTTGGGCCTAACAAAAGTTAAACATTTATAATAACTAATTACAATTAAATTAGCTATTCTTTTTTTTTGTAAGTGGAAATGTATTATTCCCTTTTGTAAACAAACAGTGCATTGGATATAAATGCATGACAAACGTTTTTACGATTATGCCGATTTTGTAATTGGAGTGTCATAATCGTCATCGCAATTGAATTTCGATTAATCGCACAGCCCGAATATTGTTTAGCTTCACAGCTGCTCCGTCTCATAAACGCGCAAGAACCAGTTTTGCCGCTCTTAAGGGACACAGTGAAACAGACCGTAACAAAAGTGATTATCCTCCTGTTATGCTCCGTTAAGATCGGACACCTTTCTACTTTGACAGCCAAAAGCAGTCGCTGGAAGGGTTGTGAAAATGGTGCAAATGCCAAAGAGGAAACGACATTGGCATTGTTCCCCTCGCTTTTGACTCTTAAGCTGCTTTCTAGCACAAGTCCGGGTCAAGTCAAGTCCTGTCAACATCCTGCACTTTCCAGGCTTACGTGTGATTACTTCACACAGAATTAGCCCACTCTCTTCCACCATTGCCGTCTGCTCACATTGGAGATAGTTATTCCTTCATTGAGTCTCGCTGTAAGGGAGAACGAGTGAGAAGTCGATTCATTACGCAACAGTCGGGGCCCGCCACAGTTGCTGGAAGTGAAAGATTGCTCATGGAAGAATGTTAATGGAGGGAAAAGCCACCAGGGGTTAATACTTTGCCAAGTCATCCGCGCCGAAAAAGCAGCAGTGGGGCCGAGCACGAGGCCTGACAATAAGGAGGAGCAGACAAAGGAGGTGTAGTGCTGAGAAAAGGAGAAACCTGATGTCGGAGGAACGTATGAAAGGGGAAGGAAACATTTTACTCAAAAAGTAATCTTGATGAGAGAATACGACAGTTATGTAATAAAAATAAAATAAATCTTGAAAAATCCTCTGTCATCCATGTCAAGTTTTGCATAAAAAGCTCAAGAACAATCAAAACAAGTCAAATGCTTCGATGCTTTCAGAGCTGAGAGGTCTTTTCAAGATTTAACATCAAATATTCTATTTGGAAAATAAATCAGCGCCTGGTGTGTTTCAAAACAACAGACGTGGCCGCTGTAGCAGCACAACTGTTTTACGTCGCAATATTTAGCCAAACATTCCAAAATCGGAGACGTGGGGCCCTAACATGTTCCAACAGCAAATAGCGCAAGGAAAACATGCATCATGTTGCATCAACAAAGGGTGCTTGGGATTCACAGGACGCCGCTTTTGTCCTGTCACAACCTCGCCTCATGCTCCGCCCCTTTAACAGGAAGTGGTCACTCAAAGGCTATCTGCTATTGGCCAGCCCGGAGGCAAGGGCGAGGCAACAAAAGCACTCAGAGTTGCCAAGCAGTCAGATGATAGACAGCAGGATGGCGAGGATTATAAAGGATCATTTTTTAAAAATATATATACTCATGTAAATATGCACTTATGTAAAATTCAAAAGCAGCCAACAACACCAGTCCGTGTCATTTCAATTCCACCTAGCAGGGAATCTCGCGCTCAAATTCACAACTCATTCTCACATTTTGGCGACTTTTGAAGATGTCATCTGATGCAGCATCCCCCCCCCCCTTTTTTTTTTTTTTTTTTTTTTTTTTGCCCCTAGCCTGACACCATCTTATATTCTCCTTAGCCCTCTGCACATCAGAGCCGAGGGGCACCGGGCTCTGAAAGCAGCTGTCACTCCCGCTTCCTCGCAATGACGTGACAATCACAAAGAAGGTCAGGGAGCTCTGCGCAGCCCGGGAGTCCAGATGTCGCTCGAGGGGGCTTGGTCCGGGAGGAGCAATTATGAACTTGCCTGTGTGGAGCCGGTCCACAGAGAAATGTAGTGCCTCCCTGCGCCTTTACATATATTTGTGGGCGACTTCACTCCAAAAGCGTTGACTGAATTTCTTCATTCGTTCATTCATGGCGTTAGTAAAGCCTGAGTGATGTATTTCCATTTTGTCCTTGATCTCATCAGATTATGCAGGTGTTAGCTATGCTGCGTGACTTTTGACACTGACTCCTCCCACCTGACCACCCCTTTCCCGCCCGCCTCCCTCTGCCTCCACGCCAAGCCTATCTAGGTCACGCTACGAGTTAAACGCAGCAGCCGCACAGTAAGAGGATTACGCCGTCGCCCCTAAGATGGCCGCCATTGCAAACGACGGTATAATACTCATCGTAAATGTGCGTTAACCGGTTATCTCTGTTGCGTCAGTGATAATGGTATTATTAGGGCTGCTCGATTATGAAAAAAAAAATGTATTAATCATGATTATTTTGGTGCTAATTGAAATCACGATTATTCAAACGATCATTTATTTTAGGTACAAAACAAGAAAATGTTTAAATGTAACACGTATAAAGACAAATAAATGTAAGTTCCTTTTGAACAAAACATTTATATAATAGTTATTGTAAAAAAATTAAAAGTATGATTTCCTTGTGTAAACAGTGCGTTGGATAGAAATGAATATTATCGTTTTTTACGATGATTTTTTACGAATTGAATTTCGATTAATTGCACAGCCCAATGAATGATGTTATATAATGAAGCATCATGGAGTCTCGTACAAGAGTTGGGAGTTTCTACAAAAGTGACGTATGTCGTGAAAATATTCTAAAATGTAAAAGAACAAAACAAACACAAACACAAAATGACCTCATTCTCCTTGGTCACGTTCATGCTGGTGGGGAGCGCGCCCTGTCGTGTAGCTCGGGAGGATCTAATCACATGACACTCCACTACTACTTTGGCACGGAAACCGCGCTGAGCCTCTTGTCGGGTTGTATACATTTGGCAAAAAAGAGATGTTTGTTTTGTATTTTTTTTGTAGTGGCCCTTTAAGAGCGCGGCCCATCTCTGAAAACTGGTGAAACAGCATTTTCGTTTTGCAGCAGTTTCAGACACTTCATATTAATTAGCACTGCCGGGAGTCGGTGATTTGTGAACAGGATAGGGAGGGGCAGGGCAGGGAGCATCGATGATACACGTTCATTGCTGGGAAGGTTGAATCACTCCTGTTATGCCTCGGTGTTTTGGCATTCTAAAGTGCCGTTGGTGTCCTCATAGAATCACTCGGTCATTATTCAAATGTAGCAGAATAATAAAACCGGGGTCTTTTTTATAAGTGGCCAAACACCGAACACATAGCGGGGCTTGCACCCAAAATCGCCACGGAAAAAAAAAAATAACCACAGAATGACCGAATCAACGCGAACGGGTTACTTTTGTGTACTTTTGCCGAAAAACACATCATAGTCGAGCAAATGAAAAATCCAATTTGATCCAAATGGTAAATGGAGTGCACTTACGGATAAGGATGATTTAGCATCTACGTTGCTACTAGCATTATTCATCGCGCTAAATTTAAAAAAAACGTGTTTGTTGCTCGCACTGCGCTAGCTGGCAATCAGCTATTATTATGGGCTAACTTTCCCTTTAAAATCAACCCAAACATATTTTTTTCAAGAATATGTTCCCAGCAGGCTACTAGTTGAAGAAACATGGCATTCTGATTAATATTGCGATTGTGGAAAGCAAAATCCACCCGTTTTTAGCTAGCTCTGGGGGCGGACATTTTGTCACTTCTGTTGACTGAAAATGACATCACAACTGCTCACGGCTAAGGGAACGACCACTCACGGCTCAGATTCAGAAAACAGGTGAGCTGTGATTGGTCGTTACCTACAAAACCGACAAAATGGCCGCCCCCGGAGATGGCTAAAAACGGGTGGATTAACTCTTATTCCACAAACGCAATATTTATCAGAATGCCTTGTTTCAACTCGTGGGCTTACATAGAACATATTCTTGAAAAAAAATTGTTTGGGTTGACTCCTTTAATAAACCCTCTGATGTTTTCAGCGATATTCCCGCCTTTCTTTCTTCATTGGAGGCTGAAACAGTGGATGGTTGCAGAACAAATATTTCCAATTATATTCTGTCAATTTCACCGTATTATGTACAGTATGTGGTTGAATATCGTCCTCTTCTGCAAATGGCAGTTGGCACTCGGGCAGCAGACTCTGGTCCAGTGGGACTTTTTAGAGACTTTTACACAGCAGCCTGACAAAAGAGAGTTATAATGTTCCAACTGAGAGGTCGGCATCAGGCACATTGTGGTTATATTCTCGACTCTAATACATAAAGTGCATGTGGGCTGAGATGTCTGGCAATGGGTCTCATTCCACCCCTGCAGAACAATAAAGGTCATGCTGGATCCTGGTCATTATGGGCTGCCCTGCCTTGAGACTCATATCCCCTAATGCACTGTCTACACTCCTTCCTCCACTCTATTAGATTCAGCTCATCTGATTAGACGATTGTAAGATCGAAGGGAAGTTGAGAAGCCCCATACATTTGAGAGTACAAGCGGCCCCTTCGTCAGTGGGGTCCGGTTGCCCCTCCCAGGAAGGAACCCCAAGGATGTTGCCCATTTTTAAATGGGCTTCCCTTGCCACGTGAGGACGGGCTAAAACAGATTATAAAAAGGTTGTCAAATGCCGACCACAACGGACCATTTCCTGGATGCTCATATGAATTTGATCTGACATTGTGTTAGTCCGTTATTATGGGATGGCCCTTTCAAGGGAGAGTGAAACACACAAAAAAAAATCGATAGGGTGTACTTCTCCACTGTACAAACCAGAACCACCCCAAGGCATAAGCGAACGAAGCGGCTGCTTGTTTAGTTATAAACCGACACTTGTTTGATTTTTTTTTTTTTTTTCTTTGTCGTAAGCTGTCAAATTTGCTGCTGTTCAAGTTAAGTAAAAAAAATAAAAACAACAAAATCACACTGGCTTGTCCCAACGTCCAGAAAAGGCCTTTTCACACTGCACTTAGCACAGAGCAGTGCAACGCTCTCAGTACATCCAATAGGAGAGATGGTGGCAGAGTGATTTCAGAGTGACGACAGCAAAACAGCATGAAGAAAATGGAGGTGAAAGGTTATTCAGGCAGTTTCACAGTGTCCTGAGCTCTGGATGTGGATGTCCCAAAGAAGAAAGATCAGCCTGCCCAACCTGAAATACACCTCGAAGTGGTCTACAAGGAGCTGTATTCATGGATGAGCCTCAACTCCCCCATATCCCGCCGTGCTGTTAGAATTGTATGAAACCATTCCCTTTTTTCTAAGCTGAGCTCTTCCTCCTTATTATTTCTGTAATAACAATGACAAATTCATATTGCAGAGCTGCGGCCTGCTTTACGCCCAAACCAGAGGGAAAAGGCACCAGGCTACTTCATGTTCGGGTGATTAGCAACCAGCAGCAAATATGGGCAAAGCTTGCGCTGTCCCGTCGTCATCCCTGTGCCGTAAACCGTGGTAGGTACCGCAAAAAAAAAAAAAAACGAGCAGTGTGCAAAATGCCTAATTATTAGGAGTGTGAATCTCTCAAAAGACGATTCGATCTGATCTCGATTCTTGGGATGCAATACGATTCAAGGACAATTCCATTCAGTTCGATTGAGTTTGGTTACGATTCGATTCACTATGGTAAGGCTCAGTTCGAGAGGGTGCAATGAGTTTCTTGTTGTCATTTTAAAATATGAATCGACTTGTCAGTAATTGTAATGTGTGTATTCTTGCCGATTTATTTCCGATCTGTAATATACATCAACATCCAAATCCACCCAAGCACGTGCCCCAATATTAATGAGCTGTCCCCCGGTATCAGGTGTAAACTGCCATCAGACTGCCGGGTACACTGGAGTGAGGGGGGAAAAAAATTAAGAATTGCTACACGGTTGTTAATATATTGTTTTTGTCAGAGTGCCGCAGTGGGGTTGGGGCAGTGTGTGCGTGTATGATCCAACTCATATCCGCCGTTAAACTCCTGTCATGGTTATAACATACATTTTGGGTTTATATTCTACAGAATATTTTATTTACGGTTTAAAAATATAACTGTGTGGCCTGCAAACCGGTGGTTGGGGGACCAAATTAGTAGGGGGGCTGTGCCCCAGTAGAGCCTTGTCTAGCAATGCAACTGGTATCAATGTCAGACCCTCACAATTCAACTTTGACTTTGTTGGAAACTTTCAAAATGTGAAAGAATCCAAAAATTGCACGCATATGCACGATGTCGTGTCCTCTGTGCAATTAGAAGAGTATTTATCCTCTCAGACGCCAAATTAATGCCAAAACGGGTGCGTCTTTTTGTGTGCATTGCATGCATCTCGCCACACGTGCGGCCATTTTTTTTAGTTATCTATCCCACAGCCTTTGTGGTGTGTACGCTTCCAACTACGACACACAGTCAGCGCGATTCACCCCACGGAGGAAAGAAACGCCATCCGCGTCCCATAATAGGAGCCCGCGTGCCGCACACTGACAGCTGATCACGCGACCTACCGATGCACCCCTCAACTCTTCACAAACGACAAAGTGTTCGTCTAATTCCCATTCAAAGGGAGGAATGAATCGAAATGAGACCGCGCGGGAGCTGTTTCCTACCTTTAGCGGGCGTGTGAGTTCGCGGTAGCTCGCCAAAACGTCCCGGGTGCACACTAAAGACCCCCTCAGTCTCCGTCCTGGTCCCGCAACAGACTGGCAAGAGAACACGGTGCCAATCACACGTATGGGCTCCGCCTTTTGAGTGACGTCATATAAAGCACGGGCCAATAGCAACCGAGGCTCAAACTTCACTCAGTGGGTAGTTGTTTTTTTTTTTAAATCACGCTCGCGTTCATTCAATATTTGCATAAAAAAACAGTTTACGAACGAGAAAGCAAGATCATTTTGCACCGCTAATACGACAAAAGGTTTTAAAGCTTCAGATTTTTACGTGGACGCTTGACAATTCTTCCCCTTCTCTTCCCCTTGCATCTCTTTACCATTGTTGTCTGTGTAAGAAAATCATTAGCACTTGCTAAATCTTGTAATACAATACATCTTTGGATGCAATCGTGCCTGATTATCTTCAAGCAATGACCGTCAATTGCAGTACGATGGTGTAATAACAGATTGATGAATGCTAACTAATTTCAGACATGACTATATAAATGCCACAAAAATTTGATGTTATTAATTTGAAATAGGAGCACAATTAGAATGCATTACGTAACACAATCCATACATGCAACATATACATCTGTTTATTGTTGTGTGAATTTATTTGAGATATATTTTATTCTATCTATCTATCTGAGTGTCTCTCTATCTGCCACAAGTGGGAGCCATACACTAAATTCTCGCTTGGTACAACAAATACAGAGACAGGCGTAACAAAATAACGGGAGCAAGAGGATTAAACGACAAATAGATGTACTGTACAACTTTATTATATTATTGTTGATTGTAAAATTAAGATAAGGGTTGGTGGCGGGTTCGAACGTGGTTCAATTTTAACAACTATAGCCTGTGTATGGAGAAACTATATTCAGAATGCTTACATTTTCCTGAGTCTCTAGTTAGGATACTTTTAATGACTTCCCACCTGTGTCAAACTGGAGATTTGTCCAAAGTGTGCCATTCCTCAAATCAGCTCACCCATGGCCCTAATGAGGAGAAATCATATCAAAACTAGATGGATGGATGGAGGGCCAAACTAATACATTTATCAACCCTATTTGTTTGAACCAGACCGATTACTTGCAAAATATGCCTTAAATATCTTTATCAACATTGTCTTACCAAGCGTTACTGATTCCAGAGTGCACAAAGATTATAATTCAAATATGTATTTATGCAACACAGTATTACGTTTGTGCAGTCGAAGCAATTTGAAATGACCCTCCGCTCTGTGAAGTTTTGGACGTCAAGGTCTTGTGACATAAATAATGTGAAGCCGTTTGAAATCAGTCTAGAAGAAATATATCGCTGACAAAACTGCAGATTATTTTGAAACCTTTTAAAGATTAGTCTTTTCTTGAGCCTGCAACAGACAGATAGACCAACATTTTTTTTCAAATAATTACTCTTTAATTGCACAAATATACAATACAATTGATGTACCCTGTCCCCCAGTTTACTTTTAACATTCACAAATGATGACCGTGGGTACAATATTTACAACTTGATGGCACAAAGCAGCAGAACGGGAGCAGATGGACAAGGAGGACGAATTTGACAGAGGCAGGGTGGTCCTTTTGGTGCATGTACGACGACACGATGTTTCGACACGTGGAGGTCAGAGCCGCCTGTGACCTCCTCACCACAATGACGGGTCATATCTGGTAAGAAACACAGAGGTCATCTTCCTGTGCGAATGAAATATTCTCAGACCGGACAAAAAAAAAACATAAGGGATCCCTGCACAAAATCATGCAGGTGTACCTAATGTTAGCGGCGGGTGTTTTAATCTTACTGCACCTCGACTGTGGAAGTGTGTCTGCGCTCTCCTTCAGTAGCAGCTCTGAGACCAGTGTGTCCAATATCTCAGGATTGGACCTCTTGCCATACCTTGGGACACAAAGACACCAGAATAAAATGGAATTAAGGAAGAATTAAACGACGATTACAGGTGTTGACATTTTCATTCATTTTTTCTCAATTGTGCCTCTTATTACTGACCACACAATGAGACAAAATGTGCCTTCAAGAGAAAAATCCCAGTGCTTTGCATATCTTTGTATGGATTACATCTTTTGTTCATGCAGGTACAATCTTCAGTAAAAAACAAAACAAAAAAACAACAACCCAGCATGCTTGGATTATTGCAACCCTGCAGGATATCATGATTACTTGCCTGCTCCGCAAATGATAAGATGTGGCGGTGTACTTAACCCTTGCTGCCCGAAGAAGAAATTTACCAACACATCCACACAGGTAATGATGCACACACAATGAGATGCAATATATTTGAAATGAGTAATAAGCTTGCTGTGATGCACATTTGCAAAAAATTTTAGGATATTTTTATGTTGAACAATATTTGGGTGACATGAGAGGGACAACACATTAGAAACACCTCTTCTTTCTAACCCGTATTTACCTATACAGTGCTGAACTAAATAAGACAATAAAAAGAAACAGCTCTGTGCACGATGCACTTTGGTCTACAGTGCTACAACCGCAATCACAATCCGACAACAACTAAGCATTATTAAATTGTTGACGCGTTTTTGTGTGAATAGGAAGTCCTTTGGAATGAATTTCACACGTCTACGTTTCTTTGTATACTCGTTGAATTCCGCAAGTAAATTACTACCATGCACTCCATCCTACCTCTGTCTTGTGATGAGGTTGATGTAGTGTCTCAGGGCCGAGTAGTACTTGGCCAGGTCCTCGGCAGGGGCGTCGTCACCGGGATTCTCGGGTTTCACCGGGTAGCCGTTTGTCAGGGTACCCAGGCACAGCAGCGCCCACATCAGCAACGCCAGGCTCGCCAGCCAACTGACAGAGTTGGAATGCATCTGATGGAGTGGGAAGGAAGCATGAGTGACAGTAACACATGGGAAACAGAATTTAGTGACGTTGAAGTCTGGTTGCGGTGTTAACCAAATTACAATCCAGGTTTAAGGTATATAACATCAGCATACTTACATTTTCCGAGGTGTTGTTGCGGTGTCTGTGCGCAATGCTCTTGCGTCCCTCCTCAGATCTGAAGCGCTCCTGGTGCGCACTGGGCTTTATATGTGCGCTGCTGAGCAAAGCGCGTCAGAGCTGCTCTCTGCCGCTTTGCTCCACGCCAGCGTCACCGCCGATGCTGTCATTGCTCGTCTGTTTTGTTTCTCAACTGTTTCAACTCATTAGCAACCCCAAATAGTCAATAGTCTGTTTCCAAGTATCCAGTGTGATTTTTTTTTTTTTTTTTTTTCATCTTGGATTGAGCATGACGCACTACATAACTGATACATGGATCCAGTTACTCAACTAGGCAGCATTAATAGATTTAATTGATAGAATTTATTGATTGAATAGCCACGTTAGTTACTTGACTAATTTAATGACTTTGGCCAAGATACAAATAGATTTTAGTTGACCATATTGTGCTCAATGTTGTGGTCGGGGAGTGTAATCATCTTTATGGCAAATGGATGCATGTTGTAGATGTAAACTATTGTTTTATTTAGTTACATTAGCGGCCAGAATTTAGCTAATGGAGGTCATAATTATTAGGGCCAGAAAGTTTTATTTTTCCAAACAAATTAATCACATTTCGGGGGCACTCCACATGCCCAAAAGCTCACCGGTTTTTGCATACGCATGTATCCGAATGAAAAAGTGTGTCAATTAGGTGGAATAAGTTAGCCCCCATCACCCATTTCACGTGTCCACATGAAATGTGGTCAACATGAAAATTATTAGGACGCATGAAAAAGTGGCCATTTTGGGCGAATTTGCCCAATTGAGCCACAATTGTAAGCCGGTATCGTCAGATGGGCAGAGCGAAATTGCAATTTTTGGGACTACGCCCATTTTTCTTTTTATTGCCTAAATGAATTTTACATTGGACATAATATACTGTCTGACAAGGCGGACAAGATTTGTAGCGAGCATGCACCTGCGTTAAACGATGTCAAGATGCCGTCATTTCGGATGGCAATAACAGATTTTACAATCATGTCTCGCTTCATCCTCGAAACAACATCAATATCCAATGAAGAGTCATAAAAGTGACATTAATAGACACTTCACACGTGTCCTATCACCAAAAGTGCTCCTGATGGCGCCGGAATAATAAGAACATTTGAAAAAGCCTCAAATGTGCCCGAATGTTCTATTTCGAATCACTTTTCAATGTCATTTTCTTCCATAGCTCCTCCCACCAGATAGAAGGAGCAACGGGCACAAAGGGCCCGCAGACGTGCGCATCAGCCAAAAAAGAGCCGCTCTCAAGGGAGCACCCTTAATATGCGCACCCAAATAGGCCTTAAATGACTGTGTGACACCATGTGCTTCATTTACCTCCCATTCATCATCTCTTTTGTATGTCAGCTCCCAGCCATATAATCTCGCAAATCAGTCCTCTATCTGCCGGGCTGCGCCTTAAGTTGCGCGGAGGATGCTGCGAGGGCCTTTTGTGTCATACAGGATGCTCCGAGAGAGATGAGGAATGAGACACAAGTGAGAGAACATGTCTCACAAAGTCGCAACCCCAATCATGACGATTGCCGGCAGGAATTCGACTTTGCAGTCCTCTTCAGGAGATAGTCACATTCAGGAAGTCACGTCAATGGGCTTGACACCTTTTTTAGCGGACAACAGCTTGGGACTGAGTAAGTGTCGAAATGTGTACAGCGGGTTGTACAGTATATGTGTGTTCTCGTTTTAAGTTGAAAGGTCAATTGATCGTTGCTAAATATTGGAGCGATGCTAGATGACTTAACAACAAAGCCAAACTCGACCTAATGTAAACAGATAATAGAAAGTGCCATAGACGGGCTAACAAAGTGCAAATGTGAGGCAAGTTGTAACGCTTTAAAAAAAAATGGACATTTGAACACAAACAATGAAGCAACACATGTAGACAGATAAAACAATACAATACGAGATCTGTTTTTACAATTTTTTATTTATACTGTCAGAGGAGTATTATTACTATTAGGAGTACAGTACAGAATAATACAATTGGACTGCATCATAATCTTGATTTGTTAATGTAGATTCTTTAGGTACAACATTAATGGAAAACATTGCTAAAAACTGAGGCTTGTCTTTTTTGTTTTTCAAACGCTCTCATTTCATTGAACATACATTAAAAGACTTGGCACATCATCCTTAGTGCTGGATTTAAATATCTTAAAGTGAAATTGCCTCATTGTGCTGAATGTACGACATGCTATCGGGCATCACATCACATTACTTTCTGTCTTCCACTGATGGATGACCCACGAGGGAGTTACAGTATATTACATTAGCCGACCGCATCTAATTTGAGCATCATTAGCAATAAAATTAATGTGACCGCACAAACAAACACTTTCCACTGAGCTTCTGTCAACATCCGAAAGCGCACTGGAGAACCATCCAAAGACAGACAGTTCGGTGTCATCGACAGCTGAAAATAAGCCCTCAAAACCTCCTGCTTTCGTCCTTCTTCATAAATGTTTGCTGTTATTAACTCTCGCAGGAAACTATTGTATATAGCGTCCTTTTAAAACAGGAGACATTCAATTTAGTCCTGTTTTAAGTATTACATTTCCAGTAAGAAAGATTTGTCATATGGGCTTAGCCATATCCCGAAACACACTGGATAAGATCAATGTGAAAGCCATCTTAGCTTGTTGATAAAAATTATATTGACAGCAGAATATGATACAATCAGGATCCGGCAAGAATATGCCGAGCAGCATAAATCGAAATTAGTGGCCATTTTTCATCGGAAAGTGGAAGTTAACCCCCAAATTTTAACCTCGCCTTCACTAGTCTGAACACACCATTTTGATTAATATCACGTTTGTGTAATATGAGTTAAGCAGCAAAATCTGTTTTTAGCTATCTCAGGCGGCGGCCATTTTGCCACTTTGTGACAAATGAAAATGACATCACAGTTGCTCAGGGCTCAGGTAACGACCAATCACAGCTCATCTGTTTTCTGAAAATGACAAAACAAATACTCGGGGCTCAGGTAGCAACCAATCAGGGCTCAACTTCAGAAAACAGGTGAGCTGTGATTGGTCATTACCTGAGCAACCGTGATGTCATTTTCAGTTGACACAAAATGGCCGCCGCCTGAGATAGCTAAAAACAGGGAGATTTTGCTGCTTAACTCATACTGCACTGCTGCTTTGTTGAGCCACAGCAGACAGCTTGGGCCTGGTGGGTGCAGGCGGTTTTTAAACCAAAGGTGCTTCGACAATATTTCATAGATCCTGTCGAGCTCATATTGAGGCATCATTCACAATAAGGCAAGTGTTTGACAGCTTTTAGCAAGTGATGTCTAAGTTGGACATTATTGTTGAAAACAGGCATCTACCAAGACAGGCCGTCTATTTAGTTTAAAGTAATTTATTTGGATGTCAATATTATGATCCGTGCATTTTGTTTTTCAAACTATGTTTGCCACATCTGCTGCTCCGATGAAAGCAGCGCACGAGAAGGTCTTCTGACAGGATGCCGAAACAGAAGGTCAAGCCATTGTAAATGACACATTTGTTCGGCTCAGGTGCGATGTGCCGACGTCCTCATTGGAGGACACCTGATGGATGACGGCTGCCTGTAAACTTGTTGGGGTCCATGTGAGACAGCTGTAGACAAGACGTGCGATAGCAAAAGGTCGTCCATGGAAGAATGTCAGATTGACTGACAGAGGCCAAAGATAAGCGCATTCAAATTACCAAAGATACAAATGTTTTAATTTACTGTCCAAATGAAGGGGTATCTTAATTTGTTGTCATTTCTTGGAAAAAAATATACAGTCTTTATCACTTTTTGAATAAATGTCAACGCAATCCCTATGAATGCATCTGATTGACAATCTGTTTATATTGTCATTTCAGCGGTAACGTAAGGTAATAGCAACACCTCTCATTGTGATTATAAAATCACAAAAAGTATTTAAAGTACCTCCTTATGTGCTGCACGTGTCGCTAATGTTTTGGCCAGGGCGGGTAAATTGATGTCACTCGAAATGCAGAATAAAAAGTATTTTGTTATATTCAAAGAGGACAAAATGTGTTCATTTAAAACAACAATGGATGTTAAAATCCTCAAATGACATTTTTGTTGCTTTTATTTATTAATTAGACGGCACTCTAATCTCAGCCCCCATGAAGTTGCTGCACTGTCATGCACTGTCAATTCCCTACTGTTCTTACCACAAAAGAGATGTTAAGACATCTAATATGTCAGCGTCATGTGATTTTGTGTTTTTCTTTTTTGTTCTCCTACAGAGCACGCTGCACAAAAACAGACAATTCAAGTTTTACAATTGCCATTTTTGGTGACAAAATAAAGGCCGGCTAGTAGTGCTGTAGGCATACTTCTAGTCTACCGATTTTAAGACTACTTTTGGGACTCGGGACAGGGATGAGGGATTTATTCTCAAAACCGAACTGCGGTCTATCTATTTATTGTATGATTTCATTTAACATTGATGTTTTAAGACGACTTTTCAGGCCCATCCATGTTGATACTTTGGTGAGCTTGGGCTTGTTGTTTCTGTAGATGTACGTCATCGTCTACATTGCATACGTCATCATTTCAGAAAAGCGTTTAGAATACTGTTTATGTATTCATACCATTTTCATCACAGGTTGTACTTATATAAAAAAAAGGCTTGTGGTCTTGTTCACAACACTATAGCTGGTGCCGTACTGTAATAATACAAGCTTAAAAATTTGAGGATCATGTGTGTATTGTATTGTTTGCATTTAACCCGTTTTTTGTTTGTTAATATCGTAACATGTCATTGTTTCTATCCTTTTGAGTATTTTGGAGTGGTATCTGGGTCAGTGTGATAATTGCTTGTTAACCAGCAACTGTCTGTCTGTGCTGAATGATGTTCCCCCTCTGCAGTTGCATCCTTTTGCCCATAACTGTCACAGGGGTAATTAAGTATTTCTTTGCATGGTAATTGCCAATTTAATCTTCTGTGCTGTGTGTACTGTTTAATTTTTTTTTCTTTTTTTTGTGCGCTTGGTCTGTCAGTCAAGCCAGGTGTGGTTTCCATGGGGATCAGACAGGGCATGGTAGTTATTTCCTTCGGCCAAAAGTAAAATGATGCTGTCTCCTAAATGGGGTTGCTACGCAGAGGCAATTACTTTGAATTATATTCGTGCCACATTAATAACGTGATGACTGAATTATTTTGGGGTTTCTGCTGTTTCTCGCGTGGCACATCGACCTGCTGCCCACCAGTCTGTGGATAAACAGAGGTAGCTTGTTTTTTTTCAGTGGAGGGTAGTAAAGTACAAATGCTTCGTTTGCATACTTTAGTAGTTGTTCATGTATCTGAGAGCTAAACTCTTAAAGCTATGGAAACACATTTTGATTAACATTAAAGCCGAGCCATGTTTGCTACCGCTTGAAAAAAAAAAAACATGTCAAAAGTAACGTTTTTTATCCGCCCCCTTCTCAGTACTGGCATTATATAAATTCATAAAAGGGACTATGAGGTGTATTTCGACCCCCCCCCGATATAATCATTCATAATGTAGCATTTTTCGGAACTCATTTCACAACAAAAAAATCTCTTGGAACATGTTTGATATCATAAACGAGTGAGCCAATGCTAGCTAGCTTTTGGTTTCAAAAACCATGCAACATGTAATGAGCACTATGTAAACACAGAATTTTTTTTATCGCTGTGTCAAGTTAGCAAAGCGGCTATTGTACTGTTAAGCAGTAGAAAATAAATAAATCATTGTTACTTTTGTACTTGGTACATTTCAAGTAAAAGAGTTTTTGCCACCTGTTTCCCCCCTCAGTCAAAAAGTCAACAAACTTTGTGTGTGTGTGTGTCTGACTGATTATAGAGCAGTGATGGTGATTGTAGATACACACTGGATGTGTCAGCTTTCACATGGGATCTCTTCCACGCACTTGCCAGAGCACTGGGCTGTCGAGACCCAGGTGCACCCATGACGTCGTTCGCGCGCATCCTGAATTCCTTCCCCTCAACACCACCTGTTCACCACCATCACGACACAGGTGACTCGAGATGCACCAGCCACCATCGATGTGGATGCTGATCGAGTTTGACTGCGACATTATCGCAGTGGGAACACTTGAGGGGGAGAGGAACCCCATTTAGAGACCATTAATTCTATTTTTTTTTTTTTTTTGTGGAAGTGGGCCACCAACCGAGTGAGCAAACTCGCCTCACTCTCCATTTGCAGTGCGGATTAAATCAGCAGTCATCGCTTCTGATCTGCCGTGAGCAATAGGATTAATCAATGGCAGACAGTACATCTACGCAGGAATTAAACGCAGCACGGTAGTGCTGCTGTTATTTTTGGTGACATGATGAGTGGGCGGCTTTCTCTCCACAAGAACGATCATCAATACGTAGATGTGTAAGCTAACCATAAAGCAAGACCGACTGTATTTTGGGGGTTTGCTAGTAACCAAGCAAAATTAAAACGAACAAAGGATTTGGAAAAATTGAATCGCAATATTTCTCTTCAATATTGCGATTGCGATTTAACATGGGATTTTTTTTTTTTTAACACACACGAGCCCAAAATCTACTACATCGTGATGCTGATTTGAATTTGATTGTTCATCACTCAGCACTCTATTCTTTGGATTTAGCAGCGCAAAGTGTGGATTTTAATTTGCACAGCATTTGTACATCCCACACCACTGCCACTATCAATACGCCGCTGATAATGAATGTCTTGAAGTTCAAAATCTCTATTCTTTCATCCAAAAGAGCATTTATATGAATTCAATCGCTGTCAACTTGTGATTTGTTCAGGCGTTGCTCATGTCATTGCATCACATCTACTGATAACAATAAATGTTGATTGGATGTGGCATGTAATCATTATATTTGCTCGTGACGACTTTTTTTTTTTAAGATAAGCGTATTCTCACAAATGATTTGCTATGGTAACTGGACTTTTTTTTTTCTCATTAGTATTCAATGGACAGGTAATAAATACTTTGAACAATATCCCCTTTCCTTTGGTCTTCTGTTTACAGATACAACTCAGCAGGAGGAGATGCTTCTTACATCCTTGATGCCGTACATCTATGCTGGCAGTCATCGTCTGACTCTTCAGCTGGAAAATACAACACAATAGTCACAAAATGTTAGCGATATTCCGATTTAGAGGGAAATTTCAGGATGAAGCTGTTTTTTTTTTTTGTTTTGTTTTTACAGGTAAAAAATGCGCTTTAAGTTCACCTTGAAATTGATCACAAAAGCCGAATATATTGTACGTTACTTTTTGTCTGCGGTGTATGTAAAGACATTAGATGAAGTATGATGTGTCACTTTTTCAATTTATCTACTCTGGTCAATCCAATAGCTTCAAGATGCATGAAAAAGCCAACTCACGCAAACCACTCGCCTCCAAAGCAATGTAACCATCCAACAAGGAGCTGAACTGGGTCAGTCCGCCCATTGCAGTATAAGGCACATCTCCTCCCACCGGACGACCCCGTGCCTCCCTCTCGGACTTTGTCTCAACCTGACAGGTAAAAGTCATTTCGTTGATAAAGTCCTGGTGTTTTGTCAGTGAACTTCTGTGTAAATTTTATACAAATCATGGCTGACCAGAGTCTGGTGATTGAAGGTGGGCTGGCCACACCCACATGTATACGGACTCCTGAACTCAGAACAGTCACCTGAATAGGAAACATTTTGTGAAATGTGTATTTTTTGCAGTCTATGCAAGTCTTAGTCAAACTATTGAAGTGTGTTGCCCTTTAAGGCTATAAGGGACTTTTGACTCACACTTTTTGCACAAATGTCCGGCACCTTCCGTGTGATCTTGAGGTAAATGTTTGCACCGGCAGCGGACAGGTACTGCCCCGATGTGGGGAAGATACTCATAGGCAGAACAAAGACATTTCCTCACCCGGCATGGTAGGAGTAAAGGTCTCGCCGAAGGAATTATTTCAAAGTCCGTCTTATGTTGCTTGTATCTGGAAGACATGGGCCTTTTCAGCAAGTACACCTTCACAATCTAATAAATCAGTGGATAGATCATGGCACTATTAACAGTAACAAGGAACCAAACCAAACCGTGAGATTAGACAACACTAGCTAATGGCACAAAGAAGACAGCTGGGGAAGATGAAAGGACCAAGTTTGATTGGCTGACACAGCAGGACGAGATGACAAAACAAGATGAAACTAATGAGACCAGCACACGGGGTCCACAGATTGAGCTCAAACTAAAATCCTGTGACCGCAATGGGATATTCATTCTACATTCCACACCTTAGAGGTGATTTAAACAAAACATAATGGTGAACGTATACCTTTTGACAGTGTCAATCCAGACTGATTATTATAATTGATCTAAATGCATCTCTGTATTGGATCCTCTTATATTGTACATTTGTAACTACCTGATCGGTGACTATATTATGAAGTCAAATGGAGAATGAGCAACTATATACTACCTATGTGTGCAGAAGCACGGTGTCTCTGGACCAACTAGTTTGCAGTCGATGCCTCCTGGTACACCAAAGCTCACATATAGTCTGTTTTTCGCTCGCTGTGGGACCATTTTCCTCTTGTACTCCTCATATTGCTCAGGAGTAAACAGTGTGCCTCTGTCATCATCACCCACAATCCTAAAAGAGACATGAGCAAAAACTGTTGCTTTTTTTCCCTCACACACAAAAAGGGTAATCTAAGTAATGCCTTGTTCTTCAGTAGGATTAAGCGTTTGGAGTCCTTACAATATATTTCCATCCGTGCCTATTGTACTGCCTGTGTGATGTCATTGTCGTGACGTACGGTGTTATTTGTGCTGAAGATGACGCAATTATTATTAAGCTTTGTAAGCTGCAGCTGTGGAATTATTTAATCAACACATTCAGTTGTTGATTTAATCATGGGTGTATACATTGAAACCCATCGTTCTATTGAAATAATTTGACTAAATCACTGATTAAGACGAGCATAATTTGCTATTTTAATGCTGAAGATGATTGATTCAAACCCATCAAAGTCCCTCATGAGCCATTCGTGTTTCTATCGTGTGGTAAGAGAATGTGCCTTGGATGCCAGACCCATATGAAAACATTGTATTCAAAATACCTGCAAGACTGTTACATTTGTTTATCAAATCATACTTTCACAAAAAAAATTGACTTGTTGTAGAAACAAATGTGCAGCCTTTAGTCCAATACTAATGCAGGTTAAAATAAAATAAGGATATATTTACAGCAGCAACAAAAAATAATGGGTGAAACAAACCGTTTGTACTCGCAATAATCATCCACCGCTTTTAAGGCGGTGCTATCCAAGAATTCAAAGTCCATTGTAAAAGGGGGGCGAATCCAAACTTGCAGACTGTTTCTTTTTCTGACTGGCCTCGACTTTTATAAGAGAACAATGTACAGTGCATTAAAATTGTCCCGTGATTGTTTTACTCTACCATGTTGCTATGGAAATGACCCAGGGTCCATCTAACGGTCAGAAAATGTACTGCAGATGTTCCACAAAAACACGAAATTAAATACACCCACTCGAGCTAGTCTTGCTCATACAGTTCGGATGAAAAAAAATAATATGGAAATGTTTTTAACTCGTAATCAAGAGTTAAAGGAGTTATTTTGCTGTAATGTTCGCTTATGTCATCCGCAGGACAAGAAAAAGGCAGTACGACTACAAGTCCCATGATGCCTTCCGGTGACGCACAGCGAACCTTCAAGGGAACCATGACGGTCAACCCAGTTGCGTGCACGTATTTCTAGCTGTGCACTTTAGCATACTGTGAGCTCCATAGCGTTTATCGAAGCTCAACGGGTGAAGCAAACAAGTGTCCGACGTGCAGGCCATGATGACCGGCTAATTTAAACATAGAGACGGTGGAGACCTCTGTCAATGTTTGTTTTTGTTTTCTTCACCCGGCGACCGCTAGAATCATTTCAGATCATCCTTTTGGGTTTGGAGCCCTCATAGGCTGTTTGGCTGCAGCATGGCTATTATTTCTTCAACTTCAAGATGCAGCATGCAGGAACACTGAGGTAAATGATCATAGCCTACTGGTTTGTGTCTGTTTATTTGTATAGCGGTATTAGCGAGCTAACATGACGCTAACAACACGCAGTTGTAAAGTAGCTGCAGGTCCACTTACCCATTTGCAGCTGTACTATAATATGCATTTAAAGTACCACATAAGGCCCGCTTATGTATTTTCTCCCATTCTTGTGCCAACCTTGGCATCGACATTGCGTGGTAGAGAAGTTAGTGAACGCTATGTTTGCCAGGAGGCAGTTGATTTGTTATGGTGACCTACTAGATCAACTTAACAGTAATGCTTTGCAATGTCGGCTAGTTTTGTTAACGATCTGTTCGTCGTATGACTGCTCAGTGTGACACCACTCAACAATGTGTCAGTGTTAAACAGTCTTCGTTCATCACATCTCGTCTACGCGTAAATTAAACATAGAAACTAGTGGTGCGGTCATTCATCCCAAATCGAATGAGATTTAAAATTGGAACGTTCAATTATAGAGGGCAAACGTTCGTTTTAATGTTATAGGCCTACAGAGGAAATGATGCTGTTATTCCTGATACTCAAACAGGGCTGCAATAGCTCCTACTTTTAAAATGAAAAATAACCCTCAACCAAGTTTGGAGACGGTTTATTATTTGCACAAACCGTGCCTTTTTGTGAACTTTGAATGTGAAGTGTCAGGTTACAGATGTGTGTCACACATATATATTTCAAATCCAAAGGTTTCCCCATTCATTGTCATTCCCTGACACCCACGTCACTCACCAAGCCATACACATACTTGCACTTCACATGCGCATTTTTTAAGGCAAAATTATATTTTATTTTTACTTATTAGAAGGGGTAA
This sequence comes from Filicampus tigris, assembly GCF_054856515.1. NCBI lineage: Eukaryota > Metazoa > Chordata > Actinopteri > Syngnathiformes > Syngnathidae > Filicampus > Filicampus tigris. Next base: position 8,606,578 of record NC_141234.1, on the reverse strand, counting down.
TCGGTAGAATATTAAAAACGATTAAAGAGTTGCAGCACTAATACAATGGTTTGGTGATAACTCGTGACTATGAATGAAGCATGCAACTTTTGTGATACTGCAGACTGCAGATAGCTATGTGGATTTGACAAATGGTTGTAACACTATATAGAGATTGGCATGGGGACCCTGTGTGGGGCATGGGAACACTTCCCAAAGCGGGGCTCATGTAACAAAGCATGCCATCGTTTTTGTTGTGTGCGCAGTTTGGCTTGTGGACAGTGCTCAAATGTTTTTTTTTGTTTTTGTTTTTTTAATCCAATAGATGTCGATTCAGCAGCACTATTAAATACATCTGTTTTTGTTTTTTTGTTTTTTTTACCCTGAGAAGTAAAGTTTGGATTGCTCAAATGTTATAAGGCAAAATTTGTTGTGTTGCTGCAGGTGTATACATGTCTGGCTTCATGTGTGGTTCGGCCTTACTTTCACCTGTCTGACTGGTTTTTCTTCCTCATGCGTTGCTCAGTTGTGCATGTGTTTTGGATTATCTTCACGAGTGTATTTGTGATTCTTAAACGGTTAATTTAAAGACATTTGTCAAGAGTTGTGCCGTTTGTTGACGAAACCTGCTGTCGGAGGAGATAGCTGAGGTGTTTCTGCCTTCTAAATTACAGCTCGCCTTATCAGTGTGACTCAGGCCTTTCTAAAACATACGCACTTTATTGGCTTGTGTTGCTGATCGCATTGTCGTTGTAGAAGCAGGGAGCTTGGCTCGGTCATCCTGGTGTTTTTCGCTTCACCGGCACTTGTGCTTTATTCAAATATGTGCTTATGAAGAAATCTGTGACTGGCATTAAAAGGCAGGCATTAAAGGGCATGTCCGCTCTCTAGTAAGGCACTTCATAGGGTTCACCTGCATAATCTAAGCCTGTAACACAAAATGTTGCCCTTACCAAGGTTGTATTCACCCTGTCTGGGAGATATTAATTTAGCAATACTATAATTTACCATTGTGCTTGTAGAGTTTAGTGATATTAAACTGGGGCAGTGTTTCTAATATTGTGCCCCTATAATTTTTCCATGTAATATATCGCTGGCAGTAGTTTGTGCAGGTGTAACTAAAGTCTAATGAATATATGTGCTATTAAAAGACACTGGCGCTTAGCAAAATGGATTTTGTTACCTCTCTTTTCATAATTCATTCCCCCAGTCAGTCCTTCCTGTCACAGCACAATAGGAGGTGACAGTAGCACACCCAACACAGAAGGTAGAGAATGACCCTGTTGGCAAAGATGTAAAAAGTGAAAAATGATCGCCTGATTTTCCTTGGGATTGTGCGCCTACAAGCTATTTGTCCTTTGACTGACCATAGTGAAGGTGGGATTAGAAAGTGAAAGACCTCAATGGTTCCGACTGCTGCTGCGAATCCTTTCGGGAGCGGCAAAGTGGGTACAGTTACATCTAAACTGGTAATTAGGTTACTGGGCTGAAATGTCAAAATGTGCATGGGAGTGCACACTGTCTACTAATTGACCAAGGGAGTATGTTTTGATGGAGTGCTGCAGTTAATCTTTCTACAATTAAGCATTCGACCGATTATCCCATCAGTATGTTGAGTAATTGCATCCAAATGGTTTTATGTTATTAAAAAAACTACCGACACGAAAGACAGTATAATACTTGACATCACCATGCTCACATTTGACACTGTAGTATCTGTGACCTTGAGTGTGTGTTGCTTTCAAGGGCGGGACCTGGTGTGGTGAGTGACGTGGGCGTCAGCGAGTTAGAGTGGAGTAGGCTGATGTTAGTTAATGTTAGCGGCTGGTTGAGGGATTTTTTTTCTTCCATTGGTCAGTTTTCTTGCCTTTGTTTATACAGTTTACTGGTATACTACTCTAATGTGGTGGGAAAAACCCAAGCACAGTAAAATGATTGAATAATGCTAAGTCAGGCTGGCACTGCACAATGAAAATCAATGTTTTTAAATTAAGGGTTGAACGGTAGATGATATTGTAATTTCCCAACTTCCCCAAATAATGTCTTCTCTGCCACTTTATTTCGTTCTGTGTAGGTTGTCAGCAATGTGTGTGGACATCCTATCTGAGCCCCCATTTTGCTGTGGTAGACCACCAACCACCAGAGTTTGAGGTTCTCCTCGTCGAGGAGAATCTTGAGTAGAGCATTTTTCCGCTCCACCGATATTGAAGATTACCTATTGCAACATTGGGAACGTTGACGTCTCTCCGGATCTCGACAACTGAAACACTTGAGAAATGTATCAACTGTCACACTGAACCAACAATATTGAGGCCATTCACATCCAATAGTCTTCACCAGTGCATTCCACTTTCCTGCTCCTTCACCGTCCCCAGTATCATGCTTGGCACTCTCCTGAGACGCAACATGTCCCAGAAGCTGAGTGTGCTGCTCTTAGCCTTTGGCTTGGCATGGGGACTCATGTTGCTCCGCTATACCGTGCAGCAACCTCGCCACCAGAGCAGCGCTGAGCTACGCGAGCAGATCCTGGAGCTCAGTCGGCGATACGTCAAGGTCCTGACAGAGGAGAGCCAGAACGCACCCAGTGGGCCACAGGGGACTTCCATGGCGGGTTACGGTAATCATTTGGCAAGATATTGTCTGACTTTTTGCGCACATGTAGTTAGTTAATGATCTATTCTTGTGCACACAGCGGATCTGAAGAGGACGATAGCAGTGCTGCTGGATGATATCCTGGAGCGGCTAGTCAAGCTAGAGGGGAAAATTGAGTTGGCTGCCAATGCGTCCTTGACCAACACCTCCCACGGGACCGTCCTCGCTTCCACGCCCACTGCCTTGCAAAGAGCCTCCAAGCAGGAGAGAGCCGGCAGTCACGGGACGTCACGCTTCAACCCACGAACCCCCAACAGGCCTCAGCAGCATCTTTGAGCTTTGTTTTGGTCGCTGTACTGACTGATGATCTCTTAGCACATCCCACTTTTCCTGAATTGATCCCAGGACATCCACAGACTTGGAAGGAACTGATGCTTCTTGGAAAGCCAGCTCAAAAGGAGGAAGACCTTTTTGCCTTTTCACTTTTTTTGCCATTGTATTTATTTTATTTAATCAAAATAGCAGACTGCATTTTTATATTTCAATTTTGCATTTTTATATAATGGCATATTTGAATCGTATAACTATTGCTGGCTACAAACTATGTATCAACTGCCGTGGAACTGCTGTGCAATGCTCTAAGCACATTTAGGCTCACAACACTCCTATACAACTTATGTCAACCTGCTGAACTCAACAGAATACTCACAATATGAATTGCTGTATTTGTGCTGTGAACAATTGCTAGATACAATAAAATATGAAGATCCGTCTCTTCTCTGACATTTAGTGGTGTATACATAATCCAAAGAATGTTCTGCCTCAATGTGAGGCTTTTAACACAACAGATGAGTTCCATTTGACACTGAACTTGTTTGCGTTGTCTCAGCTGAAAAACAATGTGAAGGGAGGGGGGCTCCCTCTACTTGCCTTGGGTGTTATTTCACTCTCAATGTAGAATGGAATGAATGTACTGCAAGGTCAGCATCTTTGGTGCTGTGAAGATGACTGACCATCTGCTTATACACGTTCAGGGTTCATGTTGCACTGTGACTGTAGACATTTTCTAAAAATAATGGGCTAATCCACTTTTGGTAGTGCTGTTATATTGTATGTGGGAGGTGATTGTTACATGCTGGAAGTCTTTCAGTCTGCTTATATAAAAATATAAGAAATATCTCATGGAGAACACAAACCTTTCAAATGCTCATAATGATGCCTTTTAACCATACCAGACTTTGATCAACAAATGTGGGCAATGGCCGCGATGTATCATTTATTCTGCTTCATTGTCACAATTTTAACTGTAGGCTCAATAAACTGGTTCAAGTATGATTGGTGCAATAAATGTGTACTACTATTATTGGTGCACAATTTGCTCAATGGCAATGAGTGTTGGCTATACAAGAAAGTAAATGTGCCATTTTATATTGGAATACTGTAATGACCATGTGTGATTTTATTGTGTGTAACCAGGGGCGGTGGGCCTAGGTGTGCACAGGCCCTCCCAGATTGACAGACTGCCCATCCAGTGAGATTCATGAAAAAAGATCTACTTTAAAATTTTTAGTCAATTAAATTATTTTTGAATTTGTGTTTTGTCGTGTTTTTTATTTTATTGAACATAAAGAATGGCAAAATTGTGGTTGTCTAAGGAAGATCTGAACTTCATATTATTCAGTTTGTCGTTTTACTTGTATATACGATATGTCGGGACAGCAGGATTGTGCTCAGTGAGAGAATATATTCAGGCCCACCCTGATTTTTCCAAGCCCACCCATTAGCCACGTTCTGGCTCCGCCCCTGTGTGTTACTGATATTTTCCTATTCATATTACAATTCGTGATTCTCCACACGACGTACGTACATGACACAGAATGACTGAATGTTTATTAAAAAAAACGCTAGCTTTGAAATGCAAGGGGCGTCGTAAACGGAAATGACGTATGCCTGCGCTCTACCTGATCGCTCCGCCCTCCCGCGCCATTTTCTCGTCGGAAAACCACTCAAACCAAAATATTTTGGTTTTAAAGGCATTACTTTTTTTTGGTAATCATTATATTCCATAAAACCTGCTAGGTACGTAGATGACCTGAAAATGAGTGACGTCGACGAGGGAGATAACGACAGACGGGTAAATAGTGACTCTTGTACTTAACACGTTGCAAGCCGACAACAAATACGAACATTCAACCGAAAGTGTTCCATAATGAAGTTTTCCATCGCTGACATTATGTAGCTTTTAAATGAGACTCGCCTGAAAGACAGTTCTGAGGTTGCATCTTGCTAACGCTTGATAATTCTTTGTTACAGTCCTTTAACAGCGGCTAGTAAATTTAAGTAATTTAACGTTAGCTTGAACTCCCTCCTTGGTGTTATCTTAAACGGCGTCTTATCTTTTATTTACAGCAGTATTTGGGGGGGCTCATGAAGCCCAGTAACCGGAATATGTTGCAGTAATATGAAAAGTCAAGTGCAGATACTCTAATTTGGTCCAATTAACTTTTAAGGTTCGCCTTTGGCTACATTTCCTTCCAAGCTTTCAGCTGTTATTAACTTGATACATGTTCTGTAAATGTAATCGTTTAAAAGTCATTATTGCATATTATAAATCCTAATGTAACTGCAATGCATTCAGTGTTTTTCTCTTATATATTTTTTTTACCAAGTTCTGCACATCTTTTCCATAAACCTAATATTTTAATGTTATTGGATTTTCTTTTTTTTTTTTTTTTTGATTAAGGTATATTGGTCGTGAAGGATTTGAAGATTTTTATCCAAGAAAGATGGAAGAAAGAACAAAATTCCAGGCTAAAAGAAGGCTAATAAGAACGTGAACAGAGCGAAACAGAACCGTTGTTTGAGGGAGAAAAATGTGGCGAAGATTAGAACACTAAAGTCTAAAGTCTAGTTTGGGTGAAGAAAAACACGGAGAAAACCGAAGAATGAAGAATAGAAATGAAAACTTGTAAAGAAACTGGAAGAAAGAATGTCCATAGGTTAAGTAAACATTGCTTGTTCCACAGTTCTTTCTTTAGCGTGCTTACTTTTTGTAATAAAACTGCATGCTTTACTTATTTTGATGGACCACAGTCTTGCTTGATCGATTCGGTCACCGAACTAACGATGTACATAAATTATATCCTTTTCTCCACAGTACACAAGCTCACACGACATAAAATGGGGTACACTGATACAACCTACAGATATCCAAATGTAAACCAATGAATTGACTCATAGTATGAGGCACTGTGGTTGGATTTACAACTCTGACAGTCGCAATCAAACCTCTGCATGTTTTTATACCTTGTAAAGTAAACGTGTTTTTAATGCAGAAATGATATACTCATTAGAGGTATCCAGTAAAGTGTCTGGTGAGCGAAAGTTGTACTGTGTTTAGTGTGTTTAATCCTTTAAAAGCAAAAGTGGCTAATGTTATCAATACATCCATTATCTATACCGCTTATCCTCACAAGGGTGTTATCAATACATGTATGTGTAAATGATAGTGTTTTTCAACTGTGGCAACAGGGGTCTCGCTCCTCATCTGAATCGGAACACAGAAGTCCAACTCGGGCCAAGTCGGAGAGCAGGTCAGGCTCCCTGAGTCCATCCCGAGAATCCAAGCATTCTGAATCCAGATCACACTCTCGATCAAAATCAAGGTATGGTATACTCATTAACAGCTGAAATATTATTTATTTCGTCTTCTGTCCACTTCATGAGGAAATGTGTTGCTTTCCCGCCTTACACTCTTATTTTCAGGTCTCGTTCTAGGCACGTTTCTGTCCGACAAGCTAGCCGTTCACGCTCTCCATCTCATCCCTGCCGACAGAGGTCTCGTTCTCATTCCAACAGCCGTCGCAGGAAGAGTCGGAGCACTTCTCCAGTGTCAAACCGCAGCCCTAAAGCAAGGCTCAGGGTGAGTGCGAATTAGACCTATAGATTGTTTAAAAAAAAAAAAAAAGTGCATATGAGTCATTAAATAACTTTATCTAGCAGCGTGAGTGCATTTGGTTTGTGTGCCTTCTGTCGAGTGATTCGCAAACGCAAATAAAACGTGTAGTTTCCTGTACTAAGAGTACCAAACCATATACTGGTTCTGCAAAGGCCTTCGCAGAACTTGGCAAGCAAGATAAAAACTTTGGCAGTACTACAATATCCAACGTGTAGTTTTTCACTTGAATGTGTGGATGTGGATCAAAGTGTCGTATTACAGAAGGACTGATAACATAAACGGCAATATTGCTGAATCTTGGCTTGGCACCGAGGCTACAGGTTTATCTATTGTATGCAGCTGTCTTTAATTGTTTTTACTAAGGGCGAAACAACAACCATAATATGATGCAATTGATACTGCTCTTTGGAGAAAAAGATTAATTGTCGCTTGGAAGAGTCAAGTCTAATTAGAGCGCCATAGTGCCGTAAACCTTTTTGAAGTTATCTTGTGATGAATCATGAAGCTGACATACTTTCTTCATCAAGAGCAAGAGAATGTGTATGAGGCACATGGGAATTTTGGAAATAATTGCGCTTAATGCTGTGGGAAACCATTTTGACATGCCATGTAATAACCCATCCTCTCATTTCATTATATCAACAGAGCCATGAAACAAAAGAAGCAAACAGTCACGGAGTGGTTGCTGATAGGGTAAGTGGACCTTCAGGCATGTTTTGGGCTAGCGTCGTGTAGCAATTGTGTATGGATGAATGTGATTTATTAAATGAAGTTGGTATGTTTCTCAAATGCAGTATTAGGTGCATGAAGTCAGCTGGCCTCATTTATTCTGTTTTTTTATGTTGGGTTGGTCAGCAAACTGTGCACTTCCTTTTTCCTCTACATTTTTACTACATTATATTTAGCCTCCTAATTTTCCCAGATCTTATGTTCATTGTGATTGAGATCAAAAGGACCTGTCTTAGCTGTTTGATAAGTTGTTTAACGGGTTATTGAACCTGCCATCGTTTAACATTTACTGTTGCGCTTGCACAAAAGAATAAAGTAGGCAGGGCAATAAATCGAGTGTTGGAATTGTACGTATTGATTTTTGTATGCACTGAACAAGAACAAAATGTGATTCAACCAAGACCTTTATTATTGACCCTTGTAGGCAAACCCAGATCCCAGCAAATGTTTGGGGGTGTTTGGCCTGAGCTTGGACACCACAGCACGAGACCTGAGGGACGTGTTTTCACAATATGGTCGTCTGACTGGGGTCAATGTGGTGTTCCACCAGCACTCGGGTCGCTCGCGGGGCTATGCCTTTGTTTATTTTGAGAGGCTTGAAGATTCAAAGCAGGTATGTTTTATGTATTTTATTTTACTGGTGGTTGAATTACATGCATCGCATCAGAACAAAACTGCTTCTTTAATAATAATTACCGTACAGTAATATAGACACAGTCCAGTGTGGTGTTGCTAAAACGAGATGAATTGTGTCATTTTAAGTAAACCTATGTTCCAATTTTGCTGGGTTTTATTTGCTGGGCAGGTGTGACTAATCGAGTACACCACTAGATGTCAGTCTTGTTACAGGCAACTTAGTCCTCAAGCCGTCTGTTAGTACTTCACATGTGAACTGATGCTGATCATTGACTTGTGTCATTTGGTTCTCAGGCAATGGAGAGAGCCAACGGCATGGAAATCGACGGCAAAGTAATTAGAGTAGATTACTCCATTACCAAGCGTGCGCACACCCCCACACCTGGAGTCTACATGGGGAAACAAACTATGTAAGAGTCAAACCAATGTTTCCCTTTAGTATGTATTATCCGCTCATTAAGAGAGGAGTCAGTTATCAGTCTCACCACAGCCTTGTTTTTATTTTTATTTTTTTCCCAATAGAGATGATGAGGAGGATGAGGATGGCGGCGGGGCCATCCGAAGGGGAAGAGACTCATATTACGACCGAGGCTATGAGCGCAGCTACGACCGAGGCTATGAGCGAAACTACGACCGAGGCTATGAGCGAGGCTACGACCGAGGCTATGAGCGAAACTACGACCGAGGCTACGACCGAAAGTACGACCGAAGCTACGACCGAGGCTACGACCGAGGCTACGATCGCTACGACAGCTACGATGAGTACGACTACAGATATAGGCAAGTCATCATTCACAAAGTCAAAATGTTGCTCCACTTCCACTTCAAGCCTTCATGTCGTGTTGCAGCCGTAGGCGCTCGCCATCACCGGACTATGGTAGATACAGAAATTCCTCTTGGACTCGCTCCTACACCCAAAGTAAGTATGAACCAGACGAAACGGATGCCTTTTTACGTCTAATACGACTTGGATGTACTCGTGAAGGTTTGTATGGCTATTTTAATCACGTGTGTGCGCCTTTCACATGTGAAAGCACATCTGTTGGGTAATTCCATTGACTTGCTTTGTTTTTTTTTTTTGTTTTTTTTAGGGCGCTACTGAGGTGCTGCAGCTGATTTGATCTAGCATGTCTAAATTCACAGCATGCTTTGAGTTAAAGGCAGTTGTGTTTACATGCAGGGGGTGTTTTTATTTGTGAATCTCTCACACCTTCCATGAGGCGGGCGTGTGAGCAAGGAACTCAAACTCTATTTTATATGGTTGCCATCCGCATTGTCTGTTTTTTTTTTTTTTTTTTTGTTATTCTGACCTCAAATGATCAGTGTTACCCAGCGGTGATGGAGTCGTCTGGTAAGTAGAATGTAAAGTTAGGCTTACACTTCTTTCTGGAAAAGTTAACAAGGTCATCATTTGAGTTTTATGACAACAATTTTTTGTTTTTAATTTTTTGGGTGTAAATGGAAATACAACAATGAACTATACAAAGTTTCTCATTCTTCTGGCTCTAATATGCATTAGAATCGAAGTTGGCCATCACTTCCTTGTGTAGGAGTTAAGATATGTGGGTGAGGTGGGAAATAAAGCAAAGGACAGTTTCACAGGACAAGCCAGACGCCAGGATGTTGTTTCGATGATCACACACATTTGGGTTAATGTCGGGGCCACACTTTAAGTACACGATGACTTCTCAAAAAGTTCCTACACCACTTCATTGAAGCTACACTAGTAAAACACTGAAAAGACCTGTAAGACCAGATTTGTTAGGTTTCATTTCATGAAGTCAAATATCAGAATAGGTTTAGCAATAATGCAAATAATGATGTAACTGCACTCAAAATAACGGTGACTCAAAAATAGCCTTTGTGAAAAAGAAAAGGTACCATGTTAATTGCAATTGCGCAAGACATCTCGCATGATAACTACAATGTGTTTTAAATGAAGTACAGTAGACAAGGGCTCCCAAATCACGTGATCAACTTTCTTTACATTCATTGTCCGGCACTGAACAAAAAGCACACGGTATCAGTACCCGTACACACAGGTGATGATGCATCAGGCATCCTCTGAATGAACGAACACAAGTCTGGTGATAAACACGGAAGTAACCCCCAGCTAACGGGCTGCTTTTAACCCTTAAATGAGATCTCAAATAATGGAGCGGCTTGTTCAAATGGGGTTGTAATAACTGCTGACATGTCACGGGGGCCCCTCGCGCTTATGCATCGGTTCACTTTGATAGCATGGAAAGATCCAAAGCTCAAGGGTCAAAGTAAGACAATTCACCACAAATATGGACATGTCAATGTTTTCTTCATCTATTCTAGTGTGTAACGTTTATGCTCCCTTTCTCACTTGTGCTTAAATGATGACCTTTTACGTGACAAACACTTTGTTGCAGTTTTGTAAATTCCTGACAAGCGCAGCCATCACTGAGCGGCCCGACGCGTTTCACATACACGGGCCTAAAAAGAATGCAGATAATTAACCAATTTTATGGTTAGTTGTGACATTTAAAGAGCACTGACCCAGGTTCATTTTCAGAGGTCATCTGCTGATAGGTTGATCAACTATAGTCAGCGGGGATAACAGGTTGTTGAGGAAGTGCTCTTTATAGCCACATAGTGAACGTAACGTCTGATGGCGACAGAATGGGCCCAATGGTCACTGGCCTTGATGGCGTAAGATGGATACAGATAACTGACAAAGAAGTGATGTCACAGGAACACATCTCTCTATTCCACATCAAATTTTGGTATACTTCAAACGTGATTTTGTGGTTTATATGAACACAAGTCGGGCGGCACGGTGTGTCGGACTGGTTAGCACGTCTGCCTCGCAGTTCAGAGGTCGTGGGTGTGGATCCGACCCCGGCCTTCCTGTGTGCCCCCCGTGCCTGTGTGTGTTTTCTCCGGGTACTCCGGTTTACTCCCACATTCACAAAACATACATGGTAGGTTAATTAATTGGTCGCTCTCAATTGCCCCTAGGTGTGATTGTGAGCGGGAATCTTTGTGTGTGCTCTGCTTTTGGCTGGCAACCAATTCAGGGTGTACCCCGCCTGCTGCCCGAAAACAGCTGGGATAGGCTCCAGCATGCCCGCGACCCGATAATGGATAATGGGTGGGTGGATGGATGAACACAAGTCGCCCAAAAATGCTGACCTTGTGTAACCTTGGGTGTACTTCTAAAGTAGAGCTAAAGAAGGAATGGTTACTATTCTTTGTTTTGGATACAATTTGATTGTATGCTAAACTGCACTACTTCTATGGCCTGTGTTTACTGTAAATCAGTTATTTATTCAGTCAGCTAGTTGTCTCATCTGCCATTATGTTTGGGTACTAAATATCCCTTTCTATGAGCACCGTATCAAAATGTTTTCTTTTCTGAAAACCATGTGTACAGAGCTTTTTTCTCTGTATTTTCATTTTAAAAGAGAGGGTTTTGTACAAATTTAATTAGAACTTTTGAATAAAAAGAATTAAGAATACAGCTTGCCTTTCATAATCATATTTATGAAACATTGCAATTGTATGACATTACAAAACATAAATGAAACAACTTAAAATGCCAGTTTCTCAATAAAATGAACCAATGAAATCTGAATGACCTATAAACAAACATTTAGCCTAAAGAAAGATAATAGATATAATACAAATTTGCATGATCAATATTCACAAAAGAAAATAACTAAAAATAACAGTTTGATTCAGTACACATTAATCGACCTCACACAATGTGCCACATTCAATAAATCCTGCACATTTTATTGCAGTAAATAAACAAAAGTACAAGTGTGAAAACTTGAGGTGCAACAGCCCACGTTTCTCTCTCTGTTGGGTTAATTCAGATCATGAAGAAAGTGGTTACTTAGTCATTTACTAACAGATTACAGTGTGAGTAATTATTGAAAATAATAAAGTCTTGAAACTTAAACAGAAGACGAAAGGACGGTCAAATAACGCCCAAACGTCAAGTTAAATACAAAGTAGAACACGTTTCTGCAAATATTAAAGAAAATGTGTGCAAATACCCTTTTAACCAAATACATGTGCTAAAGGACGTGGAGTTTAAGTTTTATATTAAAAAGTTAGCTTATTCAAGATAGCATAATAGTGCAATCAACAGATGTTTATTAAAAACATTTGGGGAAATGATTAAGAGTAAATCAAATAAATATTGCAAGTCATATCTCATACCAGCTTTCAAAATATTAAATACTAAGCAATTCGTAACGTCTACTTTATGAACCATGCAGAGCATACGAGCCTGCTATTAATATGCTGTTGTGCTACGTAACAGAATAAAAACAGCAACATTTCTCCATTTTAAAAAATTATACATGAATTATTCATTCTTGCCCAACAAGACGGAATGCATGTGTTCGTGGAAGTTAAAACATTAGAGTTTTGGCACAAAAACAATACGAGAGAACAAAAACTGCACGTTTCCCTTTATCCTTTTTAACGTACGAGATCTATGACCCTTTTGTTTATTATTTGATCTTTCAAAAGTGTGATTTAACCCCATCTTTTCAAAAAAATCAGACTGGCTTGCTGGCATATGTTTGAAGATGCTACACACACACACACACACACCGCCATTTTACTACTGACATGAGGGTTGTCATCTCCTAGGCGCTTAGGAAGAGCAAAAATGGAGGAAAAAAACATCCAGTTAGTTGGTTGTTTTTGGAGCTCGTGTGGATCCACTTGAAGTGCATTGATGCATGTGTTTCAAGCAAATAAGACTTAATGCATTCGCGTGGACGAGGAGGCATCAGTGAATGTAAGTCAGGGCTCAACATGGCGTTCGAAACGCTCACTCCGCAGTGGATGCTCTGCTTTACACGTTTAAACACAACATGAAGAAAGACTCGAAAAGACTAATGATTAGATGGTAGAATAAAAGACGTAAAGAATTCTCACCGGATGACCGAATCCATAGATTGTGTGGCATAAGTGGGTTTGTGAGAGCCTTGGCGACGACTTTACATGAGCGAGGCCAACAACAACAACAACCCAAAATTGAGCAATAACTATAGCAACAAGATGCTTAAATCTACCCAAAATAAGAGTTTTGCTCAGCTCTACACTCGGTCAAATCTGGCCCACGTACACTAACATAGGAAGTAATGAACTCTCCAACTTTATGTTACTTCGCCCCCTATGGAAGGAGTCAATAGAAGGGGGTGGAGGGCTCTGGAAGTATGGGGGAGGCGTTCTGTACATTCCTCAGCGATACATTCACCCGTGGCGCACATGCCTGCGCGGAGCCTCACACGCACGCACGCACACAACAAGGCTGCAGCCATGCATGAGCTCATTCAAGTCGACGTGCACGGCCCAGAGAACTCACACAGCATGGCTGCAGTTGCCCAGAAAAATCTATATGCAGCGGCCCCACAAGCCGTCGTTCTCCGTGTTACTTCTGACTCACTTTAGCGCCTGATAAATTGGCACAATTTCTACAAACATAACCGCATCAACGGAAAGTGTCAAATAACACGGATATTTATGGTAAAATGTACTCATTGAATATTTGGCAAAAACTGTTTTTAAAAAGTTTTCGAGATGGTACCAGTGCCTCGCATGTCAACAGATTAAATGTTTGAGTATCTCGGAAGAAGGCGCATTCCTTTTTGGTGAACCTATAGTTCCATACTGTTTGTAAAAGTAAATCAATTGATAGCAGGCTAGAGTTGAGAAATAACTCAATAATAGATCTGGAAAATGCCTCAAGTTGTCTCACTGGCTCATATTTCGTTACATCCCTATAGTGTGAGTCAAAGTCCAACAGTCTCAACGTGGACGTAAACGCATCATTGGCGGGCTGGTTCATATAGAATAGTCGCTCTTCGTCAGCCAATCAAACGAGCGCACCAGCGGTAGTAGTAGGAGCGGCCGTGCTGCCTCCTGATTGGTCAGCTCTCCCGGCCAATCAGAGCGCAGCATGTGGTGTGCGGGAGGAAACCTTCTGAGGCAGGCATGGCCCCGCTCTCATTCACTCATTCAAGGGCCCGAAAAATCTTTCTTTTTTTTTTTTTAACTTTAAAAGTAACTGCACCAGCAGCATGCATTTTTAACTGTGTTGCTTCTGTTGGAAATAGTTTCCCATCTAATCCCAATCCCATCCCAAACTATACAGTATTTGTTGATAACTTACTTTTAAGATATCACAGTTATACTTGTTTAAAATGCATTGATATTTACAGAGAAAACACCCTTTAACTCCCTATAAGGCACCAAACAAAAACACATTGATCACCGATTGCATAACATTGAAAAAGCCTTTATTTGTAAAATTGCTTTATAAATTAATGACCATACATACAGTACACAAAAAAATGATTTAATTCAAGCTCACACTCGTGCACATTTCCTGTAGCTCTTACAATAATGATATACCAACTAATAGTGGTGCAGTATACAATTTTACTTTCAAAACACAAACACACTGCTGTGGTGTAGAAATGCATTACTTGATTCTAAGAACAGTTTCTACTACTGGTATTTAGCTACAACTTATCAAACAAACTAAATATAACGCAAAATCAGTTGAACAATAATTGCAAAAAAATGCATAGTGACTTAAATGAGATATATGTGAATTTGAAACTAGATACAGTTGCCAGGATACACTGTGCAGTGACAGAAAGAGCAACTGAAGCTTACACAAGTGTACTGTACCTGACATACAGTAGCTCATGTGAGTAATACTCTATGTCTGACAGGCAAATCATTAGGTAGACATGCACAAGCTAATGACGTCTAACACCACCTAGTTTTGATTCACACTGAGAGGCGTGTTTGTTGTTGTAGTTTTGTGGTGTAGAATTGCACTGTATCATCCAGAGAAAGGGCTGTCTACTATATCTGAAATACTAGAAAAATCTCTCATAACAGTATTGAAACTAGTACATCAATCAAAACTAAGTGCAGGTTTATAAAGGCAGTACTTTTGTATTAGGCAGTGCTTTTAGTGTTAATAGTATTTTAGTATTTATGCCAGAGACCTATAGTGACAGACAACAATTAAATGCTACTCTAAAACCACCACACATCATCATCATTAGTTCAGTATATATATTTTTGTTTCATTTTTGCTTGGTGTTTGTGCAATGGAAAATATGAGCCATGGCTCAATATGTTTTGTGAAACACTGTGTAGATTGGTTGGGAAACACTGCATTCTATTGTGCGAGTGTACCTAATATTGTGGCCCATCCGTCGTGACCTTTGACTACACGTAACAGATGTGTACATTTTCAAAAAATTCACTTCTTGTGTTTCAATTGGGCCGTACGTTAGGACGCCATGTTTGAAAGCCCCTCCCCCTTGCAGCCAACATGGCAGCCAAGGCTCGCCGTGAACCACATGGCCGAGCTCAAACTAGTAACAAAATAGTGCAGTGGAAGCATTTAAAGCGATTGAATACAACAACTAAATATAGCCACGAAGTGGTTATGGCCCACTCGGGCGAGTTGTTTGACTTTGGTTGCGTATTGAGGGAGGGGAGGCGTATGAGGGAAGATGGACGCCCTCATTTGAATAGGAATACGTGTCATTCCCACGTTACGCGAGGGCCCACGTGAGGACCACGGGTCACCCTTTCTTGTTTTCCCCAATCCCATGTCACGTATTTGTTTTATTTTGACAATATAGTAGTGCAACATCATTTATGAATGGCCCCACCCCCTTTCGTCCTTGTGTGTGATCAGTCTACTTAAGCGCCTTCTCCATGCGCGTGCGTGCGCGCGCACGTTTTACTATAGCTCCAGCGACCAATGAGAACGAAGCCGTTTTTTTTTTAATGCAGCGAAAGGCACACAAATGTAATTCTAGTAAAGACGCAGCAGCTTCTACCGGAACCTCCTTTTTTTCTAACGCTACCTAGGTTATTTTCCTTTTTACACCAATCCTCTCTTCTTCCCCTCCTTAAAAAAAAACCCATCCACTCCCCCTCAACTGTCCCCACCCCAGATTCCCGAGCAATTTTCCCCAATCCCAAACACTTAATTGAGCAATTGGGTTTCCTCACGTGTCGGTTGATTTGTAGTTTGAACACGTGGCTCATTCAAAAAAAAAACGGAATAGAAGCGGATTTTTTTCCTCCCCTTCTTCTTCGTCGCTTCTTCTTCTTCTTCTTGGTTGTAGTCGACCCAGAGGCGGGTGCCTGCCTTAGCGTGTGTGACATTGTCCGTCTCTTCGGAGGAAGACACAAAGTAGTTTCTCCTCCGTTTTTCCCTTCCTGACCCGGCCCATCGTCGTTTGGAAGAGCGTGGAAGATTAATAATTAAGCGTTTATTTATTGCGCGGTGAAAGAAGAGGCAGCGAGAGGGGCGAGGGAGCGCGAAGCCACTACGAGGCTGCCAGTTTAAATCTATCTGTCCACTCTGTAGTGCACTAAAGGGGATTTCTTTTCCTTTTTTTGTTTTTGTTTTAGGGCTACTCCAAACGCAGCACGGTCGCTGTCAGAGCCGTTAGGTGGTTCTTTTTTTTTTTTTTGTTTGTTTTTGTTGTTGGTTGTGAATATGAATAAGCTATATATTGGCAACGTGAGCGCCGAGGCCAGCGAGGAGGACTTCGAAACTATCTTTGAGACGTGGAACATTCCCCATAGTGGTCCCTTTCTGGTCAAAACCGGCTATGCCTTCGTGGACTGCCCCGATGAGAAGACTGCAATGAAGGCCATCGATGTTCTTTCAGGTGAGACGTCTGCAACGGCGTGAAAGTGGGTTTTGTGAGTGTGTGTGTGTGCGTGTGTGTGGCCCCTATGAAAGAAATGCATGTGATCATTGTGTGTGGTTGGGATTGACTCTATTGTTCTATTTATATATGCATCTCATTGTGTTTGGTAAACATTTGTAATATAATTGATTTAATAAAAAATCTTGACTGGATTCTCATGTTGAGTCGAACCTTGCAGTGGGCCTTTGCTCGGGTTCGGGTTAGAGGTCGTCGTCGTGTGTGTGTATGTGAGTGTGTTGCTGCTTTTCGAACCTTCTCAAATAGTAGTAAAATACAAGCGTCTTTTCAAAAAGTCCCACAAGCCTTCTCTTGTGGCCACAAGTCGCTCGTTGTGTTGTGTAGCCATTTTGCCCATGCTGACACACCAGGTGGTTTAATTGTGTTGCTCAAATGTAGGCCAGCGATGAGGCGCACACATTTGCTTTTTTGCTCTGGGTCCACTAGTTTTTATATATTAAATGTAATCGTTGCTCTCCGTCACATAGAGGATGATATTTTAGCCGAATGCTTTTGAATGAAACAGTTTCGTCGTTGCAACTCGCCTCTGTAAAGCCATTTTGTGGCTGTCTGCTAATATAGTCTCGTGCACGTCTCCTGATTTGTTTTTATTGTATTAAATAAGGAACTATAAATGCCTCACAGGCAACGATTAATGCATGATTGTTTTTGCATTTTTTTTTTTATTTTTTTTTTTTTAGGTAAAGTTGAACTCCATGGGAAACTTCTCGATGTGGAACATTCTGTGCCGAAACGTCAAAGGTAGGTTATAACTTGTAACGTGGTTCTTCTGCTGAAAGTTGGTGCTCATTATTTTTACGTATGTTTTATGTCGCCCCTTCCCCCCTGAATGTTGTGGGGGGTCAATGAAAAGGGGCGTATGGCTTGTTGTAGCTACTCCCTCCTCTCCGCCGTGACTGTGGGGTGCTGCCTTTTGGGCTAAACCGTCACGTTTTTGTTGTACGCATTGTTTAAAAAAGTAACTTAAGGATAAATGTGCCGGGTATCCAAAAAGCTTCCCTTCAAGTGTATAGAAATGCAAAAGAAAATGCAGTACATGGAGACAGCAGGCGTACGTACAGGCCTCATGGAGTCGTCCATTTGAAGGATCTGCTCCGTCACTGCTGGCTTCCGCCCCTCTTTTTTTTTTTTCGCCTTGCATGAGATGGACGCTAAAAGCAGAATGAGAAGGCTTGGGGCCCCCCCAAAGTCACGCAAAACCTCGTTGCACAACTGCACACTCGTTTCCACATCTCCCATTCTATTTGCAATTTAACGACGTTTGGGGTATTTGCCCTGAATTGCTTTTAGATTGGCTCCTTGCGTGCACATTGTGTAAAGATGGCGCACCCATAGCCTAATTAACATTTTTTTTGTATTTTCCATTTCGTAAATTGATTGTGTGAGCTAACGTGTTGAATGAGATCATGGTTTCACGTATTGTGTTCAACGTGTTGTCTGTTTGAATTATCTGTCAAGCTGAAATAACTAAAGTCATGTTGGAAACGTGCACAAATACCTTTTAACAAAAACAAGTCTGGAATTATGTATTTTTAGACGTGTGTATTACCTAAAACTAATATTAAATTTCCTGAGTTAATTTTTCCACCAGAATGCCATGTAAGCTGTTTTTTTTTATGTTGTTGGGCTAAACATGTGTCTTGAAATAATAAGATAGGTGTGCTAAATTCATCAATTCTTTATACAAACGTCTGTTTCAAGTGTGTGTATGTGTCAAAAGTATGTTTATTTATTAACAGAGTTGAATTTCAGCACTCCATTTCAAAATCTGTACAATGTAAAATTAAATTAGTTTTCATGAGCACAAATGGTTAGTATAGGCAACACAGGCTACTCACACATTCACACACACATATACACACATGCTGGGGCCATTCTTTGCATTCTGCAAATATCAGCTGGGGGGAGGGATGGGAGGAGGGGGCTTAGCCAATCACCATGTCTTTAACCTTTGGACTCCTCAGGAAAAAGGGAAGTGCTATAAACAGTCAGCAAAGATGCAAGCATGTACAAGTGTCCATTTTAGGGTTAACATAGAACATGGGGTGAAATTCTATTGTTTTTTTTTTTTAATCTAAAAACAATGTGAGTATGAACTAGTGCACTGAAAGAAATCATTTGGATCCTTTGGATTTACTGAATTTGGATATGTACATTGGTTGCACATGATTAAAATGTGTTTAAATACCATACTGTATATCATTTAAATATTTTTTTGGAGGAAAAGACTAGAAAACAACATCAGTTGACCACTTTTTAATCATGGGCAAGTGAAAGTTAAGTGCTTTTTTTCAGTGTAGTTATTGTAGTAAAAATGATAAATTAGGTCTCCAGCAATAGCAAACTTCAGTTAGAGGTGAAAAAATACACAACTTGTTTGATCAGGAGAAAATGTGACAGGGTTTAACCTTTAAATCTTGTGTTAAATAAAAACTCATTTTATGACCAACCCAGGCTTTAACTGAAAAAATATTTTTTTCCCTATGATATATGTAAATGATGCAGGAAAAAAGTGTGCTTTTTTTAATACAAACATTTTTAAAAGAAAAAAATGATAGTGTTGTTTTTGGGGGGTATTTTTTGCTACCAAATGTTAATTTTAATGTAAAAAAAATGGTATTCCTTCCACAAGTGTGAGCCATGAGTCGGTTGCAGTTTATTTGCGATTATTGTATATGGCCTGAGTTAACTCCCAGGGTCACGTTTGTCTTTGGGGGGATGAAGGGGGGTTATTAAATGAAGCAGGCACAACCCAAAATCCCCGCTGAGTCACATGTACAGGAGAAAAAAAAATGGCGTGGCTATACGAGGGAAGTGTGTGTGCGTGTGCGATACTGCTGTTAAACTCTCTTCGTATTTCTTTTATTTTTTACACATGCTTTTACTATTACACTCTTATCACATTTGACTCCTTGCGTGTGACCGTTTAAAAAAATAAATAGAACAACATGGTAAAGGTGGCCCTTTGGTTTGAGACGTTTGGGTCACAAGGTCATCAAGGGGCCCCACCTGCAAAAAAAGAAGAAAAAAAAAACGGTGGGGTGAATTATGAATGTGGCCCCTTGTTGTACCACAATTCCTAGACTCTACACATACTGAAGGCTCGCGTTGACATGGCCTTTGTATTTGACTTTTTAGCTCTATTTTGTGAATGAGGATTGGGGGGGGGGGCGGCGAAGCCCCAAATGTGCAACAGTCTTTTCAGTTGAGTCACCTCATAGTGTCTGAGAGAAGATATTCAACTCATTGGAATGTTCTGAGGGAGCTCACAAAGCAAGTCATCCAAGAACTCAAGGCCCTGAATGTGTATCTTATTTTTTTTGGTGAGGGGGGCAGGGTTACGCCGGGCATTTAAGGCCTTGTGCGTGTCGGAGGCGGCAGAACCTTCCCAATGTGGAGATCAGTCGTTCAGAACCAGCTCATACCTGAGTAGTCTGATGGCTGGGTGAGCATGCAGTACACATCGTCTCTCCTTCCTTGTGTCGATTGTAGTGCCTCCATATTGTTCAATAGAAGCTGCCCCCATCAGATTTTTTTTTTCCCGCCCCATCAGATGTTTGGATTGCATATCTTTTTCCATCCTCTAGAACGTTTGGGCCCATTGGATAGCATGTACAAAGCTGGTTTATTCAAAAAGTAGATAAGGAGCCCGGCTTGGTCTCGGCCATCACATGACAAACCAGCCCCAGTCACTACTCTTCGCCCCCCCCCCCCCTCCTCCTCCCACTTTTAGCCCAGCTCTACATGTTCCTGTCAGTGGACTTGTCCGTGTCCATGGTAACAGGGCCCCACCCCCACCGAGTAGAGTGGGCCCTTGTTACCCTTGCCTGAAACAGGACTAGTCCCCCCCCCACCCCCTACACCACCACACCCCAATAACCCATCCCCAAATCAAAGGCTGCATGGGGACCAGGGAATGTATAGAGAACCCAACCCCCACTCCTCTCCACTCCACTCCACTCCACTCCAATCCACCCCACCCTCCTAACCCTGCCTGACTTCTTCTGTCTGTGGAGCTATAGGTCGGCCCTGGTGCATTTGCACATTTCACATGGCGTTCCCACCGCAATGCAGAGCATACAGAATGTGTGGGTGGGAGGGGGTGCCGGTGGTGGGACGGATCAGCCAGGAATGGCACACAGTTGGCCGGAAAGGGCTGGAATTCCTCACGGCGGTTATCTGTGAATTTTCTTTGCGATTTACCCATTTTCGATTCAAGTAGTAAAAGTGTCAAATATGAGTAATGTACACGGGAGTTGATGTTGATGCGCGCTCCAAGTTGGGCCGTTAATATACCAAACATTTTATTATTTTTTTTTTAGATATGCACAAGCAACTTAAGATGTCCTTTTAACATCCCATTGACACTTGTGTGTGTGTGATTTAGCTCATAGATGTGCTGCATTTTTTTTCCCCCCCTTTTTATTTTTTTATTTTTTATTTATTTATTTATTTTTTAAGATGTGTACATTTGCTCGAGCTGGTTTCGGGTCCCCCACATTGTTGCGCTTGCTTGAAGCAGCCTCATGTACATTACGGCCCTTGAGGTTTGTCAACAGGCAGCGGACTTTGGAGTGGCCTCCCTTTTCTGTGCAAGGTCCTCCTGCAGGCAAACACTCCAACGCCTCAAACATCCTTTGCCACTTTGTAGTCTCGTGCTCCCCGCATGTATCCCTCTTAATTGTGCCGCTGTCCCCTCAATTCTTTTAATGACTAACGTGACTTTTGAACCAGTCAGCACTGTTAGTTCCGCTCATCTTCGCTGGATGAACAAGTGCACGAATTTCATTCTTCCCCTTTCCAGTTGGCTCCCCCCCTCCCCCCTTTTTCCCCTGACTCAACAGTTGGGTGATCCTGGAAAAGTGCGAGTCACTCTAGGGGACATTCATTGACTCAACTTTTGTTTAGTGCACTTTTCCCCAACGCTGTTTTTTTTTTTTTTTTTTGCATCTTCCATACGGGCCCATCCTTGTGTATGTGATTCTGACGCAAACAGGCGTGGTGCAATTTTAGCTTCTTCGAAATGGAGCTCCCTCATCTTCAATTAAAAGCACCCAATTGAAATCAATCTCTACGTCCTCAACACGTTGGTCTCTGCACCTGCTGATGTCATACAGGAAATAATTACTCATCATAGCTGAATTTCTGGACCAGATACCTCTCAAACAACGGCAAAGTGGCTTACACTTGACTGTTTTTGCCTTTAAAGATGTGAGAGACCTCACAACAGGTGACGCTCTCATGGAGAGGATGCTGGTTCTTTTTTTTTTTTTTTTTTTTTTTTTTTCAAATTAAATTATAAAAAAAAAAAAAAAACGATGAGAACTTCTATCAAGTTGTATCACCATTTCGCCATCCTTCAACATCATCTTCCCTTCTTCTCTCCTCAGGAGCTGTAAGCTGCAGATCAGGAACATCCCGCCTGACATGCGGTGGGAGGTGAGTGCTAAAAGGCCACTGAATGTTTCCAGGGTTTGGTACAACGTGGGGCGCCCCAACTTGGCCTCTTTCTCATTCAGATGCCTTTTGGAGTAATCTTTCCTCCCTTTTTGGGGGTGTTTCGACGTAGCACATGCTTGATTGGTTTGCACATGGCTGCACCTCAGCTCAGGCCAAGCGAGCTCACCAAGTAGTGGGCCAACTGTGGTTGGAACAAATGATTTGACGTTTGTGACGCTCCGATTTGCAGCCGCAGATTTTGAATGCACAACAAATTTGGAGAGGCAACATGTTGGTTGTATTGGAGAAGAAATGTGGCGAAATGCATCTTGTCATTGCTTCTCCAAAGGAATTGGCTGACACTTTTGATGGTGTATTAAATGTGTGTGCGTCTGTTTCTTTAGCTAATCCATGTCATGGTGTCTTTCAGCACAAATGTAGCGTCGTAGCTAAAGCTGCGTGCGCGCGCCTGTGTGTGTGCTGATACAGATGAGCGGGCACAGGAAAAAAAAAAAAAAGCTGTGATCAAATAAATTATACTGTCTATAAAGAAAAAAAATACGATGATTGACCAAGCCAATGCAAGGGCTGTACATGTTTTTTTTTCCCTGAAATAACTTGTTTTTTACTACTTTCTCCCCATTCCCAATTCATGAATGAATTTAATGTTTAAACATCGACAGTCAGGGGTTGTGTGCGTGTGTGTTTAAGAGAGAGAGAATGTCTGGGAGTATGTGCATGACTAAGATTAAAAAAAAAAAAAATCCAAAAGAAAAAAAATAAAATGCCTAGATGCTTTGTTTCAGAAGCATTACAGGGCTGTCTATGAACTACTTCAGTCCTTTTATGGTTACTAGCGTAGTGTGTAAAATTAAAGGGTGCAGATGTTTTGGGACATTGCGTCCTTCACCACTACAAGAGGAATTGGAATTGGAGCAATACGAGCCACCATTCATTATTCCGTAGGATTCTGTCAAATGAAAGTATTTTTAGCACCCCCAAAATTTCTTGAGCAAATTTACCAGGGAACATTGTAACAAACTCTGTTGCAGTTGTTTGATTTTTAAAAAATGCCGTTTTTGTTTTACTTTACAATAAAAAGTGGTATGAGTTGAGCAACAGTCTGTGCCAGCGGTGAATTTGACCTTCTGGGCACAAGTAGTACATTCAAATTGGACTTTAGCCTCCATACTGGCTTCAATTTGAAGTCCACATCAATATACTAGCCATTCCTACATTATGGGATATATCTGAAAGGCAAGGGTACAATTAATTAGTTTTTTTAAACTCTTGTAAATGTCATTTTCTATCTTAAATCACCAACTGTGCCTTCCAACTCCTCCCTCCCATTTTTCTATGTCCAGCGGTTTGGTTTTGAAAGTGTGTGCTTGGAGTATTGTTCCGTTTGGGAAAGAATAATTCAGAATTTCCTCAATGACACACTTGTTCATATGGTAACCGTGATGTGATGATTTTACCATTCCAGCCTGCCATCAAATGACCATAAATCGGCTCGGTGTTTTTTTTTTTTTTTTTTTTCTTTCTTTCTTTTTTTTTTTTTTTTTCTCGATAGCATGAGCTGTCCTCGCCTCCGCACATGTGCCTTTAACCGTAGCGCCACACGTGTTACTAGCATGTAGCCCAGGGAGCTGGTTGCCTTCTCCAAAGGTGACGAGGAGGTCTCCCTCTCCCTCGGGAGGAGGGGTGACGGTGGGAGGGGGGAAAAAAAAAAATAGGCTAATCTGGGATATTTTGATGCCAAGGCCTTGTATGTATCTTATCAGGTAGATTAGACAATGGTGGTGTGGCGTGCGGCCCCTCAGCGTGAGCGTGCTGGTGCGAATAGTGGCGTGTTCACAAGCTGTAGTGGGTGGGTGGGCCTGGACCATTTCCTTCCCGTCCATGTGCTCTGATTCACAGAATGTGTAGCATGAGCCTCGCACCCCTCCCCCAAGCCCCTTCTTCCTGCTGGAATGCACCCCACCCTTTTCCTGAATGGCCTGGATTCTCATTGGCCAGCCCCCGCGGAAGGACGGGCGGCCCAGCCAGCCAGCAGCCAGCGTTGGGCGCCGCATTTCGCTGGAGGCGCAGCCAATGACTTGGCGTTGACATGGCAGAGAGGCGGGAGGCTGCTCGGTTGGTGGGTTGCCTGAGGGGTGTGTGTGCGTGGAAGGGATGGGGGGCGGGGGGGGGGGACAGTCTTGTTGGCTAGAAAGTGGGGTTGAGCTCTTTGGGGGTGTGGCCTCGGGTTCAACAGAGTATGGTCAAAGGTCTCGGCGCTGCTTGGAATCTTTGCTGCCCCCCTCGCCCGCAGTTGACCAAATCAATGAATTCCAATCCCGTGGTCTCCGGGTGGCCAACTTGATGCGTCGCTCCATAGTGGGGATTTTCAAAGAAGGGGCCCCCACCTTCCCCCCCGGTTGCCATATTGTGTGAAAGATGCCAGCATTTGAATTCGTCTTGTTTGTGGGATAAATTCAACCAAAGCCGCCCGTTTGTCATTCACCTGCTGTAACATTAAATACACTTACAGTGAGGAACAAATCAAAGCTGCTCCCGTTAAAGGCATTATTGTTACTTTGATTGGATAGGATTAGATTCTGTAGGGGGTCTGTGAGCACAGATTCACTTTACTGCCCAAAATGTTTCAGCATGATCCACTTTGCAAACAGTCATCATTGGATTAAAAAAAAAAAAAAGTGGCATCTATATAAATTATGACCTCCTAATGTTGTGGCTCAGTTAGACCGTTTCCCATGGTTGGGCTTATGCCCGATAACAAAAGGTCCCAGTCAAAGCCGACAGTCGTCCTAATTATGGCTTTGCTTTTTCCCAGGTTCTGGATGGCGTGCTGGCCCAGTACGGTGCTGTCGAATGCTGTGAACAAGGTGAATGCACGCAAGTGCTTTAGATTTGGATGCTTATTATCCCCGCGGGCTTTGGCTTGCCCAATTCCTAGAACGTCAGAAGCTCCTTTTTATAAATAGGAATTGAGTTTGAGTGAGGGTAGTAAATGGTCAGTGATGAGTGAATGTCTCTGCTGTGCGCTCCTTCACAGTCAACACTGACACAGAGACTGCAGTTGTCAATGTTCGATATGCGGCCAAGGACCAGGCCAGGCAGTGAGTATACGCACGCACACACAAACACACACACACGATAGCCTCCAAGCTCTTCTTCCTTCTCTGCTGGAAATAATTGTCATTGTTTTTGCAGCACACTTAATTAATTAAAAGTCAACTTGATATAACGTGCAATGGCAGCAAGGCCAATGCGATTGAAGCAAACGTGGTTAAATTTGCCGTTTAGTGCCCCCTAGTGTACATAGATCACACTTGCTTGGAGATGCGTCCGCGTACTGTATGTAATTTTCGCTCTATATCTCTTCCGTTTGTGTGAGCATCAGAGCAATCTTTGTATAAATCGGTTAGCAAAAACTAGCGGCTTCACTCCGAACTGGGCCGACAGATGTATTCTTAGCCCGGTGTTTCCCAATATTGAGGTAAGGCACATATTTTACATTAGGGGAAAAAAAAAAAATGTCCCTTCTGTGCATAAGCCATCTTGGGCTCTAAATTCAAAGCCCCTCCCATCCAATGGAACGGCAACATCTCTTTGTTTCCAAGGGCGATTGAGAAGCTCAACGGCTCCATGATGGAGAACTGCGCTCTGAAGGTGTCCTACATCCCAGACGAGACGGCCGCACCGGAGGGTCCCCCGGCAGGAGGTCGCAGAGGCTTCAACGCCCGCGGACCGCCGCGGTCGGGCTCGCCGAGCCTCGGCGGCGCCCGGCCCAAAGTGCAGTCGGACATCCCGCTGCGCATGCTGGTCCCCACGCAGTTCGTCGGGGCCATCATCGGCAAAGAAGGGGCGACCATCCGTAACGTCACCAAACAGACGCACTCAAAGTCAGTGGCGAGGGGAGGAGCTTGCTTCTTTTGTTTGCGGCTGACGTGTCGGCGCGGAGTCTCACCGCTTTCAAATCCTTCGTCCCAGGATTGACATTCACCGGAAAGAGAACGCAGGTGCCGCCGAGAAGCCCATCACGATTCACTCCACAGCTGAAGGTTGTTCGAACGCCTGCAGAACCCTAATGGAGATCATGCAGAAGGAAGCGCTAGACACAAAGTTGTGAGTCCATTTTAAAAAATTTTTCAGTCGTACACCTCAGTTGGGGGTCTCGTCGGCTCATGTTTCATCATGTTTGTCTTTCAGTACCGAGGAGATCCCACTGAAGGTTCTCGTTCACAACACCTTCGTAGGAAGATTAATCGGGAAGGAAGGCCGAAATCTGAAGAAAATCGAGCAGGATACGGGGACCAAAATCACCATCTCGCCGTGAGCTCTTTTTTTACTGGTTGCTCCGGAAGCTTCTGCTGAGACGGGTTGCGCGCTGTCAAGGTTAATTCTGTCCCGCCGCTCTCCGTGCGCAGCCTCCAGGACCTGACCCTGTACAACCCGGAGCGGACCATCACAGTGAAGGGCTCCATCGAGGCGTGCGCCAGAGCAGAGGAGGAAGTGATGAAGAAGATCCGAGAGTCGTACGAGAGCGACATGGCCGCCATGAACGTGAGTCGTGTCAAAACGGCTCAGTATGAAAGTCTTGAAGGGGGGGGGGGGGGATGTTTTGCCCCCTTTTTTTTTTTTTGCAGTGTACCTTATGAGACCTGCAAGTTCAATTAGCAAAGCGCGTTTGAGACTGTTGATTTTTTTTTAATTTATTTTTTGCCAACTGAAAGTGTTTTTTCTCCACAGCTCCAGTCTAACCTGATTCCAGGCTTAAACTTGAACGCTCTGGGTTTGTTCCCCAGTGGCACACCCGGCATGGGTCCATCCATGTCCCACGTGCCCCCTCCCGGAGCCGGCGGCTCGGCGTTTGGAGTAAGTGACGGCCGGTCCAATGCGGTTTATTAGCGGGTCGTCTCGGCTCTGATCGCGCGGCGCAAGCAGGTGCTTGGGTGCGACGGGGTCAGGCCTGCGAGACGTGTCGCCGGTTAGTTCTTAGCAACGTGTCTCTCTCTTCCTGTAGTGCAGTCCTTACGGGGGCGAGGGTCCATTTTGGGCTCCTATGATGCCGGCGAGCAGCCAGCCCCTCGCCGTAAGTCGCCCCGCCCCAAAGCGCCGTGCACGGCTTGTGGCTGCTCGCTGCGGGATGACTCGACAGGGCGGCTTGCCTCTAACAGTTTCTAGCTGCCCCCTCCTCAAGCTTTCGGCCGCTCATCCACGAGTGATCCGTAACACCGCGGCTTGGCTACTTCATGTCTTCCTAGCGAAATAAGAGATAAGGAAACAAGTACCTTGACATGAAGGCGGTCAAAGCGAGTTGTTGGCCTTGAGCTGCCATATCGATCGGTGTATTGGTCTCAATCCAAAATCAATAATGTTTGAGTGTGTGATTGACTTGAGCGCTGGGGAAAGCTGGTTGTGTCTTTGAGCAGGTGCAAGTGATGCGCTGTGGCACTTTGCATGACAGCATCTGTTATTCTATTCAAGTGTCCCCGGAAGCTTTTTTTTTTTTTGCTGTTTTTGGAAAACTGAAAAAAAAGAAAAATACAACCAAAAAAATGTTGCTTGCCTCTGTTGTGTGACATTGTACAGTTTTCTCAATATGGCTTTGAGACTGATTATAAATCTTTCTCCTGGAAACATTTGGTCAAATTTATGCGTGATGTTTAGGGGTAATTTGACTATTTCATTTCCCTTCTGCTTCTTTTAAGGCTGAACTGGCTTTTAAGTTGATTTATAGCGCCACCTGTTGCTTTGGCCTTGTGCTGGACAGTCCATTTTCAGACTAACAAACATTGTTTCAACAGCTTTTTTTCAAACCCTTGAATTGGGAATTATGCTGCATTAAAAAAAAAAAATACAATGTATGTTACGTTTTATGTACATTGTGAAAGTGGTGCTTTTACCCAAAAGACGTAGTGATGCTATTTAAGCAACTCACTGTTCTGCAGTAGTGTTGAAGCGAGCGACACCAGATGAGTCTGAGATCTTCAGTGGCGCTTTGAGCGACAGCGTCCGAGCTCAATTAACAGGAATATGTTCCCACGCACCAGGGACACCCAGAGTCGGAGACGGTCCACCTGTTCATCCCTGCGCTTGCCGTGGGGGCCATCATTGGAAAACAGGGTCAACACATCAAGCAGCTGTCGCATTTTGCCGGCGCCTCCATCAAAGTGAGTCAGCCGGCAATCTTGGCGCGACGGCGCTTTTCCGCCGAACGCGTCGCGGAAACCGTGGTTTGTTCAATATCGGGCGTCGCTTTCAGATCGCCCCCGCGGAAGGAATGGATCCCAAACAGAGGATGGTCATTATCGTTGGACCGCCAGAGGCTCAGTTTAAGGTGTCGTACGCCCACGTAAACCCATAAACGGAGGTCTCTTTAAAGCTTATTGCCCAGGTTAATTGCTTTGTTGTGCGGCAGGCTCAGTGTCGCATCTTCGGCAAGCTGAAAGAGGAGAACTTCTTTGGGCCCAAGGAGGAGGTGAAACTCGAGGCTCACATCAAGGTGCCCTCCTTCGCCGCGGGACGCGTCATCGGAAAGGGTGGAAAAACGGTAACTTAAAGGCGCCGACGTGAAGCTTAAAACATTTTGGGCCAACCCCCCGCCGCAACGGTTGCTCCGGCGCTCGCAGGTGAACGAGCTCCAGAACCTGACCTGCGCCGAAGTGGTGGTGCCCAGGGACCAGACTCCCGACGAGAACGACCAGGTCATCGTCAAAATCAGTGGACACTTCTTTGCGTGTCAGGTGGGTCGTCTTCCCGAAGTTGCATTTCATAGCCTTGACTCGGTCACTTTATTAGGTACACTTGCATCTTTACATAGTGATGGCTATTAGCATTTTGATCAAAAAGGTTAGCTTGTTCTGTACTTGGCGGCGGGTGGCGTTGGGGACCAAGCAGCAGCTGCGTGAATACAGAAAATTTGTAGCTTCCCGTCCTCGCACCAAAAGCCATACCTTGGGGAGGAAGCAAATTTCCTTCAATTGTCATTGTATGTCCATTATGATCACTATCCGGAGCTTTTGTGACTTGAGATGAGGAATTGAGTGTTGCTTTGCCCTATTTGGTGCATTTTGTTGAGTCTGTCAGGCTCCCCATTCCTCCACTTGCTGATCAGTCCTCAAGCGTTTCTGATTGTGGCAGAATTTGTCTGTGGGAAAGAAAGAAACAGAGAGGAAAAAAAAAAACAAACAAAGTGGAAATCCGTTAAACATGGACTTGTTGTCCTCCAGCTGGCCCAAAGGAAGATTCAGGAGATCCTGGCTCAGGTGAGAAGACAGCAGCAGCCCAAGCCGGCACCCGGAGCTCAGCCTCCGCTGCCCCGCAGGAAGTAACGTTCCAGCGTTGACTTGAAGCTGCCTGACTCATGAAGACGGTTGGCCGGATGGAGTCCAGGGGTTGGACGACGAGGTGTTACCAACGCTCATCTCAGGGGTCAAAGGTTATTAGAAGCCTACCAAAACATCCAGCCCCTCCGCGCCTCACTTGAACGTTCAAGTGTGGCCAAGAGACACCCCCTCCCCATCTTTACTCCTCCTCCTCCTCCTACTCCTCTTCTCTAAACCGCCACCAACCTCACCTCTCTGCATCACTGTAGGAATGTATCAGAGGGCTCCCATCGACGTCACCTTGCCCTCACATGTACGCACCCCTCGACCGCTCTCCTCCTCCCCCTCCCCCAAGGGCGTGTCTCTCTTTTTTTCTCCTCCCCCATTTTTTTTTTTTTTTTTTTTAAACTTGCAACACAAAGAAGAATTGAGGATCCCCCTCCTATCGCCTCTTTGGTGTGGTACTTCAAACCCGACAAAGATGTTTTGGTTGACTTCAGATTTGGTTGATACTTTTCAGTGTTGAATTGGTTATTGAAGCTTTCTCATGAATTGAAAGGAAGAAAAAAAATAATAATAATAAGGCATTGCTCTCACGGTCCTGGTGGGACCGCCAGAGGTTTATTTGGGGGGGAGAGTTGGCTCAAATTGGTCGGGCCACGTTTAGGGGAAAGATTGTTTGAGGCCAGGACCCCTGAAGGGGTGGATTATAAACTGGGTGTCCTGCCCGTCTAATGAAAGTGGCATTTTATAAATTCGGATGCATTTTATAGATAGTCCTAAATAAATAGATGAATATATATATAAATATATACATACATACATAAACACACACCACGCATATATATCTATATATATATTTAGAGGTGAGGGCAGCGCCGTGACTGACACTTTGGGAAATGGTGCTGAAATGCTGCTGCCCAGGAAAACCAATTTAATATGCATTTTACTTAACTACCTCAGGATCTAGTACCTCAGAAGAGAAAAGAAAAATGATTATATATAACTATATAAGAAAAAAAAATGTTCCTTTTCTTTTTTTATTTTGCTTTTGTGGTATTTTGTATACTTTATAAAGCTGATAGTCTTTGAACATTTTTATTTTTTTAAGAAAAAAATTTAAAATTTTGGTCGGCTGCCAACTGACCCTTGCCTTCAACTCTAGTGCTTTATGGTGGCATTGTACATGTGTGTGAGTGACTAAAGATGACCCTGTACATAACGTCTATTTGTACATAGCAGCCCCAGAGCCGGAGTTGGCACGCCTCAGCTGGCGGCTGACACGAGTATCCAGAGAGAATCGCCTCAGTTTTTCCCCTGAGGGTCCAACCATCTCTTTTTTGAAGAAAATTACAAAACACCATGCGAATCAATGCCAACCGTACATGATTACAGCAATGCCATTTAGTTTTGGGATTGACTTTATCGGGAATGGTACTTTAGTTTGTTCCATGAAATACAATTCCTTTCCGCGGTCCGGGTCCGATAGAGCGGGGCCGACTCGAACGCTCCTGCGCCCCGTCAAGGCCCCGACCCGACCAGCTTAGCAAACTTAAATCAAGTCTACGTTAACGTCGATCACTGCATGGTGAGGGTAGGGGGAGTCGCACTGATGGATGCGTTTTTTTCTTTTTTAGTTGCTACAGCGAAACATGATTTGAACGTTCTGTGACCCGCAAGTGTAAACGTTGTTGTTTTATTGACACAGACTGACTTTGGAGGGATAAGAAGAACAAAACCTGACTCGGAAAAAAATTCAATTTCATTTGTGTCTTCATGCCGAATGTAAATATGTTGATTGTGGTAGAAGTTGAGTGTATCCATGCTTCCACAGTAGAACGCCGTCTACCTCAGCTAAAGGGGGCGGGGTGGGGGCGGTTGTTGTGCCACTTAAGCGTGCGCCCCGCCCCTCCCTGCCCCCACTGAGCGCCAGCGCGCACGTATACCTCAGCCCCCCCCCCCCCCCCCTTCCCCTTCCAGAACACTTTTTTTTTTTTCCACACGGGCGCGCCATCTTAACATCACGCTTAACTGAGTGGCACAAGTGATACTTAAAATGACCCCCTCCCTCCACGCCCCTTTTTCTCCGCAGTTTGTTTTGATCTACCTCTTTAGACAAGTATTTGAAGTAGAGGCATTCTATTTGTTAGAATTTAATCCCTCTCCCTTAACCTGCATATGAATTAAAAAAAAAATAATAAAAAATCATGTACTCTTTAGAATTGAGAAAATTTATCGAAAGTGATCAAAAAAAATATTTTCAGTATTTATATGTACTCTTTTTGGCTTAATTGAACTCCTCCGACCATCACCATGTCTTTCTGCTTTCTCTTTTTGGTGGTGTGGCTTCCTTGTATTTGAACTTTGCTTTTTTTTTTTTTTTGGTGGAAAAAATAAAAGGTCAAATCACCTGTTTTGATTTAGCTTTCAATAGTTGATGAGAAATGCAGTTGTTTGTTGTTTTCATTTTAAAGGGCCTGCCTTTTTTTCTAATTTGTAAGACTACAAAATAGATACAAGTCCTGTCTTGTTTCCCTTTGTCTTTCACAAATGCTACTCAATTGCTGATTTATTTTGTTTTTTCTTGGTAGCCATTTTCTTCTGTTAGCATTTCTTGGCTGTGTAACATTCTACTATGGGACTGATTTCAGGGATCGGGGTTCCCCCCCATCCTTTTATTTGGGAAAGTGATCTAACTACAGCATGAAAATCCTCACCCCTCACACCCGTCTGCAAACATGCTTGTGCCCCTTCACCTCCCCCTCACACAGTTCCACTTGTCAAATGCCTCTGAATAAAGGACAAAAAAAATAGTTGCCTATCCTTGTCTTTTGTATCTGTGACATTTTTGTTCGATGTCTTATTTCTGCCTAGTGGGTCGTTGCATTTATGCCCACAGGAAACGGTATCACTCGCTCATAGTTGATATTTGGACTGGAGATTAGATTGCCCACTTATTTTAAAGTCAATGCTAATCAACGGAAGCCCATTGGAATTTTTTTATTTTTTTTATATTGAATGCTCAATTTGCAAGTTATCCATGTAAGCAAAAGTGGCATTCACAGGTTCCAGAAGTACCACATTGTAAAAGTCAAGTAAAATGTGCTTTGGGTAAATTTGTTTGAATGATCTTTGGATTCATAACAAAGTGATTCATTGCAACTATACATCTCTGGAGCTGGAGATTCTCATTAAACTGCTTATACACAAGTATTTGTTAGTTGAGCGCTTTTATTAGAGTCCTTCACGTTCTTATACTTAATGTCTAATCAGTAACTCAAACTTAACTGCGTCACAATGTTAAACTCTTCAAACAACCATATTGCATAATGCATTCTTGAAAAATGATTATATACAAAGTGGTTTCCTCTCTGACATGAGCCAATAGATTTAAAGCAGTGCCTCAAATAGATGTAGGATAAATCAACTAATTTCTTATGGAGCCAACAGCTCAACACACACACACTTTTATATGAATATTAATGTCATCTTTAGCATTTCATGGCGTTTGATCCTCGTCTTTTATATGCAATGGATTTACCATTAAGTGTGTGACAGTAAGTGCGATGACAGAGACAACTAGAGGGGGTGTCTTTCGGTCAGCAGGTGATGACGCTCCTCGTTTGAGGGGAAGAGCGCCTCCCTCAGGCGCATCACGCTGCCTGCAACCCCAGCGCGGCTGCCGGCATCCTCCAACAGCGACCTGCGAATGGGCCGGTACACTTTGTAGCGTCTGGAAAGACAAGTTGTATCATGTGCGTCATCATCACAAGTACGCTAATCTACCATTCATAAGTTTGGGGGTCACTTTGAAATGTCTTCTTTTTTTTTTTTTTTTTTTCTGCAAAGAAAAGTTTAATTTTTCAAATTGCTCCAAACAGGAGCAAGTTAGGGATCAACGGATTATTCTTGCACAACAGAAAAAAATGTGAGAACATTTTTGTTTTAATTTTTTTATTGCATAGGCTAGCCTGCTTTGTTTAGCTCTATTTCATTGAGAGGTTTTAAAAGGGAGTCACCTCCAAAATGTTCTTTATATGTTCTATGCTCCCTCTCTAGGCTAAACACGACATTATGATTAATATTGCGTTTGTGGAATATGAATTAAGCGGTAAAATACACGTATTTTTATCCTTCTCATGAGACGGCCATTTTGCCATTTGCTGTCGATTAAAAATGAATTCACAGTTGCTCAGGAGTCAACTAATGACTAATCACGGCTCACCTGTTTTCTGAATTTGGTCATGTGACATTCGCAAGCTGTAGAATGTTTCCAAATTTCCAGTATGTCTGGCCAGAAAAACATCAACTGGAGAGGTGTGAAAAATCTGCATGCAATTCCAGTAAGGAAGTCTTAAGATTTATTTCAGATTAATTCAGTGTTATCTTCTTTACAAAAAAAGGATTGTAAAAAAAAAATCGCTCTCTTAAAAAAAGGACATTTTGAAGTGATCATAAACCTTTGAACGGTAAATTTGAAACGATCAGAATGTTTGACATTGGTATTACTTACCTGTAAACAACACATGCAATCAATGCAAAGAAAGCTACCAGTACGGCGCTTGTGGAGAGGATCACCTCAGTCGTATGAGGGTTCTTGGACTCTAGGGGAGGAGAAATCGTCAATTACGTTTCTGCGAAACGAACAGATTGACTCTTACACTTTCTGTCTCGCTCACCAGGGGTCGCTTGCAACTTGTTGATGGTGACGGTGGTGCTGGTCAGAGTCAGGCTGCGGGAGTCCTCCAACGTGATGTTGACACAGTATGTCCCCGGCTGCGGAAAAGTTCTCCTCAGGTTCACCTCGCACTTTGCGGAAGGAGGAACGTCGTTGCACATGATGCTGTGCACCAAAGTGCACGTGGGGTCCGATACAATGGTGCATACCGACGTGGGGACGCTGAAGAGGAGGTAAGACCCAAACTTAAAAGAGCATTCTAATATTATTGTAAGCCATTATGCACAGTTTGAATATTTACGCTGCATTTAAATTTATGGGGGAGGGGGTGGTTAAATTAAAATATATTTTAGATAGGTCACATAAAAAATGTACCTGAATAAACAGTTATCAACGACGTTTTCGTGCTAGAGGGAGCCCGCGTACCACATTTTGAGATCGAGAGCGTTTAATTACATGTAATGGTAACATACACACCTGCCGAGGCATTTCACCAGGAAGCTGATGTCAGTCTTGGTTACTCTGGCAGCCAACACGTCAACAATGCGGCTGTCGGCATTGCTATTTAATGGGCGCTTGGGCTCTGTGAAAAATGATCTTATTATCGGTCCATAATGTGATATGAATAATAGAATGAGTACATAGAAAATGAATGACATAGCTTATGTTGGATTCATGTCTATCTGTGTTTTGCCGTTGTTTAGGTGCTTGAAAATATGAAGAAAGCTAAAGCTGAGTGCTGAAGTCAGTACAGCTCTTATTAGATTTTACAGTATAAATTTAAGCACTAGATGGCAGTATTGCTCGTATAAAACTGTCAAAAAATCTTTTTTAAAAAATCTGAAAAACTAGAGTGGGCTACCTCCATTTTTGTCATTTTGTGAGAAAGTGATTTAAAGTTTTATGGCTGCTTCTGAATACTTATTTTTACATAAATTGCGGGTTTCCTCAGATTTTGACAAATGCAATAATATTTGTATGTTGTAATTTAAAATGTTAAATTTAAAGTGAAAAGCCGTATTCATCTGTGCACTTAAAAAAGCACCGGAATGGAGTTAGCCCACTCTAATCCTCAGTTGCTCTGACTGTCCTTCAGCTCTCAGATCAGACCCCACAGACAAAAAAAAAGTGGCGACTGCCTGACACCTACCGATGATGCTGATGTTACCCACAAAGATTCCGTGCACGTAGCGGAAACACTCATTGCCCTCGAGCACACGCTTGCTACGAAGCAGAGCAAAGGGGGTCGGCTCTGGGGTCACGCTGGAAACAATGGATGGGAGGGCTTCTGTGGTGGGTAAGCCCGTTGTCATGGTGACAAGAGATGAGGTGGCTGCAAGAAGTGGCATGACCACATGAAGTCATGGGACATGCAGGTATGTTTGATGTACATGCGTTGGCGTTTCCAAGCTAACCTTGGGGGGTTGTCGTCATGGCTGATGGAGACGTGTGGCGCTCTAGCGGGGGAATGCAAACATGACCACCGAGGACAATTATTTTGAAATTATTTTGTAATTTAGTGTATTATTACCAGTAGGGGGTGGTGGCGGCGTGGACGCTGTCGGCGTGGGCGTGGCAGCAGCGGGTGGGCACTCGGCCGGAAACGCCGCCTCCACTACTAGCTTGACGCTCATGTTGCCCACCGCGCTGTAGGCGTGCGTGGTCACCTCGCGGTGGGTCACCACCTGGTTGCCGTCCCTGAAGTCCCACATGTAGTCGACGGTCGCCGCCGTCTTCAGGTACCCGCTGGGGTCGTGGAGACGCACTCGAAAGACGACGTCCTCGCCTCGGAAGAACACGTTGGCCGACTGGTTGACCGCAGACTTCTGGGAGATGTCCACCGCCACCGGGATCGTGTCTGGACACGGACAAGCACAGAGACCATGTGGACAAATATCACCTTGGCAACAAACCAGGGGTGGGCAAGCTTTGGTGCTGAAGGTCTATATTTTATTTTTAAAACCTACTCTTAGAAAGGCAAGGTGTATTGCGACCATTTAGAGATTTAAAAATAAAAGAATCTTGAACTATAAATAGCCTACGCGACCAGTGGAGGATTTGTGCTCCCACTTACGTGTTCCAGTTAAGACACAAACGGCAACATGAATAAATATATTTTAAATAACCAATTTTGGGGGCGAATGAAAGCAACGACTATCACAGGACTAAAACCTTCGTGAGCCACACTTTGCCCACCCCTGCAAAATGAACAAAAAATCTATTCTACCTGTCACGTAGAAAACAATGTTGTCGGTACTCAAGGGACTGTACTTCCTGCGCTCACGTTTACGGTACACCATGACCTCCATGACCTCTGCTCCCAGAGGGATGCTGGAGGTGTTGAGGGTCAGACTGGAGGAGTGGCCGTCACATGTCTCGAAATAGTGTCCTGGATCAAGAAAAAAATAAAAACCCAGAAATTGGCGGTTAATTATCAGAACTGGCATGATATGTGCTGTATAGTACACTCACGGGCCACAATATTAGGTACAACTGCACGATTTAATAATAAAAAAATGACTATATACGATAAGTCATTGTGGTTCTAATATTTTGCTTACATAATTTGGCAGTATAAGATAAAGCAAATAGTGGATGCATTGGAAGATTTTGTGCTAACATATGAAAGGCGATAACAGTTAATATTGGTCCCATCGGAAAAACCTTGCGTTTGAACATGGGTGTGTTGACTTTTTATATCCACTGTAAGTTTGCTATGATTGCGAAACGAATGCGATGATGTTTGCGGGCGGCTCTCACCCATCATGTGCCACACGTAGACGTAGTTCTTGTGCCTCCAGTCGTTGCTCTGAAGGAAGGGCTTCCCGTCAGGGAACACGTTGCATTTGGTGGCATCTGTACATTTGCCGAAGCCGTAGTCGTCCATCCAGGACGTCCAGTTGTACACGTAGCCCGAGCGCACTTGTCCGTTCGCTGCATAAAGCAAAGTTATGTGATGCGGAGCAGAGGTGTGGTATAGTACAAATTGTAAGGGTACCTATAGGTACCCTGTTGAAGGGGTACAATGGTGTTCCCTTGAAGACACTGGCCCGGTGACAAGCCATTAAAGATACTAATTGAGCCTTTTTTTTTTTTTTTCATTTTTAGCCATTACTCTTCATTTTCCAAGCAAACTTTGGAAAGTGTCAGAAAAATCCCAGGAGTGATGTCATCAAATTTCAAGGTGAAAGAATGACATCTGGTGTGTTTGTATTGATGCAAACGATCCAAATGGCTCAAATCATGACGGCCTGGTGGGGCCATTTTGGCAGCACCTGAGGCCTCCAGCTCCGTACCGTCGTCACAGCGCTCGTCCCACACCAGTTCCCCGCTGTCGTCCTCTTTCTGGCACGGTGGATACTCGAGCTTGGCCGTGAATGAGATGACGGAACCGTTGAGCGCCGGGCTGTCGCTGGTGAGGCGAACTGTGGGTTTGCCTCCTGGGACACAATACAATTGACATACAATTATTACAATTTTTTTTTTTTTTTTATCTGTCTATGCCGGCAAAACAATTAAATGCTCTTCCACAAGATGGCAGAAAGTAAAATTAAACAGGCTCAGATGTCAAAGTAAGTACATTTGTGGCTAAATTGAATTTTCATTTTGTCGCTAATTTAATTATACTTCTTTAACCAATGAATTTCAAAATGTTAAATGGCCCCTTATTTTATTTTTTTTTTAATGTCAGTTGTGTTGACACTGAACTTGAACTCACCTCGCCTGTGCATGAGCTCCTTGGGCTTGGGTTTTATGGGCGGGTAGAGGTAGTCGTCCCATGGCATGCTGTCGGGATTCCAGCCTGGGATGGGTGGGATGGGGAAAGGAGACTTTCCTAATGGGATGTGCTTGTGGGGGAACATGTCAGCATATGCTGGAGAAAGAAACAGTTCAAGATTGTTCAGGAAAAAAAAAAAAAATGTTCCCTGAAGACTCTAAACTGCCCATAGCCGAAAACGCACTTGGCCGGCAACCAGTCCAGGGTGTATCCCGCCTCTTGCACAATGAACGAATATACAAACTAGTAAATTTGTATTCATCTAATATGCATACAGCTTTTTTACGATCCTACATATTTAGCATTGCGAGAACCTACTTGAAATGTTTAAAAACACACAATGTAATCAAGGGTTTTCAAATCTCTTGTATAAGACATTAATTGGAAAAAAAAATGGCATTGTGACATCAGTCGCTCAGTTGAATGTCAGTGGTTCCATTCTACGTTGCTGTTGCTCGGCATTGACAGAATTACTTTTTTAGGAGGTGAAAAGTATGCGGTGGCGAGTCAGCTAATGAAACTCATGAGACTCGACTGCAACAGCGAGCTGATGGAGGACATCATCACGGTGAGTAAAATAGCAAAACGTTAAGTACTTATTTGCCGCAACCAGAACACAAGTCATAATTAACTCATTCGCTGCCATTGACGTATTTATTTGTCTTTTCACAGTCCAGCCATTCAATCCCAGGAACTTACAATTTTCAAATTTTTTCAAAAGAGGGTCTGAAAATGTCTGGCACTGAATGAGTTAAAAGTATGAAATACACTTATGTCTATACAGTAACCAATAGAAAGCTTCTTTTTCTCCAGCTGGCATCTTACTTTTGCGTCCATCCGCTTGATAAACGAAGCTGATGCATAGTAGAAGAAAAGTATAATTCAAGACTCCCATCTTCCCCCAAAATAAAAAAAAAAGAAAGTAAAGTAGTCCTTCAGGGGATGTGAGCTCAGGCGTTCTCCTGCTCGTCCCGCTGCGATTTGCCTGTTTGTGCGCTTGTGTGCAACAATTGAATCTGGTGCTGGTGAGCACATAAGACATGTGACGTTTGTTAACGAGACGCATCTCATCCCTCATTAGGGCGCATGAGGCAGGGAAGTCATGAGAAGTGAGGTGCATCCTCTTCCTCTTTTCTTCTGTCCGCTTCTAAAGAAGAATCCTCAAAGCTAACTTAAAGTCGTGAGGCGTCGTCAAAGATTATTGATCAGGATGTCAAATGTAGGTTTTAAATACAGCAAAGGTGTGTCCTCTACTGACACTTTCTTTCTCACAAACGTGCTAAATTCAATCAATTCATACTCGGAATCCCAAATCGGCCACTGAATGGCGTCATAAAAATCCCAAATGGTCCAATTGCGTTATTATTGCATTTTCTCCGCTGCATGTTTGTCCACGAGATCGCCACTTGACCCGCACCGACCCAACGATGAGCCCCGAGTTGTAGTCGTCGTTGCGCCACAGTGGCCCAAAAGCAGAAGTGTACAAACTGTGCGTCATCCAACGTGATTGCCATCAGCGGCCTTACCCGTCACGAGGTCTTTGCCCAAATTGGTTTCCATCTTAAAGGTCGGAGAAAAAGCAGCGCTGGTGGACTAGTGGTTCACATGTGCCTCAAGTTTCAAATCACATTTCATTGGAGAAGCGATAATAAAAACTTCAGGCAGTCCATCCATTTTGTACGGGAGCCAATAAATTGCAGTTGACTTTGGAGGCGAGGCAGGTCCACCCTACTCGACCCCCCCTCCCCCCACTGGTTGCCAGCCAATCACAGGGCACATATTGGCAAACCTTTCACAATCACACTTATGGACAGTTTCGTGTTAGCTTCGCAGGCCTTACATTAAAGGGGCTCTTTCTCTCACTGGGCACACGCCGTGTTATTTAATCGAGTGGTGGAATGCAGACACATTCCTCGTGTGTGTGTGTGTGTGTGTGGGGGGGGGGGGGGGTGTCTCTGGTGCTGCTATGTGCTGGCAGGGAAGGCTTCACCTCAGTGTGTTTTGGCTCCAGCTGAAGACATATGGGAGTGTTTGCTTCTGGAAATGCATGAAGAATTATAATTTTTTTTCTTCTTTTATCTTTTCTTTTTTTTTTTAGATCTTTTATCCCCATTTGCCCTATGAATGAACATGTTCCCACCAGAACACATGCAACTGACCTCCGCTGACCCCCTTCTCTTATCCTCCACGCAGGCCTCTCATTTGGGCCCACCCTCTCTCTTTCTTCCCCCCCGACCACATTTGCTCCTTCTCCGAAAAAAAGCTCCTGGAAAGAATTATCCCGACGCGCTACATTAGCACAGATTGCACGTTAACGCCGAAATGACCTCAATTAACCCAGTTTGTGTTTCTCAGATGTCCTCAGATGCCCCCCCCCCCTTCCCCTCTTCCTCACTGTAATCACAAACATGAGAGGACACGCTGCCCTGTCATCCCGAGCGGAGGCGAGAAGTGAGACTTTGTACAAAATGCACGGAAGGTGAGCTGCTCATCCGTCATCGCGGACACAAAATCAGCCGGTATGTGCACTGGCCTTTTCACAGCAAGACTTCGAATTGATTTGAGCTAATGTCGTTTTAGCGTGGACAGTATTTCTTTAGAAACTGAAGTGAATCTTCGAATTTGAGCCTGCATCCAAAAATGTCCTTCCGATCAGTCACCAAATAAACACCATTATGACATAATTATGCTAGTATAAAGGTTAACTTTAAAAAAAAAAAACAACATTTTGACTGCCACCAGGTCGTGCTATAACCCCCTAAATCTCACTGTGGTAGCATCCTGCAGGGAAAACTTGATTTTCCATGGTCTTCTCTTCCATCCAGATGTAACTGCCAAGACAGAACCATGAGATCCAAACTGGACTGGACCGCTGCTGTTTTCCGGCATTGTCAGATGGCCTGCAGCCTGTCAGCACCACCAAAGTAAGATTGTCACGCACACATGACTTGGGCGGCTTGATGATGACAAAAAAAAAAAAGGAAAAAAAAAAAAAGAAAAAAAAAAAAAGGATGTTGTCATTGTTCAGTCATGACAACTATTTTAAAGACAGGGTTGTAAAAGTTGTACTCCCCCCGCAAAATTTTCACAGTCTTCTGCTCTTTCATGCGTCTATTTTGCTCATGTATGAGCTGGAGTCCATCCCAGCTGACTTGGAGTGAGAGGCGAAGTACAGACTGATCGCCAGCCAATTGCAGGGCACAAACAAGCTTTCACATTTACATCATGGCAAGCTAGAGCCGTCAATGAACCTATCAAGCAAATGTTTTAGACTGCCGAAGGAAAAGTACACAAGCACGGTGAGAACAAACCAGAGCCGAGATTAGGACCGTTAACCTTTGAACTGTGAGTCAGACACGATTCCGCAATGCTGCCTCTGCTCTTCCGAATGCTATTAAAATGAAAACAGCACAAAGAAGACGGCACTATTTTCGTGTTAAGCAATTCTGCACAATTGTCCAACAAAAAAAAAAAAAAAAAAAAAAGTGCGATCAATTTAATATTGTTCAGAGGATGTGAAATGACTCACACCCTGGACTTAAGTACTGGGGAAAAAAAGCAGAAGTACTCAGTAAATTCATTTACTTGAGTGAACTTGAAAACCTACAAACTGAAATGTCCAAAAATCAAAAGTAAAAAGCAAATGTTGCTGTCATTTATATGCAATACTGTACGTTTTTTTGATAACTAATTGGCACAATGTGGGGAGGGGGGGGGGGGGACTTCTACTCTAATTACCTTACACAGTATTCTATCAATAAAAATAATCACTGGATAGTGCCTGCAGGATAATCCGGACTGAACTGATGAGATGCCCAGCAAATTTTTTTTTTTAAATGCCAAATTTGCTAAAGATAACAAATGAAAAAAGACATAATTTAGATGTACCTTTTTCAGATTAGAATGATTTTTTTAGGCTTTCAGAACTCGCAACATATTGAATACGCAATTAGCCTAAAGTTGTCGGAAAAATAAATTCGTAAAGTACAGATAACTGAAAAAATATACTGAAAAAGTAAAAAGTATTTTACTTCATACCTGCACCGATAGTGTTAAATTAGGAAAATGCGATTGTGTTTTTTTTTTTTTTTCTAAGTGTATTTTCATTTTGGCCTCTGCATCTCCATCTTTTATTGTTCCTTCGTGTTGTCAGCCCACAGCAGGTGGATGCGCACATGTTGAATGTGTTAGTGGACGAGCCAAATGAGCGCAGGCTTTAGGACCGCGGGGTGTGCGTAATGATAGGCGATCAAGTCCACTGTTTTGGAGTTTTGGGGGGGCTCTTGACAACCTGCTTGTCCAGTCTTATGGATACAAACGTGCTCGGTGCGCATTTGGTGCAGTGGATTACTTTTTGGGGTGGACTAAATGCCAGCATGGAAGTCAGGATTGAGCTGGGCTAAATTGCGGTGCCTCTCTGCAAAATGGGGCTGTGGGGCATACACCGGAGGATGCTGTGTTTATGGTTGTTTCTTCTTGGATTCACTTTGCTCCTGCTGATCGTTTCTGACA
This sequence comes from Filicampus tigris, assembly GCF_054856515.1. Taxonomy (NCBI): domain Eukaryota; kingdom Metazoa; phylum Chordata; class Actinopteri; order Syngnathiformes; family Syngnathidae; genus Filicampus; species Filicampus tigris. The sequence continues at coordinate 8,564,178 of NC_141234.1, read as the reverse complement.
TTTTCCATGGAGGGGAACATCGCTCTCACCAGAAACTTGTTGGCGCCCCGCGACGCCCCTTCCAGCGGATTCTCCTTCCACCGGACGACTTGGAGCTTATCGGCGACGCGGCATTGGAGCTCGTCCCTGACTTTGTCCCCATCAACTCGCTTAAAGAGGACCAGCTTTTGTTCGTGGCGTCCACGCAGGGCACTAAAGACCCGCCGCACAAGAAGTGGAATTACAAGGCGCTCTTGCCCGCGGCGAGGAAGGAATTTCTGTCCAGTCGTGTGGGAGAAGGAGCGCAGAATCAAGGCAGCCAGGTTTCGCCGTATCGCTCACTGCCCGAGGCGCGACATCCCAAGTGAGCCCGGCACGAAACCAAAAATACTTTTACGCGCGATCTACTTCGCTGTGGGTAAGTTGTTCAGAGATGGGTTCTTTTGTGTCAGGTGTCTTGGCGAGCAGTACAGTGAAGCGCTGCCTTCTGCCAGCGTGGTCATCTGCTTTCACGACGAGGCTTGGGCCACACTTTTACGCACACTGCACAGCGTCCTGAACACAACGCCCAGATCCTTCTTACTGGAGCTCCTCCTAGTGGACGACCTCAGTACACACGGTATGCGAGCCCATAGGATGACGTTGGGCATGAATGGTGGTGGTCCACATACCCTTATGCACTCTGCGTCATCTAGCCAGTCGTCCATCTACTTCTCCATCCAACCTGCATCCATTATTACCAATTTCATTTGGGGATAGTAAAAACAAAAACAAAAACAAAAAAGATAAAATGATGACTGGGTATGGTAGTATAAAACCAGTTGTATGGACGGATGTATACCTCCACATGTACCATCCATCAATTTATCCACATCTTTCTCTCTCCAGATGACTTGAAGACTCAGCTCAGTGAATATGTGTCCCGGCTGGATGAGGTGCGTTTGATTCGCAGCACTAAGCGTCTCGGTGTCGGCGGGTGCCGTAACCTGGGTGCGTCCCGAGCTTCGGGGGAGGTGCTGGTCTTCATGGACTCTCACTGTGAATGTCACGATGGCTGGCTGGAACCACTCCTGGAGAGAGTGGCCCAGGACAGGTAAGAGCGCTGCTAAGTGCAAGTGCGTGACTATTAGTACTAGTAACGCGCAGATGTCACCTTGTGCACAGTTTTGCCTCACTAGTAACGTAGTTGTTAGCGTGCCCGAGTCATTCTACTAGTGCAGGGACTATTCAGTGAACTAGTTGGATGTCAAATAAATGCTCAAACGGCTTTCCATGGCAGAGGTTGCTGTTCTCGTGATTTGGCATATTCAGTCGGGCTCCTCAGTCTGCCTGCAGTGTGTCTCCAATTAGACGTCTAATTAGGCGGATCTTTGGCCCTGGAAATGGTCACATGATGGTGCGCCTTTCTGTTTTGCACTCCGTCTTTAAAAAAATATTTTTAGATCATACCACATGATGGAAATATTTCAAACACATGCTAGCCAGAGCTGAAACTAATAAAAGACGGCGTGATATTAGACACAGGCACACACGTCATGGATGTAGTGTTTCTTTGTGCAGGACCAGAGTAGTTTCCCCCATCATGGATGTGATCCACGGGGAGACTTTCGAGTACAACGCCACCCGGTGGCCAGTGTGGGGAGTTTTTGACTGGAATTTGGACTTTTCGTGGGAGTCCAAACCGCAACTGTTGGACGGGGACTCAGACTTGGCGGTTGAACCTGTACTGTGAGTTTACAGCCTCTGTTATGGCCTTTTTGTGTCATGACTACAGCCCCAACGTTGAACTTCCGTTGAACCGACATTTTAACACCATAGCGGAATGTTTTTCTCAATCCTCGGTGCTGTGATTGCTTCATCCTGTTTTGATTCTGACTGCAATAGGAGTCCAGCGTTAGGAGGTGGAGTTCTGGCCGTTGACAGACATTTCTTCCATAATGTGGGAGCCTTTGATCCTGGGATTCTACTGTGGGGAGGGGAACAAATTGAGCTGTCAATCAGGGTTAGTTTTTGTTTGAAATCCATCAGCATGGAGACATATGATTCATGTTATGAGCCGCAAAAACGTTTTTTCACTGCGCTTGGGTGATCCGGTCGCCTTTTGCTAAGTTGTTGGGAATGTTGTGCTCAAGTAATGGTCTAGGAATGTTTTGCTTTCCGCCAGGGATCAACATAACAAGAAAATATGACTTGACCATCGGACCCCATTTTAGGGAAATAAAACGTGATGAATTGAATATGACATTGTGCTGCATGTAGAACCAAAAGAACACTTTTCGCATTCTTTCAAGTGTTAAGCAGAATCCAACAGAAAAAGGAAACATAATCCTGCTGTTATTGCTAACGCTGTCCAAGGTGTGGTTGTGCGGGGGCTCCATGGAGGTGGTCCCCTGCTCCCGCGTGGCCCACCTAGACCACCACCTCCCCCGCCTCCCGTCCCGTTTCCAAGACCAGGAGCAGCTTGAGAATAACAAGATCCGCATAGCGGACACGTGGATGGATACATACCGCGATATCTTCTACAGGCGGGACACCTTGGCTCATTTTATTAGGCAGGTGTGTGTGTGTCAAGTGATATTGTCGGAAGTCAAAAAAGAAATGTACAAAAATGTGCTTTATTCCATGCAGTCTGAGAGGCCCAATATCACTGAGCGCCTGCAGCTGAAATTGACTTTGGGCTGTAGGGACTTCCAATGGTATCTGACGACGATCCATCCCCAACTTTACATTCCGCAAGATAGACCAGGACTTTCAGGCGAGGTAAAGCTACACTAAAGCATTACACCTATCCATTTTTTAAACCAAATATTGACACTTTGGGCCCAATTTGGATATTTTCACACCGGGGTGCGCTCACTTTTGTTGCCAGCAGTAATAACATTAATGGCGGTGTATTAAGTTATATTGTTAAGTTATATTGTGCTAAGCTGTGCACTGATGACTTTACATAATGGCAAAGTGTGACTTCTTCAGTTTTGTCCTCTTAAAAATACATCGATAAAAGTATTTACGAAAATATGAAGGGTGTATACTCACTTTTGTGAGATACTGGACAGTATGAGACTCACTCCCACCTCTGCCGTTTATATCGTTTTAAAGCTGTACAACGTCGCAGTTGGCGGCTGTCTCGACCACCTCCCGGGTCAAGGGGCGCACGTGGGAGCCATGATCCTGGCGCCGTGCAGCGGCACAGGCCGTCAGGTAACCATGGCAACAGTCTGCAAGAAAGATGCTTGCCACAAAGATAACAACCCGCAGGTCGTTGCAGCACTGCGATCTCAACTCTGACGGGGAAGTGCGATGGGGTCCCGCGGGGGCTCTGTGTTTGGACGCCATCGGTGAGCGGGTGGTCCTTTCCCGGTGTCGGCAGCCAATCAGCGAAAGGCTCCAGTGGACGCTCATAAAGGTAAAGCAAGAATGTATTGATGCCACAGTATATTGACAGACTTTTTTTTATTTTATTTTTTTTTAAATAACCTCTTGAGATGACTTTCTAGTCTGCAAGTTTTTGGTTCTTTCCAGCTGAGTGGCCAGTTGCTCCACCGGCAGTCCCAGTTGTGCGTGGAGGCTACGAAGGACGGGCGCCCCCCAAGGAGCATCTCGTCGGATGAAGTCGGCGCCCACACGGGTGCGGGAGACCTCATCCTGCGCCCCTGCACGCGGCATCCCACACAGCAGTGGCACTTTGAGCAGCTAGTGTCGCCCTAATTAGCATGACAAAGGGCAGCAATGGACTCAACGGGTGTAATTTTTTTCAAAATGTCAAAATGGACATAAGGTGCCTCCATTTCACCCCAAAAAGTGAGCTTTTCCTTGGACCTTAATATTCATTGTTTGAACTTTCTCTACGTGGCTCCTGCATCACAGATCAGTTTGATAGTTTGTGATCCAGCTATTTTCATCCAAAGCTTGCATGCATCACTGTCATGTGCACAACAAAGTCAAATAAAGACTCAGAATAAGAGGTCAGGCACAGCCTGGCAATCGGGGGAGACACAGAGGCTGTCCGTAGGGGAACAATGATCCCCTTGATAGTAGCCACTATGATCGAAAGGCTGCTTTCACTGTCACAAATTTAAAAGCTCTTGGTGCACTTAGCCCAGTCAAGTACAGTAGGCCGTCTGCAGCTCAGAGGCAAGGAGGTCAAAGACTCGGGCACATAATGTGGTGGTGATTTCAGTGCAATCACTTCTCTAAATTATGCAACTATATGAGCTATGCAAACTGTGTATGTATATATAAATATAGATATACGTATACACACACACACTGTACAACATTTTTGTCTTAAACATTTCTTTGCTCACTATCAATGTAGTACATGTATTTAACTGTTTTTGTTTGAAAGTGTTTAAAGCCCTTAAAAATAAAGTAGCGGAAATGCTATAAAAACATGCCTCAGGAGGAGGGCCGTGTCTCTTTTGGTCATTGGATATTATGTTTGGAAGCAGATATTACTAATGTAAAAAAACGACTGGTTGATTTTCATTTTAAAATAGAAAGACCCCAAAAAATTAAAAACAGCTTGATTTTTCTCTTTTTTTTCTGGAACGAGTTAGAATGAGTCTAATAACAGTTTAATTTTTAATTTTTATTTCTACAACGAAAATAGCACGGGACACAAATGGAAAAACGTCTCGTCTAATTTGGATTCACGGAAGTTGTCAACGACAGCATTTCTCAAACTGACCAGAAGATAGCGACAAAGTGGCACCTGAAGACGATGTAGTGTTGCAACGATAGCCAGGTTGCCGTACTTTATGGGGTGTGATTCACTTTACTTTTTTATGGCGTGAAATTGTAGGCTCCGGCACGCCCGCGACCCTTGTGAGGATAAGCGGTTTGGATCATGGATGAATGAAATGTCCACGGTAGAGCAAAGCAGTTGTCATGACAGGTCATCGGGTGGCGCTAGTGTGCAAAGCGCCGTTGAACAAGCAGGCGAAGAAGGTTGGTTTTAATTGTCTGACGTGACGTCAGACCTGTAAATCGACTGGAGGAGACAGGTGTGCACGAAGGGATTCATCGAGTGGAGTCCACAGGCAAGGCAAGATGGCGACCGACCGCGTAGCATTTTGCACGTAAGGTGAGCACACGAGCAAATGTTTGTCGCCGTTTCTCACAATGACATTTTGTTTGTTGCAGGATTTGCACACTAGATGGATGCAACAGCGTTTGAAATTTGAAGTCAGCATGTCACAATTCACCTCTCTTTGCTTGATTTAGCAGCGCCATTGAACAAGCGAAAGAAAAAAAATGGCTTGGACTGGCGCACGCGACGTCAGGCTTGTAGGTCAATTGGCGTCAGGTGTGCACGACGCGAATCGTCGCCTCCAGTCAACAGGTGTGGCAAAATGGCGACCGGTCGTGTGGCCTTTTCTCACGAGCAAAATTTTGTCTTTTGTTGCCATTTCTCACTATGACATATGTTGCTTGTTGCAGCGCCGTTGAACAAGATGAAGAAAACTTTTGGCTTGGCAGACGCCGCGTCAGGCCTGCGCGTCAATTGGCGACAGGTGTGCACGAAGGGATTCATCGAGTGCAGTCAACAGGTGTGGCAAGATAGCGACCGTCCGCGTCGCATTTTGCAGGTAGGGTGAGCACACGAGCAAATGTTTGTCGTTTGTTGCCGTTTCTCACAATGACATTTTGTTTGTTGCAGGATTTGCACACTTGAAGGAAGCTACAGCGTTTGAGGTTTGAGCACAGCACACAATTCACTTTATTTTGTTTGATTTAGCACATTGTGCTCTTGTCACAATATCAAATGTTTTGGGTTTGTTTGTTTCAATGCTGGCCAGCTCTTTTTTTTTTTTTCTTTTTTAAGTGTTGTAAATGACACACCTAATGGCTTTGTACTGGGGACTTGAACTGTAAGGTTTTTTTTATGCAACTTATTGTTGTGTATTTTCTTTCAAGTGGTATGTCACTATTTTATTCTGGATTTCTCTCTCCTGGTCTGGTCTTTTAGTTTACTGTCAGGGTCAAAAATGTATTTTTTTTTGTCCCCTCGCCCAACCTGCGGTAGGCCTACTACATTGGTAGCCCCCCTCCCCCCATTTGTTTGTATTCATATTGTGAGTTGTGTGCAATTAATTGTCTTTGAGTGTTTGATTTGCAAACTTGTGAATATGGTTTTGTCTAACAGTTGACGCAGATTGTCATAAATTTACATTTAAAATCTTTCCACTCCAAATACAGCCAAAAATTGCAAATGTATTTCTCCACTGCTGGTTATTAAAGACATGACCAACACATACCTCGGAACCTTTTGCAAACATTCGTTTCTGCGATTTCCGGTCGGAGGGAACGCTTCATACTAATTGACGACCATTTTTGAACTGCAAACATGGATAATCTACGCTTTGAGGTAAGTTGTGCTAAAATTTGAACAGTTTTATGTACTTGTATTGCTAACATGAGGTAGGGTGACAAGTATCTGTGAAGAAATTTTGAACTATTCGGTTTGATACTAATTCGCTATAGTCAACCATAATTGCATAATTCCGGCCGCAAATGTGATGCTAGACCTAGACAGCGTTCAACACTGTCACTGTAGTTCATATCTGTAATATGTTGTTCTAAACATAATTTCTGTCAATTGTTTGAAGAACTAAAAACAAATACAGGATTCAAGACAAAGCAAGTAGGAGGACCTCAGACCAGGTGAAAATAAGTGTAAAGTTTCAGCTTTTTTGACACAGTTGCATCTGTGTACATGTTGATTCCATCTTGTCTAAACTGATTTCTTTTTATTTTTTGTCTTAGTTCAATTGGAAGTGCCAGACAGTACAAATGTGCAACGTTTATCTGTGCCTCGACAAACTGTTTTGTGAATTCCACAAGTGAGCTGAGGCGACATGCTCACTGTCCACACTGAAAAGTCACTCAAACTGACTGGGAGGAAAGGCAAGTCAACTTTTTTTTTTTTTTTTCTGACAAATTTAGTCATCAAGAAGCTGTGTGCAGTGTTGGGGTTTTAGGGTGGACTCGGTCGGTCATCAACAAATAAAACCTTTTTCCCCACCCCTGTGTTTCGTTTAGCCAAAAAACAATCAGCATATGACTTGTCTTTCATACATTTTGTTGTTAGTCTGTTTTAATAATCTGTCACAGTTGTCCTTGTATTCTTTTTTCGTCCCCTACCTTTGGTTGATGGAGCGGGATGGTCCGACAGCCACCAAGAACCGTCGGACGCGGGTTGGCGTTCCACATGCTTCCAATGAAGTGCGCCGCGCACAATTGCACATGATACGTTTCGCAGGGCGGCCGATGAGCCGGATGGGAGGAAAGGACGGGCGAGGGAAGCCGACAAAGATGACCCTCCCATCAAATCGGTGGCACTCCGTGTTACTTTGTGATGCTTTTGTGGGAGGATTCTGCACTGAGCGGATCGGGACAAGATTGGAGGTGAACTGGTCCGCCTTGAGGATTCTGCGCTGATTGACAGGACCCGTTTGTGAGGAAGAAGCACTTCTCTGCAGTGATTTGACTCATGAAATGGAGTCTCGTGGTGTTTTAGTTAACATTGTTTATCACCGCATTGTGTGGAATGTTGCCCATTCAGCCTCCATAGCAGCTTGGTCATCCTGGAAGCGGATTGGTCCCTCAATCTCTGGTCCCTTCTCCAGGTTTCTTCTGCAAAGCCCGCCCAAATGGAGTTTGGTGTGTGTGTGTATATATATATATATATATATATATATATATATATATATATATATATATATATATATATATATATATATATATATATATATATATATATATATATATTTTTTTTTTTTGTCTTGCCTGTTTTGACCTTTTCATTTCATCAGTTGTTGAGATGCTTTTGTGACTAAAGGGCTATACAAATGCACTTATTGCAGGTTGGCGAAGCAGCTGGAGCCCAGAGTGTCAAACGACGGCAGCGTAATAAGTACAAATGCAGAGTAAAGATGAAATTGTGCTTGCTTTGTAGGTATGAAAGCGGGATGTTTTTTTCAATGTTTATTTTTGTATTTTTTTGTATTTTTAAAAGGTATGTTTATTTTTCAAAATGTCTGTTTTCTGCGAAATTGTACTTGTAGCCCATATTTGATGTTGCAAGGTGGAGCGGGATGGGCGAGAGGCACCAAGATCCACCAGATGAGGGTAATGAAACCGACAGGTATGGAAACGAAATCAAAGCAGAACTCCATTTTGAATTTGTTTGTTTTTATTGCAGTGTGAAGAATCCGCTTGGGTTGGGTGACACCAAAGAGAACCTGAAGTGTAAAGCCTGGACATGCACAAAAGCAGGTTTGTAGGGTGGACGAGGAGCTGGGCAGAGGTAACAAAGCACATGGCAATTTGATATGCAACAGGCACAACTACTTTTTTTTTTTTTTTTTTGGTTGCAGGTCTCATGGAGCTAGATGGACTGAGGAAAAGGAGCAGTTGGAAAAATGAAGCATCAAGCAACACACAAATGAGTAATCTGTCTGTAAATGGTGAACAGGAGGGGGCAGAGTAGTGAGCTTTGGGGTTTGCCTTGGTTGTGTGTAGCTGGGGCAGGGGTTGTAGTTGTTGGGTGTTAGAAAGATCTGACGGGCATGGACAGTGTTTTTTGAGTAGATGGTCGGACATGTGTCTGTAAGGTTGAGTGCTCTTAGGCAAGGAATGTTAGAGTGGGTTTGTCTGGATGCAGAGCAGCTTTTTGTTGATTGAGGCAGCAAAAACCGCTGGGCGAGGGTAATCATTAATCATGCGCACACAATGAAGTGAGCAGCACCCAACTAATTGCACATGCGTTTTGCAGGCCGGACGATGAGCCGGACGGGACGGACGAGGGCAACCATCGAAGTAGACGCCGCCAATCAAATAAGCAAGTGACATCATTCTGTTTTACTTTCTGACGCCTTTTCTGTGTGGATTCTGCAGACGAGCTCTGAAGCGGACCGCTTCGCCGAGAGGCGTCGCTCTGGACTTTTCTGCGTCGACTGACAGAGAGAGAGCGAGCGAGCCAGGTCCTGAGGAAGAACTTATTCGCTGAAGGCGTCCGCCTATTGTGTTGAACTTGTGAAATGGAGACTCATGATGTTTGTAGTTGACATTGTTAAATGTTGCATCCTGTGCTCACTTCACGTGGTGCTCATCAGGGGGTGTGGCTAAGCTTTGTCCACTGTGGGTTTGCTTGAAGGGCTCCACGAATGCACTTGTCGTTGCAGGATGGCGAAGGAGCCAGACCCAGGTCCCAAAACACATGGCCACTAAATCACCAGCACGGAACCGCTGCGGCCGACTGTGCCCGTCTCGCGCCCGCCTGATCGGCCATGAGTGAGCCTGCGCTCTACTTGAACCTTCATGAGATCTTCGGCCGTGATGAGTCATGTCCTGTTTGGTTCGTTTTTTTTTTTTTTCTCTCTCTCTCTCTCTCTCTCTCTCTCTCTCTCTCTCTCTCTCTCCCGTTCTTCCCTGTCTTGTTGATGACTTACAGGCTGTGTTACTGGACGGCAGTGGAGTGGGATGGCCAAAGAGCTGCAAAGAACCACCAGATGAGTAATCACCCAAGCACACAATCGGGTGACAAACGCACAACTGAATGTTTTGCATGATGAACAATGAGACGGGTAAAGTAGAAACGGCAAGAAAATGAGTGACTTGGAACAAAATAATTCCGTTTTTGATGTTGCAGTGTGGAGCCGCTTGGAGAGGGAAGGGTCAACGTAACAGGGAGAGTATATGTCTTTGTTCACCATGTCGTAACCAATTCCACTCCCAGCTGACTCTTGTTTACCAATCATATTTCTTCTTCTACTCATAAACGCTGCAATGACAATGTCACTACCATCACTTACAGGCCAATACCAGCTGCTCACAGTACCACCACCCTCACTAGCTCCCCCTGCAGGCCCTCATTATCATTACCACTATCGGACAATTTTCCCATTGAAACCATCACCGGCAGACGCTTCCCTTGCACACACAAACAACGTGGTTTTAACAGTGGTAATCTAGTATATGTTAATACTGCTCATTCGTACCACCATGAGCGCACGTCCAGCACAATAATTAATCTGGCCGTGCTGAACGTGCGCTCCCTTTTAAACAAAACTTTTATCATAAACGACCTGATTTTAGACAATAATTTACATGGTATACTTTTGTCTGAGACATGGCTTGGTACAGATGCTCCAGTTGCTCTCAACGAGGCTTGCCCACCGAATTTTAACTTTTTATTTTCTACAAGGGATGGCAAAAGAGGAGGCGGGACTGCATCAATTTTTATTAATACTCTTTTATCAAAGGAGATCATTTTTAGCAGCTATTTATCGTTTGAACACCATGCCTTTGTTTTTAGCAGTCCCCCTATTCTCTGCATTACCGTCTATAGACCTCCCCATCATTCCACTTCTTTTATTACAGAATTTTCAGAATTCTTATCCATTTTATATTCCAGTTATAACAGAATATTAATAACTGGCGATTTTAATATACACATGGACAACATCTCGGACCCACTATCCAGAGATTTTTCAAACCTTTTAAACTGCTTGGATTTTAAACAGCACGTCTTGCAGCCAACTCACAACAGAGGACACACCCTGGATTTGGTTATAACCTATGGCTTGTCTGCTGGTGTGTCCTCTGTTGTTGACTTGGCAGTGTCAGACCACTACTGTGTCTATTTTAACATCGCCAGTTTTAACCATCTAGCAGTCCCGGTCAGAACAGTGAAGAAACGCTACCTATCTTCTGAGGTGGCAGCAAATTTTATCGAGATCTTAAAAAACACTCCTGCTGACATTTTACCTGCACCCTGTGATCTTATTGTTGACAATTTTAACCTACATCTTAAATCATCATTAGATTCAGTAGCTCCACTTTTAATTAAAACAACAAAAACAAAGACTGTACCCCCGTGGAGAAACAATGCTATCAAAATATCAAAGAGAAAATGCAGGAGTGCAGAGAGGAGGTGGAGAAAAAGTAAACTTACAGTACACTATGAAATTTTATGCGAACAACTGAAATCTTACAATAAAACAGTAAAACTGGCAAGATCTTCCTATTTCTCAAACCTCATTACAGTCAATAAAAACAACCCCAGGGTTCTCTTCTCCACCTTTGAACTTTTAACTAGTTCTGATTTTAATAAGTCCCCACAGAGACCAACAGATGCTCTCTGTGAGGACTTTGCAGACCACTTCAGAAGTAAAATCGATGACATAAGATCCAGTCTTTTAGCCCGTCAAAACACAAGTTTTAATAAACCCGGACAATCATATTTACATGAGGAAACACTGGAAAGTTTTGCCCTGGTTGATGCAAGGACACTTGTTCGAGTTTTCTCCCAGGTAAACCCAACAACCTGCCTTTTGGATCCAATTCCCACATTTCTTTTTAAGACATTTTATGGATTTTTTGAAGAACAAATTTTAAATATAGTCAATTGCTCTCTTCAGACAGGCGTCTTCCCAGCTGCCTTTAAAACGGCGGTGGTGAAGCCCCTTCTGAAGAAGAGCGGTTCTGACCCGAGCGTTTTTAATAACTACAGACCCGTATCCAACTTACCGTTTTTAAGTAAGATTTTAGAAAAACTGGTTTTCATCCAGTTGAATCATTTTTTAAATACAAATAATATTTTGGAGAAATATCAATCTGGTTTTAGGATGAACCACAGTACGGAGACTGCTCTTTTAAGGATCTTAAATGATATTAGGTGCACTGCAGACGTG